>NC_092713.1:286922670-287561851 GCF_047496885.1 Scyliorhinus torazame
ACCACCCTTACAAATTTATAGTTTTATGCCTAGTGAATGCTTCTTGCAAGCATCATGCTATTTACATCCAATCTATTGATCACTCCTGCCACTAACATTTTAATCAGTTTCCACGAGGAACACATTTTTGACAGAATGAAATTTAATCTTATACCCTGTACATATTTCTGATATATAAATGAAACATTTGTGACCTATGAACTTGCAGTAATGCGTAATATTACCATGCTCTCCATCCCTCGCTCAAATTCACTTTGGAAATGAAACAGTCTAACGTGCTTCTTTTCCTTGACTTGCTAGTTGAGAAATCCACTAATGGATTCTACACGACTATCTGCTGCAAACCTACATTCACTGGGAAATCGGCATGTTGAGATTCATATTGCTCCATGTGCAATATGATTGACCTATCAGCAACCTTGTAAAAATGGCCTTAGCCATCACACTCACAAGCTTGATGCAGAAATAGAGAATGTTAAAGTTATCCTGCAGGCAATGGCTATCTTGATCACATTATTGTTTGCTGTATATTGCACAAAAATGCAAATAGGCCAACGGCCACCATTTTCGCTCTTGAACAGTTCCCAGTCTCCATCAACTTACCCTGGAAAGGCAAAGTATTTTAAAAAATCTTGAACAACACATTAAGCATTCTGTTTCATTCTGCTACAATGCAGTGACTATGTGAGTGCTATTTTTCACTAACAGGATGCTTCCATCAGTTTAGATAGGTGTTCAGTCAACCACACTATTGAACAACATCATGTGTGAATTTCCGTGCCAGTGTAATGCCACGTATGTAGACCATATGCCCCAAGGATTGGCTGATCAAAGCAAACAACGTGTTCCTTTGGGCTGTTCATAATAGACAGAGTACAGAGTAGACTCAGCCAGTGAACACTTGCAAAACCCAAAAGAAAGTGTCCACAGTTAGATGTAGATTCTGCGATTGGACAGCTTGCTGAACAATCAGAGTGCGCTAATAGTTAAACAAAAGAACATGAAGATAATCAGTTGAACTCATAACATAGCTCATTTATGCTTGATGGAAGGGACATACATTCATATACAAGGACCTGTTCTTTGTAAAGGAAAGGGATATGTTCAAATTTTCTGCCTTTTTTGAATCCCCTGGTAGTTTCAGGAACCCATAGCTCCCCATTGCTTTCTCAGTGAAAGCACCTTGCCCAGAGTGAACTTGCCAACCATTCAGTGGCCTTTTCTCCTTTCTAAGTTGTTGTAATTGTTTGAAATTTAGGCATACATTCTTGCATTTGTCCTAATGAGTGCAAGATAAAAATACTTTGTAAACATGTCCCCCTCTTCAGCAGTTATTCAAATCTCATCATATCGTTTCAGCGGAAGATGTGTTTGGAGACCAATTTTGATGCGTAGCTGCATTCTTCTAAAAAGAAAGTGATTAGCCTCACTGTAATGCTAAGGCACTACTACTGTGAATCAGTCAGAAGTACTTATTTAGTTTAGGTTGCTTTACTAAGCTGTCTACAGATAGAGGCTTCTGAACCAGACTCATTTATGAGTATTGACAAGATGCCATCTAGCATGGTTTGGTCCTAGTTGCTCTGATCAATAACTTGCTTTCCTGCAACTCAGTCAGTTTTATCCAACTGTGTCCAACAATGCATCCAAACTTGCTAATTAAGGAAGGTCAGAGGCTCCTTGCAGTGCAGAGATGCAGACCAGTTGAGTACATTAGGGCTGATTATGACTCTTTCTGATTTGAAAATGTGACTTATTTGATGGATGTCATGGTAAGAAAAATAGATTTCAACTCCACATGCTTAAATAGATTTCCAATTTGTGTCGCCATGGCCAATCATAAATGGCATTTCTAACTTAAAGGGCAACGTACAAAATGTGTTTGCTCGTCGATGTGCATTTGTGTCACTATGTATGTACCTTCACCTATTTGTGGATGCATGGGTGTGTGCTACTGTCGTTTTTTTGTATCCACTACCATTTGCTTCATCAGGTTTGAATGCAGCAAATAGAATTCATTTAGATTAAAGATCAGGAAACCAATTTGGCTCTCCTGGAGTATTTCTTCAAAACATGATGATAATAGAAAGTGCAAACATCAGCTTCACAGTGGATCTCAGGAAAAACGGTGCAAGCCAATATTTCAAGGGACACGGCAGGAGGTGAACACAAACTGATTTTTTTCCTTTTAAATTTGGAATTCAATATGGAACGATCCAGAGATGGGACTTGCCACTGTACTATTGACAATAGATTTAAGCTGTCCATTAGGATGTTCATTTGGTGTTCCGCATTGTTCCAAGTAGATGAACCACAGCAGCACAAGAGCTTCAGAGGGTGAAATAGGGGCGAACATAAAAGTCAAGTAACCAGAGTCCCAGATGACCATAGGCTGCTTTCCCCTTTGACGGGGAGAGCTGACTGGTGGTGATTTAACCTGAAGATCGCCACAACTCAGGCGATGGGCAAGGTTGAGAAGACAGGGCCTTCATGAATAACTTCAGAAGGTACAGGAATTGAACCCACGTTGTTGGCCTCATCGAGAGGAGAAAGGTGCTATTGAATTGCCGAAGTATGGGGCCAAGAGGTAAATGACCCTCTCATACTATAATATGGACTTGCTGTTGAACACTGGAAAAAAGGTATGCAATGATATTGCAATTCATCGCTACAGGTTTCTCTTTCCATAATCTGCATTGTAATAATGGCAGCACATTGGAGCTCATGATTGGCATGTGTCGTGCGCCGAGATTCTTTATAATAATGCTGCTGAGGTTGTGATACTTCTGTGAGTCAAGATGAAGGCAAAGTACAAGAGTTTTAAAATAATAATAATCTTTTATTGTCACAAGTATGAAGTTACTGTGAAAAGCGCCTAGTCGCCACATTCCGGCGCCTGTTCGGGTAAGCTGGTGCGGGAATTGACTCCACGCTGCCGGCCTTGTTCTGCATCACAAACCAGCTGTCGAGCCCACTGAGCTAAACCAGCCCATAGGTAATAGGTAAATAGGTAAAGACAGAATTTGAATGACGTGGAAAAGATGTTAAGATCTCACTTCTTTGCTGGGAGCATGTTCAAGAGTGAAATCTAAACACTTGAAAAGATTCGGAACCATAGGATTCCTACAGTACAAAAGGAGGCCATCGGCCCATCGAGTCTGTACCGACACTCTGAAAGAGCACTCGATCAAGGCCCACTCCCCCGCCCCATCCCCAGAACCCCACCTAACCTGCACATCTTTGGGCTGTGGGGGGAAACCGGAGCACCCGGAGGAAACCCACGCAGACACGGGGAGAAAATGCAAAATCTACACAGCCACCTGAGGTCGGATTTGAACACGGGTCCCTGGCACTGTGAGGCAGCAGTGCTAACCACAGTGCCACCGTGCTGCCCTTGTGCTAACTTGCAAACATTAGATACGAAATGGGTGATTATCAAGAGGGAATGTTTCTGTGGGTGATGCTTCAAAGACACTGCCAATGTAACCTGTTGAAGTCTGAAGGCTGACTTGATCTGAGCCTTATCTGACAGTCTGATTAACAGACGCATCCAAACGGGATGTACGGGGGGAATGGGGTATTCCATTTCTGCCACTATGTTTGCAGAAATTTCTTTTTGAGCTCTCAGTTTCTTTGATAATGTCAAAATATATTTGAACCTTCTTTCAGGTAGACCATGCAGCCATGGAAAAATGGAAATCTTCACCGCTGAAGGTTATAAATTAAATATTCGGGTGGAAAGTGGAATGGGTAAAAAGTAAAATGATGAATGGAAATCCGTAACAAATGAAAAGCAGATGCTCAAAACCAACAGTAGATCATGCTCTATGTATCGTTCTATGATTCTACTGGAAAGTGAGATTATGCTGGGTAGCTTGTTCTTCTCTTTCTGTGCCACAAATTTCCTGTGTTTTGTGTGACCTACCTTTCCATATTTTCAAGTCATAAAAAAAAATATTTCCTGGGATGTGGGTATCACTGGCTGATCCAGCATTCATTGCCCACCCTAATGGCCCTATGGACTGCTAGGCCAGACTGCAGAAAGACAGAATTCCCGAGTGGGCTTTTACAATGATTTGATGGTCATCATTTTATTTCCCGATTTTTAGTGAATTCAAATTTCACCATCTTCTGCGCTGGGATGTGAACTTGGGTCCCTGGAGCATTACTCTGGATTACGGGTCCGGTGACAATACAGCATCACCCCCCTCCTGTGAAATCTTTAGGATGCTGGTGTGCACCCATCATGTTTTTAGTGTTAAATCAAAAACGACTTTCCTTTTAGCACTGTAATGCCACAATTCCTCAAAAAGTTATCAAGGGAATGTGGAAGGGAAATTAATGAGTTGCCCAATTAGAAGCATGCTGGGAATGCTTGACTATATTGACTATAGTTTAACACCGCTTTTGAACGAAAATAAGTAGATCAGGCAATGTAAACAAAATACTGCTCAGTATTTGGACTCAACCTTATTATAACAAGTTGTTCTTCCGAAGGACAACAAAATGTGTACTTGAATTTTTCTTAAACCAAAGGCAAAACATTCATATTTCCTCTTGCGTATGTTCCCAAGGTTTATCTCTTCAAATTTGTTTATTTCACACTATAACGAAACTCGCAGAATTTGTCTTTATTATAATTTCCACGACAGTGAATGAGATATTTATTCATCTCCCTCCGACCTTGTATCCTGTGAGAGGCCAGGATTTTCCAGCACCCCCAGTGGAAACGTCTGGCCCTGCCGATGTCAATGACTATTCATTGTTAACCAACCCCTCCACGGAGGGTCGCCTTTGATGGGACCAGAAAATCCTGCCATAGCTTTGAAAAGAAGAAAAAAAGAACTTGTATTTGTGTAACACTTTTTAGGATCTCAGCATGTCCCAACGCCCTTTACAGCCAAATAACTACTTTTGAATTGGATGCAATGATGCAATGTAGTAAATGCAACAGGCTATTTTTGTGCGGCAAGACCCCTGAAATTGAAACGTCACAATGACCCAGTTAATCTGATTAAAAATAAATAAAAATTTAGAGTACCCAATTAATTTGTTCTAATTAAAGGGCAATTTAGCGTGGCCAATCCACCTAGCCCGCATATCTTTAGGGTTGTGGGGGCGAAACCCACGCAAACACGGGAAGAATGTGCAAACTCCACATGAACTGTAACCCAGAGCCGAGATCGAACCTGGGACCTCAGCGCCGTGAGGCAGCCAGTTAATTTGATTTTAAGTCATTTTAAGTGAAAGGTAAATATTGGCCAGGACACCTGGGTAGAAATCTCAATTTATTCAAAGTGGTGATGTGTGAGGTTTTATTATCTCCAAATTGTCAAACTGATTTCTGATATCCAGGGCTGAAAGTCAGAAATGTCCTCCCAACTAAATATTCAGAAAAAATAAACCATTGTCTTTGTTCCCTCATCACTGGCACCATCACTCTAACTGGCAACTGGCTGAAACTTGGTGCCATATCTGACCTTGAGATGAACTTCAGACCATTAATCTGTGACATCATTATGTTTGTTTATTCCCACCTCAGTAATATTGCCCGTCTCTGCCTCTGCCTTGACTCATCTGCTGCTAAAGCCCTCATCCACATTTTTGTTACCTGTTGATGTGATAATTTCAATGCACTTCTGCCTGATTTCCCACATTCTGTGCTTTGTAAACTTGAGGTTATCTGCTGCTCATGTCCTAACATATATAAATTACATCCATCCATTATCCTTTAGTTTGCATTTAAATATCTCTGTGGTCTTGACCTTCCTCTCTGTCATTTTTTCCAACATTTCACCCCTGCAATATCTGCAGTCCTCCAATTCTAGCCTCTTCAGCATCTCTGATTTTATTCACTCCAAAATTTGTGATCATGACATCAGCAGCCAAGGGCCTTGCGTCCGGAATTCCCACTCTGACCCTCTCCATCTCTTTTCTTCTCTTTCCTCCTTTATGGTGGCACGGTACTTAGCACTGCTCCCTCACAGTGCCAGTGTCTCGGGTTCGATTCCAGCCTTGGGTGACTACTTATCTGGAGATTACACATTCTCCACGTATTTACGTTGATTTCCTCTGCGTACTCCAGTTTCCTCCCACAGTCCAAAGATGTGCAGGTTTGGGCGAATTGACCATGCTAAATTCCCCCTTAGTGTCCAAAGATATGCAGGTTATGTGGAGTTACAGGGATAGGGTGGATGAATTGGCCTAGGTAGGGTACTCTTTCAGAGGGTCGGTGCTGACTTGATGGGCCAAATGGCCTCCTGCACTGTAGGGATTCTATGGTTCTCAGTTCTCATCAAAACCTATTTCATTGATCCAGCTATTGGCCATCTGTCCTATCATTTCCCATGTGACTGGGTCTCGATATCTTTGTTTCATAATTGATACTTTACGATGTTGAGGGCACTATTTAAGTTTGAATTGTTGTTACATCCACCTGACAAGACAGGAATAGTCTTGGTTTCACATCTTAACCAAAAAGCAGCATCTCTGACAATGTAGCACTCCCCCAGTACAGCACTGGAGTGTTTGCCTAGATTTTTTAGTCATGTTTCTGGAATGGGACTTAAACCTACAACCGTCTGACTCGAGAGGTGACTCTTATGGGAATGTTGGCAACAGTCGGCAAACTATGATTTGTAGGGATGTTGAAAGCAAAATAATTGCAGACCACAGTGAGAAGCTTTAAATCTAGAAAACAAAACTTATTTTATTTTTTAGACAGAATGCAGGGATGGAACATACCATAGAATGCAAAGAGGAGAAAATATATAAAAATATTGAGGGACACAGAGGGTTGATGTATTATGTTAACGCACTGTTGCAAGGGACATGGCAAGTTTCCAATCTGACTGAGATGTTCACATGGAAGAAATCATGAGGAAATATAGATCAATTATTTAACAACACCATGAGACAGCTCACTGGCCACGTGATTTCAAATGAGTATCCTGCATTTTACAGAAAAAAAACACTTTCTGTCTCGGGTTGGAGTCGATAATTTTTACACTTGTCCTCACCTCGGAATATCGGTACTTTTCTTTCGCTCTCAAAGATTCTTGAAACTGGAAGAGGACAGGATCAACAGAATGAAACAGTGGTTTAAATTTTTGCCCCCATATGGGGGAAAGTGGAGGCAAATGGGTGCAAAGATTTGTTCCTCTGGTCAGGGTGCTGGTGGTGCCAGCACCATCCTGTCCCAGGTCATTTAGCCAATTAAAGAAGGTGAATGGCAACTTAAGCCAATTGACAATAGTCAATGGTCTCTTTCAGTGAGCCTACAGGCCCTCCTAAGCATCAGAGGCTAATCCATTGAACTGGACGCAGCCTGTCAGTGGCAGACTGGGCGACGAGCACTCAAGGCATGCTATAAGACCCTCCCCACCTGACTGGGCCCAGCTGTGACTGCAGGCCACATCCATCCACAATGGTGACTGGGCCACTGAAGTTATTTTAATTTTGAAGTTCAAAAGGTTGGAGAGATTTGAGTTGGAGAGAGGGAAGTTCCATTTTGAGGCATCCCCTTCCCTCTCTCTTACCTTTGTTGCTTGTTCTGAGCCTGAAGACATTCTCTTGGACCGTCAACTTCAAGAGTTAGCTTTAATTGGACAATAAGCCCACTCTCTGGTGGTTAATTGGCCAGTTTTGGGAAATTCACTTCTAGGTGACAGTTTTCTGTGCAGTGTGGCTTCATGATCCCCATTTGATCCCCATGTCAGAAACCCGACCCAAAATCCTATTATCATAGAATCATAGAATTTACAGTGCAGAACGAGGCCATTTGGCCCATCCAGCCCTTGGAAAGAGCACCCCACTTACGTCCACCCCATCCCCGTAACCCATCCACTATTCAGTGGATTTCACAGATTTGACAGAGATACAGAGACAACATCTGACAGTTAGAATGGTAGAATCCCTACCATGCAGAAGGAGACCATTCGGCCCATCAAGTCTGCACCGACCCACTGAAAGAGCACCCTACCTAGGCCCAAACTCCCACCTTATCCTCACCTAACCTTTTGGACACTTAGGCGCAATTTAACATGACCAATCCATCTAACCTGCACATCTTTGGACTGTAGGAGGGAATTGGAGCACTCGGAGGAAACCCATGCAGACACAGAGAGAATGTGCAAACTCCACACAGAGAGCCACCCAACGCCGGAGTTGAACCCGGGTCCCTGGCGCTGTGAGGCAGCAGTACTACCCACTGAGCCACTGTGCCACCATTAGTCTGGAAGTATCACCAAAAAATAGATTTCTTACGTTTCATTTCTATGTAACATACTTGAAACTTAATCCTGAGCCAATTAGGAATGAAGTAAGAATGGAACGTCTTTACCACTTTAGGCTCATGGTATTTAAGGTTTGATGTAGTTTAGCTCCTGTGTGTCATTTACACAGGACCAGTCACTACCCAAAGAGGGTGCAGAGCGGCTGCCAGCCAAGCAAAATGGAAAGTGAAACTTAGCTGCGTAGCGACTTGCAGGTGGTGGCAGGGGAAGTGGTTCTGGGACGGTCTTGTGGAAGAGGAGGGATGATACTTGGGCAGGGGATGCAATGTCTTTCCTTGTGCGCACACAGAGGAACACTGCCTGACCCCACAAATGAAATGTTCACCATTTGGTTGGAGCTGCACTTGATGTCATAGGATTAGCAATCACTCATGAAAGATCCTTTGGTACCGCATCAGCCACCAAATCGGGAAATTCAAAACTAGAGCCTCTAAATATGAGAAAGGCGCTAAGAAATAAGGACATTAAGAGAAACCTCTTTACCCAGAAAGTGGTTAGAATGTAGAACTTGTTACAACAGTAATTGAGACAAGTAGCATTGGGACTTTTGAATGGAAGCAAGGTAGGCACTGAATGGAGAAGAATTTGATGTTCCCTTCTAGTGTTTGATGAAGTAGCTTGGGAGGAGGTTCATGTGGAACTTTATCACTGGGGTAGACTTGCTGACCTGGTTGGCCTGTTTCTGTTCTATAAATTCTATGAAAAGCCAGTAGTGTTAAAATGGTAAGTCGGAGAGGACAGAGGGAGAAATGGAGTCAATCCATCTGATCAGGCCCTTGTTCCATTCCTGCTGAGCAGAAAAGGTTAACATTTTATTCAGTCCTTTAAAATGCAACATGCAAGATGGGGTTATACATTCATTTATTTGCAAAGCACTCATGGTGGTTAGAAAAGCAAAATTCAACAGAAACCTTTGAAGGGACAAAGAAACTGGAGTATGGCAAAGCTTAATTGCAATCCTGTTCAGCATCAGTGTCCCACTGAAACACTTTCTAATTATCTTTTGAATGATTGGTATCTGCTGTAAGCTTGTTAACCCGTTGGACTATTGTGTAATAGTGTTCCCCCCTTTGAAAATTGTGTCTGGGTGAACTACTGACAGAACAAAAGGGAACCTTGAACATAAATGTCATGGAACTGCTAACTGCTACTCATTTTGGTTTTACATGGCCGCAAGGCATGGAGGCAGAAAGCAACTCTGCAATCACATGCCTATTTAATTTCTGTAACTGTTAGATTTCATTGGTATGTAAAGGAGTCACTGAGTTCTCTCTCTGAAACAGAGTTGATAAAGATAAATTGGTCTTTATCAATGAGATTTACTAAAGATCTCATGGCTTCATGGACTGAATCAAGATTGCAGGTTTTGGGCCAAATTCAATTATCTCACATTTACTGTTCACTTCTCTGAATAACTCTATTCATGAATAAACATGTTTAATAGCTTGACTCATTAGGAAATGTGGCTTATCCTAACTGCCTTCAGAAGTGATGAGAGAGATAGTGAACTCCTGTGTGTCCTCCACGAACAATAAAAGGGAAACAGTTTGCGTTCACGTAGTATCTGTAACATATTTAGGCATGGCAAGGCACTTCACAAAAGCATACTCAAACAAACATTGACACCAGGCCAAAGAAGGAGACATGAGGATAAGCGACAACAACTTGGTCAAAAGGTTTTAAGTACCATGAACAGGTGCAGGAATGTGGTGACTAGGGGCTTTTCACAGTAACTTCATTTGAAGCCTACTTGTGACAATAAGCAATTTTTATTTTCACTTCTTAAAGAATGGAAAGGCAGAGAAGCTGAGAGCAAGAGTTCCACTGTTTTTGAGCCCTTACGCCTGAAGGCATGGCTGCCAGTGGTGGAGCAAAACAAGGCGAGGTTCCCACAAAAATCCAGAATTGGAGGAGCACAAAACTCCCTGAGGATGTATGGCTGAAGGAAAATACAAATATAGGTAAGGGAATTCATGGATGGACTTTAACACAAAGGAGAATTTTACACTGGGCAAATTATCCTCGATTTGGTTCATACATCAGACAATATATTTGGTTGTAGAATTTGCCTGTTCAAGTTAACTGATAGGGAGGACGTAACTGTTTGTGAAATTGAATCATGAGTAAGCTTGAACTGTAACATTGCGAGGCGACAGATTCTTACCCCCCTGGATGTACAAATTATGCTACAGAGGATGTGCTATGGCAGTCATTACAGTAATATACTTTGCTGTCCAATACTCTATAATTATAAGCAACAAAATGACCTGTGACTTAGCAGCATTCTTTAAAACCCAGGCTTTAAGAAAAGATTGGACAAAGAAATTGAGTACTTCATTCGAGAACACAAGGAAGATCCAGACATTTTGGGAAAGATGAAGGGAAGGAGATAGAAAGGAATGAATTGATGATATAATAATGGGAAAATAGTGCTGAATGTTGACACAGGAATCCGTAGGCCACAATGGGTAAAAGTTATGAGTCAAATGAAGATAGAGAAGAGAAACAGCATTAAAATAACCCAGTAAATAGGAACATTTACAGCAAGAGCATTTGTTTTACCCATGAGTAATGTCACGGGAGATTAACCGGTATTGCAGAGAAATTACAGAGCCATTATGTTGCAATATTATTGGAAAAGTTAAACGTTATCCATTTCTTGAAACAACATATGAATGAAAGGCTGAGTAGCCGAGGTAGTAAAATGACAGAGCTCCCACATAAAGAGGAAAGAACAAGATGCACTTTCTTACATCAAATCTGCCTCATTTGGATGGTACCAGCTTACTGGAATTAAGTTAGGAATATTCACTTCAGATCTCAGTTCATTTCTCCCTCAATGCAAGAAATGCAAGTATTGTTCTCAGAGAGAGCAGCTTGCAACAGGAGAGTCTGCCAAATAAATAATGAAAATGAAAGTCGCTTATTGTCACAAGTAGGCTTCAAATGAAGTTACTGGGAAAAGCCCCTAGTCGCCACATTCCGGCACCTGTTCGGGGAGACTGATACGGGAATTGAACCTTGCTGCTGGCCTACTTTGGTCTGCTTTCAAAGCCAGCGTTTTAGCCTTGTGCTAAACAGCCCCTGCAAATAATGCTACACAATTCAAGTTTGAGTGCTACAATCCCACCCATGGACAAGCAGACACTGTCTGTTTGGGATGCATTAGGTGTGATGGGAGATCTTGTGACACACTGGAAACCTCCCTATCTCTAGGCCAGAAGCTTTGGGTTCAAGTCCAACACCAGGACTTGTTGGCCACGGAAGAAGTGTTCATAAGGTGGTTCAATGGGCTGATAATTATCTTTGGAATTCTTCCATCATTTCCCAACTGTTCCCCAAGGGAGAAAAGTGTGTGTGAAGATATGCTAAGAAGGTTAGCTGTGATAATCTAAAGGGAGAATTACATGCAAATATACAGCTCAGAACTAAGTCATTTAACATGACCAATTCCACATCAATGATTTTGCTCCATCCGACCCTGCATCTTGTTACAATTCTCAGCTTTATGAAATTATTGTATATTATGACTGTATCTTTACATTTAGAGCAAATGAAGGGCATGTAACGTGTTCTGCAGTATGTCCGACAGTAAGTCTGGACTGTTTGATTGTTGGAGATTAAAGGAAGGTTTACCTTGTGTTACTGAGAAGAAGATGCAGGATGTTTATGCTTGGAGACAATTGCAGAACCCTCTGATTTTACAATGAGGAAACTCTGAGTCACTTAAAGTGTCAAAATGTGTGGTAGGTATTGGGTTGTAAATAGTTGTGATGTAAACTGTCTATTTACTTCCAAGATGAAATGAAGGTGGTGGTCTACCTGAGTGCAAGGTTAATGGATTGCATATTACCATGGGGAAAGAGGATAGAGGAAGTAATTTTTGAGATCGGGTTACAGGCTGCCCTACAAAGCAATAAATATCAGAGGCAGACAGTCACTTTGTTTTGCAAGCTATTGCATCTGGATGTGGGGACGGGTGGGGTGGTGGGTGGTAGGCAGTTTCTAGTCAAAGAAAAACATCCTGCAGCCATCTAATGATTCCAGGAGATCCGTCTAGCAAGACCAGGGGTAGAGGAATCACTGTAACATGTTTTAGTGATGGTGCCAGGAGACAGTTACTTGAAGTTATTACTTGGTGAAATGGGGATATGAGAATTCTTTGGAAGCTGGGTGTAACTGTGGGCTGTTTGCCAGAAGGATTGTAATTTTTTGCAGAGTGCAATATGTGATAAGTATAAATGGGAAACATTCCTCCCTAAATTTTAAAGTATGCGTTGCCAACAAAAAAAGTGTTTAGTCAACAGTGCTTTTAATCACTCATTGCAGTAAAAGTTTTGAAATGTGAAATCTTGACTAGTCTGTCTTTCAACTATCACTGGAAGTTTGAATTTCTTTTCAAAAGTTATTGATCTCTATGCCGATTCCAATAATCTTGTTTTTTAAATTCTTTAATGGGAAATGTGCATTGCTGGTGAAATCAGCATTGGTTTTTCATCCTTAATTACTTACTAGCAGGTGGTGATGCTCAGTCATCTGGAACCGATCCAGCAACAGTGAGTTAGGGCGACATAATTCCAAGTCAGGATGAAGTTGCCTTGAAGCAGAACTCTCGCTATAATCCTCTATTCCCTTCTCCCTCATATGCTTAACTAGCCTTCTCCTAAATGCATCTCTACTACTCGCTTTAACTATTCTCTGTGACAGCAAATTCCACATTCTCATCACTTTGAGTTAAACATTTTATTCTGAATTCCTTATTTAATTTCTTGGTGAACATCTAGTTTTGCTCTTGGCCACAAGTAAAAACATTCACTGTGTAAAATCATCTACTGTATCAAAGCCTTTCATAATCTTAAACACTTCAATTAGGCCACTCATCAGATTATTTAAAAAAAAAGACCCAGCCTGTTTATCCTTTCCTAGTGGTGGTCAAGTAGTTTTTCTGGTATCATCCTGGTAAGTCTTTTTTCTACTCACTTCAGTGACTTTATCCAACTTTTACATGGTCACCAGAACCTTTCACAAGCATGATCTAACCAATGTTTCTTTCAGGGTTAGCATAACGTCTGTACTTTTCAATTCTATCCCCCAGAAAAGGACCTTAGTGCTTGACTTGCTTTTTTGCATCTTATTAACAAGCATCTTTCCATCACTTCAATCATTTCTTTAATGTCTTTATTCAACCTTGCTGTCTAGTTTATTCATTCTTTATAAATGGAATTTTTTTTCTGATCACTGTTGAACGCCATTTTAAATGCTTCCTATTCTTGCTCAATATCGCTGCCTGTTTTATTTTACCAAGTTCTATTTTTAGCCCCACAAAGTTTTTCCCAATTCATTACGCAGGATTCTGTCATGCTCATATCTTTCTCAATTATTCGCTGAAATCTCATGTTCACTCTTGCCATGATATTTCCCTATCTGTACTTCTCTTATTTTTTCTGGTTCACTTCCCACTACCATATCTTGTAGCAAGTCTTTCCTTCCTGGGTTAGATCTGTACTTTACCTTATTTCCTTTGTACACTTCTTCTGCCCGTCTAATTTTGGGTGGTTAAAACTCCCAGGATTATTACTCAACATTTATTAATTTTCCTAATTGGCTGTCTGTCGGCTATCCCTCTGGGTGTGATTGATTTTCTATCATGTTTTTTCCCTATCCTTATGGGTTCTATTCCGTTTCTTTCCAACTCTTTTGTCATTTCTAATAACAACACCACGCCTCCTCTCCCCCCCCCCCCCCCCCCCCCCCACGCCACCTACCCCCCCACCCCCTTTTGCTTCTCTTTCTTTTCAAAATATGTATCCCCTGCAATGTTTAATTCCCGGTCATGAATTTACTGCAGACAGGTTTCAGTAACCCTGTCATATGATGTCATATGATGTATTATTTCCATGTTTTGTCATGGGCAAGGTGTCTCATACTGTACATTCTGGGCGGGATCTAATTGCCACACCACGCCCAACTTGGGACACGATGAGGCCAGTAAATCTCATGAGAGGCCTCTCGTGGGATTTACCAGGCTCGTTATCTGGAACTCACCCACAATGGGCGGGACCCAGATTTGCATATTCAAGTGAGGAGATAGCCTCACTTGAATGTGTCTATGCTGAATCTACCCAGCCTGGGTTAAGCTCACTTAACTAAAGAACTTTAAATGCTCACTTAACTATGTCAGTCTGAATCCCTCCCATTATGCACAGGATCCAGATCGCACGTGCCTCGAGATCTTACGAGTGTAACGACCGTCGGGAATCCTGGAAGAGTCATCTCACGGGATCCACGAGCTGCATCCGTCCCAATCTTGGCGGGGTAATTCCTTTCGTTTTATTTGCCCTCTGCTCACCAATCTTGTTTCATTTAACCTGTTTTACCACTTTAGAGCTCAGTGTCACACATTTTGTCATTCTACTTCAGCACCAGCTCAATTAATAGAATGTATTTGGGTAATGCTCTCTTGTTTGCTGTTGGGATAACATATTCTGTAAACCCTAGTCAATGTTTGTACGTTATTGTGTCACCAAACATCTTCATAAATATTTGATCTGGCAAATTTTCCTTTGGATTAAACATAATCTCCTCTCCGCTTTATCCATAAAGATAAAATGCTCGTAAAATAAAGAAAATTAGAGAGTATTAATTATAAAATTAGTTACACAGAATTATATCAGACCCTGTCTTTGCAAAAGACTTGATTCTATGAAGTGAAGCAAAAGATAAATCAGTATGTGTTTCATTATACCACCGATTGCGACAACACTTGTTTGTATTTCTGTATGTAAATAGAGATATGTAAATGCAGGTACAACCAGCAATTATGTACAGGTCAGTCATCAATCACTTATAATGAGCAGCTTGTGCAGAAGGTAAAGGTCACAAAGAAGCAGCAAACATATCAAACAGAGTAGTAGCGCATTCTGATGTTAGCAAACTCAAAAGAAATGTATATATTCATTTCCAAGCAGAGAAATGGAATGGACTAAACTCTTTCAATTATGTAGAATTTGAGCACATCAAAAGTCCTCCCAATTCACTTGCACTCCACAGAATTTTGATGGACTAAATTGTTTGATTTGCATATTTGATTTGCCTAATAGACCAAAGCCTCTCCTGTTTACTCCCATTCAAGAGATGCTCAATTAGATCTCCAGTAGTGTTACGAATCGATAGACTAGGACCTGCAGCACTCTTTGATGTTCCCCACAGTTTTACTGCATTTTAAACTTGACAGTGGATTGCCCATCACTGCAACACAGCAAGTTTGCTGAGAAATACTTCACCTGACTGACTTGACTTAAAAATGTTACACATCAGGCTGATATTGAAAAGTGTAGGACTTACTTCCATAGCAATGTTTACCTTTTTATAAACCTTGCTTCGAGTGCAAGAAATTGTAATCCTTTGCCTTTCCCAAAACGTTTCTCCCCTTTATTTAGATTACACGAGCTTTCTTCCCTTTCTCTTGTTTACAAGATAATAACTTAGATATTTGTCTCTCCTTACTTCCCATATTCGATTTCATATGTGTCATTGCTATGCAAGTAACCAGAGACTAATTTCCCACTGCCATCTGGTTATGAGGCATGCTGAACCACAAATATCCCACCATAAACCCACTACAAATACCAGTATCTTTCTGCAATACTTCATCCAAATTTTTAATGAACAACTTATATTTATATAGAACCTTTCTTTTCCCAGGGTAGAGGGGTCAATTACTCGGGGGCATAGGTTTAAGGTGCGAGGGGCAAGGTTTAGAGTAGATGTACGAGACAAGTTTTTTACACAGAGGGTAGTGGGCGCCTGGAACTCACTGCTGGAGGAGGTGGGACGATAGTGACATTTAAGGGGCATCTTGACAAATACATGAATAGGATGGGAATAGAGGGATACGGACCCAGGAAGTGTAGAAGATTTTAGTTTAGACGGGCAGCATGGTCGGCGCAGGCTTGGAGGGCCGAAGGGCCTGTTCCTGTGCTGTACTTTTCTTGTTCTTTGTTCTTTAACATATTGAAATGTTTAAAAGGGCTTCAAAGGAGCATTATCATATGGAATATGTCACCAAATCACATAAGGACCTATCCTGTAACTTCCTCAGAGTGGCAATCACCGGCCGATTGCAGCTCTGGAGGGACTCACTCTTATTGAAATTCCAAATCCCCTGTCTTACTCGACCTTCCTCAACCAGGCTGGGTGAGACAGGAGCAGTGAGGCGTATCAGTATGGAATAAGTGAAGGGCGGCGGGGAAAGACACCTCCCTTTTTTAAAGCACTAGCTGCAGTAAAGCAAGTTGTTGAAGGACAGTTTAAAGGGAGAAGGTAAGTTTGAAAGGTAAGTGAAGGATCAGACATTGGAGGGAAGTGGAGTTGGACCGGAGAAGGGGAGGGGAACGAGACCTGGGGGCGGAGTCAGACTGAGGGACAGACTCGGAGAGTCAGAACTGGGCGTGTGGGGGTAGAGCGCGGGGTGGGCGGTGAAGTTGGAACAGGGTGAGACCCAATGGAGGAGGTGTTGGAATGGCAGGGGTGGAGTCCGAATGGGGTAGGGGCTGGAGACATTGGGAGGGCGGGGGAGAGTTGGCTCTGACATTAACAGGGTCAGGGGTCAGACTGCGTGGGGGGTGTTGGACTAGGATGGGTTGGGGGGGGGGGGTCAGACTGAAGAGGCGGGGGATGGGTGGTATTGGACCAGTGGTGGGGGAAACTAAGTCATACCTGGACTGGGAAGAGGGTCGGAGTTGGGAACAGGGATAAGGGCTCTCCATGGTTGGGTCGGGCTGGTGGGGTGGTGCTTAGTTGGGGAAGCGTGTGTGGGGGGAGTGAGGCTCAGTAATGGGTGTGCAGGGTGTCTCATGTGGGGCTTGGTCTGGATGTTTGAAATAGTTACATAGAACATAGAACAGCACAGTACAGGCCCACAATGTTGTGCCAACCATTTATCCTAATCTAAGATCAACCTAACCTACACCCCTTCAATTTACTGCTGCCCATGTGCCTGTCCAAGAGTAGCTTAAATGTCCCCAATGACTCTGACTTCACCACCTCTGCTGGCAGTGCATTCCACGCACCCACCACTCTCTGTGTAAAGAACCTGCCTCTGACATCTCCCCTATATCTTCTTCCAATCACCTTAAAATTATGTCCCCTCATGACAGCCATTTCCACCCTGGGGAAAAGTCTCTGGCTATCCACTCTATCCATGCCTCTCATCACCTTGTACACCTCTATCATGTCACCTTCTTCGCTCCAGTGAGAAAAGCCCTAGCTCCCTCAACCTTTCTTCATAAGACATGCCCTCCAGACCAGGCAACATCCTGGTAAATCTCCTCTGTACCCTCTCCAAAGCATCCACATCCTTCCTGTAATGAGGCGACCAGAACTGGACACAATATTCCAAGTGTGGTCTAACGAGCTACAGCACTACCTCACGGCTCTTCAACTCAATCCCCCTGTTAATGAAAGCCAACACACCATACGCCTTCTTAACAACCCTATCAACCTGGGTGGCAACTTTGTGGGATCTATGTACATGGACACCAAGATCCTTCTGTTCCTCCACACTTCCAAGAATCCTGGGCGGGATTCTCCCAGCCCGGGGCTGGGCCAGAGAATCCCCGCAACCGGGCCACGCCGCCCCAACATCGGCACGCGATTCTCCGCAGAGCACGTTTGGCGCGGCGCTGGTCGCGGGCCGCTGTTCATGGCCGGGCTGCCGATTCTCCGGCCCAGATGGGCCGAGCGGCCGCTCTAAAATGGCAGAGTCCCACTGGCGCCGTCCACACCTGGTCGCAGCCGGTAGGAACACTGCGTGCAGGGTCGGGGGGTGGCCTGTGGGGGGGCTCCGACCCGGGGGGGGGGGCCTCCGATGGGGCCTGGCCTACGATCGGGGCCCACCGATTGGCGGGCCGGCCTCTTGCTCCCCGGGTCTATTTTCTTACGCGCCGGTCCCTGAACTCCCGCCCCATGTTGCGTCGCGGCTGGTACGTTGAGGGAGGCCACCGTGCATGCGCGTGTTGGCGCCGGCGCCACTGCACAAGCGCAGATCCTGCGGCGCACAGTTCACGCCGGGATGGGAGGCTGGAGCGGCGTGAATCTGTACTCCCAGCGGCCCGTTCACGCCATCATGAAGCGCGACGTCGTTTCCGATGGCGTGGACACTCTGCCGCCGAATGGGAGAATCCCGCCCCTGCCTTTAATCCTGTGTTCAGCATTCAAATTCGACCTTCCAAAATGAATCACTTCACATCTATCTAGGTTGAACTCCATCTGCCACTTTTGAGCTGAGCTCTCCATCCTGTCAATGTCTTGCAACAGCCCTCGAGATGATCTGCAACTCCACCAACCTTTGTGTCATTGGCAAACGTACTAAACCACCCTTCCACGTCCTCATCCAAGTCATTTATAAATACCACACAGAGCCTAGGTCCAAGAACAGATCCCTGCGGGACACCACTGGTGTCTGCTTTTCTGTGGGGGTGCTTATTGCTGCCAACAACCATTATTGCTGGGATGTCTTGGAAGGTGCCTTACTCTTCACAAGAGATCTATCTGGAGGCAAGGATCCTTTTTCCAAGTGACCTTTATTTACATACTTAAAATTATGTACAGGATTGCACAGCCTGAGGACAAAGCCACTGCTCATCTCTGATTTTCATCATTCTCTTCTGTCTGTCATTACTGTTGCTTAACTCTTTAAGCACATGTTCAGTAGCTCTTGTTGGAATAGTCTTAGAGTTGGGGCAGCACAGTGACTAGCACTGCTGCCTCACGGTGTCGAGGACCTGGGTTCGATCCCAGCCCCGAGTCACTGCTCGTGTGGAGTTTACACATTCTCTCCAGGTCTACATGGGTCTCACCCTCCCCAGCCAAGTAGATGTGTGGGGTAGGTGAATTGGCCATGCTAAATTGCCCCTTAATTGGGAAAAAAAAGAATTGGGTGCTCTAAATTTATTTTTAAAAAAGAATAGTTTTAGAGTTAACTGTTTACTTTACAGATGAGGATTTTAAAATCAAGGTGGTGCATGGCCAGGAGGCAATGTAAGTCAGCAAGAAAAGGAATAGGTGCGATAGGTGGTTGGATTTGATATAACTTAAGGCACAGTGTGACAAATGTAAGCTCTTGCAAGATCATTATGTTTTGTAAAATGGAGCAATGAAGAAAGTTGTGTGATCTGCAATGAGTTCTGCCTGACATCAAGCCTATGTGGCTTGGTTAGCATGACCAGCAGTCAAAGTCATTTGCTACTAAAATGCACATTTTAACACAAGGAAAAAAAGGCAGAAACTATTCTTATTGTATTTTTTCTGTCTCAGAACAGAACAGAAAGAGAGCGAGAGCGAGGTGCTGAGGTTTAAAGAGGAAAAGGGCTGTTTTCTCTGTTGGCTACCAGGAAGAATGCTGGGGAAATCTTGTCCACTAGCTGAAAAGAATGATCCTTCAGTGACTTCAGAATACAGGAAGAAGGGAGAAAGAATTACTGGAGTGGCTAAAGCTCAGGAGTTCTCAATCGACTGAGGGAAAGGACCTTGGATGGTCACAGGACATTACAACTTAGCAAAACAGGTAGAAGTGAAGTAATTGAAAGCTAGGAGTGACTGTGGACTGTTATAAAGATGGTACACCTTTGGGGAGTGTGCTATAATTTACGTACATGTGGTGTGGTGTGGAGTTATTTCTTCCGTCCTTAAGAGTGGTAGTTGTTTCCTAAGTAATGGTCAGTCGATGTTGGTTTTAGTTTGCTTGTTACAGTAAAAGTTTTAAAACTTGAAACCTTGTTGCACAATTCCTTTAAGTTTTTCATTGGGAAATCAAATTTCTCGTTTAAAGTTATCAATCTTCACAGCTCCAGGGACCTGAGTTTGATTCCCGACTTGGGTCACTGTCTGTGTAGAGTCTGCACGTTCTCCCCGTGTCTGCGTGGGCTTCCTCCAGGTGCTCTGGTTTCCTCCCACAAGTCCCAAAAAACACGCTTGTTAGGTGAATTGGACATTCTGAATTCTTCTTCAGTGTAACCGAGCAGACGCCGGAGTGTGGCGACTAGGGGATTTTCACAGTAACTTCATTGCCCTGTTAATGTAAGCCTACTTGCGACACTAATAAAGATTATTATTATCTCTCAGGGGATAGTAACAATGGGCAACAGCATTTTGGAAAATCTCATGTTTACAGAGGGCTATGGGAGACAAGCCAGGAGTACATTGAAATAGTCAAATTTAGGGGGAACAAATACGTGAGTGCGATTTTAGCAGCACATGAACTAAAACAAGGGTGATGTCATGGAGGTGGAAATAGGTGGTCTTTGTGATGGAACAGTTATATGGTCAGAAGCTGATACTGGGGTCAACTATGACACCAAGATTGTGAACAGACTGGTTTTCATCTCAGCCTGTTTCCAGGGAGAGGAATGATATTGGTAGCAAGGGAACAAAGTTTGGAGCAGGGACAGAAATCGTTGGGTGACTGCCCAACATTAACTGGAGGAAATTTCTGCTGATCCAAAACTGAATAGTGGATAAGCAGTCTGATAATTTTGCAACAGTCAGGGAGTTGTCCGAGATGATGGTGAGCTGGAGCCGTATGTTGCTAGCATACCAGTTGACAACTAACAATGTGTTTTGAGATGATGTACCATAACTTCCGATGAAGTGGCAATTCAGTCAGATTGCCTTTCCACTTGAATTTTCTTACCTGAAAATCTAGCCCTTCCGATCCTACTTGGTAGTACAGTGCTTCCCCTGGGCCGAGCACCGAGGGCTGTAAGTAAATCATGTCCCCTTTTTTACAGCACTAGCTGCCATAAACCAAATACGTTTAAACGTCCAGCCAGGTTTAAAGGACTTTGGCAAAGTAAGCATGTGAGGTAAGTAAGTAGGATTTGGTGGGTGTGTGCGGGGGGCACGGGGATGGGAGGATTGAGTCGGGCCTTGGGGCCTGTGACGAATGTAGGATTTTAGATATGTTGGATTATAAACATTTGGTGATTTAAGGGTTAAAACCCTGGGGTTAGAACGTGTTTGACTGCAGTAGACATGTTTTTAAAAAATCTTCTTTTGCAAGGCCTGGAAGCTTTTCAGAGCCAGAGGAGAAATTGACCAGATTAGTGTGTTTTCAGCATGGGCTAATGCAATGTTTCTTTGACTAGGGTGAGTCCCTGGGGAGTTAATTTGTTTTCAGCTTGGGGAGGTGATGCCATTGCTGGGTGGAGCGAAGGTATTCGGACATTTTGAGAACGATTTTTGAGTTGATGAACCCTTGAGACCACAAGTATGGTCTTTTGCTCTCACAGTAGGATAGTTAAAAAAAAGTGAAATAATATTTAAAGCACAGCAGACTTGCCTGAGGGCAAAGGGAAAGCTGAAACACACCAGTTGAAACAGCTTTTGAAGTATGCAGGGATTATAACAGGAGCCACATCTGTTCTGGAAAGCAAATATTAATCTGTGCCATTGGGATGGATTGAGAGCTGTATGTTTTTTCTTTCTTGTTGTTTAATTGGGAATAGAGATAGTAATTAGGGGTATTGTAGTTACTGTGTTAAGTAGTATTGTTTCAGGGGTTTCAGGTGTGATGCTAAAGAGTTTAATAATGTATTAATAATAAAGTTTTGTTTTGAAATACCAAATCTCTATATCTTATGCAATCAATCCTGGGGCAAAATATACTTTCCGCAGTCTTGCAAAAATAGAATAAAATATTGGGGTCTCAGACACTGTTGGGGTCTGGTCTGGGAATGTCATTGGTTGGTTATTGGGGAATGGTGGGGTGGGGATGGTCTTGTCAGGCTTTTGGAGAGGGGGTTCTGGCCAGTCCTTAGGACTGGAAAATTGGTTTGGGTCAGGCCGTGAGTGGGTGGGGGGTATGGCCAGATAAGGCCTTGTGGAGGGTGGGGTTTGGGTTGGGTCTAGGGGGCTTAGTGTGTGGTCCGGTCAGGTCGGACCATGGTGGAAGGCCAAGTTGGGTCAGGATGGGTCAGGGGGTGGGAAACGACTCTTGGGGGGGGGGGGGGGGGAGTCCAATATGGCAGAGGAGGAATATGGCAGATGAAGGGCAGTAGTGATCTGGAGGGTGAGGGTATCCTGTGGGGAAGGGGTGGGGTCAATGTGTGACTGTGCAATAGTTACCCAGAAGGTAGGAGTGGTTGTAGTTCTTCTAATGTTTTCTGGGTAGCTATCAATGTATCACAGCCTGAACCAGCCACAGTTTGCGATTTGTACTGTTATTTTTGTTTCTCAGTGCAGGGCAATTGCCCATGGAAAGCTGGCACTTTCCGGGCAGTAGCTCAGCAGTCCTTACCTGGAAATAACTGGTTGGGTGGAAGGTTTCCCCGGAGCATGTTTGGGGTGCCCCCCATCCCCAATGAAGCTGACCTACTTGCTTCATTAAGGACCCTACTCAGTGCCAGCCGATGGCTCCTTATTCCAGTAATGTGTCCTTCTGAGATGTCAATTTCACTGACCTTTAAATTTAACCTCTCGACATGTACATGATAGAGTAGCAGTTCTGGAGGAACACATGGAGAGGTTCCAAAAGGAAATGAACTGAGACACATACAGGTCAAAATCTGTATGTATAAGGAAACAACGACGTACCCCCAGATACCAGGATATTCGCTAGTCGAGGGGCTGTTGGACGTGGGCAACGAGGGAGGCGGAACTGTGGGGACCTGTACGGGCAACTGTTGGAAGAGGTACGCTCCCCCCGAATGAGACAAGAGAAAAATGGGAGGAGAAACTAGGAATAGAGTTGGGGGGGTGGGGGGGTGGACTCTGGATCGAAGCACTGCACAGGACAAACTCCACTTCCACATGTGCTGGGCTCCGCCTAACACAGCTAAAGGTGGTACACAGAGCACGCCTAACCAGAACCCGAATGAGTAGGTTCTTTCCGGAGGTGGAGGGTAAATGCAAGCGGTGCCAGAAGGCCCAGCAAACCACACCCACATGTTCTGGGCCTGCCTCAGACCTGTCGGGTTCTGGACGACCTACTTCGGGGCAATGTCCAAGATTGTGCGGGTGAGGGCGGAGCCATGCCCAAAAGAGCGATCTTCGGGGTTTCAGGGCAGCCAGAACTCTTTATGGTGGTGGGGGGGGGGGGGGGGGGGGGGGGCAAAGCCCAGCCTTTGCCTCCCTAGTCACCCACCAGAGAATCCTGTTCGGCTGTCGATCGGCAGTGCCACCCAAAGCCACACCACAATGGGAGGGGAGACAATGGCCACCACAGGTCCCCAGAGTGAAGGCTTCTCCTTGTCTTTGTCTTCCTTTTTATTTTATTTTCCTTTGGTTTTCCTTGTTTTTTGTTTTATAACTTTAATTGTTTTCCTAATTTTGCGCAGGTAAGCAACATGCGATTTAACTTATGAACTGGAGTGTGAAAACCAATAAACACATTTTTAAAAAATTAACCTCTCCAGGGTGGATACACCCCCCAGACCTCAACCCGCCTCCCCCATACACGACCTCCAATGTGCAACTCCTTCTTCCATAATCTCCGATAGCCATCACTAACAACCCACCAAGTTCCACCAAGCCCCACACCAACCTCTCATGTCCGAGTCACCTCCAACGTCCAAATTCCTCTGACTTCACTCAATGTCTGACTCACCTCCTCTGCCCAACTCCAGCCGCTCACCTTTTGACGGTCAGCTTCCCAATCCGGCTGGCCTTCCAGCCTTCCCTTTCCCAACTCACGTATGTGCCAATTGATCAGTCGGGGTTACAAATCTTAGATTGTGGAACAGGACAGATTTTCCAGCTCCACTCCCAGGTTCCAGGTAGAAAGACTGATCTTTGTGCCAGCAACTCCTTCTATATGGCTTCAACATTTAAAAGGAACCATTTATGCAAGTACATTTGATGTTATTTTCAGAACCATTTGTTTTGTTAGCAGATGTCATTTTGGGCAGAATTGTGACCACATATTTATAGGAACACTGCTTTGTTTTGGAAAAAAAGACCAACATCCATCTCGTTTGTCTTCTGCCATCCTTGTGGTCACACAATGAAATAATGGCCTTGTTCACTAATTGTGGCAATCGATCTCTATCAATTAGTTGACAACATATATATACATGAGGTGAGGTAAACCTTCAGTCATGAAGTGCTTTGGGAACCATAGGTCCAAAGTCAGCAGTTCCTTCAAAGCATGGTACAGTTACCAGATGTCCAGCTGCATCCCAAATATTATTTTCTGAAAGAAAGCTATTTAATTTGCCTTTGAATAAAATAAATCTACTTGCCTCCATTGTCTGCCTTAGGGAGCCGGTTCCATCGATTTTCCTGCTCATTAAAATAATGAATTGTGGTCTACCCCAGGGTTTTTCAAACTCAGCGTTGTGGTCCGGGGGTGGGTCATGGGCGGGTGTCGGGAGAGTCACGAAGCGATCCCAACTACGGGAAGAAGACCCCAACGGCTGCTACCAGCTTTTAAGAATGCCGGGCACAGGCATGATTGGTTGCGGGGGTTTGAGGGGGCGGGGCAGCATGAAGCTGGGCGGGGTGCTGGGCACCGTATGCGCAAGGGGGGTTGGGGACAGGGGCTGATGGGTTTCCACATGGACGCACGATGCTCACGGTAGTGGCCCCAGCTTGGAGCTCGACTCTGGTGCTCTCCCTCTGCACGCTGTTCAGCTCGTTTCCCACCACCGATCGGCAGTATGCAACCTGCGGCTCCGTGGTCAAGCTGTTCAACGGCCAGCACAACGTTAACTTGCATTCCTATGATGGGGTCGATGCAGCTACTGGACAGTGAGGAGTACCAATCAAATGAGGCCAGTCAATACGGCTGACACAAGAAACCCACGCAAACCTACATGTGGGCGGCACCGTGGCACAATGGTGAGCGCTGCTGCCGCATGGCGCCGAGGTCCCAGGTTCGATCCCAGCCCTGGATCACTGTCCGTGTGGAGTTTGCACATTCTCCCCGTGTCTGTGTGGGTCGCACCCCACAACCCAAAAGGTGTGTAGAGTGGATGGATTGGCCATGCTAAATTGCCCCTTAATTTATAAAAAGGAGGGCAGCACGGTGGCACAGTGGTTGGCACAGCAGCCTCATGGCACCGAGGTCACAAGTTCGATCCCGGCTCTGGGTCACTGTCCGTGTGGAGTTTACACATTCTGCCCGTGTTTGCGTGGGTTTCGCCCCCACAATCCAAAGATATGCAGGATTGGCCACGCTAAATTGCCCCTTAATTGGAAAAAATGAATTGGGTACTCTAAATTTAAAAAGAATAAAATTTATAAAAAGGAAGAAACCTACACAGTCATCACTTTGTGTCACCATTCTCTGGAAATCGGGAAGTAAGTGCTTTTGGTGAGAATGGAGAAGGAGATGACTTGGATGTTTGGATAGTGCAATGCAGTGGAACCAGTAAGAAATATTGTGACAGAAAGGAGTGAGAACCCTGAGATGTGGAACTGGGTCCTGTATAAATACTGCTGTTATGCTGAATAAACGTCTTTCTTATGACCGCTTCGGACTCTCCTTTGCTGTTTACTTCAAAGGGTAACAGGGGAGATCTCCAAAGACAGACGAGAAGCGGGAACCTTCGACGACAGTACTCAAAAGGTGAGTAAGATGCCAATGATCAGAAAGTTAGAACCGTTCGACCAAGGAGCTGAAGACTGGAGCCAGTACCTCCAACAGCTCTGCTATGTAACGGCCAATGAGATAGCAGGGGAAAATAAGCAGAAGGTGATACCTTTGATGGTTTGTGGGCCTCAAACCGACAACCTGATAAGAAATCATACTCCCCAAAGGCTCCCGACTGTAAAAACGTAGACCCGTTGGTCACATTGGTGAAGGAATGTTTTAACCCAGGCCCTCGATCATCCTGCAGCAGTACAAATTCAACTCTGCTGTTAGGAACTCAGAAGAGACTATCTCCACCCTCATAGGCAGACCCCGCCAAATGGCCAAGCACTTGGAGTTTGGTGCAGTGTTTAGCGATATGCTGCGCTACCGTCTAGTTTGCAGGTTCAACAACCTCAGCATCCAGGATGAACTGCTGGCTGAAACTAAAATCACATCAGACACCGTGATCGAGATAGCCCAGACGATGGAGTGCGTTGATCCAAAGGGTGACAGAAGGGGAAGTGAATTAGTTGTGTGGCGGCATGGCCATGAGGCGCATGGCGAGATAAGCAGGCACAGCGGAGATCCAAACACAGTCCACAGGATAGATCGGAGTCTGAGATCAGTAAAAGAATGGATCGTCAGCCCAAGACAGAAGTTGTTTACTTTTGGTGTTGAGGAGATCGCCCCCACGTCATTGTTGTGAGTTTGTTTGTTTTTGTTGTAACCAAAGATGTCATATCCAGGCTTTTCACTGCGCGAGGCAAAGCGTGCCAATGAAAAAAAAACAGCAGCAGCAGCAATCCACGAGACCACTGAACCAAGTAGAGAAGAGCCCTGAGCAGGAGCATAAAATGTACCGTCTGAATGTCAGCAAGGTAAATGAGACAGAACATATCAAAATAATTGTAGAGATGAATGAAAGAGCCTTGAAAAAGGAAGTCGACACTGGGGCATCGGTTACGATTGTGAGGGGGCAGACACTTGATTATATTCAAGAAGGGGCTCAGACCCAGAATTTGGGTAGCACGATGGCTAAGGTGTCAACCGATGTGGGGATGGTATGGGAAATTCCCATTGACAAGCGGCAGGAGTAGAGAATCCCGCTGCCTGCAAACGCATGGCCAAATTCTCTGTCCTTGCGAGCAGCGGCCACCCCCGATATTATCCAAGGTGAAACGATTTCCGACACTTTGTTAAGACAAATGGAATCCAGCATACCTGGACCCCCGATTTCACCCTGCATTCAATGAGTTTGCAGAAAGGGCCTTACAGACATTTACAAATCCTATGAGGAAGCAATCAAACCGGCCATTGTGCCATCAGCTGGCCAACTTCCTATTGTCCTACAACAGGACTCCCCATGCTACCAGAGCGCTCACGCCGCCCAATTCACCTTAGAACCAGTTGGACTTGATATTTACCAATTTAGTGGGGTGGTTGGAGGCACATCAGACCGTCCAGAAAAATCGACATACTTCACAAAAAGGTGACAGGTCATTCCAGGTGAATGATCTGGTTCTAGTTCAAAATTTCACCTCGGGCCCAATCTGGTTGGCTGTGAAATTGTGTCTCAATCGGGACCTGTATTGTACGTGGTAAATGTCAATGGCAGGACTGTGCAGAAGCATGTCAACCACGTAAGAACAGATAGGTCCAATTAATGCCTCCAACGCTACTGTGGCTGTTCTAGAGTGGAAGGAGCCAGGAATTTTGGATTCAGCCTCACCAGCAGTCCAGGAGGGATCTGGTGAGGCGAGCAGCCAAATAGAAGAGATGGAGTCACCTGAACCATTGTCTTCTGCAGACAACAAGGTGACCACGGAGTGGGTGGAGCACGCCAGGGTCTAAAGAGGTCTGTGAGGCATCAAAGGTCCCAGGACAGACAGACTCTGCGATGAACCTTTTCCCTCATTTATCTTGATGTAGGCTGGGATGCTCCGCTATCCGGCGGGATGGGCGGAATCCTCCGCACCTTCAGGGGCTAGGCCAGCGCCGGCGGGGTTGGCACCGCACCAGCCGGCCGGTGCCGGCAGGGTTGGCACCGTGCCAACCAGTGCCGAAGGGTCTCTGCCAGTCGGTGCAAGTTGACACATGCATGGGAGCGCCAGCGTGTTCTGGTGTGATCCCAATGCATGCGCAGGGGTTTTCTTCTCGGCGCCGGCCATGGTGACCGTTACAGCGGGTGGCGTGGAGGGAAAGAGTGCCCCCACGGCACAGGCCCGCCCGCAGATCGGTGGGCCCCAATCGTGGGCCAGGCCCCCGGGGGGCCCCCCCGGGGCCAGATCCCCCCGCGCCCCTCCGAGGACTCTGCAGGCCACCCGCAGAGCCAGGTCCCGCCGGTAAGGACCTTGTTTGATCTATGCCGGCGCGACTGGCTGAAAACGGGCAGCCACTCGGCCCATCGTGGAGCGGAGAATCGCCGGGGGGGTGGGGGGGGGGGGGGGCCCACTGCCAATGGCCCCCGACTGCCGCAACGTGATTCCCGCCCCTGCCAAAAAACCGACGCCGGAGAATCCGGCAGCCGCCGTCGGGACGGCGGGGCGGGATTCACGCCACCCCCGGTGATTCTCCGGCCTGGCGGCGGGTCGGAGAATCCCGCCCGTGGTGTATAGCACTTGTATAAAACTTACTTGTAAAATGTCAGAAGCGACTTGAAAGGTGAGGCATGTGGTAGCGCGGTCCCTTTAAGGGAGCAGGATTTACAGTCCTCGTAATCGGCTTGGGTCCAATCACACAGGAACACACAAAGCCCGGCAAAAGCAGAGAAAGTGCAGGGAACTGGGAGCAGGGGCTGGGGTAGTGTGGATCACAGAGCTGGAGAGTCAAGAACTATCCAGCATTTCTCTGTGCCTGTATATTGCTACCTTTGCCGACTGCTAATAAACCCCGTTAGGTGTTACTGGAAATTTCCAGTGTATTGTTTTGAACCACCATAGTGAGCTACAGGTGAAGAACTCAGAAAGTTTCCCTCTCTTTTTCATTTCAGTGCCTATAAGCAAGGATTTGGCAAATAAGAAAATCTTTCCTGCAGTAAAGTTCCATCAAGTGATAATGGCACTTACTGAACAAAAAAATGATACAGATGTGCAATATTTAAAATTGTAAACTAGTAATGATACCAAACTTGCCATCTTTGGCATATTCCATTATATTTGTGTTCCTTAGCAATACTGTTTCTGAAAAATCAGCAATACAGAATCTCACAATCCACTTCATAGCTTCATTACTTTGGATATATAGTCTATGTTCTAATTGCTTTTCGATTATTACTGTCCATTTATGATTTTGCTTTCTGTGAACAATTCAAACCAGTGACAGGGGACAGAAAACTCCTATTTCAGGCACCCAGGTCTGAATTGAGCATTCCCAGGTCAGCTGCGATGCAGGAAGAAGCTAAGGGCTTTGCCTGGCTGGGTATACAAGGGATTAGGGTCAGATCACAGCACCTTCTACTTGGAATTGACGAGATATCGAAAGAAAAACCCTCTACTATACCACTGCAGCATTTCCACTTCCAGCACCAGCCATTTTAAAAGAAACATTCTATTCAGTGCCAGTGAACAGTCTTCAGATATACCCATTGGAAAACACATCTGCAGCTGCCCAAAGTAAGTATAGTACTTGACCTCAAAACTAGTGGAGAGAGAGCAGACTTCCATCACATCCACCCAAGCTAGGTTCGACCCTGCATTGACAGGCCATAGATAGTGAACTCACCCCACTGGAGAGGAGTGGGCACTTGACTGGGAGATCCCAGGTTCAAATGCTCGTATGAACACAGTCACACTTGAGCTCACTTTCTAATGAAACTCGTCTATCTCAGTCAGGTCATCTGAAGAAAACAAAACCAATTCTTCATTCGCCACTCACTGAGTTGACCAAAACGGTGGTTGTAGCAGAGTCTAAAGAGATATTACCTGTATGGTTGTATGGTTCTGTCTTCTCCTCCTTAGAGTGCAATATAAATCAGTGAGGAAAAGGCGGATGGAACAAAACAAAAAACTAAAACATTTTGGATTTAAAAAAAAAAACAATTATGGTTAGGTAGAATCTAGGAAACCTGAGTGAAATTTGTAACTATTGTGCCTTTCTCATGGATCAAGCTAAGCTGAACTTCAAAGCTCTCTTCAGTTAAAGTTGAGGAGGGGGGAACTGAAAGCAATTCATCCCCATGATTCAGCTGTGGGATCAATCGCTAACACTGCAAAAGATGATTCCCGATATTGTAATGAACAATTCCTGAGTTAAGCATTTTCTCCTGGCAGATTAGGCTGCCTCTAAGCAGGAATAGCGTGTGTAACATAAGGTGACATTTTTGCTCCTCCGCTATCCTACATGGTTTGATGAGAGGGCACAAAAGTACTGAGAGTATGTTCTTCAAACATCTTGCCATGCTTTAGAACTTCTAACATCAGCCAAGCAGCTTCATTGTGTAGGTGGGAGTCGAGAGAAGGCACTTTGAAAATGAGACTTTGGACATTGTCAGATCATTAAGAAAATAAAACTGTACTTCAGGGATCAGAGATGCCTGGGTACGAACTGGATGGAAAGGGGACATCAGCTTCAGCTTTGAAAGCTAACACTTCCTTGGTTCTCAGCCCCCATTGACTGCTTTAGCACATGGAAAAACTCTGCTCCTAATTAGTCAGAATACACTTTTGATGCATATAAATCATAAGCATATGGTTAAATGTCAGGGAAATGTTGGTCTGCAGGACTGAAAAGATGGAAAAATACACTTCTGGTTTCTACAACTAATATAATACAACCAGTCATTTTTTTTAATGTGACTTAACAATAAGAAGCAGATGCTTTCAGCTGGAGGACATATTGGCAATGACAGCAATGATGCTGGTGTAGTGTACATGCAATTCGTAACAGCTGCTGCCTGCAATTGAAGCAGGTAGGTAGAAAACATGGCACCAGCATAAGCAAACCCAGTGACTGTAGTTAACAACACACTCAATTAAGAAAGGCATTTTCCTGACATTTCCCTAGTTTCCTCTGAACATTTTATATTAAAAGTCTCTTTCCCCTCCCCACTGGTCTCAATTAATATAAAATATTCTCAGACATATTAAGTTCATAAGGCACCAAAAAGGAGATCTATTAAAGAATTGGGCTGCACTAAGGAAGACAGGAAGGCCTGGTACCCATTGCTGGACTTTGGCCAAGTAGAAGAAGGTCAAGACAGGGACCCTGCCTATACTCTGTCACATCCTGAGGCATATGTGTGTTCCAGAACTATGAAGGAAATTCTGAAACATGGGATGGCAAATTTTGAAAGATCAGGCAGGAGAAAGCATTTTTAAAGGTTCAGTGCATATCATGATTAGGTTAGAGAAGTAAGAAACCACTGCGGAAACTGCACTCCCAACTATTGAAACCACCCTGGGGTATTGTGTCTTTGCTGTAGTCATAAAGATGAAGAGTAACCACCCACATATTATTTAGTGATATTGTTACTCATAAGGAATTCCTACTATCTACTGTCGACCTAGCAAGAACTCAAACCCACAGAGACTAATGTCTACATCAACTATTTTCTTGGGGAAGGTGAGAAAAAATGAAAGTGGGAACTAGAGGAGCCGTGTAGAGTCAGTTTGAGGTCAAGGTGTCTTTCAAGGTAATATGTCTAGCCATGGAAGTTTAGAAACAAATCATCCATCTGCGGTAAGCTCAGCAATCTGATATCTGAGCCAGGCCGCTCAACAACGTTCTCAGGTATTGCGGATGGCTAATTATTCAATCATCAGCAATTTTACGGAGTACTATAGGCCTGCTGAATCAATCTACAAGTGGGTTCTTGCCACTCAACTTCAGATATCCTGAGGGTTGATCCATCATGAGTAAGGATTTCCTGGATGGATAAGCTCTAAACATGGAACAGAATATTGCACTGGTAAACTGCGCAACTACTGTTATTTAACTTTCAACATCGCCAGCTAAAACATGGATCAACAAACCTGCATCCAAAGGGCTGGGCTTCGGCAAGTTGGATATGCCCATGGGAAAGCAGAATACCGTGTGCATGCCATAGTATCATGGGAGTGTCCCTTCAAGCAAAGGTTTGACTTACCACATGACATGTAGCATGGCTTCAGTGATATCGTTTGTGGGTGGAGCTGGGCTGTGGCTGTCAGGTGAGAGGGGTTTTTAGTGTTTGGGTTTCAGTTTCGGTTTGTTGCTTTGGACTGCAGAAGAGAAGCAGTGTTTCCCCGTTTTCATTTTAAGGCTGTTCCAGAGCACTGAAAGTGTGGCAAACTACCTTGGTAACTTTTTTTAAATATAAATTTAGAGTACCCAATTATTTTTTTTTCCAATAAAGGGGCAATTTTAGCATGGCCAATCCATATAACCTGCACATCGTTGGGTTGTGGGTGTGAAATCCACGCAGACACGGGGAGAATGTGCAAACTGCACACGGACAGTGACCCAGGACCGGGATTCGAACCCGGGTCCTCAGTGCCACAGTCCTAGTGCTCACCACTGCACTATGTGCCGCCCTTGTCTTGGTAACTTTAAAGATAGAGTTGTTTTCTGGAAGGAGTTTTGAATCTGTTGGTTGGAAACTGGATCAGAATCTCAGGGAAAGGACCAGTGCCATTCAAGTGAGATTACAGTGTGCTGGGCCACACCCTTGAAAGCGGTTTTGGTTTATTGGATTTTGTATTGAATTGGAACAGCTACTAAGGGGGATTCATTTAGAGTTATATACATTGATTACTGTAGCTGTTGTGTTTTCTTAATGTTTGTAATTGATAACATTCTTGTTTTCTACATGTTAACTACATTCTTATAATAAACTTTGTTTTGATAAAAGCGCTTAGGAAGTCTGATGAATCACACCTGAAGTGAAGACTCTTGTGCTCATCCTAGCCAAATTCAACAGAAAAGTTATAGGTCAGGTGAGCTTCATAATACACTTTGAAGTTTCTGAGCCTTGGCCCATAACAGTAGCAAGAAACAGAAACTTCAAATGTGCATTTCTAGATTTGGAGTTTGGAGCAGAAGAAACTATGGTTTTAGTTAACACTATATTCATTTGCTTCTTTAAAAATTAACTGGATGAAATTGCTTTGATGGCTCAGTACAATATAATTTGTCAAGTTGCAAAGTTCTGAAGTTCAATTATTAATCCATGCTAAGTTCATTGATCTCACGTAAACTCAACTTGTCGCACATTTACAATCAATCTCAACGCAATCCGCAGCAGAGATAAGAAAAAAATAGTAAACCCAGGATCCCAAAACTGGATCAACCTCTAATGGCCTTTATACAAATGAGTGGGTGTCAACACCAGGTGTGGACAGAATAGGATTTGAGCCATGATCCTTTTTGAATACATTACCGACATTCACTGGCCATAGTCAAACTTAAAGAATTTGTGACAAAAACTGAAGTATTTTTGACTTGGTTACTTTTTATTTGGATTCTCTACTGATGGGTACAGCAGACAAGGGGTTAATTTTGGTTTCCGCTGGTTCCATCTGCAAAGTACAGGAGGTCACATTTCCATCTCAGAGGCTAAAAGTCAATTAATGTCCATTTGCATTCTGGTTTCTGTTAAGTGAAGATTAATATGCTAATGTTGAATCACCAGGGTCGCTGATAGGAATCCTATAGTGAATGGATTAATACAGCAACAATTCAAGGTGAGGGCTAGTATCCTATGCATCTTTTAAAAGGACTATTTAAATGGTTATGAGAAAGGCAGAGAGCTAATGTTTTTTATTCTGACATATCTTCATAGGATCTTGAAACGTGTCAGTCAAGGCCCTTGCGCAGATTAAACAAACCAAGACACGTGGGGGTGTGTGATGATTTTGATTGACAGCCGTGTGGCAGGCCTGCGAGAAGTGTCAGAGTCAATGATTGTCTATTTTTGCTTTGACTGGCAGCTCCATGGTCAGAAGCTTCTGATTGGAGGTTTATTTGTGGTTGACTGAGCCCAGCATAGAATACAGTCCAACAGAGCATCTGATCTAATTTAACTCAGTGACAATGTTTCACCAGCGAAGAAATTTGCAACTGCTTTTTAAATCGGCATCTAAATGAATGCAAATATACTGCTTTGTGATGGGGAGCTTTATTCCCGTTTTATATATTTTTAAAAAGATGAGGGGAATTGCACTGTGCATTCAGTACATCCAGTAAAGCAGCGTAAAGTGTCAAAGGCTCCCGATTCAGTCCTCGAGTCTCACTATCGTTTAGTGAGATATTGAGGAGATAAAGACAGACTCTGAAACATAACAAAATCTTCAGACGGGGTCATTGTTGATGGAACCCAAGTGGAAGATTGTCGGTATGTTGCTGCGTTTTGCACTCAATCAAAGAGTAACATCTAATAGATTTTTCAGAAACGGGCTCCAGCAGAACTCACTGTTTTCTTCATAGCAGGAAAGAACAAACTGATATGACAAAAGGATTGAAAATTAGCTGGGAAACACTTTATGGCGCAATGTAAATTCTGTCCTGTCCTGACTCTAACTTGCTTGGGATCAGGGATAATACTTTGTACTGGCAAAACCATCTTATTCCAGGACCAGTCTGGAATGTTAAGACAAACCTCAATGTCTCCTTAAACCTCTTTCCCGCTGAATTCTCCGCCCTGTGACGCCAGCAATGCGGATCGGGACCGGGCGGAGAATCAGCCATCCAGCGGAAATTGAGGTTCATGACCGGGCGCCGAACCAACAGCTATGTTCCAGCACAGAGGTGGCGGCGGGATGGGGTTTCGCGCCCATACGGGGATTTTAATGTATGCAAATAAGCCCTAACTACCCATTTGCATACATGTAGCGGGCCCAGCATGAGAGTCACAGGCCCTCGCGATTCTCCAGTCCTCTGGGCCGGGAATCACGTAAGCTAGGATTGGTACTGGTATATACCACCGTGCCCTGATGTGGTGGACCTTGCCATGGGCCAAGGCGGTAACCTCCTCAGGGAGTTACCCCCAAAGTCCACCCGAGGGCCACCCTACCCTCACAATGCATGACCTCCCACCCTTCCCCTACCAGACCCCCTCCCCACTGCCCCCCGCGAGACCTCCTAAAATGGGACACACCCCTCGAGACCACCTAGATAGGGAGACCCCCCAAGAGATCCCTAGATAAGGAGACCACCCACAGAGACTCTAAATAGAGAGATCGTCCACAGAAATCCTTTCGAAATGGAGACCCCTCCAGAGAACCTCTGGATAAGGAGACCCTATGCACCCTATGAAGTGCACTCCAATCATACACCCCTCATGCTCAAGTGATTTTAAAGTGCTGAGTTGGAAATTGATAGTACTTAACTCTCTTTGAAGTGGTTGATGTTCGTAAACATTGTTGTTAAAGCACTTAGAAATACTAATCCATGAAGGAAGATGAGTGAAGCAAGGCTGACACCTGTGTTTGTGGAAGCTGTCAATCACAGTCCACTAAGAGGAATGAGCTAAAGAGGCTAAGGGGCTAAGAGGCTTTCAGCTAAAGGATCTGAGGGGGTTAAACACAGGTCATAGCTTTCTCTTTCCAGGAATAAACATATGGTTCTTCCTCTGTCTGAGCCAGCAAGTGTATGCTCATGTGAGTGTTACAGCAATAGTTTGTTTCACTACCCCTGTCTGGACTGCTCTCTAGCAGATCATCGACATGGATACCACCATTACACCTGAGAACACCACCCACCAGGTATGCGGTACATACTCGTGTGACTCGGCCAACGTTGTCTACCTCATACGCTGCAGGAAAGGATGTCCTGAAGCGTGGTACATTGGCGAGACCATGCAGACGCTGCGAAAACAAATGAACGGACATCGCGCGACAATCACCAGGCAGGAATGTTCCCTTCCAGTCAGGGAACCCTTCAGCAGTCAAGGGCATTCAGCCTCTGATCTCCGGGTAAGTGTTCTCCCAGGCGGCCTTCAGGACGCGCGACAACGCAGAATCGCTGAGCAGAAACTTATCGCCAAGTTCCGCACACATGAGTGCGGCCTCAACCGGGACCTGGGATTCATGTTGCATTACATTCACCCCCCACCATCTGGTCTGGGCTTGCGAAATCCTACCAACTGTCCTGGCTTGAGACAATTCACACCTCTTTAACCTGGGGTTACCCCTACCTCTGGATCTGTAAACACTTAATAACTGCAAATGCTCGCATTCTAAGCATTGTCTTGCATCTTTGAATTTGTCTATATATATGTTTCTGGAACATACCTCTTCATTCACCTGAGGAAGGAGCAGTGCTCCGAAAGCTAGTGTTTGAAACAAACCTGTTGGATTTCAACCTGGTGTTGTAAGACTTCTTACTGTGCTCACCCCAGTCCAATGCCGGCATCTCCACATCATCACTCTAGCTTCCAGACAGGGGTCTCTTTTCTGGGGGGTCTGTGGGGGGTTCCTTTAGTTATGGGGTCTATGTGGGGAGTCCGTTTAATTTGGGGGTCTCTGGAGGTCCCGCTATTCAGGGGGTCTAGGGTGGTGGGCAAGTTGGGTCATCCCTGTACCTATGTTAAGGGAAGGTGGACCCAGAAAATCCAGGAGTGGGGGGCTGAATCATAATGCGGGGGGTGGGGAGGGGGAAGATGGGCTGAATTGTGATGATGGGGGCATGGGGGCTGCTTTACGTTGCAGGAGGGAGGGTTGGCCAGCCACAGGACCTCGTATTGGGCCAACCGCTCAAGATGACGGCCCGATAATAGGTTTTCCTTGGGATTCCCTCGTATTCCTCACCATGCATAAATTTGCATGGTGAGAGATACTGAATTACTTCCTGATTGGGAGCGCAAATCACTTCCAATTCACTTCCGCCGGGCGGGCAATATTGTCTCCTGAATAGAGAATCCTGGCCTGTGTCTTGTTATCTCTGCTAACTCCAGGCCACTATGTCAGCTGGCATCAGGAATGATTTCCTCCCCCAGATGCTGCTCTAATCCCTTTTGATACCGCGATCATAAAAGGCTTCTCAAAATTCCATCTGTGACCCCCTTTGTCCTCGAAGGCAACCAATTTTCTTTTCCTCCTTCATGCCCTTGAATGTGTTATTACCTCCCAAATCCATACCACGGGGGTGATTTTCAGTCGCAACCATCCTCAGGGAGAACAGTGACATGGGTGGAAAACCCTGGGCGACTCGGGAAGCACGATTCTGTCCAGAGAGATCGTGCTTCCCGATTTTCCCCGCCCCTCACCGGCGTTGTCACAATGTTCATGCCCATGAATTTTAATATATTTAATTATCATTGGCAGGCCTCAGTGCAATATGATCCCCCATAACTGAATATTCGTACCTCACCGATATGATTTACAACAGGTTTGGTAAAGCAAGGAATAATCCAGGTGATCCCACCAGGGGTGCAAAGCTATGTATAGCCCCTGGGGGAGAGGGACTTGGCACTGCCCCCGGCACAGGTTGGCACTGCCTTATGTAGGCTGGCTACTGTTGTTGCTGAGCAGATTTCTACCTGTTCCTGGGCAGGTCACATTCTATTATGTCGTGTTAAGTTTGTGTTACTGCTGGCACTAGGCAAATGCATAACAAGTCACACGTGCGTCCAACAGTCACACGCACAAATGCAAAAGTAGGCAACGAGGAGGGACGGTTAAATTCTTTAAGAATGTCCAAAAGAAAGACGATCATATATGGATCCTGTAGATTGGCGTATTGGATGATTTAAGGCCTTGTTCAGTGATTTTTCCTGGATCCTGCGCAGAGATAATTTAAAGTCTTGATGGAATCTGTGTCTTTTCCTCTTAAGTCAGCAGCTATTTGGTTTACAGTGAAGATGCTGTTTGTGGTGTTGGGGCACAAGACCCCTATCCACAATTTAGCCAGTTACAGCAAGCTAGGAAACGCTTCTTCCAGGTCCATTTTTTTGTGTTAATTGCTCACTGCAGTGAAGTGTCTGAACGATCCAAGCTGAAGGCACTTCTCAGCTAGGCTCCATTGTCTAAAGTGACCGGGGGAGGGGGTGGATTCTCGGCCACCCAATGTCGTTAGTGGAGTTCCCGATATGGCGGAAAGTCTTGTGTCGGGGAAAAAACGGGATCCATCTGCAATGCTCCGGTCCCCCACTGGTGGTGGCATTGAGGTTCGCATCCATGGCAGCGGTAGAATGCAAGTGGGTCCATTTGACCCATTTGCATCCTATTATCAGGCTGGGCACCGGATTCTCTGCACCTCCGTGGTGCTCCGGCCCTTTCGGCTGGGATTCAAATGGGCATGGAAGGGGCAGCACGGTAGCACAGTGGTTAGCACAGCTTCTTCACAGCTCCAGGGTCCCAGGTTCAATTCCCGGCTTGGGTCACTGCCTGTGCAGAGTTTTCACATTCTCCCCATGTCTGCGTGCTCCGGTTTCCTCCCACAGTCCAAAGATGGGGTTAGGTGGATTGACCATACTAAATTGCCTTTAGTGTCCAAAAAGGTGATGTGGGGTTACTGGGTGATAGGGATAGGGTAGAGGTGTGGGCTTGGGTAGGGTGCTCTTTCCAAGGGCCGGTGCAGACTCGATGGGCTGAATGGCCTCCTTCTGCACTGCAGGTTCTATGATTCGATGGTGCAAGTATTTTCCAGCGTGGCCCTGACTTGGCGGGCCAAGAGGTTAAGTATTTAAGGGTAGTTGCGCCCAAAGTCCATAGTCCATCGAATCTAAAGAGCAGTCCAGACAGAAACAGGGAAAAATACCTCACTGCTTTTCCACTCATCTGTCCCAGCTCAGAAAAAAGGTCATAGTTGAGTGGCTTGAAGAGCCAAGCATAGAACATAGAACAGTACAGCACAGAACAGGCCCTTCGGCCCTCGATGTTGTTCCGAGCATTGTCCGAAACCAAGATCAAGCTATCCCACTCTGTCATTCTGGTGTGCTCCATGTGCCTATCCAATAACCGCTTGAAAGTTCCTAAAGTGTCCAACTCCACTATCAGGCAGTCCATTCCACACTCTAACCACTTTCTGAGTAAAGAACCTACCTCGGACATCCCCCCTATATCTCCCACCCTGAACCTTATAGATATGCCCCCTTGTAACAGCTACATCCACCCGAGGAAATAGTCTCTGAACGTCCACTCTATCTATCCCCCTCATCATCTTATAAACCTCTATTAAGTCGCCTCTCATCCTTCTCCGCTCCAAAGAGAAAAGCCCTAGCTCCCTCAACCTTTCCTCATAAGACCTATCCTCCAAACCAGGCAGCGTCCTGGTAAATCTCCTTTGCACCCTTTCCAATGCTTCCACATCCTCCCTATAGTGAGGTGACCAGAACTGCACACAATACTCCAAATGTAGTCTCACCAGGGTCATGTACAGTTGCAGCATAACCCCACGGTCTTAAACTCAAGCCCCCTGTTAATAAACACTAACGCACTATAGGCCTTCTTCACGGTTCTATCCACTTGAGTGGCAACCTTCAGAGATCTGTGGACATGAACCCCAAGATCTCTCTGTTCCTCCACATTTTTCAGAACCCTGCCATTGACCCTGTAATCCGCATTCAAATATTTTCTACCAAAATGAATCACCTCCCACTTATCAGGGTTCAACTCCACCTGCCATTTTTCGGCCCAGCTCTGCATCCTATCAATGTCTCTTTGCAGCCTACAACAGCCCTCCACCTCATCCACTACTCCACCAATCTTGGTGTCATCAGCAAATTTACTGACCCACCCTTCAGCCCCCTCCTCCAAGTCATTGATAAAAATCACAAATAGCAGAGGACCCAGCACTGATCCCTGTGGTACACTGCTGGTAACTGGTCTCCAGTCTGAAAATTTTCCATCCACTACCACCCTCTGTTTTCTGTGTGATAGCCAGTTTCTTATCCAATTGGCCAAATTTCCCTCTATCCCACACCTCCTTACTTTCTTCATGAGCCGACCATGGGGAACTTTATCAAACGCCTTACTAAAATCCATGTATATGACATCAACTGCTCTACCTTCTTCTACACACTCAGTTACCTCCTCAAAGAATTCAATCAAATTTGTGAGGCAAGACTTACCCTTCACGAATCCGTGTTGACTATCCCGGATTAAGCTGCATCTTTCCAAATGGTCATAAATCCTATCCTTCAGGACCTTTTCCATTAACTTACCGACTACCGAAGTAAGACTAACCGGCCTATAATTACCAGGGTAATTCCTATTCCTTTCTTGAACAGAGGACAACATTCACCACTCTCCAGTCCTCTGGCACTATCCCCGTGGACAGTGAGGACCCAAAGATCAAAGCCAAAGGCTCTGCAATCTCATCCCTTGCCTCCCAAAGAATCCTTGGATATATTCCATCTGGCCCATGGGACTTGTCGACCCTAATGTTTTTCAAAATTGCTAATACATCCTTCCTCAGAACATCTACCTCCTCCAGCCTACCCGCCTGTATCACACTCTCATCTTCAAAAACATGGCCTCTCTCCTTGGTGAACACTGAAGAAAAGCATTCAACACCTCTTCTATTTCTTCTGACTCCATGCATAAGTTCCCACTATTGTCCTTGACCAGCCCTAACCTCACCCTGGTCATTCTTTTATTTCTCACATAAGAGTAAAAAGCCTTGGGGTTTTCCTTGATCCGACCCTCCAAGGACTTCTCATGCCCCCTCCTAGCTCTCCTAAGCCCTTTTTTTTTAGCTCATTCCTTGCTACCTTGCAACCCTCAAGTGACCCAACTGAACCTTGTTTTCTCATCCTTACATACGCTTCCTTTTTCTTCTTGACAAGACATTCAACCTCTTTTGTGATCCCTGGTTCTCTCACACAGCCATTTCCTCCCTGCCTGACAGGGACATACCTATCAAGGACACACAGTCTTTGTTCCTTGAACAAGCTCCACTTTTCATTTGTGCCTTTCCCTGACAGTTTCTGTTCCCAACTTATGCTCCCTAATTCTTGCCTAATCGCATCATAATTACCCCTCCCCCAATTATAAACCTTGCCCTGCCATATGGCCCTATCCCTCTCCATTGCAATAGTGAAAGATGCCGAATTGTGGTCACTATCTCCAAAGTGCTCTCCCACAAACAAATCTAACACTTGGCCCTGTTCATTACCCAGTACCAAATCCAATGTGGCCCCCCCTCTTGTCGGCCTATCCACATATTGTGTCAGGAAACCCTCCTGCACACACTGTACAAAAACTGCCCCATCCGAACTGTCCGACCTATAGAGGTTCCAATCAATATTTGGAAAGTTAAAGTCACCCATGACAACTACCCTGAGACCTCCACACCTATCCATAATCTGTTTTGCAATTTCTTCCTCCACATCTCTATTACTATTTGGGAGCCTATAGAAAACTCCTAACAACGTGACCACTCCTTTCCTATTTCTAACTTCAGCCCATATTACCTCAGTAGGCGGATCCCCTTCGAACTGCCTTTCTGCAGCCGTTAAACTATCCTTGATTAACAATGCTACTCCTCCACCTCTTTTACCACCTTCCCTACTCTTACTGAAACATCTATACCCTGGAACTTCCAACAACCATTCCTATCCCTGTTCTAACCATGTCTCCGTAATGGCCACAACTTCGTAGTCCCAAGTATCAATCCACGCTCCAAGTTCACCTACCTTATTCCGGATGCTCCTTGCATTGAGGTAGACACACTTCAACCCACCTTTCTGTCTGCTGGTACACTCCTGTGACCTTGATACCCTCCTCAGTACCTCACTACTCGCAACACTGGCTTCTGGACTACAGCTCGTTTTCCCATCCCCCTGACAAATAGTTTAAACCCCAACGAAGAGCCGTAGCAAATTTTGCTCCCAGGATATTGGTGCCTTTCTGGTTCAGGTGCAAACTGTCCTGTCTATACAGGTCCCACCTTCCCCAGAATGTGCTCCAATTATCCACATAACTGAAACCCTCCCTCCTACACCATTCCTGCAGCCACGTGTTTATCTGCACTCTCTCCCTGTTCCTCACCTCACTAGCACGTGGCACCGGCAACAAACCAGAGATGACAACATGGTATTTCCTGGCTCTCAGCTTCCACCCTAGCTCCCTAAATTCCTGTTTTAAATCCCCTTCCCTTCTCTTACCTATGTCATTGGTACCGATGTGTACCACGACTTGTGGCTGTTCCCCCTCCCCCTTAAGGATTCTGAAAACATGGTCCGAGACGTCACGGACCCTGGCACCCGGTGTGGAGGCAACATACCATCCGTGAGTCTCTTTCGCTGCCACAGAACCGTCTATCTGTCCCTCTAACTATCGAGTCCCCAATAACTATTGCTCTCCTGCTCCCCCTCCTTCCCTTCTGAGCCACAGGGATGGACTCAGTGCTGGAGGTCCGTTCACCGTGGCTAACCCCTGGCAGGTCGTCCCCCTCAACAGTATCCAAAACGGTATACTTGTTACTGAGGGGAACGACCACAGAGGATCCCTGCACTGACTGCTTCCTCCCAGCCCCTCTCACTGTCACCACCTATCTTGATTCTTCAGAGTAACTACATTCCTGAAGCTACTATCTATGACCACCTCTGCCTCCTGAATGATCCGAAGTTCATCCAGCTCCAGCTCCAGTTCCCTAACGCGGTTTCTGAGGAGCTGGAATGGGTGCACTTCCCACAGGTGAAATCAGCAGGGACACTGACAGTGTCCCTCACCTCAAACATTCTGCAGGAGGAACATTGAACTGCCTTCCCTGCCATCCCCTCTCGATAAAACAAGAAAAAGAAAGAAAGAAAGAGCTTACCTGTTATTCACTCAACCCCTTAAGTTAGAGGAGGTGGAAGGGTGGGGGACACTACAAGTGTAGTGTCTAGGGTTTAGGAACCGCCCAACTTAAATACAGGTAAAAATAAAACACTCAACCACTAACACTGTGGGACTGTGGGAACTACTGAGTAATCTCCCTACTCTCCATTGCTGGTAGGATCATTGCCTTCTCCCAGACTCTGACTAAACCATGGTACAACGGACATGATTTTCACTGATCGGCAACTTCAAGAGAAATGCCAGGAGCAACATCAACCATTATACATGGCCCTCATCGATCTGACCAACGCATTCGACTCAGTCAATCGGGAAGTGCTATGGAAGACCCTGTCAAAGGCTGGCCGTCCAGGGAAATTCATCAACTTCCTCCGACTCCTCCAAGATGAGATGTTGGCGACAGTCCTCACTGACGGAAATAAGACAGAAACCATTGAGGTCAAGACTGGAGTCAAGCAGGGATGTGTCATTGCCCCCATCCTTTTCTCTATCTTCATCATCACTATCCTTCACCTTGTCAAGAGCAAGCTTCCAGGTGGATTGGACATCATCTACAGGATGAATGGAAAACCTTTCACATCAATGGGTTGAAATCCAAGAGGAAAACGACATTGACATCGCTTGTGGAACTTCAGTGTGCGGACGGCAATGCCATTTCCACTCTCGCAGAAGAGAATCTCCAAGCCGTGCTTAACACCTTCATGGAAGCATACCAAAGAATTGGCCTCAGCCTTAACCTCAAGATGACGCCAGTCCTTTAACAACCCACCCTAGGATAAGATCCAATCTTTCCCTCCATCAATTTCAATGGCGAAAGCCTACCAAATGTGGAACATTTCCAATACCTGGGGAGCCACATCTCTCAGACTGACATCAATGCAGAGATTCAACATCATATCCAATCCATGTGCGACTCCTTCGGACACCTAAGGAAGGGAGTCTTTGACGACCATGACATTCGTGCTGATACCAAGATCATTGTGTACAATGTTGCCATCCTCCCAACTCTTCTATATGGCTCAGAAACTTGGACTACATACATATGCAAACTCAAAGCCCTGGAAAGATACCATCAATCCTGTCTGAGATGGATTCTCCGCGTCAGCTGGGAGGGCAGGCGTATCCTTTGAAAGCAACTCCGCTGGGATGGCCATGTGGCTACGATATCAGAGTCCCGACTGCCAGAGGAAATCTTCTTTGCCCAGCTCAAGGCAGGCTCCTGAACACGAGGAATCAAGGAAAGCACTTCAAAGACACCCTAAAGGCTTACCTCAAGAAATATATCAACGCCTGGGAGACCCTTGCTCAGAGGAGACCAGCTTGGAAGAACCTCCTGATTAAAGTGACATAATTCTTCAAGAGGCCCGGCAAAGGAACCTGAAAAAGCAATGCCACTGACCTAGAGCCCAAAGACCGATCGCAGTTCCCGGAAAAACCAAACAAGCATGCGGTCGAAGATGCAGCTCTACGATTGAGCTCATCAGCCATTCACGAACCCACAGAACCCATGACCAGTAACAAGGAGTTTCCTAGGTGGCCAATCATACTCGTTAGCGAGTGATCGCCAAAGAGGATGTAAGTGACCCATTTTGCATAATGATGAGGTTTGCACCACCAATCGGAAGTTTCCCATCCTCCACATAATTGAGAGCCATTTTCCTGCCACAGTGGTTCTGATGCGTGGCCTGCTCCATGATTCTCTCCCCTGACTAACACCTTGCCCACTCCAGCAGGTTCCACAATATTCAGTCCATAGTGCACGTTTCCAGCTTCAAAGACGCAATAAATCAAGCTGATCAGTTAATATCAAGCTTGGACAGTGGACCCTACAGATTTTTGGGAAGTGCACATGGGAATGTGACAGTTTCAGTCTACATGTAAGAATGTGGAGAGAGGTGAGTTTAACCCTGCATATTGCTTTAATCCTCTGTATGCAGTAAAAGCCAAAATAGATTTTTACCTCGTGCTGCAAAATCTTAAAATGGTTGACAAGCACCAACATCTGAAGAAATGTTTTTTGTTCCTGATGTTGAGACTGGTGTGACATGCTAATCGAGTCAGCAAGACAACGTTTCAGAATGTGAACAACTATTATAAGTAGAATTCTTTTTCAAACAGACATTGCCAGATAGACACAAGAGCAAACAAGTATTGTAAGACAGATCCACATTTTTTTAATGCTATTACTGAATTTGTTGTGACATCCAGGCAAGTCAAAGATAAAGCACACCGGGGTTTGGAAACTCACCAGTGCGCTCAATGCAATAAGCGTGTTACGACCAGGTGAGAAGGGATGAATTGGCTCCCTTCAATTCAACCTCCCTGGTTGGTCACAACAAAAGGTTGAAAGGTTATTTTTCACGAGGATATGGCTTCTCTGAAACTAAACGTACTCAAGTGGTGAGCAATAAGAAGCCAACCAAACAAGGTTTCCTTGCATCAAAGAAAGAGCAAATTTGTTAACCATGTGGTAAACCACTGTAATGTCTAATACGTGTATTGTGGTAAATGGCCACTGTATTATGTGTAAGATGGTAAACCACTGCCGATGGCTCCGCCTTCCCTCGGGCCGGTATAAAGGTGGCTGGTCTCCGCCTCTGATCTAGTTCGCGATCTGAGGCCAGGAGGCTTTCTGTTTAGTGTATTAAAGCCTCAGTTACGTTCACCACTCGTCGTGTGTTCATTGATGGCATATCAAACCACGAAAGCAAACTAAGTGAAAGTAATAAGAAAAACACAATGCCACAAATACACGGGTATCGGAAATGAGGGAATGTTGAGTCCAGGAAGAGAAAGTTAAAAGAATATATGGTTAAATGTCTCATGACTGTCCTTAAGGTGCAGATTATTAAATGTTGTGACCAATTTTTCTTGGATGTGGTTGGTTTTGAGAGACGTCACAATTATTATGAGGTCTCGGTTTTCTGGTAGGTTTCTGATAGTTGACAAAGCAGACACACACTTTCTCTCTCTGAAAGAAAGAGAGAAGGATTGAGCCCCTTGCAGCCTGTCTTTTCCATTAAATATGTTCTTGCCATCTAGCTGCAGTTCCTGCAGCCTTGCCTCAAATACTTTATCCATTGTGTAATTCTGTCTGGGGCAGCCATTGTTTCAATGTCCAGCACTTTGCATTTTAATGTCTCTACTTCAGGCAATGACCCATTTCGATGGGTCTTTGGATTTGGGGGAATGTCTCTCTCTTTGCACTTCCATGAGGGCGACTTGTCTTTATTTTTCACCTTCACCTTGGAAGGTGGTCTTGTACTTTTAAGCAGGTTGTTCTGTCTCAATTCAAATTGCAAAATTTCCAGTCAGTTGAAAGTTGAAAAGTCATGGGCTGAATTCTCCGCTGGCGGGATGCTCTATTTTGCCGTCAGCCCGGGGTTTCCCGACGGCGTGGGGTTGCCCCACAATTAGAAACCCCATTGACCTGCCGGCGTAACAGAGCATCCCGTCGGCGGGGCAAAACAGAAATGTGGCGCGGCGGGGCGGAGAATCCAGCCCCATGTTTTCAAACATAAAATGGGTCATCATCATGTGACAAGGGAGAGGAGCAAAGGGTGAACCATTCCAAGGAAGTCTATTGAAGGTTGCGTTCGAGGGAGAGGTGATATGTGGTTACTCATTGCTTATTGTTGAAGGTTCAGGGGTGATGGCCAGAGTTCAGCAAGAGCAATTTTGCAGAGATGCACTCTTCTGAATGTATGTTCACTTTTTTAATAACTTTTGTGAGAAAACCAAAAATTAAATTTAGAGCCAAAATTTGATGAGAGATGGCAGGTTTGATTCTCCATTCCTAAGGCTAAGTGCCGGCACGAATGGAGAATCCGCGGGAGTTTCACGACAGGAAAATCAGCACCAACCCCTCACCGATTCCAGTACTGGTGAGGGGCTAGCACCAGCGCCACTTGAAACGACCATGGATCGCACAGAAAATAGATGGGGAATCGCCGGGTCCCAGGCCGTGCATGCACAGGGCGGATGATCTGCATCAGAAAACATGGCAGCGGGCGTGCTCGAACCCTAACCCACCAACTGCGATCCCACAGCCCACCTCCTGGCCACTCCCCAGCAGTCCCCCCAGCCCTAGCAGAAACACCCCTGGTCAGCGGCACTGTCCGCAGCTGGCACACTGGGTTCCCGACCGCTGGGATCACACGTGGCCCGCGCCATCTGGAACTCGGCCCATCGTGCGCTGAGCAGCGCGGATGGGCCGGCCATATACGCGCCAATGATGTGCCAATGGCGTTGCAACGGCACGAGTTCTGATGATGCCGGTTTGAAGGGGGCGGAGCATGGCAGACCAGCGTCAAACCGGCGCCGACCCCGATTCCAGCGTCGGAATCCATTCTCCGCCCAATCACCGATCCCGATTTTGGCATTGGGCTATGGAGCATCCAGCCCGGCATTTCCAACTTCCAGACAAACTGGGAAGAAAAGTTAAACTGAGGAACTAAGATCGGTGACTGGACAAGGTTATGAGACCATTGCAGAAACCACAGATATGGAGAGGCTCGTGGGCATCAGGATAATAGGACAAGTGAAATTTGGTGGTGAAGAGAGTAGCAAGATGATCGCTAATCCAAGTCAATCTTTTATCATAAACTTGTTGAGAGATTCTGGAGTTAGAAGGCTTCACAAAAGCAGCTTTTGGGGCCACAAATTGTGTGAGGGACCTTGATTTTATACACTGTGTGGGTATGGTGAACCTTAGAATCATGGAATGATACAGAAAGAACCCATTCAGATCGTGGTATGAGCTAGCTTTTTAAGATTGTTATGCAGCTGATCTTACTCCCTTGTTTTTTCTCCTCAGCCCTGCAAAACCTTCCATCTCCAAGTATCAAATCCCACTGTGAAAGTTATTATTGAATATGTTTCCACCACACTGTCAGGCATTACATTCCAGATCATTAGAGTTCACTGCATGAATTATTTTTTCCACATATCACATCCTGCTCTTTCCATAATTCTATGTTCTCTGGTTACCAACACTCCTACCACTGGAAACAGTTTCTCTTATTTACTCCAACAAAACCCTTCAAAATTTTGAACACCTCTATCAAATCTTCTTATAACCTTCTCATCTCGAAGGAGGGCAACCCAAGATTCTTTTGTCTCTCTGGATAAAATAAGTTTTCATTCCTTTGTACGACCTTCTTTCAGGCTTTGATATTCTACTTTAAGTGCGGTGCACAGAACTGGACACAATATTCCAGCTGGGGGCTACCAAGTGTTTTAAGAAGGATTCCGCTTCCTGTTTTTTTTGTATTGTCTCCATCTATTTTAAGCCCTTCTCAACCTTACTGTTTTAAAGCACATCATTTTGTTTTTATTGCCTGACCTAATTCTCCATGACTACCATCTGGTGGCTCTGACATCAATCGTAATGAAGTGCTTCGAGAGGTTGGTCATGAAACGCATCAGCTCTATGCTCCCAGAAATCCTAGATCCACTGCAATTCGCATACCGCCGCAACCGGTCCACAGCAGACGCCATCTCCACTCATCTACACTCATCCCTCGAGCATCTCGACAACAAGGACCCCTACAACAGATTCCTATTTATTGACTACAGCTCCGCCTTCAACACCATAATCCCAGCCAAGTTCATAGCAAAGCTGCAAAACTTAGGACTTGGCTCCGTAGTCTACAACTGGTTCCTCGATTTTCTGACCCACAGACAACAATCAGTAAGAATAAACAATAACAACACCTCCTCCACAATAGTCCTCAATACCGGGCGGCTCCACAAGGTTGGATACTTAACCTCCTACTGTACTCCCCGTACACACACGACTGCGTGGAATAATTTGGTTCCAACTCCATCTACAAGCTTGCTGACGACAGGACCATAGTGGTTTGGATCTCGAATAACGACGAGTCTCAATACGGAGGGAGATGGAGAACCTAGTGGAGTGGTGCAATGACAACAATCTCTCCCTCAATGCCAGCAAAACTAAAGAGCTGGTCATTCACTTCAGGAAGCCAAGTCTGTACACACCGCTGCCTACATCAATGGAGCCAAGGTGGAGATGGTTGACAGCTTCAAATTCCATGGGTGTGCACATCACCAAAAATCTGTCCTGGTCCACCCACATTGACGCTACCACCATGAAAGCACAACAGCGCCTATACTTCCTCAGCAAACTATGGAAATTCGACATGTCCACACTGACTCTTACCAACTTTTACAGATGCACCATCGTGTTATGTGAGTGTCCCTTTAAGAAAAGTGTGTGTTATCAAATGGCTGCAGTGATGTCATTGTGTGGGTGGAGCTGAAATGTGATTCTGATTTTTACTTTTGTTTTGAGCTGGAAGCTCTTTTTGGCTCTGTGTTTTAGTTTTGCTTTCAGTTGGAGAGCTGCATTCAAACCAAGCAGATGTCTCCTGGTGTCTCTCTGTATGTTCAACAAGTTGTTTAGATCACTTGATAATTTAAAAGTGATAACTGTTCTCTGTAGAGAATTTAAGCCTACTGTCTTTGATAAAAAAATGTTTTGGCTTATGGATGTTATTAGGAAAGTTATTAAGGGTTACCTATAGAGTACTGTATCTTTTTAGGGAGTTATCAGTGTTGATAGTTGGTAAGATGTTTACTGTGAGTTTATAAAATGTTAAATGGATTCATAGAATAAACATTGTTTGTGTTTAAAATACTTTTATCTCTGTTGCATCACACCTCTAAAGTGGCCCCTTGTGCTCCCCATAACAAAAATCTATTAAAGGTTGTAGGTCAGGTGATCTCCATGATATAGTTTGGTGTTCTCTAAACCCTGGCCCATAACAATAGAAAGCATCCTATCTGGCTGCATCACAGCCTGGTATGGCAACTGCTAGGCCCAAGAACGCAAGAAACTTTCAGAGAGTCCTGAACACAGCCCTGTCCATCACACGAACCTGCCTCCCATCCATTGACTCTATCTACACCTCCCGCTGCCTGGAGAAAGCGGGCAGCATCATCAAAAAACCCACCCACCCGGCTTCCAACTCACGCTTCCAACTTTTTCCATCGGGCATGAGATACAAAAGTCTGAGAACACACACAAACAGATTCAAAAACAGCTTCTTCCCCGCTGTTATCAGATTCCTAAATGATCCTCTTGTAGACTGACCTGATTAATACTACACTCCTGTATGCTTCAGCCGATGCCGGTGTCTATGTATTTACATTGTGAACCTTGTGTTGCCCTTTTATGTATTTTCTTTTTCTTTTCTTTTCTTTTCATGTACTAAATGATTTGTTTGAGCTGCTCACAGAAAAATACTTTGCACTGTACCTCGGTACACGTGACAATAAACAAATCCAATCCCGAACAGAATTCACACTTCGCAGCGGTAAATTTCACTGGCCATGTGTTTGCCCATTTTACCAGTATATAACCTCCTGTGACAGACAAGAGGAAGATTAATATAAACAGCCACAATTTCTCCTCTAACTACCTGTATGTAAATAGAAAGGTGTTGCTTTAATTTCTGATTTCCCTCATTCTAATTGGTGGCATATTTTACCCATCCTTTCAGCTTGGAGTAATCCGATCCTATATAATAACCCCACCAAGACCTGGAGATAAGGTAAAATAATAGGGCTGTTTATTTTACTCACACATAAAAGGTGGGAAGGGGTTTCACGATGTTAACACCTTTTGCACTCCTACAATAAAAGAATGAAAGAGGTACAGTGAAAGATCCCAAGAAAAATAAGAGTTATGGTTTCATGTGAGTCCAGATTCCAGAATCAAAAGTCCAATGATGTATTCCTTCAGAAGTTAGCTGGCTAAAACCGCTGCAGGGTGATCCGTCTTTCCAAATGCGAGGACTTACACAGTGGAAGAAGGCATGTAGGAATGAATTAGTCTTATCGGCACCGTCATTCTCCGACCCCCCCCCCGCCGGGTCGGAGAATGGCCGTTGGCCGCCGTGAATCCCGGCCCCGCCCCCGCCGAAGTCTCCGGTACCGGAGATTGGGCGAGGGCGGGAATCTGGCCGCGCCGGTTGGCGGGACCCCCCGCTGGATTCTCCGGCCCGGATGGGCCGAAGTCCCGCCGGCGTAAATCAAACCTGGTATTTACCGGCGGGACCAGGCGGCGTGGGCGGGCTCCGGGGTCCTGGGGGGGGGCGCGGGGCGATCTGACCCCGGGGGGTGCCCCCACGGTGGCCTGGCCCGCGATCGGGGCCCACCAATCCGCGGGCGGGCCTGTGCCGTGGGGGCACTCTTTCCCTTCTGCCTCCGCCACGGCCTCCACCATGGCGGAGGCGGAAGAGACTCTCCCCACTGCGCATGCGCGGGATACTGACAGCGGCCGCTGACGCTCCCGCGCATGCGCCGGCGAACTGACAGCGGCCGCTGACGCTCCCGCGCATGCGCTGCATTTCCGCGCAGCTGGCGAGGCAACAAACGCCATTTCCACCAGCTGGCGGGGCGGAAATCCCTCCGGCGTCGGCCTAGCCCCTCAATGTTGGGGCTAGGCCGCCAAAGATGCGGCGCATTCCGCACCTTTGGGCCGGTGCGATGCCCGTCTGATTGGCGCCGTCTTTGGCGCAAGTCGGCGGACATCCCGCCGTTGGGGGAGAATTTCGCCCCATGTTCCAGTCGTACACAGTGTGGATGAGGGCTGGGCAATTTACGTTGACAGAGCTCTTTCTGCTATCTGTTAGGTGGTAAAATGGTAGGTTGCCTGGATTCAGTTCCACATGGCAACATTACAGGTTCTAGCAACTTGGGGAAGGTCAGGTGACATGCCTCCTACATGTTCTCCTGGGTTTTGGATAAAGGCAGCGGGATTCTCCGCAATCGGCGCGATGGCCCGACGGTGGCACAAACCACTCCAGCGTCGGGGCGACCGGAAGTAGCGGAATTCTCCACAGCCGGCGCCGAAGGGACTGCGCGAGTCCGCGCATGCGCCAAAGGTCCAGCGTGAGCCTGCACATGCGCGGAACCGCCGGCATATTCTGGTGCATGCGCAGGGGGGTGTCTTCTCCGCGCCGGCCATGGCGGAGCCCCACAGGGGCTGGCGGGGAAGGAAGAAGTGCCCCTACGGCACAGAGTGCCCGCAAATCGGTGGGCCCTGATCGTGGCCCTGGCCTCTGTGGTCGGATCTCCCCGTGCCCCCCCGAGGACCGCCCCAACTGAGCTACCTGCCAGGTCCCACCATGTGGGACCATGTCTAACCCACGCCGGCGGGACTGGCCAGAAACCGACGGCCACTTGTCCCATCGGGGCCCGGAGAATTGCCAGTGGAGGCCACTGCCAACGGCCCCCGACAGGCGTGGCATGAACCCTGCCCCTGCCCGAAAACCGGTGCCGGGGAATACAGCAGCCGGCTACGGGGTGGCGGGGCGGGATTCGCGCCCCCCCCGGGGATTCTCCGACCCGGCGGGGGGGTCGGAGAATCCCACCCCTGTCAGGCCTGGTTTCTTGGGTTATTTAATAGAGGAGTCAGTTTTCTACTTACAGACATACAGAGCAGAATTCTCCCATATAGGGATTAAGTGTAGTGGTGGGTATCGCCAGTTCCACCAATCAGAATGGCAGGAACGCACGGCAGATTCTGCGTTGGGAACCTCACTAAAGATGCACAAGTGGGTTCCCCTCCGACTCTCTGGATGGACTGGCAGCTGATTCCCCTGCCCGCCTTCAGCTGATGGATTCACAGATCCTTGCGCTATATTTAAGTATCAGCCTGTGGGAGTATGTATTAGGGGTCATGTGGGACTGTGAAGCCGTGATGCTATTGGCTGACAGATCCCGGGTCCTGGTTGGCTGTTGACTCCTGGCTCCGCCCTGAAGGCGGAGTATAAGAACCCGAGCTTCTCCCCGCCGCTCCATTCTGTTGCTGAACTGCTGGGGACAAGTCTCGCTTAATAAAGCCTCATCGACTTCATCTCTACTCGTCTCTCTCGTAAGTCATTGTGCGCTACACAGCCCAACACACTCATATCACTCTCTCCCACCCATCTGTCTTCACCAGATGGTTGAGGATGTCAGCAACTCACAGAGAAAAGGCTCGCTCATGAAGGCTCTTCCTCCGTTCAACCACCCTATACCTGCCCATCACCTGCAAGGGGCCCATGCTCCACCTCTGGAGTCTTTGTACATCCCCTTGACCCCCTTGTTTGTGGGTTTTTTACGCAGTCTTGTCATCATCCAGCTTACCTTCCCTTGGTTTTGCCTCTGCCTTTCATTGCTCCTCTTCTTTATCCATCGCCTTGCCCCTCTGCCTGCCATCATGAGCCCTCGCCCAAACGCTTCTTCCTTCCTCGCCCTATTGCACAGCCCTCTTTTCACATTGCCCCCTTTGACTTTGTCAGTCCAACCTCACCCTCTAACTCCCCCCGCCCACGTTCTCTCCCCCCCCCCTCCCCCCCACACACACGCTCCTCACACTCCATTCCGATCGAACCTAGGACTTATGTTGCACTGGCTGTGTGAGTCCTGCAGAACAGTGCTGTCCAATTAGACATTGGTGTGTGGCAGCAGGGGGGCTGAGACCCCTGCGCTCCCCATTCCCAGTTGCGGTACTGAACTGAGATGGAGGCACAAGAGGGTCCATGTTTCCAGCAGCACGGTGCTGTCCACGAAGACCAGCTCAGTATGGAGAGGAAGGAGGAACCAGTCTGCCCTGGAGTATAATAGCGGCAAGCGCAAAACTATGGCAAAATGCTTGCCGCACTCACCTCAAAGTCTATTGCCAACTGAGAGCCGCCTTATTTACACCACTCATTATCAATTGGGTTTGGCGCCAATGTGATTTCCCGCTGGGAAGATTGAAAGGCCTGACGGGATGCTGGGTGGGACGCTGTTTTAATAAGCATCCGTAGGATGCAAATGAATGCAAATGGCGCTTGTGCCACCTGCCAGTGGGATGACTGACCCGCCATTAACCCACCACTGGCAGATTTGCGATCTGCTTTTATGCCAGCGAGTTTTTGACTTCCTGGCCAATGTAAAGCATATTGGTATATTGCTTTGGAACGTGATCTATCTGCTGTCTCTGGGTGTTGAGCACCTCTTTAAAGGTAACAAGGTCCCTGCGGGTTTCTGAAGGATAGAAATTCAACCCAGTATCAGTTAAGTGTTGGCTGAATTGTGTGCACAAGAAAGCATGGAGGCTGCTCCTCGCTATACATTGCTAACATTTCTAAGAGTCAATAAAGACTTACAGTTCACCAACTATAAAGACAAAGACTTCTTCAGACCTAACAAGTAGATGTACGAGGCAAGTTTTTTACGCAGAGGGTAGTGGGTGGTGGAAGCAGGGACGATAGTGACATTTAAGGGGCATCTTGACAAATACATGAATAGGATGGGAATAGAGGGATACGGACCCAGGAAGTGTAGAAGATTGTAGTTTAGTCGGGCAGCATGGTCGGCACGGGCTTGGAGGGCCGAAGGGCCTGTTCCTGTGCTGTACATTTCTTTGTTCTTTGTTCTAATGAACTGCAACAAACACCCTTCAACACCATGTTCAAACTTTGAAATGATGGCCTGTAGACCCATGTCTGATATATAATACTCCAAACAGATGAGGAGAATGTGAAAGAAGGGAGGTAAGTTTACAGAAAAAATGGCCTTGGTAATATTAATAGAAACAAGAAAAATTGATATGTTAGTTTGCGTACTGTATACAGTATATATTGTGCACCTACATTACATGTATTTAAACATATGCAAACATATATATGTACACATTTACATATTAAATATAGTTTATATATTAATCATTCTTAATATTGCCATGTTCATAGAAATGTCAAGAGAATGCTCACCAACTGCAGGAGGTGCCTGGAGAGTATTCTCATATTTAGAAACAAGATTCCGGTCGTGTCCAGACTTGGACTATACGGAGAGCTGTGAGTTGTTCATGAAACAGAATAATTCAGTACTGATCTAATGAACAAATTCACTTAGATCTGAGCAGTTAAACTTTCCCCTTGAAAGAGAATCCCCTCCGTGGCAAATGTTGCAATTGGATCCATCAGAGAGATGGCTGCAGAGAGGAAGCTCTTCATGGAACTGTGAACATCTGCACATCATTCAGGTCTCCACTAACAGGGTCTGATCTAGATTACTAACCTGATGTTGGACAATGAACCAATTGAGCAATGAATAATCTCTTTTATAAAAATATGTGTGAAAAAATAAGATTGGAAATACAGAACATAGGGCGGCATGGTGGCACAGTGGTTAGCACTGCTACCTCACGGCAGCGAGGACCCGGGTTCGACCCCGGCCCTGGGTCACTGTCCGTGTGGAGTTTGCACAGTCTCCCCGTGTCTGAGTGGGTCTCACCCCCACTACCCAAAGATGCGCAGGGTAGGTGAATTGGCCACGTTAAATTACCACTTAATTGGCAAACAAATATAATTGGGTACTCCAAATTTATTTAAAAAAAGGAAATGCAGAATGCAAATTGGGGTGGGAGAGGTTGATGACGTTGTTTCAGGTGTGACTCTTCCCTCAAAGTTTAGAGATACGTTATCAGAGCAAGGATTCCATCCTTGAGCTGAGGACTAAATCTGCACAGGTCATGAAATGTTTAAAAAAATACACTGGTTAATATTTCGAGTAATTTACTGAATTGAAAGATTTCCTTCAGAAAGCTGAGCTCTAATAAATAAATAATGAGCAGTGATTTCAGGAAAAGGCAGCTGAAATGTCAGCAGCATGATTCTAATACTCTGATCTGGCAGGTATCACAACATCTTAGGTCAAGCATGACTAAAAGCACACGGATGTCACAAACCATAATACAATGGAGTGCAGTCAGTAATGTTTGGAAAATAAAAAGTCAGGCTTCTGACTGAATTTTAACTCTTTCATTGATGTTCAAAGCTCGTCCTTGCTGCCTTTGATCAAGGAAACTAACAATCTGCAGTGGCAGGTAGAGGTCATGTCAAAGAAATCTATGTTTGAACTTTCACTGTGAACAATAAATAAAAATCAAATCAAACCCTTATATTCGTGTCAAGCTCATGAAGGAAAGGTTTTCTGTCAGCAAACTGCTCCTCTTATCCTCTCAATTTTTCTCACAAGCCTTCATTTGCTAATGCTGTCAAACATATTGGGCAGTCGAGAACACTGGTCGGGATTCTCCGATCTCGTGGGCAAGTTCTGACGTCGACGTCAAAAGCGGCGCGAGCCACTCCGGCGTCAACGGGCCTCCAGGCCCAGGTATTCACCCCTTCCTCGGGGGCTAGTACGGTGCCAGAGTGGTGTCCGCTACTTCGGCGCTCGAAAGCCGGTGCGCCACAGCCGGCACAAGTCCATGCATGCGCAGCCGGCACGAGTCCGCGCATGCGTGTGAGTTCCCATCTCCGCGCCGGCCCCTGGGCAATATAGCGGAGCCCTACAGGGGCCCGCTGCAGAGGAACAAAGACCCTCCACGGAACGAGTCCGCCCGCCAATCGGTAGGCCCCCATCGCGGGCCACGCCACCATGGAGGCCCCTCCCATGAGTTAGATCCCCCCGCCCTCCCACCAGGAAGACCCGCCGCAGCCAGAATTCCGAGGTCCCGCCAGGTGGGACCATACGTAACCCACGCCGGCGGGACTCGGCCGAACTCGGCGGGCACTCAGCCCGTCGAGGCCCGGAGAATCGCTGAGGGAGCCACTTTCAACGGCACCGACCGGCGCAGCGGTGATCCCGCGGGCGCCGGAGAATCGGCGCTGGAGAATCAGTGGGCTGGCGTCGGAGCGATGTGGCGCGATTCTCGCACCCTCTCCCCGGTGATTCTCCGACCCGGCGCGGGATCGGAGAATCCCGGCCACTTTTTTTTTTATTCAAACAAGCAAATCAGCTTGTGAATGGTGCAGCTCCAGTTTTCACTTCGAAGTTAAGTTGAATTAAAAGTGACCCTTCCTGCAAGAGTTCCCGAATGCTTCATTTAAATTTACCTCGCTCCTAATAGAAGGCGAGATTCTATTCCCAAAAGGACAAATGCATGAAAAGAAAGGAAAAACGATGAGCCGATTCAGTACTCAGTGCAAATTTCTACACTGCACTTCCAAATTTACCAACTGCTGGGCTGCGTAAAACACCTGTGACCAAGTGAGGAAAAATGGGCAGAAATGATTGTACCTATGATGCACCACTAAGAGAACTTAGCTAATTAACACACAACTTGCTGATAGATCCCTTATTGCTCCTTCACAGAATTGTGGCGTTGCCTTTTGAAGTACTGAATTAAACCATATTTCACACACGTGAACTGTTTTATAGTGATAGCCCTCTGGGAATATGAATTTGTCCCAAAGCACCTACTCTAACTTCTTGCTTGTATTTTATAGATGTGTCTTACTCCCTATCCATTTTAAATATTTCAGTCAAATCTATTACAGCCAACCATTCATAATTTTCTTTTTTTTCCCAATTAAGGATCAATTTAGCGTGGACAATTCACCTATCCTGCACATCTTTGGGTTGAGGGGGGTGAAACTCACACAGACACGGGGAGACTGTGCAAACTCCACACGGACAGTGACCCGGGGCTGGGAGCAAACCCGGGTCCTCGGCGTCGTGAGGTGCAAACCACTGTGCCGCCCCCAACAATTCATAATTTTCAATATCCCAATCATATTCTGCTCCTGCGCCATAGTGTATATTTTATCAAAGTGAATAACCGGAATTCTCAAACTCGATGCATATAACGTGTCCATCATCTAACTCTTACATCTTCACCAGAGCCTAAATATTCATTACCAGATGTTGAGTCCAACCTGATACTAATTGCAGATGAATCAAACCGTATGTAAGAGGGTCTGATCTTTATCAGGTGCTTGGTGGTAGGAATAAGAGGCAAGGGTTGAGGGCATTGATACAATAGCATGGAGACACATTGTGCTCCGGCTGTGGGACTGGATGCAGATAAGATGCCTGCTCAGAGGAGGCAGGTAGCTGATTAGCATAAATTGAAGGCCCGGTTAAGGACCATTCTATGAGGCCTCTGGCATTTTCGCGAGGGCAAGGCAACTCTCCCCTGCGTCACATGGGGAGGCTGCCAGCTTAAAGGAGGCAGCTCTCATGCAGCAGTCCACGGTGTTGGAGCCACAGGTTTGATCCCTAACCCTAACCCTAACCCTAACCCCATAAATCTCCACAGAGGGGATTCCCCTCCAACCCTTGGCACCCTGAAAGTTTTATTTTTTTGGACTAAGGTGAGTCAATGGTAATGTCACTGAATTTGAAATCCAGAGGCCAAAGTCATTGTTCTGGGGGCATGGGTTCAAATCCCACCAAGGCAGCTAGAGGGATTTAAATTCAAGTATTGAATAAATTCAATGAATTAATAAAAGTAGAATTGAAAGCTTGTCTCTAATATTTGCGTGAAGCTCTCGCTAATTTGCATAAAAACCTATGTGGTTTACTGATAGCCTTTAGGGAAGGAAATCTGCTATCATTACATGGTCTAGCCTACATGTGACTCCTACGTGCCCTCTGGTATAACTGAGTGGCTTGCTTAGCCATTTCAATTTGCTACAGAAAAGTCAAAAGGACTGGAGTAATTCAAGAAGAGCGTCACCATCACCTTTGCAAGGGCAGATGGACAAGAAATGCTGTTGTGGTCAGCGACACCCACATGCCATGAAAGAATAAATAAAAAGATCTTACCTGACCAGTCTCCCGAAATCTTTCTGTTCACCTCAGCATCTCTGATTTGGACCGGCAGTATCAAGAGCCTGCCTATCACCCTTATTTGGACTACGGGTCCAAAGACGGCAAATGAGGTGGCTGCCTATGGTAAACATTGCCAAGCAGGATCCGCTACTCATCAGACATCAATGTCTCGAACGGATGTATTTTCATTTCAACTCTCTGCTTAATTATGATTTTAGCTTTTATTCTGCACATTAATGCTAAAATGAGTCAAACAAAAGAGGCTGTAATTTGATTTGAGTTTCTGGTATCACAGAACATTCTGCTACTGCAATTCTTACGGCTAAAGCAGATGTTTCTGACACTTACTTAAAAAAAATACAAGCCGTGTAAATGGGGATGAAATAGGCAGACCACAGCAATGAGTTCCTGGCCCACTTACACCGCAAGGTCCATTTCTCTTGGCACTGAGTGGCACACGATAGCTGGCATAATTATTTTGTTGTCATATTTATTATTCAAGGCAATCTAGAGGCAGATGGGCACAACTGGATGAGGCAAATTTTGTTAAGAGTGGATTTAACAGGAAAGAATGCATCATCAGCGATGCAATGCTGCATTCCCACCAATCCTGTCACCCCTTGCAAATAATACCTTAGCTTCTACAAAGCAAAAGCAAAAAACAGGGTTGAAGCTGAACAGTGTAATCATCCCATTCAGGCCATGTAAATATTGTGCATTTCCATCACACCAATCTCAATATAGCTACATCCTGACAAACACATAGCTATTTTTTCCAGGAAATGTTATGCTTGGATGAGGATTTCAATAAACTGCAGATGAAAAATTGCCAATTTGCGATTTGTTACCCAACAGTCCATTGAACCAGTCAGTCAACAAATTAAATGTAAACATGGGCAGAAAGCATATCTTTTATATAAAACAATGTGTGGTCGCCAGGGGTAATCTGTCCTCGATTTGTTGTAATATTTCAGTGTGCATTAAAAACAGATAATTGGACAATACTTTGTGTCTCAGTCATGATCTTGTATTTAAGTCTTATTGTAGGATATGTGAATTCTATGCAATGGAAAGGAATAGACAGCAAATCAATCTCATACAATTCCAGACAGTGGGCCAAGCGGGGAATGCTGTAGAACACCCTGGATTGTATTTATGTGGGTTTAGATCTAGACTGTCTCAGCATGCTCATCCATGCTGCTGTTATCTCAGCTCAACTATCTCTCCTGGTTGGCCTCCCAGCTTCCATAACTTCAATTCATCATAATCTCTGTTAGTCATATTCCAACTCACATCGTCCAATTTATCCATCAACCCATTGTTCATGGAACTGCATTTGCTCTTGGTTTAACAATGCCTCAAATATTAAGTTGGCAAGTTTGTGTTCATACTCCTTCAAGGCATCACCTCGCCCCCATCTCTACAGCCTTACAACCCTCCAAGAACTCTGCAAACCTTCAATTTTGGCTTATTTTGCATCAGTGATTTCCTCTGCAAACCATTGTTGGTCGTACCCTATGCTTTCTGGGCCTTTGGTTTTAGGGAGCTCCAGAAATTATCTCCTTGATTATGCTTTTGCTCATTATTTCTCATTATTTGGCTTGATGTCCAATTTGATCTGATAATGCCCGTGAGCAGAGTCTTCAGATGTTTTAATAGTTGTAGTTGATGTTTTACTCATAATCAACAGGGGAATTGAAAAGTAGTCTTCTAACTCTGCTCTATCATAGCCCCATCCCCTGTCCTCTCCTCAATCCTTGCCGCATGCACTGTTCTCTCCTCAATCACTGCCCCATCCACTGTCCTCTCCTCAACCTTGCTGCATGCACTGTCCTCTCCTCAATCACTGCGCCATCCACTGTCCTCTCCTCAATCACTGCGCCATCCACTGTCCTCTCCTCAATCACTGCCCCATCCACTGTCCTCTCCTCAATCACTGCCCATCCACAGACCTCTCCTCAATCACTGCCCCATCCACTGTCCTCTCTTCAATCACTGCCCCATCCACTGTCCTCTCCTCAATCACTGCCGCGTGCACTGTTCTCTCCTCAATCACTGCCCCATCCACTGTCCTCTCCTCAATCACTGCCCCATCCACTGTCCTCTCCTCAATCACTGCCGCATTTGCTGTTCTCTACTCAATTATTGCCCCATCCACTGTCCTCTCCTCAATCATTGCCCCATTCACTGTCCTCTCCTCAATCACTGCCCCATCCACTGTCCTCTCCTCAATCACTGCCCCATTCACTGACCTTTCCCTAGTCCTCATCTCACTATCACGTTGTTGCCCGTGCCACGTGATAGAGAGATGAGGAATAGGGATAGAGAGCAATTAAACACGTGGCTACAGGGATGGTGCAGACAGGAGGGATTCAGATTTCTGGATAACGGGCTCTTTCTGGGTAAGGTGGGACCTCTACAGACAGGATGGTCTGCATCTGAACCTGAGGGGCACAAATATCCTGGGGGGGGAGATTTGTTAGTGCTCTTTGGGGGGGTTTAAACTAATGCAGCAGGGGCATGGGAACTTGGATTGTAGTTTTAGGGTAAGGGAGAATGAGAGTATAGAGGTCAGGAGCACAGATTCGACGTCGCAGGAGGGGGCCAGCGTTCAGGTAGATGGTTTGAAGTGTGTCTATTTCAATGCCAGGAGTATACGAAATAAGGTAGGGGAACTGGCAGCATGGGTTGGTACCTGGGACTTCGATGTTGTGGCCATTTTGGAGACATGGATAGAGCAGGGACAGGAATGGATGTTGCAGGTTCCGGGGTTTAGGTGTTTTAGTAAGCTCAGAGAAGGAGGCAAAAGAGGGGAAGGTGTGGCACTGCTAGTCAAGAGCAGTATTACGGTGGCGGAGAGGATGCTAGATGGGGACTCATCTTCCGAGGTAGTATGGGCTGAGGTTAGAAACAGGAAAGGAGAGGTCACCCTGTTGGGAGTTTTCTATAGGCCTCCAAATAGTTCTAGGGATGTAGAGGAAAGGATGGCGAGGATGATCCTGGATAAGAGTGAAAGTAACAGGGTAGTTATTATGGGAGACTTTAACTTTCCAAATATTGACTGGAAAAGATATATTTCGAGGACATTAGATGGGTCGTTTTTTGTACAGTGTGTGGAGGAGGGTTTCCTGACACAATATGTTGACAGGCCAACAAGAGGCGAGGCCACGTTGGATTTGGTTTTGGGTAATGAACCAGGCCAGGTGTTGGATTTGGAGGTAAGAGAGCACTTTGGGGGCAGTGACCACAATTCGGTGACGTTTACGTTAATGATGGAAAGGGACAAGTATACACCGCAGGGCAAGAGTTATAGCTGGGGGAAGGGCAATTATGATGCCATTGGGGGGGATAAGGTGGAGCAGTAGGCTGCAAGTGTTGGGCACACTGGATAAGTGGAGCTTGTTCAAGGATCAGCTACTGCGTGTTCTTGATAAGTATGTACCGGTCAGGCAGGGAGGAAGGCGTAGAGCGAGGGAACCGTGAAGTGGAATCCAAAGAAGTGGAATCTCTTGTTAAGAGGAAGAAGGAGGCCTATGTGAAGATGAGGTGTGAAGTTTCAGTTGGGGCGATGGATAGTTACAAGGTAGCGAGGAAGGATCTAAAGAGAGAGCTAAGACGAGCAAGGAGGGGACATGAGAAGTATTTGGCAGGTAGGATCAAGGAAAACCCAAAAGCTTTCTATAGGTATGTCAGGAATAAGCGAATGACTAGGGAAAGAGTAGGACCAGTCAAGGACAGGGATGGGAAGTTGTGTGTGGAGTCTGAAGAGATAGGAGAGATACTAAATGAATATTTTTCGTCAGTATTCACTCAGGAAAAGGATAATGTTGTGGAGGAGAATGCTGAGACCCAGGCTATTAGAATAGATGGCATTGAGGTACGTAGGGAAGAGGTGTTGGCAATTCTGGACAGGCTGAAAATAGATAAGTCCCCGGGGCCTGATGGGATTTATCCTAGGATTCTCTGGGAGGCCAGGGAAGAGATTGCTGGACTTTTGGCTTTGATTTTTATGTCATCATTGGCTACAGGAATAGTGCCAGAGGACTGGACGATAGCAAATGTGGTCCCTTTGTTCAAAAAGGGAAGCAGAGACAACTCCGGCAACTATAGACCAGTGAGCCTCACGTCTATAGTGGGTAAAGTCTTGGAGGGGATTATAAGAGACAAGATTTATAATCATCTAGATAGGAATAATATGATCAGGGATAGTCAGCATGGCTCTGTGAAGGGTAGGTCATGCCTCACAAACCTTATTGAGTTCTTTGAGAAGGTGACTGAACAGGTAGACGAGGGTAGAGCAGTTGATGTGGTGTATATGGATTTCAGTAAAGCGTTTGATAAGGTTCCCCACGGTAGGCTATTGCAGAAAATACGGAGACTGGGGATTGAGGGAGATTTAGAGATGTGGATCAGAAATTGGCTAGCTGAAAGAAGACAGAGGGTGGTGGTTGATGGGAAATGTTCAGAATGGAGTTCAGTTACAAGTGGCGTACCACAAGGATCTGTTCTGGGGCCGTTGCTGTTTGTCATTTTTATCAATGACCTAGAGGAAGGCGCAGAAGGGTGGGTGAGTAAATTTGCAGACGATACTAAAGTCGGTGGTGTTGTCGACAGTGTGGAAGGATGTAGCAGGTTACAGAGGGATATAGATAAGCTGCAGAGCTGGGCTGAGAGGTGGCAAATGGAGTTTGATGTAGAGAAGTCTGAGGTGATTCACTTTGGAAGGAATAACAGGAATGCGGAATATTTGGCTAATGGTAAAGTGCTTGGAAGTGTGGATGAGCAGAGGGATCTAGGTGTCCATGTACATAGATCCCTGAAAGTTGCCACCCAGGTTAATAGGGTTGTGAAGAAGGCCTATGGAGTGTTGGCCTTTATTGGTAGAGGGATTGAGTTCCGGAGTCAGGAGGTCATGTTGCAGCTGTACAAAACTCTGGTACGGCCGCATTTGGAGTATTGCGTACAGTTCTGGTCACCGCATTATCGGAAGGACGTGGAGGCTTTGGAGCAGGTGCAGAGGAGATTTACCAGGATGTTGCCTGGTATGGAGGGAAAATCTTATGAGGAAAGGCTGATGGACTTGAGGTTGTTTTCGTTGGAGAGAAGAAGGTTAAGAGGAGACTTAATAGAGGCATACAAAATGATCAGGGGGTTCGATAGGGTGGACAGTGAGAGCCTTCTCCCGCGGATGGAAATGGCTGGCACGAGGGGACATAGCTTTAAACTGAGGGGTAATAGATATAGGACAGAGGTCAGAGGTAGGTTCTTTATGCAAAGAGTAGTGAGGCCGTGGAATGCCCTACCTGCAACAGTAGTGAACTCGCCAACACTGAGGGCATTTAAAAGTTTATTGGATAACCATATGGATGATAATGGCATAGTGTAGGTTAGATGGCTTTTGTTTCGGTGCAACATCGTGGGCCAAAGGGCCTGTACTGCGCTGTATCGTTCTATGTTCTATGTTCCTCAATTACTGCCCCATTCACTGTTATCTCCTCATTCCTTGCTGCATGCACTGTTCTCTCCTCAATCACTGCCCCATCCACTGTCCTCTCTTCAATCACTGCGCCATCCACTGTCCTCTCCTCAATCACTGCACCATCCACTGTCCTCTCCTCAATCACTGCCCCATCCACGGTCCTCTCCTCAATCACTGCCGCGTGCACTGTTCGCTCCTCAATCACTGCACCATCCACTGTCCTCTCCTCAATCACTACCCCATCCACTGTCCTCTCCTCAATCACTGCCCCATCCACTGTCCTCTCCTCAATTACTGCCCCATCCACTGACCTCTCCTCAATCACTGCCCCATTCACTGTCCTCTCCTCAATCACTGCCCCATCCACTGTCCTCTCCTCAATCAATGCCCCATTCACTGTCCTCTGCTCAATCACTGCCCCATTCACCGTCCTCTCCTCAATCACTGCCCCATCCACTGCCTTCTCCTCAATCACTGCAACATTCACTGTTCTCTCCTCAATCACTGCCGCATTTGCTGTTCTCTCCTCAATCACTGCCCCATCCACTGTCCTCACCTCAATCACTGCACCATTCACTGTCCTCTCCTCAATCACTGCCGCATTCTCTGTTCTCTCCTCAATCCTTGCCACATTCACTGTTCTCTCCTCAATCACTGCCCCATTCACTGTCCTCTCATCAATCCTTGCCGCATTCACTGTTCTCTCCTCAATCACTGCCCCATCCAATGTCCTCTCCTCAATCACTGCCCCATCCACTGTCCTCTCCTCAATCACTGCCCCATCCACTGTCCCCTCCTCAATCACTGCCCCATTCACTGTACTCTCCACAATCACTACTCCATCCACTGTCCTCTTCACAATCACTGCCCCATTCACTGTCCTCTCCTCATTCCTTGCCCCATCCACTGTCCTCTCCTCAATCATTGCCTCAACCACTGTCCCCTCCTCAATCACTGCCGCATTTGCTATTTTCTCCTCTATCATTGCCCCATCCCCTGTCCTCTCCTCAATCCTTGCTGCGTGCACTGTCCTCTCCTCAATCACTGCCCCATCCACTGTCCTCTCCTCAATCACTGTGCCATCCACTGTACTCTCCTCTCTCATTGCCCCATCCCCTGTCCTCTCCTCAATCCTTGCCGCATGCACTGTTCTCTCCTCAATCACTGCCACATCCACTGTCCTCTCCTCAACCTTGCTGCATGCACTGTCCTCTCCTCAATCACTGCGCCATCCACTGTCCTCTCCTCAATCACTGCCCCATCCACTGTCCTCTCCTCAATCACTGCCCCATCCACTGTCCTCTCCTCAATCACTGCCCCATCCACTGTTCTCTCCTCAATCACTGCCCCATCCACTGTCCTCTCCTCAATCACTGCCCCATACACTGTCCTCTCCTCAATCACTGCCCCATCCACAGTCCTCTACTCAATCACTGCCCCATCCACTGTCCTCTCCTCAATCACTGCCCCATCCACTGTCCTCTCCTCAATCACTGCCCCATCCACTGTCCTCTCCTCAATCACTGCCCCATCCACTGTCCTCTCCTCAATCACTGCCCCATTCACTGTCCTCTCCACAATCACTGCTCCATCCACTGTCCTCTCCACAATCACTGCCCCATTCACTGTCCTCTCCTCATTCCTTGCCCCATCCACTGTCCTCGCCTCAATCACTGCCTCAACCACTGTCCTCTCCTCAATCACTGCCGCATTTGCTATTTTCTCCTCTATCATTGCCCCATCCCCTGTCCTCTCCTCAATCCTTGCTGCGTGCACTGTCCTCTCCTCAATTACAGCCCCATCCACTGTCCTCTCCTCAATCACTGTGCCATCCACTGTTCTCTCCTCTCTCATTGCCCCATCCCCTGTCCTCTCCTCAATCCTTGCCGCATGCACTGTTCTCTCCTCAATCACTGCGCCATCCACTGTCCTCTCCTCAACCTTGCTGCATGCACTGTCCTCTCCTCAATCACTGCGCCATCCACTGTCCTCTCGTCAATCACTGTGCCATCCACTGTTCTCTCCTCTCTCATTGCCCCATCCCCTGTCCTCTCCTCAATCCTTGCCGCATGCACTGTCCTCTCCTCAATCACTGCGCCATCCACTGTCCTCTCCTCAATCACTGCCCCCTCCACAGTCCTCTCCTCAATCACTGCCCCATCCACGGTCCTCTCCTCAATCACTGCCGCGTGCACTGTTCTCTCCTCAATCACTGCCCCATTCACTGTCCTCTTCTCAATCACTGCCCCATCCACTGTCCTCTCCTCAATCACTGCGCCATCCACTGTTCTCTCCTCAATCACTGCCCCATCCACTGTCCTCTCCTCAATCACTGCCCCATCCACTGTCCTCTCCACAATCACTGCTCCATCCACTGTCCTCTCCACAATCACTGCCCCATTCACTGTCCTCTCCTCATTCCTTGCCCCATCCACTGTCCTCTCCTCAATCACTGCCTCAACCACTGTCCTCTCCTCAATCACTGCCGCATTTGCTATTTTCTCCTCTATCATTGCCCCATCCCCTGTCCTCTCCTCAATCCTTGCTGCGTGCACTGTCCTCTCCTCAATCACTGCCCCATCCACTGTCCTCTCCTCAATCACTGTGCCATCCACTGTTCTCTCCTCTCTCATTGCCCCATCCCCTGTCCTCTCCTCAATCCTTGCCGCATGCACTGTTCTCTCCTCAATCACTGCCACATCCACTGTCCTCTCCTCAACCTTGCTGCATGCACTGTCCTCTCCTCAATCACTGCGGCATCCACTGTCCTCTCCTCAATCACTGCCCCCTCCACAGTCCTGTCCTCAATCACTGCCCCATCCACGGTCCTCTCCTCAATCACTGCCGCGTGCACTGTTCTCTCCTCAATCACTGCCCCATTCACTGTCCTATTCTCAATCACTGCCACATCCACTGTCCTCTCCTCAATCACTGCCCCATTCACTGTCTTCTCCTCATTCCTTGCCCCAGCCACTGTCCTCTGCTCAATCCTTGCCGCGTGCACTGTCCTCTCCTTAATCACTGCCCCATCCACTGTCCTCTCCTCTATCACTGCCCCATCCACTGTCCTCTCCTCAATCACTGCCCCATCCACTGTCCTGTCCTCTATCACTGCTCCATCCACTGTCGTCTCCTCAATCACTGCCGCATTCGCTGTCCTCTCCTCAATCACTGCCGCATTCACTGTTCTCTCCTCAATCACTGCCGCATCCACTGTTCTCTCCTCAATCACTGCCCCATCCACTGTCCTCTCCTCAATCACTGCCCCATCCACTGTCCTCTCCACAATCACTGCCCCATCCACGTCCTCTCCTCAATCACTGCCCCATCCACTGTCCTCTCCTCAATCACTGCCCCATCCACTGTCCTCTCCACAATCACTGCCCCATCCACGTCCTCTCCTCAATCACTGCCCCATCCACTGCCCTCTCCTCTATCATTGCCCCATCCACTGTCCTCTCCTTAATCACTTCCCCATTCACGGTCCTCTCTTCATTCCTTGCCCCATCCACTGTCCTCTCCTCAATCACTGCCGCATTCGCTGTTTTCTCCTCTATCATTGCCCCATCCCCTGTCCTCTCCTCAATCCTTGCCGCGTGCACTGTCCTCTCCTCAATCACTGCCCCATCCGCTGTCCTCTACTCAATCACTGCCCCATCAACTGTCCTCTCCTCAATCACTGCCGCATGCACTGTCCTCTCCTCAATCACTGCCCCATCCACTGTCCTCTCCTCAATCACTGTGCCATCCACTGTTCTCTCCTCTATCATTGCCCCATCCCCTGTCCTCTCCTCAATCCTTGCCGCATGCACTGTTCTCTCCTCAATCACTGCCACATCCACTGTCCTCTCCTCAACCTTGCTGCATGCACTGTCCTCTCCTCAATCACTGCGGCATCCACTGTCCTCTCCTCAATCACTGCCCCCTCCACAGTCCTGTCCTCAATCACTGCCCCATCCACGGTCCTCTCCTCAATCACTGCCGCGTGCACTGTTCTCTCCTCAATCACTGCCCCATTCACTGTCCTATTCTCAATCACTGCCACATCCACTGTCCTCTCCTCAATCACTGCCCCATTCACTGTCTTCTCCTCATTCCTTGCCCCAGCCACTGTCCTCTGCTCAATCCTTGCCGCGTGCACTGTCCTCTCCTTAATCACTGCCCCATCCACTGTCCTCTCCTCTATCACTGCCCCATCCACTGTCCTCTCCTCAATCACTGCCCCATCCACTGTCCTGTCCTCTATCACTGCTCCATCCACTGTCGTCTCCTCAATCACTGCCGCATTCGCTGTCCTCTCCTCAATCACTGCCGCATTCACTGTTCTCTCCTCAATCACTGCCGCATCCACTGTCCTCTCCTCAATCACTGCCCCATTCACTGTCCTCTCCTCAATCACTGCCGCATCCACTGTTCTCTCCTCAATCACTGCCCCATCCACTGTCCTCTCCTCAATCACTGCCCCATCCACTGTCCTCTCCACAATCACTGCCCCATCCACGTCCTCTCCTCAATCACTGCCCCATCCACTGCCCTCTCCTCTATCATTGCCCCATCCACTGTCCTCTCCTTAATCACTTCCCCATTCACGGTCCTCTCTTCATTCCTTGCCCCATCCACTGTCCTCTCCTCAATCACTGCCGCATTCGCTGTTTTCTCCTCTATCATTGCCCCATCCCCTGTCCTCTCCTCAATCCTTGCCGCATGCACTGTCCTCTCCTCAATCACTGCCCCATCCGCTGTCCTCTACTCAATCACTGCCCCATCAACTGTCCTCTCCTCAATCACTGCCGCATGCACTGTCCTCTCCTCAATCACTGCCCCATCCACTGTCCTCTCCTCAATCACTGTGCCATCCACTGTTCTCTCCTCTATCATTGCCCCATCCCCTGTCCTCTCCTCAATCCTTGCCGCATGCACTGTTCTCTCCTCAATCACTGCCACATCCACTGTCCTCTCCTCAACCTTGCTGCATGCACTGTCCTCTCCTCAATCACTGCCCCATCCGCTGTCCTCTCCTCAATCACTGCCCCATCCACAGTCCTCTCCTCAATCACTGCCCCATCCACTGTCCCCTCCTCTATCACTGCCCCATCCATGGTCCTCTTCTCAATCACTGCCGCATGCACTGTCCTCTCCTCAATCTCTGCCCCATCCACTGTCCTCTCCTCAATCACTGCCCCATCCACTGTCCTCTCCTCTATCACTGCCCCATCCACTGTTCTCTCCTCAATCACTGCTCCATCCACTGTCCTCTCCTCAATCTCTGCCCCATCCACTGTCCTCTCCTCAATCACTGCCCCATCCACTGTCCTCTCCTCTATCACTGCCCCATCCACTGTTCTCTCCTCAATCACTGCTCCATCCACTGTCCTCTCCTCAATCACTGCCCCATTCACTGTCCTCTGCTCAATCACTGCCCCATCCACTGTCCTCTCGTCTATCATTGACCCATCCCCTGCTCAATCCTTGCCCCATCCACTGTCCTCTCCTCTATCACTGCACCATCCATGATCCTCTCCTCAATCACTGCCGCATGCACTGTTCCCTCCTCTATCACTGCCGCATTCGCTTTCCTCTACTCAATCACTGCCGCATTCACTGTCCTCTCCCCAATCAGTGCCCCATCCATTGTTCTCGCCTCAATCACTGCCCCATCCCCTGTCCTCTCCTCAATCCTTGCCGCATCCACTGTCCTCTCCACAATCACTGCCCCATTCACTGTCCTCTCCTCATTCCTTGTCCCATCCACTGTCCTCTCCTCAATCACTGCCGCATTCACTGTCCTCTCTTCAATCACTGCCCCATCCACTGTCCTCTCCTCAATCACTGCCCCATCCACTGTCCTCTCCTCAATCACTGCCCCATCCACTGTCCTCTCCTCAATCACTGCCCCATCCACTGTCCTCTCCTCAATCACTGCCCCATCCACTGTCCTCTCCTCAATCACTGCCCCATCCACTGTCCTCTCCTCAATCACTGCCCCATCCACTGTCCTCTCCTCAATCACTGCCCCATCCACTGTCCTCTCCTCAATCACTGCCCCATCCACTGTCCTCTCCTCAATCACTGCCCCATCCACTGTCCTCACCTCAATCACTGCCCTATTCACTGTCCTCTCCTCATTCACTGCCGCGTGCACTGTTCTCTCCTCAATCACTGACCCATCCACTGTCCTCTCCTCAATCACTGCCCCTCCACTGTCCTCTTCTCAATCACTGCCGCATTTGCTGTCCTCTCCTTAATCACTGCCCCATCCACTGTCCTCTCCTCAATCACTGCCGCATTCACTGTCCTCTCCTCACTCACTGCCCCATTCACTGTCCTCTCTTCAATCACTGCCCCATCCACTGCCCTCTCCTCTATCACTGCCCCATCCACTGTCCTCTCCTCTATCACTGCCCCATCCACTGTCCTCTCCTCAATCACTGCCCCATCCACTGTCCTCTCCTCTATCACTGCCCCATCCACTGTCCTCTCCTCAATCACTGCCCCATCCACTGTCCTCTCCTCTATCACTGCCCCATCCACGGTCCTCTCCTCAATCACTGCCGCGTGCACTGTTCTCTCCTCAATCACTGCCCCATCCATTGTCCTCTCCTCAATCACTGCCCCATTCACTGTCCTCTCCTCAATCACTGCCCCATTCACTGTCTTCTCCTCATTCCTTGCCCCAGCCATTGTCCTCTGCTCAATCCTTGCCGCCTGCACTGTCCTCTCCTTAATCACTGCCCCATCCACTGTCCTCTCCTCTATCACTGCTCCATCCACTGTCATCTCCTCAATCACTGCCGCATTCGCTGTCCTCTCCTCAATCACTGCCGCATTCACTGTTCTCTCCTCAATCACTGCCCCATCCACTGTCCTCTCCTCAATCACTGCCCCATCCACTGTCCTCTCCTCAATCACTGCACCATCCACGTCCTCTCCTCAATCACTGCCCCATCCACTGCCCTCTCCTCTATCATTGCCCCATCCACGTCCTCTCCTCAATCACTGCCCCATCCACTGCCCTCTCCTCTATCATTGCCCCATCCACTGTCCTCTCCTTAATCACTTCCCCATTCACTGTCCTCTCCTCATTCCTTGCCCCATCCACTGTCCTCTCCTCAATCACTGCCGCATTCGCTGTTTTCTCCTCTATCATTGCCCCATCCCCTGTCCTCTCCTCAATCCTTGCCGCGTGCACTGTCCTCTCCACAATCACTGCCCCATCCACTGTCCTCTCCTCAATCACTGTGCCATCCACTGTTCTCTCCTCTATCATTGCCCCATCGCCTGTCCTCTCCTCAATCCTTGCCGCATTCACTGTCCTCTCCTCAATCACTGCCCCATCCGCTGTCCTCTCCTCAATCATTGCCCCATCGCCTGTCCTCTCCTCAATCCTTGCCGCATGTACTGTTCTCTCCTCAATCACGGCCACATCCACTGTCCTCTCCTCAATCACTGCCCCATCCGCTGTCCTCTCCTCAATCACTGCCCCATCCACTGTCCTCTCCTCAATCTCTGCCCCATCCACAGTCCTCTCCTCAATCACTGCCCCATCCACTGTCCCCTCCTCTATCACTGCCCCATCCATGGTCCTCTTCTCAATCACTGCCGCATGCACTGGCCTCTCCTCAATCTCTGCCGCATTCGCTGTTTTCTCCTCTATCATTGCCCCATCCCCTGTCCTCTCCTCAATCCTTGCCGCGTGCACTGTCCTCTCCTCAATCACTGCCACATCCACTGTCCTCTCCTCAACCTTGCTGCATGCACTGTCCTCTCCTCAATCACTGCCCCATCCGCTGTCCTCTCCTCAATCACTGCCCCATCCACTGTCCTCTCCTCAATCACTGCCCCATCCACAGTCCTTTCCTCTATCACTGCCCCATCCATGGTGCTCTTCTCAATCACTACCGCATGCACTGTCCTCTCCTCAATCTCTGCCCCATCCACTGTCCTCTCCTCAATCACTGCCTCATCCACTGTCCTCTCCTCAATCACTGCCCCATCCACAGTCCTTTCCTCTATCACTGCCCAACCATGGTGCTCTTCTCAATCACTACCGCATGCACTTTCCTCTCCTCAATCTCTGCCCCATCAACTGTCCTCTCCTCAATCACTGCCTCATCCACTGTCCTCTCCCCTATCACTGCCCCATTCACTGTTCTCTCCTCAATCGCTGCCCCATTCACTGTCCTCTGCTCAATCACTGCCCCATTCAGTGTCCTCTCCTCAATCACTGCCCCTTCCACTGTCCACTCCTCAATCACTGCCCCATCCACTGTCCTCTCCTCAATCACTGCCCCATCCACTGTCCTCTCCTCAATCACTGCCCCATCCACTGTCCTCTCCTCAATCACTGCCCCATCCACTGTCCTCACCTCAATCACTGCCCTATTCACTGTCCTCTCCTCAATCACTGCCGCGTGCACTGTTCTCTCCTCAATCACTGACCCATCCACTGTCCTCTCCTCAATCACTGCCCCTCCACTGTCCTCTTCTCAATCACTGCCGCATTTGCTGTCCTCTCCTTAATCACTGCCCCATCCACTGCCCTCTCCTCTATCACTGCCCCAACCACTGTCCTCTCCTCAATCACTGCCCCATCCAGTGTCCTCTCCTCTATCACTGCCCCATCCACGGTCCTCTCCTCAATCACTGCCGCGTGCACTGTTCTCTCCTCAATCACTGCCCCATTCACTGACCTCTTCTCAATCACTGCCCCATCCACTGTCCTCTCCTCAATCACTGCCCCATTCACTGTCTTCTCCTCATTCCTTGCCCCAGCCACTGTCCTCTGCTCAATCCTTGCCGCGTGCACTGTCCTCTCCTTAATCACTGCCCCATCCACTGTCCTCTCCTCTATCACTGCTCCATCCACTGTCGTCTCCTCAATCACTGCCGCATTCGCTGACCTCTCCTCAATCACTGCCGCATTCACTGTTCTCTCCTCAATCACTGCCGCAACCACTGTTCTCTCCTCAATCACTGCCCCATCCACTGTCCTCTCCTCAATCACTGCCCCATCCACTGTCCTCTCCTCAATCACTGCCCCATCCACGTCCTCTCCTCAATCACTGCCCCATCCACTGCCCTCTCCTCTATCATTGCCCCATCCACTGTCCTCTCCTTAATCACTTCCGCATTCAGTGTCCTCTCCTCATTCCTTGCCCCATCCACTGTCCTCTCCTCAATCACTGCCCCATCCGCTGTCCTCTCCTCAATCACTGCCGCATTCGCTGTTTTCTCCTCTATCATTGCCCCATCCCCTGTCCTCTCCTCAATCCTTGCCGCGTGCACTGTCCTCTCCTCAATCACTGCCCCATCCACTGTCCTCTCCTCAATCACTGTGCCATCCACTGTTCTCTCCTCTATCATTGCCCCATCCCCTGTCCTCTCCTCAATCCTTGCCGCATGCACTGTTCTCTCCTCAATCACGGCCACATCCACTGTCCTCTCCTCAATCACTGCCCCATCCGCTGTCCTCTCCTCAATCACTGCCCCATCCACTGTTCTCTCCTCAATCTCTGCCCCATCCACAGTCCTCTCCTCAATCACTGCCCCATCCACTGTCCCGTCCTCTATCACTGCCCCATCCATGGTCCTCTTCTCAATCACTGCCGCAGGCACTGTCCTCTCCTCAATCTCTGCCGCATTCGCTGTTTTGTCCTCTATCATTGCCCCATCCCCTGTCCTCTCCTCAATCCTTGCCGCGTGCACTGTCCTCTCCTCAATCACTGCCACATCCACTGTCCTCTCCTCAACCTTGCTGCATGCACTGTCCTCTCCTCAATCACTGCCCCATCCGCTGTCCTCTCCTCAATCACTGCCCCATCCACTGTCCTCTCCTCAATCACTGCCCCATCCACAGTCCTCTCCACATTCCTAGCCCCATCCACTGTCCTCTCCTCAATCCTTGCCGCGTGCACTGTCCTCTCCTCAATCACTGCACCATCCACTGTCCTCTCCTCAATCACTGCGCCATCCACTGTCCTCTCGTCTATCATTGACCCATCCCCTGTCCTCTGCTCAATCCTTGCCGCATCCACTGTCCTCTCCTCTATCACTGCACCATCCATGGTCCTCTCCTCAATCACTGCCGCATGCACTGTTCCCTCCTCTATCACTGCCGCATTCGCTTTCCTCTCCTCAATCACTGCCGCATTCACTGTCCTCTCCTCAATCACTGCCCCATCCACTGTCCTCACCTCAATCACTGCCCTATTCACTGTCCTCTCCTCAATCACTGCCCCATCCACTGTTCTCTCCTCAATCACTGCCCCATCCACTGTCCTCTCCTCAATCACAGCCCCATCCACTGTTCTCTCCTCAATCACTGCCCTATCCACTGTCCTCACCTCAATCACTGCCCTATTCACTGTCCTCTCCTCAATCACTGCCCCATCCACTGTTCTCTCCTCAATCACTGACCCATCCACTGTCCTCTCCTCAATCACTGCCCCATCCACTGTCCTCTCCTCAATCACTGCCCCTCCACTGTCCTCTTCTCAATCACTGCCCCATCCACAGTCCTCTCCTCAATCCTTGCCGCATTCACTGTTCTCTCCTCAATCACTGCCCCATGCACTGTCCTCTCCTCAACCTTGCTGCATGCACTGTCCTCTCCTCAATCACTGCCCCATTCACTGTCCTCTCCACAATGACTGCTCCATCCACTGTCCTCTCCTCTATCACTGCTCCATCCACTGTCCTCTCCTCAATCACTGCCCCATCCACTGTCCTCTCCTCAATCACTGCCCCAGTCACGGTCCTCTCCTCAATCACTGCCCCATCCACTGTCCTCTCCTCAATCACTGCCCCATCCACTGTCCTCTCCTCTATCATTGCCGCATCCACTGTCCTCTCCTCAATCACTGACCCCTCCACAGTCCTCTCCTCAATCACTGCCCCATCCACTGTCCTCTCCTCTATCACTGCCCCATCCACGGTCCTCTCCTCAATCACTGCCGCGTGCACTGTTCTCTCCTCAATCACTGCCCCATTCACTGTCCTCTTCTCAATCACTGCCCCATCCACTGTCCTCTCCTCAATCACTGCCCCATTCACTGTCTTCTCCTCATTCCTTGCCCCAGCCACTGTCCTCTGCTCAATCCTTGCCGCGTGCACTGTCCTCTCCTTAATGACTGCCCCATCCACTGTCCTCTCCTCTATCACTGCCCCATCCACTGTCCTCTCCTCAATCACTGCCCCATCCACTGTCCTGTCCTCTATCACTGCTCCATCCACTGTCGTCTCCTCAATCACTGCCGCATTCGCTGTCCTCTCCTCAATCACTGCCGCATTCACTGTTCTCTCCTCAATCACTGCCGCATCCACTGTTCTCTCCTCAATCACTGCCCCATCCACTGTCCTCTCCTCAATCACTGCCCCATCCACTGTCCTCTCCTCAATCACTGCCCCATCCACTGTTCTCTTCTCAATCACTGCCCCACTCACTGTTCTCTCCTCAATCACTGCCGCATTTGCTGTTCTCTCCTCAATCATTGCTCCAGCCACTGTCCTCTCCTCAATCACTGCCCCATCCACTGTCCTCGCCTCAATCACTGCCCCATCCACTGTTCTCTCCTCAATCACTGCCCCATCCACTGTCCTCGCCTCAATCACTGCCCCATCCACTGTCCTCTCCTCAGTCACGGCCCCATTCACTGTCCTATCCTCAATCCTTGCCGCATGCACTGTTCCCTCCTCATTCACTGCCGCATTCGCTGTCCTCTCCTCAATCCTTGCCGCATTTGCTGTTCTCTCCTCAATCACTGCCCCATTCACTGTTCTCTCCTCAATCACTGCCGCATTTGCTGTTCTCTCCTCAATCACTGCTCCATCCACTGTCCTCTCCTCAATCACTGCCCCATTCACTGTCCTCTCCTCACTCACTGCCCCATTCACTGTTCTCTCCTCAATCCTTGCCGCGTGCACTGTCCTCTCCTTAATCACTGCCCCATCCACTGTCCTCTCCTCTATCACTGCCCCATCCACTGTCCTCTCCTCAATCACTGCCCCATCCACTGTCCTGTCCTCTATCACTGCTCCATCCACTGTCGTCTCCTCAATCACTGCCGCATTCGCTGTCCTCTCCTCAATCACTGCCGCATTCACTGTTCTCTCCTCAATCACTGCCGCATCCACTGTTCTCTCCTCAATCACTGCCCCACCACTGTCCTCTCCTCAATCACTGCCGCATCCACTGTTCTCTCCTCAATCACTGCTCCATCCACTGTCCTCTCCTCAATCACTGCCCCATCCACTGTTCTCTTCTCAATCACTGCCCCACTCACTGTTCTCTCCTCAATCACTGCCGCATTTGCTGTTCTCTCCTCAATCATTGCTCCAGCCACTGTCCTCTCCTCAATCACTGCCCCATTCACTGTCCTCTCCTCACTCACTGCCCCATCCACTGTCCTCGCCTCAATCACTGCCCCATCCACTGTTCTCTCCTCAATCACTGCCCCATCCACTGTCCTCTCCTCAGTCACGGCCCCATTCACTGTCCTATCCTCAATCCTTGCCGCATGCACTGTTCTCTCCTCATTCACTGCCGCATTCGCTGTCCTCTCCTCAATCCTTGCCGCATTTGCTGTTCTCTCCTCAATCACTGCCCCATTCACTGTTCTCTCCTCAATCACTGCCGCATTTGCTGTTCTCTCCTCAATCACTGCTCCATCCACTGTCCTCTCCTCAATCACTGCCCCATTCACTGTCCTCTCCTCACTCACTGCCCCATTCACTGTCCTCTCCTCAATCCTTGCCGCATGCACTGTTCTCTCCTCAATCACAGCCCCATCCACTGTCCTCTCCTCAATCACTGCCCCATCCACTGTCCTCTCCTCAATCCTTGCCGCATTCACTGTTCTCTCCTCAATCACTGCCGCATTCGCTGTTCTCTCCTCAATCACTGCCCCATCCACTGTCCTCTCCTCAATCACTGCCCCATCCACTGTCCTCTCCTCAGTCACTGCCCCATCCACTGTCCTCTCCTCAATCCTTGCCGCATTCACTGTTCTCTCCTCAATCACTGCCGCATTCGCTGTTCTCTCCTCAATCACTGCCCCATTCACTGTCCTCTCCTCAATCGCTGCCCCATCCGCTGTCCTCTCCTCAATCACTGCCCCATCCCGTGTTCTCTCATCAATCATTGCGCCATCCACTGTCCTCACCTCTATCATTGCCCCATCCCCTGTCCTCTGCTCAATCCTTGCCGCGTGCACTGTCCTCTCCTCAATCACTGCCCTATCCATTGTCCTCTCCTCTATCACTGCCACATTCGCTGTCCTCTCCTCAATCCTTGCCGCATGCACTGTCCTCTCCTCAATCACTGTCCCATCCACTGTCCTCTCCTCAATCACTGCCCCATTCACTGTCCTCTCCTCACTCACTGCCCCATTCACTGTCCTCTCCTCAATCCTTGCCGCATGCACTGTTCTCTCCTCAATCACTGCCCCATCCACTGTCCTCTCCTCAATCACTGCCCCATTCACTGTCCTCTCCTCACACACTGCCCCATTCACTGTCCTCTCCTCAATCCTTGCCGCATGCACTGTTCTCTCCTCAATCACTGCCCCATCCACTGTCCTCTCCTCAATCACTGCCCCATCCACTGTCCTCTCCTCAATCCTTGCCGCATTCACTGTTCTCTCCTCAATCACTGCCGCATTCGCTGTTCTCTCCTCAATCACTGCCCCATTCACTGTCCTCTCCTCAATCGCTGCCCCATCCACTGTCCTCTCCTCAATCACTGCCCCATCCACTGTCCTCTCCTCAATCACAGCCCCATCCCGTGTTCTCTCCTCAATCATTGCGCCATCCACTGCCCTCACCTGTATCATTGCCCCATCCCCTGTCCTCTGCTCAATCCTTGCCGCGTGCACTGTCCTCTCCTCAATCACTGCCCTATCCATTGTCCTCTCCTCTATCACTGCCGCATTCGCTGTCCTCTCCTCAATCCTTGCCGCATGCACTGTCCTCTCCTCAATTACTGCCCCATCCCCTGTTCTCTCCTCAATCACTGCCCCATCCACTGTTCTCTCCTCAATCACTGCCCCATCCACTGTCCTCTCCTCAATCACTGCCCCATCCACTGTTCGCTCCTCAATCACTGCCCCATCAACTGTCCTCTCCTCAATCACTGCCCGTCCACTGTCCTCTCCTCAATCACTGCCCCATCCACTGTTCGCTCCTCAATCACTGACCCATCCACTGTCCTCTCCTCAATCACTGCCCCATCCACTGTCCTGTTCTGAATCTCTGCCGCATTTGCTGTTCTCTCCTCAATCACTGCCCCATTCACTGTTCTCTCCTCAATCACTGCCGCATTTGCTGTTCTCTCCTCAATCACTGCCCCATTCACTGTCCTCTCCTCACTCACTGCCCCATTCACTGTCCTCTCCTCAATCCTTGCCGCATGCACTGTTCTCTCTTCAATCACTGCCCCATTCGCTGTTCTCTCCTCAATCACTGCCCCATTCACTGTCCTCTCCTCAATCATTGCCCCATCCACTGTCCTCTCCTCAATCACTGCCCCATCCACTGTCCTCTCCTCAATCACTGCCCCTTTCCCCTTTTGCAAAAATAGGATTTGTTCGAATAGAGGTCCTGGCACCATTGAAGAAAAGCCATCGAATGTCCGTGACTCTGCAAAAATCTAAGTCTTTGTGGCATCCTTACAACTTGTTTTCCTACTTATCTTTGTATAATCCAAAGATTTACTGGAATACAGTTGGTCCCTTCACCCAAGCTACCAACATATATTGTAAATAGTTAAGGCCCCAGAACTGTTCCATGTGGCAATCCATTGGGGACCGTTTGCCAGCCTGAAAATGACCTATTTATCATGACTTTCCCTTTCCCGTTCATGATCAATCATTTCTCAATGGTAATGTATTACCCCCCAACACGTAGGAGTTTTTATTTTGTGCATTAATCATTTACATGACACCTTACCAAATGCCTTTTGGAAATCCAAATGCACTAAATTTACCAGTTTTCCTTTAACCACCCTTCTTGGTATATAATCAAAAAACTCTAATAAATTTGTCAACACTATTTTCTTTTCTAAAACAATGCTCACTTTGCTTGATTTTATTATGCTTTTCTAAATATCCCGTTATTTCCTTAATAATGGATTTTTCTATGAGGATGTTCAGCTAATTGGCCTCTCGGGCGGGGTTTTACGATTGTGCCTGGCCTGAGATGAGAAATTCCCACCCAAGATCAACGTAGCTTTAATAATAATAATAATAATAATCTTTATTAGTGTCACAAGTAGGCTTACATTAACTCTGCAATGAAGTTATTGTGAAAATACTGTGAAAGGCCAATCAGCCCATCGAGTCCACTCCACCATTCAATCATGGCTGATTTCAACTCCATTTACCCGCTCTCTCTCCATAGCCCTTAATTCCTCGAGAAATCAAGAATTTATCAACTTCTGTCTTAAAGACACTCAACGTCCTGGCCTCCACCGCCCTCTGTGGCAATGAATTCCACAGTCCCACCACTCTCTGGCTGAAGAAATTTCTCCTCATCTCTGTTCTAAAGTGACTCCCTTTTATTCTAAGGCTGTGCCCCCGGGTCCTAGTCTCCCCTGCTAATGGAAACAACTTCCCTCTGTCGAACTTCCCTATCTGAGCCATTCATTATCTTGTAAGTTTCTATTAGATCTCCCTTCAACCTCCTAAACTCCAATGAATATAATCCCAGGATCCTCAAACGTTCATCGTATGTTAGGCCTACCATTCCTGGGATCATCCGTGTGAATCTCCGCTGGACCCGCCCCAGTGCCAGTATGTCCTTCCTGATGTGTGGGGCCCAAAATTGCTCACAGTATTCTAAATGGGGCCTAACTAATGCTTTATAAAGCTTCAGAAGTACATCCCTGCTTTTATATTCCATGCCTCTTGAGATAAATGACAACTTTGCATTTGCTTTCTTAATTACGGACTCAACCTGCAAGTTTACCTTTAGAGAATCCTGGACTAGGACTCCCAAGTCCCTTTGTACTTCAGCATTATGAATTTTGTCACCGTTTAGAAAATAGTCCATGCCTCTATTCTTTTTTCCAAAGTGCAAGACCTCGCACTTGCCCATGTTGAATTTCATCAGCCATTTCTTGGACCACTCTCCTAAACTGTCTAAACCTTTCTGCAGCCTCCCCACCTCCTCAATACTACCTGCCCCTCCACGTATCTTTGTATCATCGGCAAACTTAGCCAGAATGCCCCCAGTTCCGTCATCTAGATCGTTAATATATAAAGAGAACAGCTGTGGCCCCAACACTGAACCCTGCGGGACACCACTCGTCATCGGTTGCCATTCCGAAAAAGAACCTTTTATCCCAACTCTCTGCCTTCTGCCTGACAGCCAATCGTCAATCCATGTTAGTGTCTTGCCTCGAATACCACGGGCCCTTATTTTACTCAGCAGTCTCCCATGAGGCACCTTATCAAAGGCCTTTTGGAAGTCAAGATAGATAACATCCGTTGACTCTCCTTAGTCTAACCTATTTGTCATCTCTTCAAAGAACTCTAACAGGTTTGGCAAGAACGACCTCCCCTTACTAAATCCATGCTGACTTGTCCTAATCCGACCCTGCACTTCCAAGAATTTAGAAATCTCATCCTTAACAATGGATTCTAGAAACTTGCCAACAACCGAGGTTAGGCTAATTGGCCTATACTTTTCCATCTTTTTCCTTGTTCCCTTCTTGAACAGGGGGGTTACAACAGCGATTTTCCAATCCTCTGGGACTTTCCCTGACTCCAGTGACTTTTGAAAGATCATAACTAACGACTCCACTATTTCTTCAGCTATCTCCTTTAGAACTCTAGGATGTAGCCCATCTGGGCCCGGAGATTTATCAATTTTTAGACCTCTTAGTTTCTCTAGCACTTTCTCCTTTGTGATGGCTACCATATTCAACTCTGCCCCCTGACTCTCCTGAATTGTTGGGATATTACTCATGTCTTCTTCTACTGTGAAGACTGACGCAAAGTACTTATTTAGTTCCTCAGCTATTTCCTTGCCTCCCATCACTAGATTACCAGCGTCATTTTGGAGCGGCCCAATGTCTACTTTTGCCTCCCGTTTGTTTTTAATGTATTTAAAGAAACTTTTACTATCATTCCTAATGTTACTGGCTAGCCTACCTTCATATTTGATCCTCTCTTTCCTTATTTCTCTCTTTGTTATCCTCTGTTTGTTTTTGTAGCCTTCCCAATCTTCTGACTTCCCACTACTCTTTGCCACATTATAGGCTTTCTCTTTTGCTTTGATGCATTCCCTAACTTCCTTTGTCAGCCATGGCTGCCTAATCCCCCCTCTGATAACCTTTCTTTTCTTTGGTATGAACCTCTGTACTGTGTCCTCAATTACTCCCAGAAACTCCTGCCATTGCTGTTCTACTGTCTTTCCCACTAGGCTCTGCTCCCAGTCGATTTTCGTCAGTTCCTCCCTCATGCCCCTGTAGTTACCTTTATTTAACTGTAACACCTTTACATCTTATTCTACCTTCTTTCTTTCAAATTGGAGATTGAATTTGACCATATTATGATCACTGCCTCCTAAGTGTTCCCTTACTTTAAGATCTTTCATCAAGTCTGGCTCATTACATAACACTAAGTCCAGAATGGCCTGTTCCCTCGTGGGCTCCATCACAAGCTGTTCCAAAAAGCCCTCCTGTAAACATTCAATGAATTCCCTTTCTTTGGGTCCACTGGCAACATTATTTACCCAGTCCACCTGCATATTGAAGTCCCCCATGATCACTGTGACCTTGCCTTTCTGACATGCCCTTTCTATTTCGTGGTGCATTTTGTGCCCCTGGTCCTGACCACTGTTAGGAGGCCTGTACATAACTCCCATTATGGTTTTTTTGCCTTTGTGGTTCCTCAACTCTACCCACACAGACTCCACATCATCTGACCCTATGTCGTTTAGTGCTATTGATTTAATTTCATTCCTAATTAACAAGGCAACCCTGCCCCCTCTGCCCACCTCTCTGTCTTTTCGATAGGTTGTGAATCCCTGTATGTTTAAATGCCAGTCCTGAACCCCCTACAACCACGTCTCTGTGATGCCTACCACATCATACCTGCCAGTCACAATCTGGGCCAGAAGCTCATCTACCTTGTTCCGTACACTGCGCACATTTAAATATAGCACCTTTAATTCTCTATTGACCGTCCCTTTTTGTTTTCTTAGTGTGGTGGACCTTGGTTTACTGAGCCTTTCCATACACTGTGTCATATTTTGTGGGAATTATCATCATAGAATTTACAGCGCAGAAGGAGGCCATTCGGCCCATCGAGTCTGCTCTGGCTCTTGCAAAGAGCACCCTACCCAAGGTCAACGCCTCCACTCTATCCCCATAACCCAGTAACCCCACCCAACACTAAGGGCAATTTTGGACACTAAGGGCAATTGATCATGGCCAATCCATCTAATCTGCACATCTTTGGACTGTGGGAGGAAACCGGAGCACCCGGAGGAAACCCACGCACACACGGGAGGATGTGCAGACTCCACACAGACAGTGACCCAAGCCGGAATCGAACCTGGGACCCTGGAGCTGTGAAGCGATTGTGCTATCCACAACGCTACCGTGCTGCCCCGTGGGATGGGGACTATCGTAACCTCTCCTGAATTCTGTCTTTTCGTGCTTTTTTGTATTCCTAAGCAGCTACGATTCCCACTGATTACTTCACCTCTTGGTTGCCATATCTGTGGACTCAAGGGGCACGATTCTCCGCTCCTGCCGTCGAGCTTCACGACGGCGCGAAACAGCCCCGATCTCGACCGATTCAGGGCCCGAAAATGGGCTAGGATCGGGACCGCGAGAAACTCGGGGGGGGGGGGGGGGTGTCGCGAAAACAGCGTCGTCAGCGCGCCGGGCGGCGCCGCTTAAATGACACGGCCGGCGCCGCGTAACTGGCATAACTGGCGTCACCCACGCATGCGTGGTTGCCATCCTCCCCCAGGCCGCCCCGCAAAAGAAGATGTCGGATGAATCTTGCGGGGTGCGGAGGAAAGGAGGTCCTCCTTCAGAGAGGCCGGCCCGCCGATCGGTGGGCACCGATCGCGGGCCAGACCCCTTTTGAATCCTACCCCGGTGAAATAACTCCCCTCGCCCCCCCACAGCCCCCCCCCCCCCCCCCCAGCATTCCCGTGCTGTTCCCGCTGGCAGCGACCAGGTGTGGATGGCGCCGGCGGAAAGCCGGCGTTTTGGGCAGGCCGCTCGGCCCATCCGGCCCGGAGAATAGCGGGTGTAGCGGAGAATCGCCATTTTGGGTATCCCTGGCGATTCTCCGGCCTGCGCCGCGCAGAGCTCGACGGGGCCGTTCTCGCTGCTTCGGTGAATCATGGGAGGGCGTCGGACCGGCGTCGCGGGGGAAAATGGCGCTCCAGGGGATTCTCCCAACCGGCGCGGGAGAGGAGAATCGCGCCCAAGGTGTCCTCCTTGGGATCTGGGTGGCCTGGTGCAGACTGCCATTGCTGCAGTATGTGTTTAAACACGTCTCTAATGCTACTTGCAAACTCCTGGCTGTCACACTGCTGACTGCTCGCTGTGTCCTGTGAATGCTCAGAAAGCCTCTGGTCATCTGGGAGCTCACCCAGGCTGCACGTTTGGACACCCAATATCTGTATCATCAAGGGGGTGGGCGATGCCAAGCCTAATCAGTGGCACACCAGGTGTTGGCACTCAGAAGTGCTGCCCCACTGCAGAAGAAGCAGAGGGATAGCAGAGCTCACGCGAAGCAAAGGTCACCTGCACCATTAGCTCTGGGCCCCTCCCTGGTTCTCTGCCTCCCTCAGGACTGTGGCCTCACCTGTGACCCCCACCACTGAGGATCATGGGATATCTGCTCCTCGTGAGGCTGGGAGCACTGATTGCCTCTGCCACCACCTCCCAGGCGCTGTTCAGGAGGGTGGGTTTGAGTCTGCAGCCATCCTGGGGAAGAGGATGTCCCTCTCCTCCTCATTGGCATGAAGCCATGGGTCCACTTTGGCCACCTAAACTTGAGGGGCACGTCTTCTCTGGGCAACCATTGTGGCAGCAGTCAGTGTGTGGTAAGTGGGTAAGTGGAGCTCTTACAAACAACTTCAGCTGTCAGGCTCTTTGGCGCTAATTCCTATCCCAGCAATTACAAAGCCAGCTGGACTGGGAACTGTTCAAAATTTGCGACGACAGAGTGCTGCCCCATTTGCATATCCTGACTCGCTTACCGAATAGCACCCCAATGGAATCCTGAATTGCATACTATTCAGTCCTAGCAGGAACACTTAGGGTATAATTCTGACAAAAACATTCTGTGTCCTCTTTTGGGCACATTCAGCGGGGAGTTTCTCAGTGGCTGCAACACTAAGATTGGCCCCAGTATTCAACAACACTTTGCTATTTTTGTGGGACTCGGGGAATTTCTCCCCATCGAGGCCAGACTGAAGCAGAATTCCTGGGAAGCCGGGCCGTCAGTAGGACCGTTTGCTTACAGATCGGGATGCCATTTTGACTGGCCGCCCCGATCGCTACAGGACCCCTTTCACAGCCAACCCCCTACTTTCACCCCGCCTCCCTTCAACGCCACTCAACCTTTTTTTGGGACCCTCAAACCCACCCTCTTACCCGCCTTTCATGGGCAAGATCCCCAGGTCCCAATCCTTGGCAAGCATGGCACCCTGTCAGTGCCATCCAGGGACCCAAGCAGTACCTAGGTGCCCATGTGTCCCTGCTAGGGTGCCCAGGTGGCACTGCCAGGATGCCTGGATGCCAGATGGAGTGCCAGGGTACTACCCTGCCCTGCCCTGGTCCTGACCATCCGGTGGAGCTCTAATGGCCTCCGGGACCGCAAGAGGTGTCGTCACACTTGGTCCAAGTTTGTGGAAACCAGTGCTAAATGGTGCCCAGTTGAGGTCTCGCAGGCATGGCCATTGACTCTCGGGCACTGGAAGGGTGGCATGGTGGCGCAGTGATTAGCACTGCTGCCGACGGTGCTGAGGACCCGGGTTCTATGCCGGCCCCGGGTCACTATATGTGTGGAGTTTCCCCGTGTCATAGAATTGTAGAATCATGGAATTTACAGTGCAGAAGGAGGCCATTCGGTTCATCGAATCTGTACCGGCCCTTGGAAAGAGCACCCCACTTAAGCACCCCACGGCTCCACCCTTTCCCCGTAACCCACAAACCCCACCTAATCCTTTAGACACTAAGGGGCAATTTATCATGGCCAATCCACCTAACCTGCACATCTTTGGACTGTGGGAGGAAACCGGAGCACCCGGAGGAAACCCACACAGACACGGGGAGAACGTGCAGACTCCGCACAGACAGTGACCCAGCGGGGAATCGAACCTGGGACCCTGGCGCTGTGAAGCCACAGTGCTATCCACTTGTATGGAAAATTAAATGGAAATTATATGGAAAATATTTCTGCTTATCCAGTACTGGATGCGGAATATGCATACTGGTAACTTAGGAGATGGTGCTGAGGTGGAGCTGGGTGCCATCAACAGAAATGCGATAGTTAACGAGTGACGTTGCCAAGAAGCAGCATGCAGATGAGAAAGTGGAGGTGTGGGGAAGGGGTAAGAATAGAGGGTCGAGGGACACCAGAGATGCCGATGCAGCAGAAGGAAGGGAAAACATTTTAAGTGTTTCTCTGGTTACAATTAGATAGGTAAGAATGGGAATAGGTGATGCAGTCCCACCAAGCAATGAAAAGGCAGTGGAGGAGGATGGTCTGGTCAACATTGTTAAAGACTGAAGCTGGATCAAGAATGATTTGGAGGGATAGTTTATCTTTGACACAGTCACATTGGATGTCATTGGTGACTTTGATAAGAATCAGTTTGGGACTGTGGCAGGGGAGGAAACCTAATTGGACAAATTCAAACATGGACTTCCAGGGAATATGGGCACTGATTTTTTGGAGACAACAACACATTCAAGGGATTGGGAGAAAAAAGGGATGCTGGAGATGAGGCAATAGTTTGCAAAGATGCTCTTGTGAAGCTTCTTTGAATGTTTTGGCATGTTAAAAGTGTAAAATAAATATTGTTTATTATTGCTGCCGTTGCCCTTCTTGGCGGTAGAGGTCTCAGGTTTGGAAGGTGCTCCAGGAGCCTTGGTGTGTTTGAATGGTGCATATTGTCGATCGTGCACACTGCTAGGGGTGGCGTGAATGAATATTTAAAGTGGTGAATGGAAGTGCTGATCAAGCAGATTTCTTTATCCTGGATGGTATCAAACCTCTTCAGTATTGTTAGAGCTGCACTCATCCAGGCAAATGGAGACAATTCCATCACACTCCTGACTTTGTCTTGTAGATGATGGACAGGCTTTGGGGAGTCAGGAGGGGAGTTACTTGCCTCAGAATTCCCAAGAGTGACCTCTTTTTGTTGTCAGAGTATTTATGTGGCTGGTCCACTTAAACTTCAACGGTGACCCCATTGAATGTTGTTGGTCGAGAATCTAGTAATGAAGGCCATTGTAACTCAAGGTGTGCTGGTTAGACTCTGTTATGTTGCCGATGGTCATTACCTTGGCACTTTTGCGATTTGAATGTCACTTGCTAGATATCCGCCCATCCTAAATGTTGTCCAAATTTTGCTCGGTGCAGGGACAGGCTGCTCGTTATCTGACGTGTTATGAATTCAGCTGAGCACTGTGAACACTCAACTCAAGTGGCGATGAGCTTCATGCTTGACTGTTTTTCTCCAACTTCATACAAATGGCAACCTGAACTACCATGGTCATGTGTTTTATCTGTAAATAAGTGCTTCCTAAATACAACAAGGCAGTAATAACCTCACCATGAGTTATCATAGTTTTACTGGTAATGAACAAAGCATCGTTGTTGATAGTCTCTGCCTTCTTCTTCTGATACACTTGTAAAGTGATTTAAATGTTAGAAGTGCTATTGTGCTTGTTTGTGATGCTCTCAGGTGAAATTAAATGGCAGAGAATCGGTAATGTACAACCGATGTCACATTAGTTTTGATGACAGGGCCTTTATAACGAAGCTCAGCCTCAGGGAAAATGGCCACGCAGGGCTGTGCTGGCTTTTTTTCAAAGTCATAGAATCATCGTCAAATATTTTACTTTAAAGAGTAAAAGTTGTGCTCTTTACTCACTGTCATGTTATTCACCCTGGGGTAACACGGAATGCAACAGGATGCAGATGAACGGTAAAGCATACACCAAACATAGGCGTAGGTTCAATACGATTTATTGTACTTCTGTAACAATGCACACAGATACTACTCTAAGTGTACTAACTCTAACTTACTAGACCAGGCTAGCTCTGATCCACGTGTAGAAGATGCTGACTGATATACACACCCTGACAGTTGTCACCAGTGGAAAGAGGCGGAGTGCTGATGCCCCGTGTGTTTTATCGTTGGAAGCCCCCCTCTGGTGTTCTGTCTGGTGATTGTTTGTGTTCTGTCCTGTATGTTGATTGGCTAACCTGGGTGTCTGTCACTGCCTGTTTTATCTCATGGTGTGCATGGGTGCATATTATGACATCCCCCTTTTTAAAAAAAAATTGTCAGTTGCTTAGAGCATATATGACATATTTACAGCAAATATAACTATTTACAGCAAATGGCGAGTGAATGCATATGTACATGTAAGGTGTCTAGCATGCAAATACAGAACAATATGCACAAAGGAAATATTTATAAATCCAATCTCTGGGGCTGGCATCGGATCCTTGTCGACCGCCTGAGAGGTGAAGGTGGGGACGACGGCGCCTTGACAGGCGGGATTGCAGCCAGATTGATGGCCTCGTGGAGCGAGGTGTCTGGAAAAGGCAGAACGGCAGCTGGGAACGTGAGATCCGGTGTGGGCAGGCAAGTTTGCGTAGTGCCCATTGCCTGACAATGGATCCATCAGCCATGCGAACCATGAATGACCTGGGAGAAGCCTGTCAGCTGGAGCTGACCAGCCTCCACCAGGCAACCTGATGCGAACAGCATCTTCCGGAGAGAGCACAGGCAAATCAGTAGAATGAGCATTGTATGTCAGCTTTTGCCGGTTTCTGAGTTGCTGCACCTTTTGCAGCACTGGGAGGTGATCCAGGTCAGGTAAATGAATGGCCGGAACAGTCGTCCGCAGTTGTGCCGGAGACATACCGGTGGACAGAGGGGTTGCCCTGTACGCCAGAAGCGCAAGGTTAAAGTCCTGATCCAGGTCAGGTAAATGAATGGCCGGAACAGTCGTCCGCAGTTGTGCCAGAGACATAATGGTGGACAGAGCGGTTGCCCTGTATGCCAGAAGTGCAAGGTTAAAGTCAGACGCTGAGTCTGCAGAATCCAAGTTGAGGATGGGTAGGCATGTTGCTGAATTTGAGGAGCCCTTGTCAAACGTGGTAATGATGCCCACACGCTACGGGGACTCCAGGCAGTCGTCCTCTGGATCCGTGGTGTTACCAGGTTCCGAATCCAGCAGCTCTTGCTGCACACTTCGAACTCATTTGCGTTGGAACTGGGATCGCTGGCCCATGATCAGAGGTGCAGACCTGCATAAGGCTGCATAATGGCCAAGCTTCCCACACTTTAAACATTGCCTGCCTCTTGCAGGGCATTGCCGCTTTAAGTGGGCGGTGCCGCAGTTCGGGCACGTCATGACATTGACGTCATAACGATCCGTGCGTCGTCGCACATGCACAGGGCGGTCAGCCGCCGCTCGCACCTGCGCAGTGTGGTCTTCGGCCGTTTCGTTCTCCCGTCCGTGGTGCGTATGCTTGGGATCCCGGGAAAAGCGCGTGAAATGGCCGCCTTCATCGATGCTAAGGCGCTGCATTCGGGCGATGGCCTGTACACTCTCTGCCTTGTGGGAGGCAAGTTGGTCCTGTTCTGGCGATTTAAGGCGGGAGTAGCGACTTTTCGCCTGTTCATGCACTTTACACGTCTCGGTGGCTACTGGCAAGGTCATGTTTTTTATTTTTAGGAGCTGCTCCCGCAGGGCGTCGGAATGGACCCCAAACACGATCTGATCCCTGATGAGGGAATCAGCGGTGTCACCATAGTTGCAGGATTCGCTAATATGCGGAGATGAGTTAGATAGGATTGGAAAGACTGATCCTTACCCTGAAGGCGTTGTTGGAAGACATAGCGCTCAAAGCTCTCATTCTTTTCGACTTCACAGTGACTGTTGAATTTGGCAACACTGTCTGGAACTTGGTCTTGTCCTCGCCGTCGGCAATAGTGAAGAAATTGAAGATTTGGATGGCCTGGTCCCCCGCAGTCGATAGGAGCAGCGCGATTTTTCAGGCATCGGACGCATCCTCAAGGCCCGAGGCCTCAATGTAGAGACTGAATTTCTGCTTGAAGACCCGCCAGTTGGCACCAAGATTTCCGGTGATCCGGAGCTGTGGAGGGGCCTCGATCTTCTCCACATCGCTGGAAGGCACTTGCTGGTCGTCACTGAATTATTCAAGGTAAATTACTTAGATGAAGTAGACACCTGGTATTATGTGGTGTTATCTACCTGGGTAACACGGACTGCAACAGGATGCAGATGAACGGTAAAGCATACACCAAACATAGGTGTTGGTTCAATACGATTCATTGAATTTCTGTAACAATGCACACAGCTGGCTGTGGGTTGACACTCTACTACTCTAAGTGTACTAACTCTAACTTACTAGACCAGGCTAGCTCTGATCCACTTGTAGAAGGTGCTAACTGATATATACACCCTGACTGTCACTACAGTTGTCACCAGTGGAAAGAGGCGGAGTGCTGATTCCTCGTGTGTTTTATAGTTGGAAGCCCCCCTCTGGTGTTCTGTCTGGTGATTGGTTATGTTCTGTCCTGTATGTTGATTGGCTAACCTGGGTGTCTGTCACTGTCTGTTTTTACCTCATGATGTACATTAGTGCATATTATGACATTCACCACAACTGTTTCTCACACAGCTTCATCATACTTGTTCTCTTAATTCAATGGGTTGGTTTTTATGGCCCTTCTCTGGCACCTTGAAGGGAAGGGGGCTCGTAAACTGCATCATGCGGCCTGTCTGCCACCTTCCACCTCCCCCGGAAGTGTCTCCCATTTTATCGAGGGGGTGCAGTGGAAACGTCTGGCCGCTCTCTTACCTTTGGGCCTATTCAGGCCCTTAGGTGGCCATTTATTTGCCTCATCTTTCCCCTGCCATTATTGGTCCCAAGCAAGGGGAGGCCCAGGCCAAGCTTGACTGGGTGAGCTGGTGCCAGTCAAGATGGGAAGATGAAGTCGTATGGGGCTTCCCCTGTTCCCAACAGAGACATCTCCCCCATGGTCATATGTATCCCCACCCCCACCCTCCCACCCTTTAATCCTACACCCCCACTGCAGTTTCTTTAACCTGGTTCCCGACCTCTCTTACCCGCCTCTCTGGGGACTGCCAGCCTGGCCACACTGATACCCTGGATTTACCTCAAGTCCTACTCTCATAACTTCCTCTTCTCTGGGACTGTCTTCCGTATCAGCGGGGGGCCACTTTTCCAACCTGGTGCATCTGCAGGGACAGCTGGCAGCTCTTAAAGGTGGGACTTCTTCCCCAGGTTGGGAGTGGATGACTCGCTCTTGAGTCAATGAACAAACCTCTGAGGGTAAAATGGCTGTGGGGCAGTCAACTGTTTTGTGGGTGACTTTTACATTAGTGGGGCTGGGAACAAAGCTCCATATAAAATCCAGCCCATTATGCGTCCAATTAAAAGGGGTAGCGTAGAGTCCACATGAAAGGGTTGAGGTGTCATTTCAGGCAAATTTAGCAGGATGTTATCCACCGCTCTATCGGCGAGTTCCCCACCGCTATTTAACCACACTTAAGTCACTTTTTTGGGCTCTGAGGAATTTCTCTCTGGGCTAGCCCACACTTCAAACTTTTTTTAAGCAATGGACAGCTGAACTCATGGCCAGACCGGCTCCTCAGAGATCGGGCCACCATTTTCAAAGGGTGCCCCGATCAGTAAGTGAGTTTGAGGGTCCCACACACACACCCTCCACGTATAATGTCACTCCCCACATACATGGGCATTACCCCAGAACCTCCCAAGTGATGACACCCCGTTATAGGCTCGCTGAGGTACTCCCATTTTCAGGCCTTTTCGCACCCCCATCTCTGGCCCCCCTCCTTTCAGGACCCCCACCTTTCACCCTCTCAGTCTTCAGGTGTCTCCTCGATGCCCGCTCTTCACACCCCTCATCGCTCCTTTCATGGGCACAGCCCTCTCAGGCCCTGACCCTTGGCAGTACCACCCTGGCTCCCGAGCAGTGGCAGTGCCAGGGTGCCAGTGCCAAGGTACCAGCCTGGAAGCTCAAAGGTGCCTGGATGCCAGGGTGAGAGCAAGGGCGCCATCCTACCCTGTTCCTGACCTCCAAAGGTCTGCAATGGCCTTTGAGTCCCCCCAGCTTCCCTTCTGCCTGGTCCATGTTTGAGTGGACTGGTACTAATCGGCGCCTGGCTGGGATCTGTCTGGGGAGATCAGAAGATGCTGGGAGCTGGTTAGATATGGGGCGTCATTCTCCGACCCCCCGCCGGGTCGGAGAATGGCCGTTGGCCGCCGTGAATCCTGCCCCCGCCCCCGCCGAAGTCTCCGCTCCCGGAGATTGGGAGGGGGCGGGAATCCGGCCGCGCCGGTTGGCGGGACCCCCCGCTGGATTCTCCGGCCCGGATGGGCCGAAGTCCCGCCCAGGAATTGCCTGTCCCGCCGACGTAAATCAAACCTGGTATTTACCGGCGGGACCAGGCGGCGTGGGCGGGCTCTGGGGTCCTGGGGGGGGCGCGGTGCGATCTGACCCCGGGAGGTGCCCCCACGGTGGCCTGGCCCGCGATCGGGGCCCACCGATCCACGGGCGGGCCTGTGCCGTGGGGGCACTCTTTCCCTTCCGCCTCCGCTACGGCCTCCACCATGGCGGAGGCAGAAGAGACTATCCCCACTGCGAATGTGCGGGAAACTGACAGCAGCCGCTGACGCTCCCGCGCATGCGCCGCATTTCCGCGCCAGCTGGCGGGGCAACAAACGCCATTTCCGCCAGCTGGCGGGGCGGAAATCCCTCCGGCGTCGGCCTAGCCCCTCAATGTTGGGGCTAGGCCGCCAAAGATGCGGAGCCTTCCGCACCTTTGGGCCGGCGCGATGCCCGTCTGATTGGCGCCGGCTTTGGCGCCAGTCGGCGGGCATCCCGCCGTTGGGGGAGAATTTCGCCCCTGGTATCTGCATGGTAACCTACTTAAGCGTGCAGAACAGGATCCCACGCAAGATCGCACTGCTTCGCAAGATCTGATTAGATCTTGTGAGGTGGAACAGCTGTCGGAAGCCTGGGGGAGTCCTCTCCCGGCATCTACCGGCAACACAGCCGGAACACCTGTAATTACGCAAAGGTCAAATAAAAATCAGTGAAGGACCCTCTATTTACCCGGGGAGCCATATCAGAGCTCAGCCCAGACCTTTCAGTAATCTGATTGTGATCGTATTATGCAGCTTTTGCATTTAAAATTTTATGAAAGCATTTGGAGGCAATTATCTAAAATGTTGAGGTACCCTCAATAATGACGCTTAGAGTATGAACGGTAAAGAAGGCATTATTAGACTAAGAACGATGCTAGAGCTGAGACATGTGCTGACTGCTGCACAGCCCGTGAGGCAGCCCTTTATATATGGCTCACAGATGAGCGGAGCCAGAGGCGGAGTCCCCAGGGTTCCAAGCCCGGTCTTAAAGGGGACATCACCTTACATGATGATAAGGCAGTAACCGTTCATCACAAATGTCCTCCTTGAAGCTTCCTTTTGCACCCTGGGACTTCCATTGAAAGATCAGAAAGATAGACTTTTATTTATACAATGCCTTTTAAGACCTCAGGAAGTTCCAGAGTGCCTTATGGCCAATTAAGTACTTTTGAAATGTACTCACTGTTGGAATGTAGGCAATACAGGGCTGGGAGACATCTTGGAATCAAATGGGAAATGACAAGATATATGTAATTTGAGCTCCTTTGTCTGACTGAAATATTAACCACACTGCTGATCAACAATAGTGCCACACTGATTTACCCAGCAAGAAACAATGGGTTTCAAGAAGACATTGGACAGATTCTTATCAACAAATTGGAGTGAGGATTTTTACAAATATTCCCAGCGAATTCTGTGAATACGAGCATTTGCTGGACCACAACAGGAACCAGCATGTATATTGTATCTCTAACATGATAAAATAATCCAAAGTGCTCCACTGGAACATAATCAGGCAAAGTAAACTGACCCCAAGCTAAATAAAGATATTAGGACAGATGATAAAAATCTTGGCTGAAGAGATAGGGGGCTGGATTCTCCGCTGTCGGGATTCTCCGCTGCACCAGACACCTCCGATTTCCCGGCGGCCAGGTTTTTTATGAGTGTATTAAAGGAGGAATGAGAGGGCACGTAGGGTCAAGAGGCAATTTCAGAGTGCTGGACCTAGATGGCTAAAAATAAGCTCACCATTAGTGGAGCGAAGATGCCAGGATGCACATAGCAATAATTAGAAGAAAGCAGACTTTTGTAAGATTAGATGGCTTTTCCTACCTGAAATTGATACTGTGGGCACGTTCTAACTGAACAAGAATAGAGTTCATCCTGGGCGGGAGTAGTAGGGTCGATCCAAGTACTTGTAGCGCCAGGAACAACTCCACTGTCTAACGGCACTCATTTATTTTTTAGTGCCCCAGAGAGAACACACCCCGAGACAACAGAGCTCCTCAGTCCAGGAAGAGATAAGGATGCAATCTTTAAATGCTGCCCCGATCTCTCGACTCCCCGACATGATCCCCGGATCCCCCCAATGCTCCAACTCAACTATAATGGGGTCCTCAGGCACCCCTGCACCACGCCTCACATGGGCAGGGCACCTCCAGGCCCAATCTCCGGCATGGCAAAATGTCAGCCTGGCACACTGGAAGTGCCAGCCTGGGACCGGCACTTGCAGGGTTCCAGATGATGTGTTGGGTGCTCTGGATCCGTGGAACACATACAGGCCACCAACACTTAAAATAGTACAACACTATTTTATTAAGTTAGAAACTGTTGAACATACTTTCACTGTGGGTTAACACGATGTTAGATTAAACTAAAGACCTATGCCTGTCCTAACCAGTCTATGCACTCAGCACATGGTGAAGATCTGTGCTGTAAGATGTAAGCTCTGTCCTTCTGAGAGGCTGCATCCTGAATGAGCGGGAACTCTGATGCCCTCTGTCTATATAGTGAGTGTGCTCTAACTGGTGATTGGCTGCGGTGTTGTGTATGTTGATTGGTCCCACTGTGTGTCCATCAGTGTGTGTCTGCACCATGATATACTGGTGTATATTATGACATCCCCCCTTTTATACAAAAATGTATGTGTGTGGCAATAAATAATGTGTGGTGAGAATGGTCCTCACTACGTGTGGGGTGCAAAGACATATTTAAAGGACTACGTACATGAGAACTAAGCTATTTACATGGGAAGGTGCCTGGTGCAGAGAAGCAGTATGCAACAAGAGTAACGAGATCAACACTATATATAAACCAGGGAAACGATCAAACAAAGCAACAAAACAATTCAGAGAGTCCATAAATTTGAAAAGTTCATAAATTTAGTCTCTGAGGTGGGCGACGAATTCGGTTGACCGCCTCAAGGGTGGGTCGAGAGCCGCCAGTTCAGGAGTGGGCTAGACTGCGTCAAAGTCAGGGGGAGGCAGAATGATAGGGAGCTCTGCATAGTCAGTGGCAGGGTCAGCAGGAGGGCGAGGCGACACTGGAGGATCACGTGGCGAGCGTGGAGCAAGACGAAGGGTGCGCCGATTGCGGCGCAGAATAAAGCCATCCGGTAGACGAACCAGGAACGAGCGATGGGCCCCCTGCCAAAGGACAACAGCGGTTACAGACCAGCCACCATCCGGAAGATGGACGCGGACGTTATCACCTGGAGCCAGAGCAGGGAGATCAGCTGCACGGGAATCATGAGCCGCCTTGTGCTGTGCACGAGACAGCTGCATCCGGCGAAGGATCGGAACGTGGTCGAGGTCTGGGACATGGATGGACGGCACTGTCGGCCTCAGGGTGCGACTCATGAGTAGCTGGGCTGGCGACAGGCCAGTGGACAGTGGGGCGGAGCGATAGGCCAGCAAGGCAAGGTAGAAATCAGACCCAGCATCGTAGCCTTGCATCGGAGCCGTTTGACGATATGTACTCCCTTCTCTGCTTTGCCGTTGGATTGGGGGTACAGGGGACTGGGCGTCACATGGGCAAAATTGGACCGCCTGGCAAAGTTGGACCATTCTTGGCTGGCGAAGCAGGGGCCATTGTCCGACATAACCGTGAGCGGGATGCCGTGTCGAGCGAAGGTTTCTTTACATGCACGAATGACTGCAGACGAGGTGAGGTCGTGCAACCGTATCACCTCCGGGTAATGCAAAAAGTAGTCCACGATCAGGACATAGGCGCTACCCAGCGCGTGGAACAGGTCGATGCCCACCTTGGTCCATGATGACTTGACCAACACATGGGGCTGCAGGGTCTCACGTGGTTGGGCCAGCTGGAAGCGCTGACAAGTGGGGCAGTTGAGCACTGTGTTGGCTATGTCCTCATTAATGCCGGGCCAGTACACTGCCTCTCAGGCCCGTCGGCGGCACTTTTCCACGCCAATGTGGCCCTCGTATAGTTATTCCAGGACAAGCTGGCACATGCTATGCGGGATGACAATGCGGTCCAGTTTTAGAAGAACCCCGTCTACTACGGCCAGATCATCTCTGATATTATAGAACTGAGGGCATTGGCCCTTGAGCCACCCGTCCGTTAGGTGGCGCATGACACGCTGTAGTAAGGTGTCAGCCGCCATCTCGCAGCAAATTTGGACGAGACGTTCATCCGAGGCAGGTCGATTGGAGGTCGCGAATGTCACATGGGCGTCAACCTGGCAGACAAATCCCGCTGGGTCACATGGAGTGTTGACTGCCCTGGAGAGAGCGTCAGCAATTATGAGGTCCTTGCCTGGGGTGTATACCAGCTGGATGTCGTATCGCCGGAGCTTGAGAAGAATACGCTGGAGACAAAGTGTCATGTCGTTCAAGTCTTTCTGTATTATATTGACCAGCGGGCGATGGTCAGTTTCGACGGTGAATTGAAGAAGTCCGTAGACATAAACGTGAAACTTAACAACACCAGTCAGAAGGCCCAGGCACTCCTTTTCTATCTGCGCGTAGCGCTGCTCCGTGGGGATCATCGCACGTGACGCATATGCAACGGGGGCCCATGATGAGGCCTCATCACATTGAAGGAGCGCTGCCCCAATGCCGGATTGACTGGCATCGGTCGAAATTTTGGTCTTTTTGCTGGATCAAAGAAAGCGAAGACCGGGGCCGTGGTCAGTTTTGCTTTGAGTTCTCTCCATTCGCGCTCATGGGCAGGGAACAATTGGAAGTCTGTCGTCTTCCTGACCAGGTTCCTGAGAGCCGTGGTATGAGAGGCGAGGTTAGGGATGAATTTCCCTAAAATATTGACCATGCCGAGAAATCGGAGGACCGCCTTCTTGTCCTCTGGTGTTTTCATAGCTGTCATGGCAGCTACCTTGTCCGCATCCGGCTGCACACCCAATTGGGAGATGTGGTCCCCGAGGAACTTAAGTTCTGTCTGACCAAAAGAGCATTTGGCCCTGTTGAGGCAGAGGCCATGCTCATATATACGTCTGAATACGCGCTGGAGGCGACTAACATGCTCCTGCAGGGTGGTGGACCAAATGATGTCATCGACATAGACGCGAACACCTTCAATACCTTCCATCATTTGTTCCATAATCCTATGGAACACCTCTGATGCAGAAATGATCCCAAACGGCATCCTATTGGAACAACATCTTCCAAAGCGGGTGTTAAATGTGCAGAGTTTCCTGCTGGAGTTGTCGAGCTGTATTTACCAGAATCCTTTCGAGGCGTTAAGTTTGGTGAAGAGCTTGGCGCAAGCCATCTCACATGTGTGCTCTTTGCGCTTGGGAATTGGATAATGCTCCCTCATGATATTGCGATTTAGATCCTTGGGATCAATGCAAATTCTCAATTCGTCGGGAGGCTTTTTTACACATACCATGGAACTGACCCAGTTGGTCGGTTCCGTGACTTTGGAAATCACTCCTTGGTTCTGGAGGTCCTGCAGCTGCTGCTTGAGGCGGTCCTTAAGGGGTGCTGGGACCCTGCGAGGTGCGTGTGACAAATGTGATATAAAATAGTTACTTTAGAGATATTAGTTAACGTAATGTCGAGATAGGCCAGTTTAATTCTGGTTAGTTCACAGACAAAGGATTTCAGACCGCATGGAAAAGCAGGAAGAGGTGTGTCCACCAGAGCAGGAGAAAAGGATGCTGAGTAATAGGGGCCAGAGGAAGCGATTGGAAGTGAGCCAATCAGAATAGATCAAACAGGTCAGGAGGGATATAGGATGACCTATGGGCGTCGAGTATGTGAAACTTGATGCCATTTGAATGTATCCGTACATTCCCGTCTTATATCCTCACTTGATTCCGGAGGTGCAGAAAGCAAGATGTGATCTGTACCTCTGTGAACTGAGTAAAGCTTGCAAGCTGAATAAAATAACTAATGCTGTACCTGCAAATCCATCTCGACTTTTATTGAGGCCAGACTGACGGGTAAAGAAACTGAGGATTCAACACGTGCACCACAGGCGTGGCATTCGGTTTTAATAAAAACTTGCAGGTGTACGGGAGTGTGCCCATGCCCTCAAAGACGTTGTGGTACTGGTTGATAATGGCGTCGAGCTGCGCCCTGAAGTCGGTGTCCTGAAAGGCAGACGCGTCAGCAGGAGAGAGAGAGTGAACTCTCTGAACTAGGTTCAACAGCTTGCATGCCTGCGCGCCAAGCAGGGAGGCTTTCGAGGAGCCCACGATTTCAAAGGGAAGGATGGCTTTGCGTGACCTGTGTGTCACTTCAAGTTGGCATGAGTCGCTGGCAGCAATGGCATTGCCATTATAATCTAATAGCTGGCAGGCTGATGGCAGGATGGCTGGTTTGACACAAAGGCTTTGGAGGTCAGACCGGGCAATGAGATTGACGGAGGCACCAGTGTCCAGGCGGAGTCGTATTTGGGACCGGTTGACCGTAAGGGTGGCACACCACTCATCGTCCGGATCGATACTGTATACCGATAGAGGCTGGATTCTGTGCTTCGGGGACACCCTGTTTTTGTAATAATACCGACTCGAAAAGGCGCCTTCGGGTCCTCGGTGTCAATATCGGGTAGCAGGTCCGAATCGGGCTCGGTGACCGTGAGTTGAATGGCCGGACATTCCTGCGAGGCTGGCTGGAGCAACGAGAGTTGGCAGGCTGAGCTGATCTGCATAAAGCAGCATAGTGGCCAAGTTTGCCACATCGCAGTCATCGTCGGGATTTGGCAGGACATTGCCGCTTTAAGTGGGCGTAGCCACAGTTGCCGCACATTGCAGCGTCAGTAAGTTCGCTGCGCCACCACGCATGCGCGGTGCGGTCATACGTGGTGCGCGCCTGCGCAGTACGTTCGTCGACGTCGCCGTTCCCTCATTCGGTGCGCACAAGCGTGGGAGTCTGCGAAAAGCGAGCAAAATGGCCGCACTCATCCAGGCTGAGGCCCTGGAGTTGCTCGATTGCTTGGACCGGTTCTGCCTCGTGGGGACCTTGCCGCGCCGTTTCAGCCACTTGGATGGGGGAATACCGACTAGTGGCGTGTTCATGTAGCACACAGGTCTCGATGGCAATCGCTAGGCTGAGCTGTTTTACCTTGAGGAGCTGCTGGCGTAGGGGGTCTGACTGAACACCGAAAACGATCTGGTCGCGTATCATGGAGTCGGAGGTGGGCACGTAATTACAGTACTGTGCAAGGATGCTGAGGTGGGTGCGAAAGGACTGGAAAGGTTCATCCTTACCCTGCAAACGCTGTTGGAATACATTGCTCTCGAAACTTTCATTCACCTCGATGTCGCAGTGACTGTCAAACTTGAGGAGGACCGTCTTGAAATTTGATTTATCTGCACCATCAGCAAAGTTGAGAGAATTGAAAATGTGGATGGCATGTTCCCCGGCCGTGGATAGGAAGAGAGCGATCTTCCTGATGTCTGAGGCAGCTTCCCGATCTGTGGCTTCAAGGTAGAGCTGGAAGTGTTGTTTGAATATCTTCCAGATGACCCCAGGTTACCGGTGATGCGGAGCGGCGGCGGGCGGACGCTGTCCATTTTGCAGGATGACTGTCTGCTGGTGGAAGGCAGATCACTTGCAGATATGTCTAAGAAGTTCTAACATCCCTCAACTACTGGTACCATGTTGGGCTCTGGATCCGTGGAACACATACAGGCCACCAACACTTCAAATAGGACAACACTATTTTATTAAGCTAGAAACTGTTGAACATACTTTCACTGTGGGTTAACACGATGTTAGATTAAACTAAAGACCGATGCCTGTCCTAACCAATCTATGCACTCCGCACATGGTGAAGATCTGTGCTGTAATCTCTGTCCTTCTGAGAGGCTGCATCCCGAATGAGCGGGAACTCTGATGCCCTCTGTCTATATAGTCAGTGTGCTCTAACTGGTGATTGGCTGCGGTGTTGTGTGTGTTGATTGTTCTTGCTGTGTGCCCATCGGTGTGTGTGTCTGCACCATGATGTACTGGTGTATATTATGGTACCAGGTGGTAGTCCAATGTAGTCCAAATGGCACCAGCAGTGCCAGGGTACCACCCTGCCCAGAGGCCAACGACCAAGGGTCCTCTGATCACCTGGGAGAGCCCCCCAAATACCGTTCCACCTGGTCCCAGTTTGTGGGGACCAGCACTGAACGGCAGCCAGCTGGGATATCCTTGGCGAGGCTGATTGATACCGGGTGGCCAATTGATCCGGCATCAGCCTGGCTAATTGGGTTCTTAAATTCACTTAGCCGTGCGAGACAGTGCCCCATCCATTGTGGGATCTGGATCTCCTCCAGTAAGGACGAAATCCAGATCGCACTCGGTGGAGCGAGACGGGTGATGCGTGATCGGCCCGGCACAGAGCCCAATTTGGGTCTTTCCCACATTTCACCCGTTGCATCCGGATCCACGCTGGGTGCAATGGTGTCATTGAATTGCGCCCTACATTGAAAAAGTAAAAACCCATTCAGACAGCTTGTGCTGCAGTAGCTCTGCAGTAGCTCCTGCAGCCTTTGTGGTGGTGGGTATCTATGTATTCAGGCTGCTTCCATTATGTTGTGGCCATGCATGTGAGTCAGGATGGAGGTGTGATAGCAAAACATTTGATAATAAGTATGCAAATGTCTACTGCCCTCCATATAACCATCAATGAAATGTAACCTGCCATTTTTTAATATGGGTTTTAGTCTCACGTGGATGAGTGCAGTTCATGATGCAAAACATTGTGAAAGGGATACGTGGATTCTGGGAAAAGGAACTAGCAAGCCCAAAGGATTAAAGCAGCCTATTGGAAATCAGAGCAGCCTTCACTGCCACAAAAAGTACTTGAGGCGAAAACTTTGTTTAATTTCAAGATGGAATTAAACATGCCAAGGGATATATATGGAGGGAGGGCGGGATCAGGATATTGAACTTCAATATCCTGAAGATATATTGAAGTTATCACTTCAATATCATAATAAATTATCATAATAAATGGTGGAGCAGGCTTGAAGGACTGAATGGCCTCCTCCTGCTTCTATTTTCTATGTATGATTCTATGTATGCAGCGGGATTCTCCCTTCTGGGGGATTTAGTACCCACGCCGGCGGGAGAACCGGCGCCAAACCCTCTGGTGTCAACAGCCCCAGAAAGCGTGGAATTCTCCACACTTTCGGGGGCGAAGTGGACGCCGGAGTCGTTGTGAGCGCTCCAACCGGCGCTGAATGGACAGCGCGGGTTTGCGCATGCGCCGAAGGGCCGGCATGATCTCACGCATGCGCAGACCGGCTGGCGTATTGTGGCACATGCATGGGGGGGGGGGGGTTCTCTGCCGGCCATGGTGGAGCCCTACAGGGGCCGGCGCGGAAGGAAGAAGTGCCCCCATGGCACAGGCCCGCCCGCAGGTTGGTGGGCCCTGATCGCGGGTGAGACCACTGTGGGAGCCCCCCGGGGTCGGATCCCCCCCCCCCCCGAGGACCGCCCCCGCTGACTCACCTGCCAGGTCCAGCCATGTGGGACCATGCGTAACCCACGCCGGCGGGACTGGCCAAAAACGGATGGCTGCTCGGCCTATTGTGGCCCGGAGAATTGCCAGAAGGGCCGCAGCCAATGGCCCCCGACCGGCATGGTATGAATCCCACCCCCGCCCGATAAACAGCGCCGGAGAACACACAGTCAGTGTCAGGGTATCGGGGCGGGATTCGTGCCGCCTCCCGGGGATTCTCCGACCCGGCGGGGGTCAGAGAATCCCGCCCATGTTTTCAGACAATTTGCCACTTCTGATCTACAGTACACAACCTGGGTTGGATTCTACGATTCTGGGGCTATGTCCCCATACTGGCGTGGGAATGGTTTACGCCAGACAACATAATGCAAAACGGCCACCGATTCCCCGTTTTGCTGGAGGCTAGCATGCCGGCAGCATAGAGCACCCGGCTTATCTGCCGATACGCCAGGGAGAATTGCTGGGCCGTTGCCGCGCTGTGCTACATGCAGTGCCCACTCGCTGGCCCGGCCCGCAAAATAGTGGCCCCCTTTGGCTGGCTCGCGTGCCCCAGACCATCCCCCACAGTGCCCCCAGTCCCGAATAATGTCCTCCCGTGCCCGCGGATCGGCCCTCCCTTGACTGTGGCGGCGCTGGACTGAGTCCGCAGCCGGCACGCTGAGTTCCCAATGGCTGAGGCCATGAGTGACCCACGCCATCGGGAACTCGGCCGGTCGGGGCCGGATCATCACGAAAGCGTCGCCCCCCCCGATTCGGTCTTAAACTTTGATTCTCCGGCTGATCGCCAAACGTGATTTCGGCATCGCTGGCTGGAAAATCCAGCCCCTTGTCTTTTACATCCCCATCCACCCTGGAGGCAACTGTCACTTCCTTCCCCAAACTCCCTCCCTGAGGCCATTTTGATTTCCACCCTAATGCAGTGCAGCCTTTCCCAGGCAACCGGTGTCTTTGCAGATATGTACAGGGTTCATGGTTTGAAGTAGCGGATCAGCCATGATGTGGTTGAATGGCAGAGTAGGCTCGAGGAGCCGAATAGCTGATTCCTGCAACTGTCACCATGTTCCAATGAGTTGACCAAAAGAAAATAGAAAAGGGGTCACAAATTCTGACAACAAATGATTGCCACCACACTAGACAGATTAAACTCTACAGAGATTGCAACATACAATATGGACTGCATTGTTCATCTAGTTTAAACCAAAAAATGAATATGAGGGAATAAGGGAAACTTTCAGTGGTGTTGTTAAATTTTCTTTGTGTGTGCTAGATGGCGAGGAGGCAGAATATAACACGTCAAGTCTAATTTGTGCAATGATTCAGCTGCAAACAATATTTATTAGATTTGGTGCAAATCAGGAGTGCATCAAATGATGACAATCCCAGCTACATAACAATGTGCTACTGTGTTGCAAGTAGACCACTTGGGGGGGTGGTTTAGCTCAGTGGGCTAGACAGTTGGTTTGTGATACAGAACAAGGCTAACAGCGCAGGTTCAATCGCTTATTCCCAACCTTGCCCGTCGCCTGAGGTGTGATGGTCCTCAGGTTAAATCACCACCAGTCAGCTCTCCCCACAAAGGGGCAAGCAGCCAATGGTCACCTGGGACTATGGCGGCTTTACTTTACTTTTCGACCAGGTGGGAATTGATTTAATCCTGCAACAACCACTTTCGCACATTCAGCGAACACCATTTGAAAGAAGTTCAACCTGACATGAACTCAGATTTACTTAAAATAACCAAATGCATGCACTCAAAAAGAAGCCAGCCTGTTATTGTGAACATGTTAAATGTTTTCATGTCCAATATTCAGGCAACTACAGAATCTAATGTTGTCCAACTTAACGGTGTGTGCAAACTGCAGGGCAGCTTTCTCACAGGACAAGATGCAAGCTGCAACAGCAATGCCTCTCACTGCACATGCTGAAGCAGATCAATGGTACAGGGTGAGAAAAAATTTAAAACAAACGAACTGCACATTATCAACAAATATCCCATTTGACAAAATATTGCAGCTGTACTGGTACAAACTAATTTGGAAATCAGTGATTACATATTTGGAGCAGTGTAATAATCTCAGACTTCTAGCTGGAAGGTGATCGGTTAAAGATTCTAAATTAACGGACACAGTAGAAGAGAAAATCAGAAGCAAAGTCACACTGAAAAATAGAATTACACTCATCATCGTAGTGTCGACTGTGTCAAGGGTAAGACTGGTGTTGAAGTACCAAGCCTATGTTTGGGCATATGGCAACTTGCAAAGGAAATATACACCACAGGATATATTCATTTTTAAGAGGAAAAATACAAATAAATATACACATTTACTAAACTAAACTGCAGCAGGCTGAACATAGATCTAAGGTTTACATTAAAACATATCAAAATCCCATTTCACAAGGAATACAAAATGCATTGCTGCCACAGCACTTCAAGGATTAAAGCAAGCAATCAATCTATATGGTATTAGCAATTGTAATGGGAACCCTTTACGACTGTAAATGAATCACTTCTTTCTGCGGTACTTTTCTTATCTTTTATTAACAAAAATTACATTATACATGCAATGTGACCTGAAACTGCTTACTGTTTGAAAAAAACTTGCAAAAAAAAAAAGAGTCCTTTCTATAATGCAAAAATGGTTATTTAGCTCCAAAACCTGTCGTCAACAACTATCATGGGTTAATTTATTATTAAGGATTAGCAAGGGCTCGGATGTGACTTCATGCCTTTAAGGAGTAAGTCCTTTGAAGTAATTCCTTTGATCTTTTTTTTGCCCCAGTTCTCTGTGACTTGAGAGTAACCGCATTTATTTTGCCATTCAGTTTTTTGATTTAGGACAAAATATTAAATGCTAACTGGCAATTTCTACCGCATTTATTCCTTCAGATGAAAACGATGCATGAAAGGTCAGGGGAGGGGGGTGGTGCTGGAATATCTTATTTCAAATATTATAAAAAGTAATCTTGTTTCGGAGGGGGGCTTATCAAAATAGCATTACGTTGGGCTTGGGAGAAAAATAGTGCAAGAAAAAAAGATCAAACGAATGACATCAAAGGACACTGCTTTGAGAAGCAGCAAGTCAGATCTGAACCTTTTTCTTCTGCCTCATCTTTATTAATCATCAAATAGTTTCTGCATCCTCCATGCATCCTTGGGGGACTGTGCGCTGCTACAGCGATACCATTTTGAATTCACAACCATCCTCTTTCCTCCTACACAACCAGAAACCTTCAGCTTTGACAGGTGCCTTTCAGTAACGTTAACATCCTGAAGCCATTATTTTAAACTTAGTTTTCTTTTCTACTAAGTCATTGCAAAGAAGTGGCAAATTGCCTTTTCCCTCTCCCAAAACCTTAAGCAATGATGATTTATTTCCCCCTGAAATGATTTCATTGAAAATAATATTTGTTTCATTTCCTTCCTTCTCCAAGTGACATGTTTTTTCAACGAAAATGCCTTATTTGCTCAGATAAGTGATTTTAATATGAATATAAACATATGGAAAACATTTTGGTTGTGTGAGGTGCAGAGATGCATGATTGCATAGCATTTACCTACTCACACCGTATCGCAGTATCGGAAGGGCAAGGCAATATTTTACATTACTTACAGCTTGATGGGGAATAAAAATCTGAAAAGTTTTATTAAAACAACGTAAATACATAATATTATTATAACCATATGAAGCACATTTGTTCCTAATCAAGTCACCGATGAAGGCTGGGTTGTGAAATGTAACCTATCCCGATGCATTATGTTATTTGCTTCAATGAACAGGCTGTTTTCACTCATCAAGTACAATATTATTGCCATTTTTTTGCTTCTTCGCTCTTAATTGCAATAGAACAGATTCTAAACAATCCAAGAAGCCATTGGAAAGGATTCAACTCATTTGCATCTGGTAGCTGCTGAAGCAGCACAAGCTACAAGACGTGTGAGGCAGTAGGTGACCAATTGCATGGGCTTTGGGACAATTTGTAATCTGCAGCCACATTTATTGAACTCAAAGCCTCTGCTAGAGAAGTACAAGAAGATACATAGAATTTACAGCACAAAACAGGCCATTTGGCCCAACTATTCTCTGCCCCTGGTTATGCTCAACAACAGCTTCTTTCTATCCGACTTCATCGAATCTGATCAGTATATCCTGTTATTCCTTTCTCCCTCGTGCATTTATCCAGCTTCTCCTGAAATGTGCTTATCCTATTCACTTTCACCACTCCATGTGGTAGCAAATTCCACATTCTCACCAGTCACTGGGCATAGAAGTTTGTCCTGAGTGATGCACTATCAATTACGATGAGACGAGAATCGAGAGTAATCGAGGCTTTATTACACAGAGATGTGTAGCCTTCTGCAGCTGCTGCCGAAATGGCTGCAGCTCGGAGAGCCCACACATTTATACTCCGACTACTGGGTGGAGTCGGCAGGCAGGGATCTACCCCCGTACCTTTAGTACAGGGGCCTTACCGTAATACCCCACGTATGCGGTATATACAATACAACAGTGGTGACTACCACATTCATCCCCTGTTAAAAAAGAGTCCAGCGGGGGTGGTAGAAAACTATTTACATTCAGGTGTTTAACATTTTGAGGAAAAGTTTACAAATTCAGACGATCGGGCGCCTAGATCCGTCGTTGCGAGCGCCTCAGTTCTGGTGGCAACTCCGGGAGCGTGTCAACCTCATCTTCATCCCCGGGTGGGACCAAGGGGAAGACGGATCGTCCTGGAGCGGGGCTGTGGTGCGGTGTGCTGTCGGGAGGGGGTGTGGCGCCGGGGCAGAGGAGTGGGGGGGTGGGGCCCCAGCTGGAGCCGGGTCCCTGAGGGAGACTGTGTATTGGCGGGCATCGGGGTATGCTACGTAGGCGTACTGTGGGTTCGCGTGAAGTAGCTGTACCCTCTCAACCAACAGGTCTGCCTTGTGTAACCGCACGTGCTTGCGGAGGAGGACGGGTCCTGGAGCTGCCAGCCACGTTTGGAGCGAAACCCCGGAGGTGGTCTTCCTGGGGAAGGCCAAGAGACGTTCATGGGGAGTTTCGTTAGTCGCAGTGCAAAGGAGCGACCGAACGGAGTGAAGGGCATCGGGGTGGACCTCCTGCCAGCGAGAGGCTGGGAGATTTCTGGACCGTAGGGCCAGCAGGACGGCCTTCCAGACCGTCCCATTCTCCCGCTCCACCTGCCCGTTTCCCCAGGGGTTGTAGCTGGTCGTCCTGCTCGAGGCAATGACCCTGTTGAGCAGTTTCTGCTGCAGCTCATCGCTCATAAATGAGGATCCCCGGTCGCTGTGGACGTAGGCGGGGAAACCGAACAGAGCGAAGATTGTGTTGAGGGCTTTGATGACGATGGCAGACGTCATATCGGGGCATGGGACGACGAAGGGGAATGTGGAATATTCATCAACCACATTAAGAAAGTACGTGTTTCAGTCGGTGGAGAGGAGGGGCCCTTTGAAGTCCACGCTGAGGCATTCAAAGGGGCGGGAGGCCTTCACCAGGTGTGTTCGGTCTGGCCGGTAGAAGTGCGGTTTACACTCTGCGCAGACCTGGCAGTCTCTGGTCATAGCCCTGACTTCCTCGATGGAGTAGGGCAGATTGCGGGCCTTTATGAAGTGATAAAAGCGGGTGACCCCGGGGTGACAGAGATCGTCATACAGGGTCCGGAGTCGGTCCACTTGTGCGCTGGCACAAGTACCTCTGGATAGGGCATCGGGAGGCTCGTTGAGCTTCCCGGGGCGATACAAAATCTCGTAATTGTAGGTGGAGAGCTCGATCCTCCAACTCAAGATCTTATCATTTTTGATCTTACCCCGCTGTGTGTTATTGAACATGAAGGCAACCGACCGTTGGTCAGTGAGGAGAGTGAATCTCCTGCCTGCCAGGTAATGCCTCAAATGCCGCACAGCTTCAATGATAGCTTGGGTCTCCTTTTCGACGAAGGAGTGCCGAATTTCGGAGGCATGGAGGATGCGGGAAAAGAATGCCACGAGCCTGCCTGCTTGGTTGAGGGTGGCAGCTAGAGCGACGTCTGATGCATCGCTCTCGACTTGGAAGGAGAGCGTCTCGTCAACCGCATGCATCGCGGCCTTGGCGATGTCGGCCTTGATACGGTTGAAGGCCTGGTGAGCCTCCACCGTCAGGGGGAAATCGGTGGAGTGAATGAGTAGGCGGGCCTTGTCCGCATAATTAGGGACCCACTGGGCGTAGTACGAGAAGAAGCCCAGGCATCGTTTGAGGGCCTTGGGGCAGTGGGGAAGGAGGAGTTCCATGAGTTGGCGCATGCGATCGGGGTTGGGCCCTAGCACTCCGTTCTGGACCACATAGCCGAGGATGGCTAATCGGTTCGTGCTGAACACGCACTTCACCTTGTTGTAGGTTAGGTTGAGGAGTTTAGTGGTGTGGAGGAATTTGGAAAGGTTAGCGTCGTGGTCCTGCTGGTCGTGGCCGCAGATGGTGATGCAGATGGTACAGGAAGGTGGCCCGCAGTCCGTACCGGTCAACCATTTGGTCCATTTCCCGTTGGAAGACCGAGACCCCGTTAGTGACGCCAAAGGGAACCCTGAGGAAGTGGTAAAGGCGGCCGTCCGCTTCAAACACGGTGTAAGGGCAGTCCGCCTTGCGAATGGGGAGCTGGTGGTCGACAGATTTCAGGTCCACTGTCGAGGTCCACGTGTTGTGAGATGTGCAAGATGGTGGCGCCCATGGGTCGCACGTGGGGGGTGCAGGGACAATAGCGGCGATCGAGCGGGCCTGGTACACAGCAGCGAAATGTCCTTTCTTCCCGCAGGCCTAGCAGAGCGCGCTCCGTGCCGGGCAGCGCTGCCGGGGGGGTTTTGTCTCTCCGCAGAAGTAGCACTTGTGTCCCCCGGGGTTGGTTGTCTGCTGCGCGGCGCAGGCCTGGGGTTGGCTGGGGGTGGTCGCTGATGGGGTCCATGATGGGGTGTTCGCTGGCGGGGTCCACGATGCCCAGGAGGGGTGGGCCGTGCGGTCGGGGGCATACGCCTGTCTAATGCATGAGGCGACTGTGAGCGAGATCGCTAGTTTCTTGGTCACCGCGAGGTCGAGGGTAGCCCCTTCTAAGAGGCGCTGGTGGAAGTAGGCCGACCCTATGCCCGTAACTAACGTGTCACTAACTAGCAGGTCAGAATGTTCAAAGGCCAAAACGGCCTGGCAATAGCAGTCTCTCACCAGGGCGTGCAGGGCACACCAGAAATCTTCCACAGACTCACCAGGGAGTTGATGCCGCGTGGATAGGAGGTGCCTGGCATAGATTTTGTTGGTCTGTTGAGTGCAGTTCTCCTTCAGTAGCGCCATGGCCTCAGCGTAGGTCGGCGCGTCCCGGATGAGGGGAAAGATATCGGAGCTCAGCTGCGTGTAAAGGATCTGGAGCTTCTGTGCCTCTAAGGGTGGGTCTGTCGCAGGTCCAATGTATGCTTCAAAGCAAGCTATCCAATGTGCGAAGGCCAATTTGGCGTTGTCTGCTTGAGGGCGCAGCTGCAGGCGATCAGGCTTGATGCGGAGTTCCATCGTTGGAAAATCTCTGCCTAATAAATTGATGCACTGTCAATTACGACGAGACGGGTGTAGAGTTTAATCGAGGCTTTATTACGCAGAGATGTGTAGCCTCCCGCAGCTGCTGCCAAAATGGCTGCAACTCGGATAGCCCACACATTTATACTCCGCCTACTGGGCTGAGCCAGCAGGCAAGGATCTACCCCCGTACCTGTAGTACAGGGGATTTACCGTAATATCCCTCGTATGCAGTATATACAATACAACAGTGGTGACGACCACACTGAGTTTCTTTATGTCCACCCAGTCAATCATTTTTAGGGTCTGGGATATTCATTTCCTGTTTACTTCACAAATATTGTAACGTGAAGCCTTTTCCCGAAATGGTGTCGTTTCTGAGTTGAATGCGCACATGTTGGCAAAATATGCACCTCAAACAAAAAATGTTCTCATTAATCTGGGGGGCAAAAAAGAATCTATCACATGCAACCTTGTCAGTAATGTGTGATTAGAATCAATAGTTTGACTCGCAATATACCGCTCCTTATATTTGAGTAAACCACTTTCCAAATGGCAATGTTCTTCCGCTCCATTTACGCGAACTAGTTTTTAAATATACATATAACTTTCAGCCAAGCTGTTCACTGACTGAGACCCACACAAAAGAGACTGAAATCCAAATGGACTAAAAATAAATCGCAAACTTGTGTTTTTATAGTACTCCTCACAGAGAGAAGGATGTCCCAGCTGACTTTTAAGTACGGAGAGAAGGCAAAGTATATTTTTGAGTGTCTTGTTGACTTGAATAGGAAAATAATTTTGTGGACCATAAAACCAGCAAGGGAGTGTTAATAAGATGTGGTACAGACAAAAAATCTGGCAGCAGGAATTCAGCAAATGTTAGAAGGTGCTTTTTGCTGAAAAATACGACTATTTTGGGGCAAAGTTGTTTGATGTGGAAGAGCGGAGGGATCTTTGCGTCCTGGTTCAAAAAGACATTTAAACAGCACCCCAAATGAATAAGGCTGTAAAAAAGAAATGGAACACTGGGTTTTATTGCTCGAGATACAGGGCTGCGTTCTCCGTTTCAGAGACTAAGCTCTGGCTTCGGGACTGAATCGATGATGTTCTACAACAACGAAAGTGGCACTTGTCCCAGAGCAATTCAGGATCCATTAATGGGCTAGCACCGGCCCCACGTGGAACTGGTGCAAATCCAATGCAAAAAGGCATCCGATTCGCCAGGGTTGGGATTGGCACTCGAGAGGCTGACAAGCTGCAGCCACATATAAGCACCCCACTCCCCGCACACACTCATTCCAGCCAACAAGATAACAGCCCGAAGAGCGGAACCCCGCTTCGCAGATGTGGAGCTGGAGACCCTGCTGGATGCCGTGGAGGAAAGGCAGGGCACCCTGTTCCCCGGGGTGGGGAGGCGGATGCCACCTGCCACCGTACACTGGGCCTGGGCGCCGTGGACCCCACCACCAGGACCGGCTATCAGTGCTGTAAAACGCTGCACGGCCTCCTCAGGACGGCCAGCCTGAGTAACCAGCACTGTTCTCCTGGCACCAACCCCAGCCTCACACACCTGTACCCACCCCCCACCCAGAGGGCGACCGAACCCCACATGCCGGCAGTGTGTTCGCACACCACCCTGCAACACTTGCCAACACCCATGCCGCCCACCATGGCCGGATGCTCTGCACACACAAGCCACGGGCTGCCCACCCACTGTGCCAGGAGAGTAGACTGGAGGGGGCTCGCCAGGCTAGCTGGGAGCGGCGGGTATTGGACCTGGTTGGTGGGCTCCACCAATTCCACACCACCTCTCCACCCCCTCCACCCCAGCACCCCACAACGTCTACACCACCCCTCCACCTCCCCACTCCAGCACCCCACAATGTCTACACCACCCCTCCACCCCAGCACCCCACCTACAACCACACCACCCCTCCATCCCAGCACCCCACAATGTCTACACCACCCCTCCACCTCCCCACTCCCGCACACCATCACCTCCACACTACCTGTCCACATCTCCATCCCAGCACCCCAACTACCTCCACACCACCCCTCCAACTCCCCACCCCCAGCACCCCTCCGCCTCCCCACTCCAGCACCCCACCACCACCGCATCACCCTTCCACCTCACCCACATGCGATCCAGCCATGCATCATGCTTTGAGTCTTGCAGGATCACTTGGCGATGAGGTAGGCCCATCTGGTGCCCCCCGGTCCGGCCACAACCCCAGGACATGTCGAGCGACAAGGCAGGACTGGACAGCGATGGAAGCCCCCAAGCTCCAGCACACACCTCAGATCACCAGTCGGGGACGACACCAACCTTCCATCACAGCTGTCTCCAATACCCTCCTCAATCCCAGAGACACCCACCTCATTGGGGCATTATAGTGAAGAGGGACATGGGACTGTCCCTGTGCTCCATGGCCGTGAGCATTGAGACCATGGTTGAGACGAGAGGGGACCTCCAGGGCTGGCAGTGCCAGGTGGCGGGAGAGCCACAGGAGCTCCCTCTGGCTGCACCCCTGTCCCAAGCAATAGCTCGGGGGCCTTCGGGCACCCCGAGGGAGGAGGAGGTGATGGAGTCCGTGACAGTGACCCCCGCACGGGAGGTGCCACTACTCCACAGCATCTCCGACTCCCCCTTCCTATCACTAATGCATCCGATGGGCAGCGTGCAGAACTGGGTAGCACCATGCCCCCTGGAACACCTGAGAGATTGCCGGGCCGGTACAGGCCAGGTCGCTACAGAGGAAGGCCGCCAAAGGGGATCCCGGTCACAGGGCAGGAATCAAAGCAGGATTCCTCCACCCTTGATGTACAACCCAGGGAACCACCTCGACGGAACGTTAGGGTCCGTAAGGCCAGAAAGTTAGACACCAATTAGGTTGGCAAGGGTGAAGCACACAGGATAGCACTAGGAGCTAGAGTACAAACCTGTAGAAACACGTTCACCTGTTCACAATAAACACCTGTTCAGAAACATTCCAACCTGCCTCGGTGCTCTGTCAGAGGGTGATAGAATGGGATGGGCTGGCTGCAGAGGGGGCGATGGGGGTGTGGAGTGCGGAATGGGGGATTCTGGAGGTGGCTACAGGCCAGGCCCCCCAGGTCAGCCATGTCACATCGCACTGTTACCAGCCCCACCCTAAGCGTTTGATAGGACCGTGTGATGGAATGATCAGCTTGCATGCAGGGGTCACCCAGGCCGAGGGTGGAAAGTGCGACCGTAGGCAGGAGTCAGATGCTGCCGAACAATGCAGCATGGTAGCACAGTGGTTAACACAGTTGCTTCACAGCTTTAACTCCTAGGTTTGATACCCGGCTTGGGTCACTGTCTGTGCGGAGTCTGCACGTTCTCCCCATGTCTGCGTGGATTTCCTCCGGGTGCTCCGGTTTCCTCCTACAGTCCAAAGATGTGTAGCTTAGGTGGATTGGCCATGCTAAATTGCCTTCAGTGTCCAAAAAGGTTGGGTGGGGTTACTGGGTTACGGGTGTGAGTTTAAGCGGGTGCTATTTCCAAGGGATGGTGCAGACTCAATGGGCCGAAAGGCCTCCTTCTGCACTGTAAATTCTATGATTCTATGATGCGGAGCACCAGAGGTCATCGCAGAGCTGGTCGTCATCATCCTCCATCCCATGTGCCAGCCCTGCTGTTACTGCCAACGCAGGCCCGCACTCTGTAGTGAAGCAGTTAGGGATCATGAATGGTGTTGCAGGTGGGGGAGGGTTGGTGCAGGGAAGGTGGATTTGGGATGGGGTGGTCAGCTGGGGGTTGTGCAACGAGGGTTGTAGGGGTGCGATCGGATGTTTGTGCCACTATTGGCCAGGCCCTCTAGTCGGTGTACCTGGAGGCGATTAGAGTCTCCCGCGCACATGTTGTGCGGCCTTCCATGCCTGCCTGGCCCCGTGCCTAGCCCATCCTTGCCCTCCTCCGCATCTTCCTCGTCGGACAAGGCCTGCCATTTATCCTCTTCCTTCAGCACGTCGCCCCTCTGCTGTGCGATGTAGTGGAGGATGCAGCAGGCCATCGCGATGTGGGAGAATATCCACGCGCGATACCGGAGGGTCCCTCGAATGCAGCCCAGGCACCTGAACCATATCTTCAGGATGCTGAAACACAGCTCAATCACTGCCCTGGTCACTGCGTGGGCGTTGTTGCAGCCACATTGGATAACCTCTGTCACCCAATAGCCAATCCCTCACCCAAGGGAGTGCTTCAAAGGTGTCGCGAACTGTTGAGTGTGCCAGGAGTCGTGCATGCTGCCTGGGTATTGGGCGTAGACGTGCATGATGAGCATCTCATGGCCACACACCAGCTGCATGTTCATGGAGTGGAACCCCTTTCGGTTTGTGAATGCTGCCTCCTCATGCACTGGTGCTTGTAGGGGAACATGTGTTCCGTAAATCGCACCCTGTACCTGTAGCATCCCGGTGATGGCAGCGAATCTCGCTGCCCGGGCAACCTGATGGGCTTGGTTGATATATTATGCCGACCGGGCATAGAGGGCCCTCCATGACAGTGCGAATGCACCTTTGCACCGAGGTCTGCGAGGTCCCGGACAGGTCTCCACTCGGCGCCTGGAATGACCCCATGGCGAAAACTTTCAGGGCGACGTCACCTTGACAGCCACCTGGTGCAGGTGCCCTCCCCCGGATCCCTGCAGTTCTAGGTGCGCCATGATGCAGCTGATATGCGTTACGGCCCCCCTGCTCAACAGAGTCTTCAACGACTTGCCCGGTCCTACAGGTCCTCAAAGGACAGGCGCTGCCGGTACATATGAGGCCTAATATGGCGCCGCCTTCCCACCTCCTCCTCGGCCTATTGGTTGTCGGCTCTGCATCCTCACTGGCTGGCTCCTGTTCCTCTGGGGTAAGCTCTGCTGCTGCAGGGCCATCCCCGAGCAGCTCCTGCTCGTACAGCCTCAGTGCGTCCGCCAAGGCTGCGGAGGCAAGGACGCTGCCAACCATTTCTGGTTGGATACCAATAATTCACTGTCAGCAGGGAGTGGAAGGCAGATATTTTAGCATGGCGCCTACCTCCGTGCCTAACTAGGTCCAACAGGCTACATAGTGGCCCTGGCTTGCACTGCAGCCCCACCTCCGCATGTCCCCCTCCCTCCTCTCCCATCCCCACACCCATTCCTGACCGTTCCCCCTGGCACTCTGCCCTCCGCATCGCACCTCTGACCCCGTCAGTGCCTGGCACCGCGAGGCCACAGACACCGCCACCCGCCCCTGCCATGGCATTGGGGCACCCATCCAGCTGTTGTCGCTCTGCGGAACCAAGGTCAGTGGGGTGCGAAACTGGATGGCTGCTTTGCAGGCCACGGCAATGTTGCTCTGTGCCTGAACACCCCGGTCCCTGGAGGACACCCCAAACGCATGGCCCATCCCCGGTCAAACCCTGCTTCTCTCCCTGACCCTGACAGATGCCCCCTCCCCTCCCATCCATAGCAGGGCCAGCAGACCATTGTCGTGCTTCTGGGAACGTGTCCTACCTCCTCCCTCTCCCTCGGCAGCCTGTTTGCTGATTTCAAAACCACAAGTCAATCTCATCATTAGTAATTCTTCCTGCTGAGCATTGCAGAGCCCTGGCGAATACCGGGACGGGCCCGTTAATCATATGCCAACAGCATTTACTGTACGTGCAGCGTAGAATGCATTCACGCCACTGTTGAGCCACTGAAGCATGGCATTCCATCGGGGGCCCCGCGCCTGCCTCGATGTTTAACTAACGCCGTATTCTCTGCCCGATCGCGACTTGCCATTCCTGTGTTGCCCGACGGATAATCCCGCTCAGCTGTAATAGTAAATCTATATTTAACAACTTAATAAGACTCAGGCTTTGAGTGCTGCGTGCAGTTTTGGGCTCATCATTGCAGGAAGGATGTTGAGTAGAGAAGATACACTGGTTTTACTGGGTATGCCTGGGAATACAACAGCTGACTTGAAAGTTGTGGTTGATTTTAACAGAGGAAATTAAGAGGAGAATTTGATAGAAATATCTAAAGTTATGACAAGATGGGACAAATTAGAAACTTTGTTTCCAGTGATTACGAGCAACCTAGATATAAGGGGATTGATTCTCCAATGCCCAATGCCATGATCGGCATTCCCAATTGAGTGGAGAGTGGAATGAGCCCCGATCCCCTACTGGCAACCCCGGTGCGTTATCTGCCCCCCCCCCCCCACCGTGGCTGGAGGATGCAAATCGGTGATTTACATCCATTTGATTAACGGGCTGCAAGACCGATTCATTACCCCCTCCCATTATGTGCCAATCCCCACAGCGGGAAATCCCCTGGGTGGGCTTTGGTGCAGGTTTGCCGAAGTTTGGCCCTGATGTGGTGCACCCTGAGGTGGGTCTAGGGGGTCAGTGCATAACTGAGGTGCCCCCAAGAGGTCCCATCAGAAGGCACTCCTTCCCCCGACAACACAAATACTGCCCCCCACCCCACCCCGGTCAGGGGAAAAGGCTGGATGTGAACATGCGCCACAGAGGGAGAGATAAGACCTGGGTGGGGAAAGACCCGAGGTATTCCCATGGGGCTCAGAGCAGCATTGCTGTTCCTCCCAGCCGCATGGAAATCTGAACAAAAATTCAGGATACTTTTGTAGGCCCCGCTCCTTCTTGCCATCAGATTTTATTGGTGCCTCTAGCATTGGGTGAAACATAGGCTCCCAGTCAAAGTACTGGTAATCTACTCACTGTGAAAATGTATCGAGCATAAAAAGTTGCCTTCAGACCTGGAGGGAGGAGTGCAAAAAAGTTTGGGGAGCAAAGCACAATGTTAAAAGATAAATGGACTTCCGGGTGCGGCGATGACCAGCTAAGTCGCACGTTTCGGCAGCTCCCGGTGGAACGGACTTTTGGGCTGTACGGTAAACCAGAAGGGAATCGCCCCTGGATACGGATGGAAAAAGGAGAGGAAAGTGGCTGGATTGCGGTGGATCCTTTAGAGCAGCGGCAAGGAAGGCAAGCAAAAACCAAGATGGCGTCGGAAGGTGGCAGTTTAATATGGGGCCCTGAACAACACGAGTTTTTGAAACGCTGCGTGGAAGAGCTTAAAAAGGAGATGAAGAAGGAGCTGTTGGTCCCGATATTACAGGCGATTGAAGGGCTAAAAGATGAGCAAATGACTCAGGAGCGGGAGCTTCGGGTCGTTAAGGCAAAGGCTGCCGAGAACGAGGACGATATACAGGGCCTGCTGGTGAAGACGGAGATGCACGAGGCACACCATAAACGATAGGTGGAAAGGCTGGAGGTGCTGGAGAATAATGCGAGGAGGAAGAATTTAAGGATTTTTGGTCTTCCTGAAAGTGCAGAAGGGGCGGACGTCGGGGCATATGTGAGCACGATGCTGCACTCGTTAATGGGAGCGGAGGCCCCGACGGGTCCGTTGGAGGTGGAGGGAGCTTATCGAGTTATGGCGCAAAGACCGAGAGCTGGAGAAATTCCCAGAGCCATAGTGGTGAGATTTCTCCGTTTTAAGGACAGAGAGATGGTCCTCAGATGGGCAAAGAAAACTCGGAGCAGTAGGTGGGAGAACGCGGTGATCCGCGTATATCAAGACTGGAGTGCGGAGGTGGCGAGAAGGAGGGCGAGCTTTAATCGGGCCAAGGCGGTGCTTCATAAAAAGAAGATTAAATTTGGAATGCTGCAGCCGGAAAGACTGTGGGTCACATATCAAGGGAAGCACCACTACTTTGAAACGGCGGATGAGGCGTGGACATTTATTGTTGAAGAGAAGTTGGAGTAAGCGGGTTATTAAAAAAGAACGTTTGAGACAAAGTGGTGGGGCGAATATGGGGGGCGAAGAGGGGGGAAAAAGGGGGGAGAGATGATTTTTATGTTGTTAATCCTGCGACCCGGTAACTTTTCTCTCTTCCACAGGTTGTGGGGGAGGGAGGAAGGGAGGTGAAGGAGCTGGGGGCGTTGGCCATTGGGGGTGGGGCCAAAAGGGAAGCGCGGGCTTTGTTCCCGCGTTATGATAATTATGGCGGGAATAGGGAAGCAGGAAGGAGGGGGCGTCGCACGGTGCAAGCCGAGGTCACGGGGGGAAGCCGAGGTCGGCCAGAGTTTGCTGACTTCCGGGAGCAACATGGGGGGTGTAACTACGCTAGTGGGGGATCTAGCGGGGGGGGGGGTGGGGGGGGTGGGGGGGGGGGGATTTACTGGGTTGCTGCTGCTGGGGAGAAGGGGGAGCTGGTATGGGGCGGGGCGGGAGGGCACCGCCTGGGGTGGACACAGCTGCGTGGGAACCGGGTGAGGAGCTGGATAAAAGGGGATGGCTAATCGACAGGGGGGGGGGTAAAGACCCCCCCAACCCGGCTGATCACGTGGAATGTGAGAGGGCTGAACGGGCCGACAAAGAGGGTACGGGTACTCGCACACCTAAAGAAACTTAAGGCAGATGTGGTTATGTTACAGGAGACGCATTTGAAACTGATAGACCAGGTTAGGCTACGCAAAGGATGGGTGGGGCAGGTGTTTCATTCAGGGCTAGATGCGAAAAGCAGTGGGGTGGCTATGCTAGTGGGGAAGCGGGTAATGTTTGAGGCAAAGACCATAGTGGCGGATAGTGGGGGCAGAGACGTGATGGTGAGTGGCAAATTACAGGGGGAGGCGGTGGTCTTAGTGAACGTATATGCCCCGAACTGGGATGATGCCAACTTTATGAGGCGCATGTTCGGACGTATCCCGGACCTAGAGGTGGGGAAGTTGGTAATGGGTGGAGATGTTAACACGGTGCTGGAACCAGGGCTGGACAGATCGAGGTCCAGGACTGGAAGGAGGCCGGCAGCAGCCAAGGTGCTTAAAGACTTTATGGAGCAGATGGGAGGAGTAGACCCCTGGAGATTTAGCAGACCTAGGAGTAAGGAGTTTTCGTTTTTCACCTATGTCCACAAAGTTTATTCGCGAATAGACTTTTTTGTTTTGGGAAGGGCGTTGATCCTGAAGGTGAGGGGGACGGAGTATACGGCTATAGCTATTTCGGATCACGCTCCACACTGGGTGGAATTGGAGATAGGGGAGGAAAAAGAACGGCGTCCACCCTGGAGAATGGACATGGGACTAATGGCGGATGAGGGGGGGTGTCTAAGGGTGAGGGGGTGTATTGAAAAGTACTTGGAACTCAATGATAATGGGGAGGTCCAGGTGGGAGTGGTCTGGGAGGCACTGAAGGCAGTGGTTAGAGGGGAGCTGATATCAATCAGGGCACATAAAGGAAAGCAAGAGAGTAGGGAACGGGAGCGGTTGCTGCAAGAACTTCTGAGGGTGGACAGGCAATATGCGGAGGCACCGGAGGAGGGACTGTACAGGGAAAGGCAAAGGCTACACGTACAATTTGATTTGCTGACAATGGGTACTGCAGAGGCACAGTGGAGGAAGGCACAGGGTGTACAGTACGAATATGGGGAGAAGGTTGCTGGCCCACCAATTGAGGAAAAGGGGAGCAGCGAGGGAAATAGGGGGAGTGAGGGATGAGGAGGGAGAGATGGAGCGGGGAGCGGAGAGAGTGAATGGAGTGTTCAAGGCATTCTATGAAAGATTATATGAAGCTCAGCCCCCGGATGGGAAGGAGAGAATGATGTGTTTTCTGGACCAGCTGGAATTTCCTAAGGTGGAGGAGCAGGAGAGAGTGGGACTGGGAGCACAGATCGAAATGGAGGAAGTAGTGAAAGGAATTAGGAGCATGCAGGCGGGGAAGGCCCCGGGACCGGATGGATTCCCAGTTGAATTTTACAGGAAATATGTGGACTTGCTCACCCCGCTACTGATGAGAACCTTTAATGAGGCGAGGGAAAGGGGACAGCTTCCCCCGACTATGTCAGAGGCAACGATAACGCTTCTCCGAAAGAAGGAAAAAGACCCGCTGCAATGCGGGTCCTATAGGCCTATTTCCCTCCTGAACGTAGACGCTAAGATTCTGGCCAAGGTAATGGCAATGAGGATAGAGGATTGTGTCCCGGGGGTGGTCCATGAGGACCAAACTGGGTTTGTGAAGGGGAGACAGCTGAATACGAATATACGGAGGCTGCTAGGGGTAATGATGATGCCCCCACCAGCTGGGGAAGCGGAGATAGTGGTGGCGATGGATGCCGAGAAAGCATTTGATAGAGTGGAGTGGGATTATTTGTGGGAAGTGTTGAGGAGATTTGGCTTTGGAGATGAGTATATTAGATGGGTACAGCTGCTGTATAGGGCCCCGATGGCGAGCGTGGTCACGAATGGACGGGGGTCTGCGTATTTTCGGCTCCATAGAGGGACGAGGCAGGAATGTCCTCTGTCCCCATTATTCTTTGCACTGGCGATTGAGCCCCTGGCAATAGCATTGAGGGGTTCCAGGAAGTGGAGGGGAGTACTCAGGGGAGGAGAAGAACACCGGGTATCTCTGTATGCGGACGATTTGTTGTTATATGTGGCGGACCCGGCGGAGGGGATGCCAGAGATAATGCGGATACTTGGGGAGTTTGGAGAATTTTCAGGATATAAACTGAACATGGGGAAAAGTGAGTTGTTTGTGGTGCATCCAGGGGAGCAGAGCAGAGAAATAGAGGACTTACCGCTGAGGAAGGTAACAAGGGACTTTCGCTACTTGGGGATCCAGATAGCCAAGAATTGGGGTATATTGCATAGGTTAAATTTAACGCGGTTGGTGGAACAGATGGAGGAGGACTTCAAGAGATGGGACATGGTATCCCTGTCACTGACAGGGAGGGTGCAGGCGGTTAAAATGGTGGTCCTCCTGAGATTCCTCTGTGTGTTTCAGTGCCTCCCGGTGGTGATCACGAAGGCTTTTTTCAAAAGGATTGAGAAGAATATCATGAGTTTTGTGTGGGCCGGGAAGACCCCGAGAGTGAGGAAGGGATTTTTGCAGCGTAGTAGGGATAGGGGGGGGCTGGCACTACCGAGCCTAAGTGAGTACTACTGGGCCGCCAATATCTCAATGGTATGTAAGTGGATGGGAGAAGAGGAGGGAGCGGCGTGGAAGAGATTGGAGAGGGCGTCCTGCAGGGGGACTAGCCTACAAGCTATGGTGACGGCGCCGTTGCCGTTCTCACCGAAGAAATACACCACAAGCCCGGTGGTGGTGGCTACTCTGAAAATTTGGGGGCAGTGGAGACGGCATAGGGGAAAGACGAGAGCCTCGGTGTGGTCCCCGATAAGAAATAACCATAGGTTTGCTCCGGGGAGAATGGATGGGGGATTTGGAACATGGCAAAGAGCAGGAGTAACACAATTGAGAGATCTGTTTGTAGATGGGACGTTTGCAAGTCTGGGAGCCCTGATCGAAAAATATGGGTTGCCCCAAGGGAATGCATTCCGGTATATGCAACTGAGGGCTTTTGCGAGGCAACAGGTGAGGGAATTCCCGCAGCTCCCGACGCAGGAGGTGCAGGACAGAGTGATCTCAAAGGCATGGGTGGGGGACGGTAAGGTATCAGACATATATAGGGAAATGAGGGGAGATTATGGTAGATGAGCTGAAAGGGAAATGGGAAGAAGAGCTGGGGGAGGAGATTGAGGAGGGGCTGTGGGCTGATGGCCTAAGTAGGGTAAACTCATCGTCCTCGTGTGCCAGGCTAAGCCTGATACAATTTAAGGTGTTACACAGGGCGCATATGACTGGAGCACGGCTCAGTAAATTTTTTGGAGTAGAGGATAGGTGTGCGAGATGCTCGAGAAGCCCAGCGAATCACACCCACATGTTCTGGTCATGTCCGGCACTACAGGGGTTTTGGGTGGGGGTGACAAAGGTGCTTTCGAAGGTGGTGGGGGTCCAGGTCGAACCAAGCTGGGGGTTGGCTATATTCGGGGTTGCAGAAGAGCCGGGAGTGCAGGAGGAGAAAGAGGCTGATGTTTTGGCCTTTGCGTCCCGAGTAGCCCGGCGCAGGATACTGTTGATGTGGAAGGAAGCCAAGCCCCCGGGTGTGGAGACCTGGATAAATGACATGGCAGGGTTTATAAAGCTGGAACGGATTAAGTTCGTCCTAAGGGGATCAGCTCAAGGGTTCACCAGGCGGTGGCAACCATTCGTCGAATAGCTCACAGAAAGATAGAGGGAATGGAAAAGAAGAAGACAGCAGCAGCAACCCGGGGGGGGGGGGGGGGGGGGGAGGAACCAGAAGGACTCTCAGGGATGTTAGTGTATAAGTATAATATGTATAGGTTGTTGTTATAGGTAATTGTATACTGGACTGCTGAATTGTATTTTTGGAGAGTATTTATTTGGGACAAGGCAGTTGTCATTTAGTTTTGTTTTTTAATTTTGATGTTGTTTATATATTATTTATTTCTTGTTTATAAAACTGGCCATTGCTATCTATATTGTTATATTACTGTGTAAAAGTTACAGAATGTACTGTTATGGTTGGCCAAAAATTTTGAATAAAATATATTTAAAAAAAAAAGATAAATGAAAGCAAATTCCTGTGGATGCCGAAATCTGAAACAAAAACAGAAATTACTGGGCAATCTCAGCTGGTCTGACAGCATCTACGGAGAGAGTAGGGAGCTGCCGTTTCGAGTCTGGGTGGCTCTTTGTCAAAGCTTTGTCAGAATTTTAAATCATAACATGGAGGAAACAACTTTCACTCCACTTGAGCTGCTCTGTCGTCACTGAGACCCAATGAGCAGGCAATCAGTTGGTGGGATAATTCCTCAGCATTAAAGGCATGCCACAGCTGCTACTGAAGCATCTACCTGGAGGTAGCAGTTCTACCCCTGAGGCTGGTGAATGAGGTGCAGATAAGCAAATCTAGGGGGCGCGATTCTCCACCCCCACGCCGAAGTGGCTGCGCCGTCGTGAACGCCGTTGAGGTTCACAACGGCGCAGAATGGCCCCGGTCCCGACCGATTCAGGCCCTGACAATGGGCCAGTATCGGGGCCGCGTCATCTACCCGCGCCAGGCCTTGTTGCCCGCGTAAAAGCGGCGCCGAATAGATGACGCGGCCGGCGCCGCATAACGGACGTCATCCGCGTATGCGCGGGTTGGCCGGCGCCAACCCGCGCATGCGTGGTTGCCGTCCTGTCCAAATCCGCCCCACAAGAAGATGGGGGACGGATCTTGCGGGGCCGCGGAAGGAAGGAGGTCCTTCTTCAGAGAGGACAGCCCGACGATCGGTGGGCACCGATCGCGGACCACCCCACATTCAAGGTACCCCCCGGTGCAGGATCCCCCCTCGCCCCCCCACAGGCCGCCCCCCCAGCGTTCACGCACCGCCCACGACTGTAGCGACCAGGTGTGGACGGCGTTGGGGGGAACCCGCCGTTTTGGCCTGGCTGCTCGGCCCATCCGGGCCTCAGAATAGCAGGGGTGCCGGAGAATCGCCATTTTGGGTATCTGGCGATTCTCCGGCCTGCGGCCCGCGAAACTCGACCGGCCTGTTCCCGCCGCTTGGGAGAATCACGGGAGGGCGTCGGACCAGCGTCCCCGGAAATTTCGGCGGCCCAGGCGATTCTCCCAACCGGCGTGGGAGTGGAAAATCGCGCCCAAGGTTTCCTGCCAACACCTGCTAAATGGCACTGAGTTCAGGAACATAGATCTTAATGGAATAGCAGCATGACATCACTCAAGGGAAATGTGTCATGCAGCCCACCTTAGATTCACTTTTGCCTTTGAGTAGAGCAAACACACACAGCTCTGCTGTCCTCAAGCCTCCTACCCATATATACATTTTTCCATGTGCCCAGTCGAAATAAATGAACCCACAAAGTGTTTACCCAATATATTGAGTGACTGGTGCCTTTATGTCATCATAACAACACAATATGGTGCTTAGTTGTGGCCAAACAGTCTGGCAGCAAGACTAAACACAGGCTCGACATGGTGAACAGTCTGTGATTGTGCAAGTGGAATGGGACAATACTGCAATGCAGCCGCAACATCAGAGAGTGCTGAAATTGCAGCGTGGTAACTGCATACAAATGTTTTGATGGCACAGTGCCGAGCTGGTAAGCAGATGGATCATACGTGGTGAGATTGCAAAACATAACCTGACAGTTCAGTGAGTGAGACAACACATCGAGAGGACCAACACTGGTCCCTTGGAAAAGGTGAGTAACCAGGGTATGGGCTGGATTGATAGCAAACAAAGGATAGTCAAACAAAGAAAAACAACAAACATTGTCAAAAAAAATCGAGCAAGAGAAGTTTACAATTATAATGGGCAGAGTTTCAGAAAAGCATGCAAAAGCAGCTCCAGCGATACTCATTCCTGGTACGAGAAGAGAAGGAAGGCCAAAGGGATATTAGGAGCAGGAGTAAGCCATTCAAGCCTGTTCCACCATTCAATAAGATCCTGGCTGATCTCATTATGGTATCAACTCCACTATGCTGCTTACCCTCGATAACCTTTGATTCCCTTGTTGGTCAAGAATCTATCACCCTCTGCCTTATAAATATTAAATGACCCTGCCCATCCCACTTTCTGGGGAAGAGAGTTCAGCAGACTCCTGACCACCTGACAGAAAACCTTTCTCCTAATCTCCATTTTAAATTTGGACCTCTTGTCTTTGAACTGTGTCCCCTCATTCTGTTCTCTCCCAGAAGGGTAAACATCCTTTCAGTATCCAATCTGTCAAGCCCCCTCAGGGTCTTATATGTTTCAATATGATCAGCTCTGACTTTTCTAGATACCAATGGGGACCGGCCCAATCTGTCCAACATTTCCTCATAAATAACCTGCTCAATGCCTGGAATCAGTGGAGTGAACTTTCTCTGAATGGATTCTGATGCAATTGTGCCCTTTCTTAAACAAGGAGACCAAAACTGGACACAGTGCTACAAATGTGATCTCACCAATGCACAAACCTCACCAATTCTCTGTAGAACTGCAGAAAAACATCCCTACTTTTATATTCCATTCCCCTTTCTATGAGCAACATTCGATTTGTCTTCTTAATCACTTGCTGTGCCTGCATATAAACCTTTTTTGATTCATGTACCAGGACACTGAGACAAACCATAGTAAACCTATTGTTCATTTCAACCCTACTGTGCGCCCGGTTTCTACACTGATCACAACTTACTTTCCTTTCTGTTTTTGTGTCATCAATAAGTTTCATTGCTATACATTCAGCCTCTTCATCCAAATAATTGATATAGATTGTAAATAGTTGAGACCTCTTCACTGATCCCTGTGGCACTCCACTCATTACATCTGGCCAACCTGAAAATACCTAATTTATGCCGACTCTCTCTTTCCTGTCAGCTAACAAATCCTCTATCCATACTACTATGTTACCCACTAAACCATGAGCTCTTTATGTAATATCCTTTGAAAGGACATGCCTCTGGAAATCCAAGTAAAACACATCCACAGGTTTCTCTTTATCCACGTTGCAAGTTACTTTCTCAAATAACTCTAATAAATTTGTCAAATATAATTTCCCTTTCACAAAACCATGTTGACTCTATCTGGTTGCCTTGAGACTTTCTAAGTGCCAGCTCTAACTTGACTAATAATAAATACCAACATTTTTTCTATGGTAGATGTTAAGCTAACTGGCCTGCAGTTTCTGCTTTCTTCCGTTGAATAGAGGAGATACATTCATTATTTTCCAATCTGATCGGACCTTCCCAGAATCTAGGAAATTTTGGAAAATTAAAACCAATGCACCTACTATCTCAGCAATCATTTCCTTTATGACTCTAGGATGGCCTATTCCTGCTCCTAATTCGCATGTCCGTAAGTTCCACTATTCAGCAGGACAGTGGCAGCCCCATCATGCCTTTGATGATTGGTGCTCTGAAAGAAGCTTCCACCTCCTGGTAGCATTTGGTGCCATCCAGCCCAATTGGGGCATTTCCATTTGAAGATAGTGTTGCGAGGTGAGGACCTCGAAATTACCTGGGATTCCCAACACCAGTTTGAAAATCAAACCCATTAGACAAGATGTGTGTATCTTCCACAGAGGTTTAATTGGGCAGCTTCAAACACAACCCTGTAACTTCCGGTGGAGTGTCAATTGAATCAGTTTCCCACTTCACTCTATGAAGCTGAAACTGTAGCTGTTCCCAGCTCGCTTGACATCCCTACTCAGGCAGGGTGGGATTAGTCAAGCGCATTGGGTTCCCGTGGCCTACTGTCGGGTCCAGGTGAGTCAAAGGTAAGTAAGCCATGCTCCTTTTGCAATGGCATTAGCTGCCATAAAGCAGCTACATTTAAAGGTTGAGTGGCTTTGGCAAGCCAGTGAGAAGGTAAGTGTCCAACGTAAGCTGAGTAGGATTTGGGAGGGGGTAGTGGTGTCTTTGGGTTGAATTGGGCTGGGTGTGTGGGGTTTGGGTTGAGGTTGGTTGGGATGGGTCAGGCTGGGGAACGGTGGGGACCTCAGGTCAAGTTGGGCCAGGAAGGGGTGTGTAGTTGGGTCAGGCCTTGGCAGGGCATAAGGGTGGATTGTGGGGGGTTAGGGTAGCCTCAAGTAGGCATCGGAGGGAATAGTTGGGGGGTGGAAGGAGTCCAGTGAGGTGTTGAGGGGTGAGGGTTGTCCCATGGGGAATTGCGGGGGGGAGGGGGGGGCAGGGGGGGGGGCTGAAATTTGGGGGGATTAATGGTGGTTAGTGTACTCGGAGGGGGGGTGGAAATCAGGGCATTGGGGTGAGGGAGTGGGGGATTATGAGTGAATTCTGCATGAGTGTCGGGGGGGGGTAAGGGATTGTGGTGGTGGAGAGTTCCCATGGGCGGTTGAGGGAAGTGCCATTGGGGTTCAGGCTGGATCAGCACTACAGCTACCCAGATGCTAGAAGTTGTTTTAATTCTTCTAATATTTCCTGGGTGACTAATGCTGGACAGCGGTCAGACCCATCCAAATTTTGCAATTTAAATCAGTGGCGAAATTCTCAGGAAACGGCGCGATGTCCGCCGACTGGCGCCCAAAACGGCGCAAATCAGACGGGCATCGCACCGCCCCAAAGGTGCGGAATGCTCCGCATCTTTGGGGGCCGAGCCCCAACATTGAGGGGCTAGGTCGGCGCCGGACGAATTTCCGCCCCGCCAGCTGGCTGAAAAGGCCTTTGTTGCCCCGCCAGCTGGCGCGGAAATGACATGTCAGGGCGGCGCATGCGTGGGAGCGTCAGCGTCCGCTGACAGTTTCCCACGCATGCGCAGTGGAGGGAGCCTCTTCTGCCTCCGCCATGGTGGAGGCCGTGGCAGAGGCGGAAGGGAAAGAGTGCCCCCACGGCACAGGCCCGCCCACGGATCGGTGGGCCCCGATCATGGGCCAGGTCACCGTGGGGGTACTCCCCGGGGCCAGATCGCCCCCCCCAGGACCCCGGAGCCCAACCGCGCCGTCTTGTCCCGCCGGTAAGGTAGGTGGTTTAATTTACGCCGGCGGGACAGGCATTTTAGCGGCGGGACTTCGGCCCATCTGGGCTGGAGAATCACGCGGGGGGGCCCGCCAACCGGTGCAGCGCGATTCCCGCCCCCGCCGAATATCCAGCGGGGGGTCGGAGAATTTCGCCCCACATTTTTGATGGTTCCCAGTGCAGGGAAATTGCTCAAAGGAAGTTTTGAACTTCCCAGGCAATTGCCATGCAATCCATACCTAGCACCTTCCAGGTTCCCCAGTGCACCTTTATGGTGCCACACCAACATATGCTGCCCTGGAGCTTGGAAGGTACGGAGCAATAATAGTCATGGAGCGACACAGTGGTACAATGGTTAGCACTGCTGTTTGACAGCACCAGAAGTCCGGGTTCGATTCTGGCCTTGGGTTACTGTCTGTGTAGCGTTGCACCTTCTCTTGGTGTCTGATGGGTTTCCTCCAGGTGTTCCAGTTTCCTCCCACAGTCCCAAAGATGTGCAGGTTAGGTGGATTGGCCATGATAAATTTCCCCTCAGTGTCCAAAGATGTGCAGGTTAGATGAGGTTACGGGGATAAGGTGGGGGAGTAGGGTGCTCTTTCAGAGGATTGGTGCAGACTCGATGAGCCAAATGGCCTCCTTCTGCACTGTCGAGATTCTATGGGAATTTCCAACCAAAGCCAACTATGAAAGTGTTAGTCATTAGTTGTGATATGATTTTCTAAACCATTATGCGGTATCTTTAAAGTAATGAAGCAGACGCTTCACAGGGGTATAACCAGTCCAAAAATCACAGTGTTATCAAGCCTGAGTAGGAGACATTATGATAGATGACGCAAAACAGAGACAAAAGTCAGGATTTTCCGGCTTCCCTCGGCAGATGCAACGAGCCATTGGCCGGCAGCAGGATCTTCCAGTCTCACCAAACTCTATATGCTTTTGCGTGGCTCGCCCGCCCCTCTTCTGGGGAACATGCCTTGAGGGGTCGGCTTCGGCAGTACTGGAATATCCTCATGGCTGGAGCTGCCAGAAAATCCCGCCGAAAGTTTTAAAGTATATCTTAAAGATTGTGTGGTGGGAAGATAGAGATAGAGATAGAGGAAGGAGACAGCGAGAGCGGAAGAAGGTGTCAAGGAGGGAAGAGAAGGGGACTGAAAATGGGTTACAGAGGCATAGCAGTTCAGGGAGAGAATTCTAAAGCTTTGAGCTCGGACTGCTGAAAGCTGTCAATGGTCCAGCGAGGGAAGGTGTAGCGCGGCATTTAATGGCGGCGTTGGGGGTCTTACCTGATGGTTGGAGAGCCAGAGAGAATCCCACTTTGCCTCTTTTAGGAACGGCCGATTAAGTGCCCACTTAAGAGTGACAGGCCTCTCCAAGGGCCCCTGACAATCAAAAGCTGACACCTCATTGAACAGCAGCGCCACTGGGGAAAAGGTGGATGCTGCTGGGAAGACACCCAACTGAGGCCTCATATCATCACTGGATGACGGGCCACAGGTGATTTTGCATGAGAGGGATCGTGGGGTGGGGGCACAATGTGGAATGTGTGGGGAAAGGGGGAAAAGGTTCAGCAGGAAAGTCCCCCCCCCCTCCCCACACACACACGCACACACACATGCCTGATCCCTTGATGAGGCACTGGTTGCCTTTGAATGAGGGTCCCCTCCTGGATGAATACCAGTGGTGGTGGGCTGAGGCCTGTAAGTGGGCATCAATTGCCCACCAAAAGGCCTCATTTGGCAATGGACCAGGAAAGCAGTGCACCGGCCTTCCTGTTATTACTTAAACAGGATGGAGCAAGAAGGTGGCGGGATCCCCACCTGCCCTCCCCTTCTGCCTGATTGTATGCCTCTACCACAGGGAGGGCATTACATTCTGCCCGTGGGTGCATAAGAGGCCAGATTGCAAGGTTTTTAAAGGATTGCAAGGCTGGAGATGGTGAGAGGGATAGGAGAGAGATTTGAATGCAAGGATAGAGAATTAAAAATTGAGGCATGTGGAAATTGGAAGTCAGTCCAGTGGGCACGAGGGAGTTGCACACCCAATGCACAGGGTTATCATTTTCTACTCTTTGATAGATATCAGAACATTTCCATTATTTCAGCACTTGCCTTGGGTTGTTTTCAGTCCTGTCGGGGTCATGGAGAAAAGTAACAAGTAGAATCACGCAGCTCTTCCAGAGAAAAACATTGTTTAGTCTGGCGATGAGCTGAGAACATAGACACAGAGGCAGACAGACTGGTTACAAGACCTACAGGTCTTGCTAAAAATTTAACTTTTGATTCCAGGAACAATATAAAGTATTAAAGCGTAACAAAAATCACGGCTGAACTGCAGCAAAATTAAATTATTTATTCAATATTCACAATAACTAAGGCGTGCAATATAAGCAATTGTGGCATTTGTTACCATCTATTTCCTACAAAGATGAACTTGCTTGAATGCACTTTCCATTTCACACACAAGAAAGCAAAACGTAATTAAATCAAAGTTTAATAAAAAACACAGAAGAGTGACAAACATATATTTCTTTGATCAAAAAAGCATGGGCAATATTTTCAGGGGGAAAACAACAAATCTGGTCCATCTTCATCAGGTTGTTTGGCACACAACACTGTGTGTGAGCTAGTCCTCGGGAATAATACATTTTGGACATTCAATATCAGGCATAAATCATGTTCAACTAAATGTCAAGTAAAACACCTTCTGATCTATTCTCATCCTAAAAGGTACCACATCCGCCTCATCATTCTTTTAATTATTGCAGAAGAGTGCCAATTAGGAGCAATTTGGTGCTTTGATGTCGAACTGCATAAATACATATTCAGGAGCCTTAGTCAGTCTACGAAACAGACTTTCACCCCAGAAGCCCATCTCTAGCTCTGCAAATGATATCACTGAGCCACACTGTCCAGAGAGAAATGTTTCTTAATGGTATCAAGACCAGCATGCCAAGCATTGAATGAGCATTCAACCACAATGATTAAGATTTGATCCTGTGTACAGATATACCACTCACCCCCCACAGTCAATCCTCAAGGTGGTTGTCCATGGGTTTCAAAAGTAGCAAACTATCCATCAGTTCATGATTTATTCTTGTTAACCAAGTGATAAAGTTCACCTGAAATTCTTTTGACGTTTGCTCAGTGTATTAGGAACAAGTAGACCCCCTTGCAAAGCATGAGGGATGTGTGTAGGGAGGATTAGTCGGTGAGTTTAGATGGGTACACTGCAATATGATGATGACAGGCACCTGAGATAAGGTTAACTCACATACTCTCCAGCTGGACAATGACTTCTAACACATAAGTCCTTAGAAAGGGGGCAACTAATATTTCAACATTTGGTCAAACAGAATTGTTTTTATTGCCAATCTACCTTTTTCCAACGGTTCTTCTGAATCTGATAATTTGAATCACTACAGCCAACATATGCATTGCAACTGTACGGGCAGCACGGTAGCACATGTGGCTGGCACTGTGGCTTCACAGCGGCAGGGTCCCAGGTTCGATTCCCCACTGGGTCACTGTGCGAAGTCTGCACGTTCTCCCAGTGTCTGCGTGGGTTTCCTCCAGGTGCTCTGGTTTCCTCCCACAGTCCAAAGATGTGCAGGTTAGGTGGATTGGCCATGATCAATTGGACTTAGTGACCAAAAAAAAAAGGTTAGGAGGGGTTATTGGGTTACGGGGATAGGGTGGAAGTGAGGGCTTAAGTGGGCCGGTGCAGACTCAATGGGCCGAATGGCCTCCTTCTGCACTGTATGTTCTGTGTTCTATGTACAATAAATGAAACAAGTTATTTTATGGAGCATTCTGTGAACTTTCAAAGGGGACAGCGGTATTTCAGTAACTTGTGCTATCTTTCAATGACGAAGACAAATAATTTAATTCATGTAGCATCTTTCACCTTCCTCCAGATAATCCCAAAGCACTTTACAACCAATGAACCACTTAAAAATGGAGTTATGTTTGTTATGTAGACCAACATCTTTTACAATTTACTCATAGCAAGGCCCCATAAACAGAAACGAGGTAAATAATTTGTTCATCTGTGCTTTTGGCTCTGTTCCAAAGAAGAGTCATATTGGACTAAAATGCTAACTCAGTCTCTCTCACCACAGATTCTACTCGACCTGTTGAGTTTTTCCAGCACTTTCTGGTCGGTCATTGCCTCAGAGATAAATGTTGGCCAGCAAACCGGAAGGACTTTCCCGATTTAATAATATAACGGGATTGTTTATGACACCCTATCAAAACGATTACACCTCCAGGAATACAGAACTCCCCTCAGCACTATGCTGAAGTATCAGCCTCGATTATGTGTTTCAGTATTGGAGTAATACTTGAACTCACGTTCGTCTGACTCCTATGAAAAGGCCAAGTCAAACTCACACAGGAGCACTGATAAATCATCTCCTGTCCCCGTAGATGCATTTCCAATTTTCTTTTGGAAATAAATGAAGAAGAGGTAGGCTTACTTGACTTTCTTTGCCTAAGTCAGGGATGCTGAGATTAATTGCGCTGTTTCCACTGAAACCCAGGGTGTGATCAGCTCATTTGGGACAGTGGGAAGGCAAGATTTTCCCACAACACCTCTGTGGTCATATGTCTGTAAGCAATATCACAGTTGGATGGTGTGTGACCTCCAACCAGTATGTAGCTGTGCAGACACACCATGCAGTCTCAAGACAGTGTTCATGTGACCAGGGACTCCAATATAAGTGAGGACACATCCGGCCATCCCATGATGGTTGTTGGAGATGGTAGTAAGACATTCAGGTTAACAGTCATGCTAGGTGCAGTTCCAGAGGAGTACAAAGAAACTCCATGATAACTTTCTCTGTAACAGATCGCTATCTTACCACGATTCAATAAAGATCCTGGTTTGGACAAGTCAAGGTGTTTGGTGGATTCCTTTGCAAGACATCGAAGATCAAAAACAACAACCTCTGGCTTAAACAAGGAAAGGCCAGGCAGGAAATGTATTTTCCAGCAATTGTGAACTTGTTGATCTTCACCAGCACCACACAGACAGTGAATTCAGCAATTATGCGAAGTACATTTGTAAATATGTGTAGCATGAGAGCCATAGACCACAATGTAATCATGTTTCCAAGAACAAAATGGTTAATTGCACCATTGAAGTGACAAAAATACTGCAAAGCCCTGAGGTACATATCTTCCTAACAGGACAATACATGCTTAAAACTATTTACTCAAGGATTTTGTCGAGCAGTCCACCAATACATTGAATAATCAGTGAAAATTATGCTCGAGATCCTCAAAAGAGCAGCATTGCACCGTTTAAAGAGTTCTTGACTAGGCTCAGTTTAAAAAAAAAAAAAATGTTGGTCCACCCTGGTCCAATAAAGGCATTCTGATTATAGCAGATGCTGAATTTGACGCACTATATGTAAAAGTTGGAAAACAAGTATTTGTTTTTCCCGCAGTTTCAGGCACAGGTGTGATCTTCATGCACCAATTACTGCTTCGTCTTTCATGGACACGGTGTCTTCAGTGGCAATGCTTTCTCTTTAATAAGGTGGAGAACGTTTGAAGTTCTGGGTCCAATGCAGCTGTGCATACCGTGTGCATGTAAAAAAAGACACGTAATATAGTCTGGCAAGGCTAACTGCTTTGGGAACTAAGGTTTGTAAAAATGAGTAATTGCATACCAAATTATTAAATATTGTCAAAGGAGAGGAGTCCTTCCACCGGGAAGCCAACACTACATAATTTGCTCAGTAAAATCCATCACAGTCATAGTGCATAGTTGTACCGAGCATTGCAGTTTACTGGCTTAGATAGTTGTGTGCAACCATTCTTGCCAACAGGTAAACATTTAGAGAGGATTCATAATGGTCCCGCAGCCACTCCAATTAAATTTTATGGATCTGAGGCTCCCAGAGAAGTTCAGAAGTGAGGAATCCTGCAGCGAATACCGCATCTCCTGATGCCCCCTCCGTGCCCCCTCCCCCACCACCCCTCCCCACCAAAGCCTTCCCACAATCTACAATGCACAAGTCAGGAATACTCTCCTTTTGCCTGGATGAGCACAGCTCCAACAGCACATGAGAAGCTCGACACCATCCCGGATAAAGCAACATACTTGATTTGTACTCCATCCACAGCCATTCACTCCCTCCACCATTGATGCATAGTAGCAGCCATGTGTACCATCTACAAGAGGCACTGCAGGAACTCACCCAGGTTCCTTAGGCAACATCTTCCACACTCACAACCTCCACCATCTAGAAGGGCAAGGGCGGCAGGTACCCGAGAACACCACCACCTAGAAGTTCTCCAAACCGCTTACCCTTCTGAAAATATATTGCTGTTCCTTCACTGTTGCTGGGTGGAAATATCAAAACTTCATCCCTAACAGAACTATGGGTGTACCTACACAGCATAGACTGCAGTGGATCAAGAAGGCAGCTCACCGACACATTCTTAAGGACAATTAGGAATGGGCAATGAATGCTGGCCTGCCAGTGATGCTGCATCCCTGGGATGAATGGAGGAAATGTTTAATATCATATTTTATATTTGTCACAGTAAATTGTCTTGAAAGCCCTGGTTTCATTTACATACAAGCAGTATGTCTACTAAAGCTATGATTACTGAGTCATAAAAGTGAGGTAATCATTGGTTTTAACGATTTACTTGTTTGCAGATAGATGGCTCATGGAACATTATTTTGATTTTGGTGGATCTCTGGGGTGTAGCTAATTGATTAGGGATGGTGCTTAGCCCTAGATAAACAGGTCATGGGACATCTTCGTATGAGGAGACTGAAGAATGCCTTATGATGTAATTAAGGGGAGGAACCAGGTCCATCTGCAGTTTTGCAGTTTGCCATAAGATTTTAGTCTGACAAAACAATGCTTCTGCCGGCTCCTGGAAGGTTCTCTCTATGGTGTTTTCACAGAGAAAAGTAAGTCAAGCTGACTACCACCTTTATTTAAAATGGGTCTCTGAACTATATTGGTTTGATTAATTGGAATATATGTATTATTACAGCTGTAGGGAAGAAGTTAACAAGAACTGTTTGAACTGTTAGCTGTAAGGTTGTTACTTTGTTGCCAATGTGATGGATTCTGTGTTTAAATTAAAGTTGGTTTTAACACAAAAGTTGTCGGTCAGTGTTTTCACTCCTGGGGCGAAGTATCCTTTCCTCTCAGTTTTACAAATTGAAAATGGTTGGGCTTCTCATCTGAAATTCCAACATCCCACAAATGAATTTTTAAAAAAGTTACACCTTCATCTCCATCCTTCAGCCTGCTCACCTCAGTACCTCTTTGCTGGGGTATGGTTCTAAGGGTGTCAGTTACCCTCTGGAACATAGATCTAAATGGTCGTTCTTCTCATGTGAGCCTCGATAGTGCCAACAGGATATTTGACTTCAAAGATCATCAGGTAAACCTGACCAGCCTGTGCTGCTTGATTGGGATCTGAAGCTGAAAATGCTCCCAGCTTTTTCTCCTGTCTGACTCATGACCACTGACACCTGTCCTGTCATCCTGACTGACGCAGTCAGTATCTAACAATGTTCAGAATGATGTTTTCTTTGTTCAATGGCTCAGAAACTCACTGCCTTAATCACATGGGAGACGGGGGTTGGGGGGGGGGGGGGGGGGGGGCATGGTAGCACAGTATTGCTTCTCAGCACCAGGGACCCGTGTTCGATTCCCGGCTTGGGTCACTATCTGTGTGGAGTCTGCACGTTCTCCCCGTGTCTGCGTGGGTTTCCTCCGGGTGCTCCGGTTTCCTCCCACAAATCCTGAAAGACGTGCTGTTAGGTGAATTGGACATACTGAATTCTCCCTCCATGTACCCGAACAGGCGCCGGAACGTGGCGACTGAGGGATTTTCACGGTAACTTCATTGCATTGTTAATGTAAGCCTACTTGTGACACTAATTATTATTACATGAGCACGCTGCTATTTTCTCTGTCACAAAAACATTATTGTGCTAATTTGCAAGCTGGGGGTAATCTTGTTACCAATTACAGTTTACATTTGATAAAACCTCAGGCATAACTTTTCATCTACAGTTCTTCATCTATCAACAACACACACCTATACCACATCTGACAAGGGCAATTATTTCCATTATTTGACTTTTAGAGCAAAAGTGTAAATTTAAGATGGGTCAATTTACAACTTCTTTTTAGATAGGAAACATCAAAAGAATTGATCATAATTTAGTTCCTGCGACCGGGTTCCCCAACACCACAGTCACCAGTCGAAGAATCAGTGGGAGGCCCAAATCATTTCTGTCTGAGCGCCAAGCACAATTTAAGTGAAATCAGGCATTAAACTGGCCAACTCCAGCCCCCCAAGAGTTGCCAGTGAGGAAGACAAGGGGGAGGGCAATGTGAATGGAGGGCTATGCAAGGAGTGGGTGGAGGGGAGGGCGAGGGCTCACGGTGACAGGCAGAGGTAGATGAACAAGGGAAGACAAAAGAAAGACCCAGGGGAAGGAAGCTGGACCCCAACAAGGTGCACAAACAGGAGGAGGGTAGAAAAGAATACCACATAATTTACTGGAAGGGGATGCACAAAGACACCAGATGCAATGGGTAAAGTTCCAAGTGGGACATGGGCAAGTGATGGGCTCAGAGGGAGGGTGGTTGAATGGTGGGCAGACAAATCAGTTGCCAGGTGATTCGGAGGGGAAATCCACCTGTGCAGCATTAATGAGGTTTCAAGTGCAGAATCTGGCGCAGGGTCCTGCCATTCCAGCCAGCGGAAAGGCACTGCCAGGGCCGCCCGCCACTGCACTTAGTCTCAAAATGGGAGAATTCCATCCATTGTCTCTGGAGTCTTCAAGATTGGCTAACAGTGAAACTTTATTGAAAATGAAATGAAATGAAAATCGCTTATTGTCACAAGTAGGCTTCAAATGAAGTTACTGTGAAAAGCCCCTAGTCACCACATTCCGGCGCCTGTTCGGGGAGGCTGGTACGGGAAATGAACCAGTGCTGCTGGCCTACCTTGGTCTGCTTTCAAAGCCAGCGATTTTGAACCGCTGCTTTTAACCTTGGGATCATCATCAGGGTCAGGTTATTGTTGACTTAATGATTGGTTTTAGCTGTTCTTAGGTAAATTTAATTAGCACTTAAATTAAAACAGAAAGCACTGGGAAAACTGAGCAGGCCTGAGTTCAATAAGACTTTTCTTATGGGGAGGTGGTGACATAGTGGTATTGTCACTGGACACAGTAAACTAGAGACCCAGAGTCATGTACTGGGGACCCAGGTTCAAATCCCACGATTGGAGATGGTGACATTTGAATTTAATAAAAAACAATCTGAAATTAAAAGTCTAATGATGACCATGAAACCATTGTCGATTGTCGTAAAAACCCATCTGGTTCACTAATGTCCTTCAGGCAACAAAATCTGCCATCCTTGCCTGGTCTGGCTGACATGTGACTCCAGATCCACAGCAATGTGGTTGACTCTTAACTGGCCCTTCAAGGGGCAATAAATGCTGGTGCAGCCTGCGACGCCCAGGCCCCACGAACGAATAAAGCAAAAGGAATTTTGGGATTCCGAAGAAGAGTCAGATTGAATTTAAAAATGTCACATTTTTTCTTTCTTCACAGATGCTGCCAAACCTGCTGAGTTTTTCCAGCACCTTCTCTTTTTTTTTGTTTTGTATCTCCGGAATCTACAGTGTTTTGCTTTAAGAAGCATAGAAAAAGTTATGGCACAGGAAGAGGCCATTCCACCCATCATGTTTGTGCCCGTTTTTCTGGTCCTTAATTGCATCTTCCTGTTGATAACTGGCTCAAGAAGGAAGAGTAACGCATCATTCATGAAGAAGATTGTCTTATTTCCCAGTTTCAATCTGATTTTAAATAACTCCTGTATTCATTAAGCCGGATCCCAAAGTGAATGGAAGGATCGAGAACTGCAAGAAGCATTGGAAATCTTGTCTTCATATTTTCATTTTTGAAATGTGCTAACATTCTTCAAGGAAGGAGAAATCTTCGATGATAATCTGAATATATCATTGATCGCTCTACGCTGCTATTCAAACACGTGATCCTTAATTCTCCACTGCAGCACCCAATCATCATATTCAATCACAAGGTCAAAATAATGAACTGAATTATATCCTTGGATAGATAAGCCAGTTGGATTTTCACAATTACGCACCATGCTTGTCTCACCTAAGGCTGGACAGCACCTCACATTTGTGAAAATATTTTTTGAAAAGGATGCTTTCAGCTGAATCAGAATCGATGAACAGCAACAAACCAAGTATGTCTGTAGATCAAATTTTAATAATTAGTCTGCAACACCATAAAAATTTGTACTCGGTGTAGCCCATTCAGACATTCAAGTCTGCTTGCCTGTTTAGTTGTATCATCTTCTACCTCAGTTCCACCTTCCTGCACAATCCCAGCATCTCTTAATTTCCTCAGTGTCCAAAAATCTATTGGTCCCTGTCTTGAATATGTTCAATGACTAAATATTCACAACTCTCTGCAGTAGGGAATTCCAAAGATCCAGAACTCTCTGAATGAAGAAACGTCTCCTCATTGAGTCCAAAATGGCCCCTTAGTCTGAGGGCACGATTTAACCAAAACATTTCTAAGTGTGGTAGCAAGCAGGAACTGCAGCGAGCCTCCCAATGCTCGACCCGGTGAGACCATCACCACGCGAGAACATTAATTGGTCCACTTAACGAGGCCCCACGGGATTCACACCGCGAATCATGGGTCGCCGGCTTATTCGCCCAGGGATCGCGCTCGCCAACCCCCTGCTAACAAATAACAGCTGCACTTAAAGCGGCACCTGCACAGCCAATCCCACTCCGCTCACAGCCATGCTGCCACGGTGACCATCCCTTGCTTTATCAACGCTGTCCTGGGACTATTGCTGGACGCAGTGGAGTCAAGAAGGTCAACGACCTTCACCGGGCTGCTCGGGTGCGTTTGCACTGGATATCAGACCCACCCCCCCCACTCCGCTATTACACCCCAATCTCCCCCAGAATCCCCATCTCCTCAAGCCATCTTTCATACCTCCCAAGCTCCCTCCATGATGAACGAGGTGTGAGGTGAACAAGGCCCCATCTGTGTTACCGCAGGAGAGGTTGGTCCACAACCGGTGGGAGAGGGCCCATTCTGGCGGCGGGGTGCCAGACATCAGAGTACTCACCCCTTATAAGGAAAGGGCCCTGGGGGCTGTGGGGGTGACCGAGGATCGGGTGGTGACCACTGTGGAGGTTGCCGCATGGCACAGAGGTGAGGATACCTTGGTCTTCACCCAGATGATCTGTCAAATGTGAGTTGTTAATGCCATATTCACTGACCCATCCCTCCCACTGACCACTTGTCCATTCTCCTGCAGGACCTGCAGCCGACAGCTCCGGCCCATCCGGGGTGCCCCCTCCCCGCGCCTCCCATAACAACTCCTGGGAGGAAATCTCTGACAATGCCACCATAATAGTCACGGCACAGCTGTCATCCCCACCCTCGACCAGCACAGAGACACACACCTCAGTGGGCAACAGCAGTGGACAGGCCTCTGGGGCACATTCTGATGAGCACCACACACTTGCTAATGCACATCAAGTGGAGGCAGGGACGGCCAGGCGAGACAGCAGTCAGAGGCCTGCTGGATTCCAGGACCCAGCTGGGTCCCAGTTAGATGCTGGTCCTCTGGAAGGCTGATACAGACGCTAGGGTGTGACGTGAGATTCGGTTGGGGACGTCAATGACCCTCCAGCAGGTCCATAGCTGATTGGCGGAGTCCCAGAGGCTACAGGCCCAGGAGATTGCGCCGGCAACACGTGGCACTGAGGGCAAAACTGCAAAGGTGGCAACCGCAGTGGAGAGCCTGGTGCACGATGTCACCAGCATGAGTGAAGGTGTCCAGGGCATTGCTCAGTCAGTGACGGCCCTAGCAGAGCACCACAACAGCATGCACAGTCGCTGGGGGACATCAGCCATCACCAGATGGACCTTGCTGAAGCACCGCAAAACATGTCCTAGTCTCAGGTGGGCATTGTCGAGGCACTGCTAGCATGTCCCAGTCTCAGGTGGGCATTGTCGAGGCGCTGCGGAGCATGGCCCAGTCTCAGGTGGGCATTGCTGAGGCACTGCTAGCATGTCCCAATCTCAGGTGGGCATTGTCGAGGCACTGCTAGCATGTCCCAGTCTCAGGTGGGCATTGTCGAGGCGCTGCGGAGCATAGCCCAGTCTCAGGTGGGCATTGCTGAGGCACTGCTAGCATGTCCCAGTCTCAGATGGGCATTGCTGAAGCACTGCTAGCATGTCCCAGTCTCAGGTAGGCATTGCCCAAGCACTGCAGAGCATGGCCCAGTCTCAGGTCGGCTCAGCCGAGGCGCTGCGGAGCATGTCCCAGTCACTGGGGGATGTGTCCCAGTCACTGAGCACATCGCCCAGAGAGTCGACACAATGTGCGGACATTTGTGAGCCACCAGGGCTGGCAGAGCCAGATTATGCAGGATCAGTGGGGGCTCGATCCAGCTGCCCCTCCGTCACGAGGTGCACCCCAGGGTCCTATGTGCACCGACCTGGTGGAGGGGGCGCTAGATGTCAACACGGAGTAATCCTACGGAGTAGTGATGTGGTCGCCAGCATCTCCCAGTCAGCGCCCAGTACAGTGTAGCATGGCAGGGCATGAGCCGCGGGCATGTTCATCAGGGCCCTCTGGCCCAAGAGACCCCAGAGGACCCCTGCCAGGGACATCGAAGGTTATGGGATGCTGTAGGCAACAAGCTGCCTCAGACTCTGACGTGCATCCTCGAGACACACCTCGACATAGTGGTAGAGCATGGAAAGCTAAGCACATCGAGGGTAACTGAGAAGGCACTGGCGGGTAGGGGATATGGGGGCAGGGGTGTAAGTGGGATAGAGGGATAGGGGGTGTTGGGAGGAAGGGGGTCTTGGAGGGGTGGTTGAGTGGGACGGCGCCATCGGGAGAGTGGGGCAGTTTGGGACACTTTTGTCACCATTAAAGTCTGTTGGCCTCAATCAGTATGACGCCCCTGGCACTTTGTTCAGCAATGCGGGTGGGTCGAGCACCAATCCCTTGCCCATTTCCCTGGTTATGGGGATCCTGGTCTCCTCCTCCTCCAACGGGCGCTCAGGCACCCATCTCCCCCCACCGAGCCCAGTCCAGCCCAGTCCACAGGTAGCCACCCCCTGCCTCGCACCCCCTCCGCCCTACAACCCTCCCCTCCCAATAGTGGCCCACCCCGACTGAGGCTGAGCCCCCAAGGGCTCCCGCACTCCCTGCTGAGCACCGGCGCAGCAGCTGCAGTGCACCCGGCTCTTTGCCTTGTTCCAGGCCCACCTACATCCTTGGGCCGCCGCAGCAGCCAATCTGTCAGGTTAACATTTTTAAAAAGGTATACTTCTCGGCGTGACCACTTGCTGAGGAGGAGGTTACATGACTTGAGGCCATTAGATTGGGTGTCACCCCTGTTTATTGGATGGAGATTGGGCTTAAGTGATGATTACTGGTTTCTCGCCACGCTCATGTGAGATACTGATTTCGCCAATGGGAGCGAGCCAGTTCGACCACAAACGGATCGGCACCTGACGGGGGTCTCGATTTTGGCCTCTCCTGTGATTTAACAGCCTCATTGCGGTCTCGCTTAAGTGCAAAGCAGTCATTAAATTGTGCTGAGAATCTTTGATCCCTGGTTCAAGATGCTCCAGCTTGGGGAAGCAGTGTTCCAAATTTATCCAATCACATCTTTTAAGAATTTTATGTTTCAATCAGATCAGCTCTCATTCTTATTGATTCCAGGGAATATAGTCCCAGCCCACTCAATCTCTCTTCATTGCACAATCCTCTCATCCCTGGAATTATTCTACAGAACCTTCATTGTACTCCCTCCAAGGTTAGTATATCGTTCCATATGTAAGGAGACCAAAAGTGTATACAGTGCTCCAAGTGTGGTCTCACTAAGGCCCCATACAATTACAGGAACACTTTGTCACTCATATACTCTAATCCCTTTAGAATAAAGGATGGTATGCCATCTGATTTCATAATTGCTTGCTGTACCTGCATGTTACTTTTATGTGATTCATGTACATGGCCATCCATATTCTTCTGAATGCCAACTTTTCCCAGTTTCTCATCACTTAACAAATATTCTGACTTCTCTTTTTCCTTCCAAAGTGGAAAACTTCCTACTTCCCCACATTATATTCAATCTGCCATATTCTTGTCCACTCACTCAACCTGACAATAGCCCATTGCAGTCTCTTAATGTCCTCCTCACAGCGTACTTTCTCACCTAACTTTCTATCATTAGCACTCAGTCCACTCATCTAAGTCATTGATATAGGTTGTAAAACGCTGATTCATCCTTGCGGTACTCTACTAGTTACATTCTGCCAACCTGAAAGTAACTATGTCAATAATATCCATTAATCAATCTTCAATCCATGCTGATATATTAGTGTGACTCATTACCAAATGCTTTTTGAAATATCCAAAACACAGCATATCTACTGGCTCCCCTTGATCTATCCTGCTTGTTCTTCGCCCAAAGGCAGGTCTGACACACAGTACCACGATCTCCACCATGGATAGGTCAAGGAAGCATGTCCCAGGTCAATCCACCCCAGACAGAATGGGGATTGAAATCCAGTCTGTTGGCACCAATCTGATCCAGACCAACCATCCAGACAACTGACCCTCCCAAGGTGTCCAAGATGCTGTGGCAACAAACCGTTTTACACACATGTTGTGGACCTGGAACTACAGATACTGATTGTAGAGATTTCAATTTTTTCCAATCACGTGGCTGAAAATGGATCTTTTATCACCTGCCATTTTGCATATGTTGAAAAGATTTACACGTTTTATTCACAACCTACATTATTGACACACCTTCCTTGACCATCAAGTCCTGGAATGAGATTCAAATCTTGGGTTTCTGGTTCAGAGGGAGTAACGCTACCCACTGTGCCACAAGACTTTTGAGTGAAAACCTCAAAAAGCTCTAATAGATTTGTCAAACACTGCTCCCTTTTCATAAATCTACGATGACTACCGAATTATATTATGATTCTCTAACTACACTGTTACCACATCTCTAAACTTAGATTCTAGCATTTTCCCTCCTAATGATATTGGACGAACTAGGCTAGAATTCTCTGTTTCTCTGGAAGATCAAAACCAATGCATCTATGATCTTTCATATCATCATATCTAAGAGCCTACGAATACCCTATGTGAAGGTTTAGTCTTAGTCACAAGCACACATACTGAAAGTTGCTGCACAGTGCAGACCATCCAAGTACAAATATGGATGGGACTTTTACCATTTACATACATTTTAAAAGTGGGTCAACCACAGATTCTTTATAGTGCAAAAGGTGGCCACTTGGCCTATTGAATCTGCACTGACTCTTTCTACCTGATCCCACTCACCTGCCTTTTCCCTCGAACCTTGCACATTCTTCCTTTTCAGATAGCAACCCAATCCCTTTTGAATAACTATCGAATCTGCTTCCACTACCCTCTCAGGAGGTTTGTTCCAGACACCAAACACTTTTTGGATGAAAAATGTTTTCCTCGCACCACCTTTACTCCTTTCGTCAATTCTTTTGAATCTGTCCTTGATTCTGTCTTGAGTGGGAACAGTTTATCACTGTTTATTTTTTAAAAAAATGTAGAGTTCCCAATTAATTTCTTCCAGTTAATTTAGCATGGCCATTCCACCTAGCCTCCACATCTTTGGGTTGTGGGAGCGAAACAGTGGAAGGAAAAACAGCAAAAAGGATTATTATTTAAATGATAAAATATTAAAACATGTTGCTTTGCAGCGGGACCTTGGTGTGCTAGTGCATGTGTTTCAAAAAGTTGGTTTACAGGTGCAACAGGACATTAAGAAGGCGAATGGAGTTTTGTCTTTCATTGCTAGAGGGATGGAGTTTAAGACTAGGGAGGTTATGCTGCAACTGTATAAGGTGTTAGTGAGGCCACACCTGGAGTATTGTGTTCAGTTTTGGTCTCCTTACCTGAGAAAGGATATACTGGCGCTGCAGGGTGTGCAGAGGAGATTCACTAGGTTAATCCCAGAGCTGAGGGGGTTGGATTACGAGGAGAGGTTGAGTAGACTGCGACTGTACTCGTTGGAATTTAGAAGGATGCAGGGGGATCTTATAGAAACATATAAAATTATGAAGGGAACAGATAGGATAGATGCGGGCAGGTTGTTTCCACTGGCGGGTGAAAGCAGAACTAGGGGGCATAGCCTCAAAATAAAGGGAAGCAGATTTAGGACTGAGCTGAGGAGGAGCTCCTTCACCCAAAGGGTTGTGAGTCTATGGAATTCCTTGCCCAGAGAAGCAGTTGAGGCTCTTTCATTGAATGTTTTCAAGATAAAGATAGATAGTTTTTTGAAGAATAAAGGAATAAACGGTTATAGTGTTCGGGCGGGAAAGTGGCGCTGAGTCCACAAAAGATCAGCCATGATCTCATTAAATGGGAGAGCAGGCTCGAAGGGCCAGATGGCCTACTCCTGCTCCTAGTTATTATGTTCTTATGAAACCCATGCAAACACGGGGAGAATGAGCAGTGACCAAAGCCGGGATCGAACCTGGGACCTCGGTGCCGTGAGGCAGCAGTGCTAACCACTGCGCCACCCTGCTGCCCTGTTTCTCACTATTCACCCTGTCCATACCTCTCAGGATCTTGACTATCGCATTGGTACAGTGGCACAGTGGTTAGCACTGCTGCCTCACAGCGCCAGGGACCCAGGTTCAATTCTGACATTGGGTGACTGTGTGGAGTTTGCACTTTCTCCCAGTGTCTATCTGGGTTTCCTCCGGGTGCTCCAGTTTCCTCCCACAGTCCAAAGGTGTGCAGGTTAGGTGGATTGGCCATGCTAAATTGCCTCTGGTATCCAAAAGATTAGGTGGGGTTACTGGGTTACGGGGATAGGGTCAGTGCAAATATGATGGGCCGAATGGCATCCTTCTGCACTGTAGGAATTCTATGATCTCTGTCAACACTTCTCTCAGCCTTCTTTTCTCCAAGCAAAACAGTCTCAACCTTGGCTCTTGAATTCAATGAATGACATTTTGTTGTGAATCATGATTTTCTACCTATATATGTATTGTGCGCATTGCATTTACCTCTCAAAAGGTTTGACAGAACAAGATAATATAGCCACACAAAAGACTGTGCAAACAATAAGGGTGAATAGATGCATCCAAGACTTTGGGAAGTGTCTGCTTTCTTGGAGGTCACAGATGAGATAAGGTTTACCACATAAAAAAGACAAAACATAATTCTCCTGACTGAGATGACTGGAAAACCATAAGGAAACACGACCAAGTCAGTGCAATTTTGATAAATGTTACACCCAAGTGCCAAAAGCGGGCTTTTTTTAGTTATGAGATTCAAAGCAATAGGAGATGTTACAGTGGGGCATGTCATGGTTAGATTTATTAATTATCTGGTTATTTGTGCCAAAAAAATCATTTTCCATTCAAAAAGCACTTGGAGAATTCAACCTTAAGATAAAAGAGTGTGAACATGTTACTGTAGCCATAGCTACAGATGGTCATAACTGCGGACAGCTTTGAATACACCCACAGCAGCAAAACCACCACAATATCACCACTATAGGATGCAATAGGCAACAAATTAATGTATTTTCCTTTCAGCTGCAAGATCAGAGTTTGAATCCAGGAGAAATAGGATGAATATTCACTGCAGTAACTGTGCAGGTTTTTGTTTTCAAAATGAGTTTCAAGCAGCTTCCATCCAATTCCTCGTGGGGGTTGAAGCTTCAGCAGAAAGCACATAAATGGGCAATCTTAGACTCTAGACAGCCCTTTGGGAATAAGGTGCAAAAATGCTCAACTGGCACAGTAAGAAGTGCTCTCCTGAGGTTATGATTAGAGCATTCTGTTAGCATAGAGTGGCAAAAAATCTATTCTGCTCCCAGGCATTATGTCTGACCTGCAAGTGCTTGGTTTTGACACAGGGTACCCAAATTAGAAACGTTTATTCCATACCACTAAAGTTTCTCACTTTGTTGAGCACAAAATATAAAACTTTAAAAACACAATCTATTTTGCCCAGTGTGTTTTGGCAATATTTAAGGTGAGGGCTGTGAGTGTTGCGGAGTGGATCACGTTTCTCCTCCCTGTCAGAATGAGCCACAGGTTGACTGTAAAGTTCTCTTTGCTCTGCTCCAATTGCTCTGCCTTGAAAGAGCACACACGATTGCACAAGCCTGACACTTCCCCACACCAGCAACCTTCACACGCTCTTTGAACGAAGCTGCCAAGTTATGTCACATCATATTATTTTTGTGTTGTGGTTCTGCACGACTAAGAACTGGGTTCAGACTATTACAAACTCGCTTCACATGATGCCATGACAGCAGAAGAGAAACTTTCAGCCCATCATTCTGAACAAATTTTGATGCCAGATCCCAGTGGTGAAAGGATAGTTCCTAAACCTCAGTCCTTATTTTCAATAGTTCGTGTGCGATGGGCAGAATGCTATGTTGGAGAAAGAAGTGTGGACTTTCCATTAAGGAGGATGGCATAAAGTCAACTCGTGACCGTATCAGCTGCTAGTTGTCTATAGTTGCGGGAAAATATTTTTATTTCTCTTCAGTTGATACTTGGTGCGTAACTTGGTGCATTCCAAGAATGCAAAGAAGAAAAATGTATAATTTAAACATAGACAATGTTATGCTGCTGGCAAATGTCTGTACACAATAGCTTACTGAAGGCTTTATTCAAGCACTAAAATGAAGTGAGATCAGCTGCTAGTGGTATCGGTCTGTCCCATTTTAAAACTTGCAGTCTTGAGGCATAACTTTTCAAAGCTGGGATTCCCCAGAGGATCTGTGATAACATCAAATTCATGGCGAGTAGACATTAGGTTTTAAATTGTTAACTTAGGCACATTGGAGTTATAACTGGCAGGCAACTGTCGGAATTGGGTGCAATGCCAGTTATGCACCCCAAGTCAATTTTGTCATTCAATGGTGAGCAATGGAGAATAATGTAGAATGGCATAGAAAGGAGTAACCTGGGACTGGGTATGGTACCACCCACAGTGTGATGTAAAGAAATTCATGATCCGAGTCTAGAGGGCAGTCTGGGACTGAACAGGGACCATGGGCGCGATTCTCCAAGCCCCCACCGGGTTGGAGAATCGCCGGGGGCTGGCGTGAATCCCGCCCCCGCCGTGTCGCGAATTCTCTGCCACCAGAGATTCGTCGGGGGCGGGAATCGCACTGTGCCAGTCGGCAGGGACGGGAATCGCGCCACGCCGGTCGGCGGGCCCACCTCCGGCGATTCTCCAGCCCGCGATGGGCTGAAGTCCCACTGCTGTCAACCCTCTCCCGCCGGCGTGGATTAAACCACCTTTTGAACGGCGGGACAAGGTGGCGCGGTCGGGCTCCGGGGTCCTGCGGGGGGCGTGGGGCGATCTGGCCCCGGGGGGTGCCCCCACGGTGGCCTGGCCCGCGATCGGGGCCCACCGATCCGTGGGCGGGCCTGTGATGTAGGGGCACTCTTTTTCTTCCGCCTTCGCCATGGTCTTCACTCTGGCTGAGGCGGAAGAGACCCCATCCCCTGCGCATGCACGGGGATGACGTCAGCAGCCGCTGACGCTCCCGCGCATGCGTCGCCCGGTGAAGACCTTTCGCCGCCGGCTGGCGTGGCGCCACAGGCCTTTCCCGCCATCCGGCGGAGTGGAAACCACTCCGGCGCGGACCTAGCCCCTCAAGGTGAGGGCTTGGCCTCTCCGCACCTTTGGGGCGGCCCAACGCCGGAGTGGTTCCCGCCACTCCATTACGCCAGAACCCCCCGCCCCGCCGGGTAGGGGAGAATCCCGCCCAAGAAGATATAGGAGCAGAATTAGGCCATTCAGCTCAGCGAGTCAGCTCTACCATTCAATCATGGCTGATGGTGGGAGGATGGGATCGTTGTTATTGATATGGGTATTGATTATTGTTTATTGTTGGTGGGTGTAAATTTGGGAGAAAATGTGAAAAAGGAGGAGAATAAAGAAATATTTTTTAACAATCATGGCTGATATGTTTCTCATCCCATTCTCCTGCCTTCTCCCCATAACCCCTGATCCTCCTATTAATCAAGACATGTGTAGAGGCAAGCATGATGACAGCTCCTAACTTAAGACCATATGTTGTACCCTGGAGTCCCCCAAGGTTCCAAGCCCGGTCTTAAAGGGGACATCACCTTACATGATGATAAGGGTACAGTAATACAATAACTGTTCATCACACTGTATAAATGTATATAGTTACTAGTAGTTAATAAACACTAACTGTTAAACTATACAAGACTCAGAATCTCTTCATGAGACGTACCGAACTACACCACAACATCTTACAACAAGTCATATTGGGTGGGAAGTATGTTCAGTGATCCATCCAATCCCATTTGTTTCCCGCAAGATACTTAGGTTAAAAATAAAAACAGAACAGAATAAAACTAGAAAATCCTTGAAGAGGTCAGGCAGCACCTGCTGAGGGAGAAACAGTTAACATTTCAGGTAGATGACCTTTCATCAGGAGTATGTTAAAATTGCTTTCATCGCGTCTGTTGCCGTGAAATCAAAAATGATTTCTGCTGTAATAGAATTGATTCCCTTTGTAACATCGTCTCTGAGGAGTTGAAATATCTAGTTCTTGGGAGGGGGGTCAATATTTGCAAGGGCTGTTTTCTTCAACCCCTGCTCTCACATTGAAGAGATGTTTGAAAAGCAACTTCTTACTGCACGACACCAGCCCATCTTCAGAGCTGTTATATGTTTTTGTTTGATGGAATATGCTTGAGGTTAGTATATATTCAGAATCTGAGAAAAGTTGAAACAGAAAGATTAAAAGGATTTACTTCATGACAAGTACCTTCTAATCAAACGCTTCCCTTGCACTGGTAGTCAAAGAGCCCATGGCATTATTCGATTTAATGCAGTCGGGCTTTTCCGGTGTCCTAGCCAATACTTAGCTCTCAACTGACATCTCTAAAAAAAAAGATTATCTGGAATTTATTTCATTTGTGCTTTTGTGAGCTTGCTGTTTGGAAATTGATTGCTGTGGATCCTACGTTGCACCAGTGAGTACACTTTTAAAAGTACTTGATAGTTTGGAAAGCACTTTGGGACAACACAAGATTATAAAAAAAACTGCATCTTTCTCTCAACAATCTTTACCAAATGCAATCTTCACTGGAATACTCCTGCGGAAAACAATTAATTTTTGTGACAAAGTTTTTCCTCCCCTCCAAAACAAATTAACTTTATACCCATAATTTTCCTTTAAAATCATTTTTTGTTTGCACACAGCAAGTACTGGCCAATCAGGAAATTGAAGAAGTAGCTGAGGTAATATCAGCATGTCAGGATTATATTGAGATCGAGTGAATTGGCTGCAATCCGTAACTGTTCCAACCCCAAATTGATTGGATGCTATTTCTCTGGCTGAGTTCAATAAGTGGAAAATTTCAATACATGGTGGGATGTATCGCTAGAGTAGTGAATGCTATATCTGCCACCAAGAAGCAGAGGTGGCATTAAAGCTGCTCTAAAATAATGGGGGTTATTTTCAGCCCACGTTCACCATCAGAGAGAATGGCTACATGGGTGGAAAATACGACAAGAATCACATTTCCCGATTCTTGCCAGCGAGATTGCATTTCCTGATGTTCCATGCTCCCCGCCGGCGACATTTTGAGGTTCACACTCACAAAGGGCAATAATCTCATTTTAATTGTTTTGCATACATTTCCATCTAATTACCAATTTCTGCTGCCACATGATCCCTCCTCACTGAATATTCATACATCGCCGATGTGACGTCACGTTGGTGAGGTTTACGACAACTATTTGAAAATGTGACTCAGTTGAGAGTATCCCCAAGACCATTAAGGGGGAGGGGAGAGAGCAGGCAGTGAGGGGGGAAACACCAGCGATACGTCTGCCATGGGCAGTGGTTGTTGGCCATGGTGTGGGAGACAGTCCCTGATGATTGTGCTTGTGGGGGAGGGGGGGGGGGTATAACGAGCCCCCAAGGCCTCCATGTTGGCAAGTTGGGAGGGCGGATTCAACTTAATTTATGATCAGGGTACCCATTAAATATGGTGCCCCGATCTCTGTGAAGCCGGCCTTGCCAGCTCGATCAGGCCCTACCTGAAGGCGAACATCCTGCATTTTCTCTGAGCGCCTGAAAATCTGGCCTAAAAACTCACCGTGTAGCTGGAGAGCTACACGCTGGTCCTATACACTGGTTTTCAGTCAGAACTTGACACTTTGTAAAGATATGGGAAAATTCCGATCAATGAGACATAAATAAAATTCCAAAAAGTTTTTTTTAATATAAGATTCTAGAATGGCTCATCTAATCTGCATTTCACAATGCGATTCCTGTCTGTAACTCACTGCTAAGCATCTATTATTCAATACATAATCTATACAATGTCTTGATTCAACAAGCCTGCGATTGATTGATTGATTGATTGATATTTATTGTCACATGTACCAAAGTACAGTGAAAAGTATTTTTCTGCAGCCAAGGAAACGTACACAGTACGTACTGAGTAGACAAATGAATAATCGACAGAGTACATTGACAAACGGTACATCAACAAATAGTGATTGGTTGCAGAACAAGGGCCAAATGAAGCAATAAATGAGCAAGAGCAGCATAGGGCATCATGAATAGTGTTCTTACAGGGAACAGATCAGTCCAAGGGAGAGTTGTTGAGGAGTCTAGTAGCTGTGGGAAAGAAGCCGTTCCTATATCTGGATGTGCGGGTCTTCGGACTTCTGTATCTTCTGCCTGATGGAACGAGGGCAAAGCCTGGGTGGGAGGGGTCACTGACCATGCTGACTGCCTTCCTGAGACAGCGGGACGTGTAGACAGAATCAATGGGAGGGTGGCAAGAATGTGTAATCCGCTGGGCTGAGTTCACCACACTCTGCAGTTTCTTGCGATTTTGGGCCGAGCAGCTGTGATGCAGCTGGATAGGATGCTGTCTATGGCACATCTGTAGAGGTTTGTGAGAGTCGATGTAGACATGCCAAATTTGTTTAGGAAGTAGAGACGTTGTTGGGCTTTCTTGACTGTTGCATCAATGTCAGTGGACCAAGTTTCCGTTGTGTGTATTAGATTGCAGCCTCTGCCACATTCCATTGTGCCACATATTTGGACCCCGCAACAATGTTATATTCTGAACTTACTGTCATCTTTATTCATTATCCATATTATATTAAATTAAGTGCTGTAGTTCCCTCCCAGACTTTCATTATTCTCAATGGCTTGAATTTTCATCTTCGTGGTGGACAGGACAAGTCGAGAAAATTCCTGGCTCGGCCCACCCACCTGAAAGGAAAGTGCCCGCAAAGTCAGGATCTTCATTGCTGGGGACCAGGCGTGAATGGGAACCGTGCCAGGGCGATCTGGGAAGTGGACATGGGCCAAATGTGGGCAATTGGGACTAACTTAGTGGTAAAAACTGGGCGGCATGGACAGGTTAGGTCAAAGGGTCTGTTTTCATGCTGTAAACCTCTATGACTCTATTACTCTAAGTGTGGAGGCAGCCACAAGGAGCTGCTGGGTGCAAAGACGGGCTGCTTCAATGACCCACCTTGATGCTATGGGCCTTTGTCCCTGTGAAAAATAAAACAGAAAGGCTACCTATCCCTCACCCTTCACACGCCATCATCATCCAATTACTCCCAAGGTCAACTCATGCTCCCCACCTACTCCCTATATCCCTGTGTCTCCTCAAGTTCCCTCAAGCAAGTTCTGCCCTTTCACCCACCCCCTTAGGCCCCTCATGCCCCCTTGCCATAATTTGGCACTCCGTGCCCATTTATCCACTGTATACTTTCTAGGACATAACAAGGCTGGACCTAGAGCCCAGATAGCAATTACAATATGAGAACACCTGTGCCCCATAGGAAACATTGTTTGATTGACAGCTCAGGCTCTCTGATCTCTGCGGTCAATTTCACAATATTTGTTGACATACGTTAAATGCTTTCTAGGATTTGTGATTTGTGTTTTTGAAACTTCAAATGGCCTGAATGCTTGACACTTGTATTAGCTTGCAAATCAGACTTATTTTCAAACATAGTAGAAAATTATCAGTGAATTAGATTTTTTCAAAGTTTATTATACACATGCCATAACCCACTATGCTGTTTATTAGTTGTAGAATGTGTCAATGCCCATGCAACTACCAGAGCTTGTCACAGGGGACATGAGAGGGAACCTGCAGAATTTATCTTTTAAAAGGTTGCCTTATCCACATTCGGGGAACTGTGAACTACGACTCTTTAAAAATCTGACCGAACTCCATGAAAGTTGTGGAGGAGTAGAACATGCCCACCTCTGCAATGGAGCCAGCCAGTTCATGAGAGCCAGATGCAGGCTTTAGACAGGAACCTGCCTGCACCCTTGAAAGGCACTCCCAAAAATCAGACAGCCCGGGAGTATGTTCAGGAATTTTGGAATCGTTATCCACCTGCCATTTTAAAGGGCTCCCATATCAAACTGACTCGGTGAAAATCCAGGCCAATGCGTCAGATCTAAGAATGATCACTAACTGTGCAAAGGTGAACTCGTGACAAGAGCAATTGCTGAGCAAAGTATTTTTTCTTGTCCTTGGAAGTGAGCCAGCTTTCATCAGGAGTCAGCTAATTTTGTTTTTCCCTTCTCGTGACGGATAGTCTAATGTCTGAAATCCAAGATATTGCACACATCTGTTCTTTTGGCCACAGCAGTAAAGAATTGACCAATGAGCAACTGCATTAGAGGTAAGTGAGTCAGTCTCAGAGTCCAAATCTCACAAAGACTGATGTGGAACAGACAAACCAAGCAAGCAGCTCACACATGATTCCGCATTAAATCCATACCGTATTTTTACTGTGCCAAGTGGAGCAAAGGTTGAAGGTAGCAGCAATTGGGGAAGAAAACCTAGTATTATTTATAGATGATTCAGTCTTCAAATATACATTTTCCACCTGCCTGCCAACAGTTGCAGACCCATGGGTTTAATTTTCCTCAGAATTTTCACCCCACTCTCTCCCAAATGCTGCTCAGCATTTATAATTTGACACAGGATAGCTGTGCACATAGGTAGATATTGATTTTACACAAGCAAGTATTGCTGAGTCATGGGAAAACTGGGTAGAGGCTGCTGAATAAATGTTTTTTTTCTGCATGGTTGAAGAAAACTCCTTCAAGGTGAGGCAGCTGAAGACATACCAACAGCGCGATTAAGATTGAGAAATGGTCCCGTCGCATTACTATAAGGGAAAAGAGACGTCAAATTAAACTTTTCCAATTCATTCCCAACTTAATGATGAGGCAGATGTCCTTTCCTCCTTAGAATATTACACAACAACATGCTGAGCAGCTGAAATTGGTCTATGCCTGTCGTGCAAAATGGGCTGGTAGTGAAGCGAAAGCTATTTTTTTCCCCCATACCAATATTCTCTTTATTGGAGTTCACGGGATGATAGTTTGGAGGCCTGCATCTTAGTCTCACTCTTGCTTTTACTTGTTCAAAAGTTAAAGATCTTGGCAATATTTTCCAAGTCAATGCAAAATAAGAACTGGTGCAATGCGTAACTGGTTGTTGATTCTCCATGAACCTACTTTGCACTACTGATGTAGACCAATTACATCCCCTTGATGTTGAACTATTGGCTTCTAAAAAGGAAGATCAATTTCTGAATTGGGTGGTAATCATGGGCGGGATTCTCCGACCCCACGCTGGGTCGGACAATCGCCGGGGGCTGGCATGAATCCCGTCCCCGCCGTGTCCCGAAGTCTCCGCCACCAGAGATTCGGCGGGGGCAGGAATCGCGCCGCGCCGGTCGGCGGGGGCGGGAATCGCGGGCGGGCCCACCCCCGGGGATTCTCCGGCCCACGATGGGCCGAAGTCCCACTGCTGGAATGGCTGTCCCGCTAGCGTGGATTAAACCACCTTTTGAACGGCAGGTCAAGGCGGCGCGGGCAGGCTCCGGGGTCCTGGGGGGAGGGGGGGCAGAGCGATCTGGCCCCGGGCGGTGCCCCCACGGTGGCCTGGCCCGCAATCGGGGCCCACCGATCCGCGGGCGGGCCTGTGCCGTGGGGACACTCTTTTTCTTCCGCCTTCACCATGGTCTTCACTATGGGAAAGGTGGAAGAGACCCCCTCCCCTGCACATGCGCGAGGATGATGTCAGCAGCCACTGACGCTCCCGCGCATGCGTCGCCCGGCGACGACATTTCGGCCCTGGCTGGCGTGGCACCAAAGGCCTTTCCCGCCAGCCGGCGGAGCGCAAACCACTCCGGCGCGGGCCTAATCCCAAAGGTGCGTAAGTCTCCGCACCTTTAGGGGCAAAGCCCTCACCTTGAGTTCTTCGCCGGGCGACGCATGCGCGGGAGCGTCAGCGGCTGCTGACGTCATTCCCGCACATGCGCAGGGGAGGGGGTCTCTTCCGTCTCTGCCATAGTGAAGACTATGGCGAAGGCGGAAGAAAAAGAGTGCCCCCACGGCACAGGCCCGCCCGCGGATCGGTGGGCCCCAATCGCGGGCCAGGCCACCATGGGGGCAGGCCCCCCCCGGGGCCAGATCGCCCCCCCCCAGGACCCCGGAGCCTGCCTGCGCGCCTTGTCCCACCGTTCAAAAGGTGGTTTGATCCACGCTGGCGGGACAGGCATTCCATCAGCGGGACTTCGGCTCATCGCGGGCCGGAGAATCGGCGGGGGTTGGCCCGCCGACCGGCATGGCGCGATTCCTTCCCCCGCCGAATCTCTGGTGGCGGAGACTTCAGGACACGGCGGGGGCGGGATTCACGCCAGCCCCCGGCGATTCTCCGACCCGGCGGGGGTCGGAGAATCCCGCCCCATCTTCTGGACGTTTAAGGCTTTGATATTCTGCTAAGTTCAAGGAAATTGCTCACTTCCAAGACACTGAAATGATTTATTCCCTCCTTCCTCCGCCCTTACCCCCAAATATAACAGCTGCCTATTTTGGATGCTTGGCCCATTCTATGGGAACAAGATTGTGCATTCAAAATCCCTGGATTTGCGGCTGATGTTGCCTCGCTATAGAGGAACAGTTTATACACTTCTACCACTCACAGGGTTACAAGTGGAACAGGTTGTCAGGGAATTACTTATGCGGAGACATGGTTATATAACCCACATTTTATTGGATACATTTGCTTCACATTGGTTTAATTTAAATGCCAGAATTTGCTGAACCGTCCCAAAGACCGAGTCCAACTAGACAAAGCCAGCATTTACAGCATCTGCAGTAAATGGAATTTGCGGTAGATAATTTAAACAATGACCAATGGTTGAGTGAACATTAAAAGGACAGGTAGAGAAAGGAAATAACAGCAGAGGATAAATCTGCTGCAGTTTAACAGACTGTGTAGAGTTTGGGTTTTGTGCCAAACTAAATTACAGCGGCACAGATTTACGAAAGCCAGTTAGGATGAAGCATCCATTCCAGGGAAAATAGTAAAAAGGTATGTGGAAATGTGGCGTTATACAAACATCCAAAAAAACTGCCCATTCAGACATATGTGATCTCCACGCATCGTCATCAAAGCCCCCACCTCTTGTCATGCAATCTCCCGGAGAAGAGATATAAAAATAAATGAGAGATTAAAAAACTTGGCACCAAATTAGGGCAACATTCTCGGAAGCTCATCTCATCCCCTTGAAAGCAATCAAGTGAACTCTTGGACGTCATTATGACCAATGTGATGTGTTTCAGTTAATCCATCCACTTTCTATAACTTGGGATGTCAGGAAAACTCATCCAGCTCTCATTTTAAGTCAATCTAATCTAACTCTCGTTTCTTATTTTCTGTTGATGTTCTCTAGTTCTCAGTTACTTAACTGCCTCAACAGCCCCAAAAGAAATTATTTCGCTCAAAGTTTATGTCCTTGATATTAACTTTTGCACAACAGGCAGGAGAGGGTGCATGCCTATTGCCACTTTTATACAGGCGAGTAGTGTGCCTTTATAGTGTCTTGCTCGAGAGTCATGGTCCTTTATTAATATATTTAAATCAAGCTCACGCAGTGCAATGAGGAGGCTGATTTACATTTGAATATTGCTGTCTGCAATTCCCAGGGCTTGGAAAACCTGTGTAAAGATGTATCAATATTTCAAATATTACTGTGAAATATTGTGAAGCTGGTTGTGGGAGCTGTGCTTGTATGCTTTGTGGGTGTGTGACTAAGTTAACAGAATTAAAGACAGTCAGACAGCAAGGTTTAAATCATCATGGTTTAGATGCAAAAGCAGGCATTTTGAAGTGAAGAAGAGGAAGCTAAAATGGAATAAATAAACAGCAGGAATGGAAATCTGCATGAGGGGAGATAAAGATATTTTGGTTGCGCTTACGTGTTGAAAGGGTTAAAACAGACACAGACCATCAATTAATAAAGCAATGTTATTACGTCTATTTTTCAGAAATAGTGGCCATAATGGCAACATGAAATATTTTTTATATTCTGGGAAAGATTCCTTTGTGGCCACCTAAAATGGCCTCCCATAAAGAACGCTGGGAAAAATGGTCATGTCAGGCTGCAGTCTGCAGATACACAAAAGCTGCAGCTCAGACGTTTTTAACAGCCCAGGAGAAAGACCATCTCCAGGCATCCCAGCAACAATAGAACTTTCCTGTTAATCACATTGTTTATCAGACATAGCAGCACCTAAGATCCTGTCCCCAACACAATAAATAATTATTGTATTAAGTAACTTGTATGATCATTTGTCCATCGTATATGGGTTAAATACACACTGTGGTTTAGAAGGTATAACACCTTCCAAAGAAAAGTTAAGAACAATGAGTTTCAAGATGAAAGAGAAAGAACAGATTTAAGGAACGATTGAAAACTGTGTTAGAGAAGAGGCTATGTGACATCTTGCGTGTGGTGCTTGGACAGACTTGTGAAGTAAACAGCCTCTAGCCAGCACCAGAGAAGTGTATGTTTGATCCAGAAACCAAGATTTTGTTACGCGCAATGGATTTCCATTGTTAAGTGAGAGGGAGAGATAAGCCCTGTTAAATACCTCCTTTATGACAGCAGTGGGTGCCTTGTGGTAATATTACTGGGATATTTAGAGATTAAAAATCTATAGGGACTGTTTCCTGGAAAAGGAGGGTTTATTTTTGAATCTAGCTAAGTAGAAATCTTTTGGGAAATGTTGTAAGACTAAATGTAACTGTGTCACTGTAATCTTGTGTATTTAAGTTTTCTTTTGTTAATATATGTTTTAATTTAATTGTTGAAAGTTCCATAAGTGGTATTGGATTGCTTACTCCTTTTTTTCAGTACATATGTCTTCTTGTAACAAAATACAAATTGCAAATTATTGTGATAGTCTGTCCAAGTTTCCTTTTAGAATTTGGGCAGCCCGGCAGTAACCACCTGCCATATCATAAAAGCTGGCACAAAAATGGAGGTGAGAGTTGCCTTCTCCAGAAGGCAAGTGCTTTTCATAGCACTCCCGGTGGACCACAAGCAACAGGGATGTTCCCCTCCTCACCCTCAATGTGCCTGCACCTGAAAGGAGTCAACAGCTTCCCTTTAGGTGGTTGCAGCATTTCACACACCTCCGCTGTGATCTCCAACCTCCTCTCCACAAGCCACAATGTGTAGCTCCCTCCCTATTGATTGCCAGGTATCAATCTCGAGGACCACCCCATCTCCCACCACTGCGGAGCAATTTTAAGCAGCTCTGGACCAAGAAGCTTCAAATAATATCATCTCAACATAGACAGTTCTTTGGGCTAACTGGCTGACAGGTAATTGCAAGGGAACTGGCAGAGTGACAATGGTGGGTGCATAAAAGATGTCAGCCTGAAAGAGGCCATCAAGGTCCTGCTCCACCCGAGCCACTGTTACTCCCTGGGGCAGTGCCTCAGCAATCCCATGATAATTTGTTGGAGAACTGATTACTGAACTGCAGATACTCCCTGCAAGCCTCTTTGAAAATTGATATCTTCTCCCACATCGGAAATATTCTGAATTTGTATTGAAGTTAAGCTAAACTTGCAAGAGAACAAGCTGAGCTTCTGTGGTAGTAAGTTGATCTTTGGAGTCTGAACTTCCACTGAAGGACAAATAATTTGGTAGCTTCTGCTTGTGCTACAATGAAAGTTGAGACATCAGCCATCAAACATTGCATCATATTTTGGTGCACAAGTGTCCCAGTGGAATTTGCCACCATTTCCACAACACATTAGCTCCAAGTTCTTTGCACACCCTCTGTCACGTTGATGACAAACTCTTTCATATTCCTCGATTTTGCACATAGGGGTAACAATGCATATAGCATTTCATTGTGTGTACTCATCAGCCTTCTTCTGTGCACTCTGCAATAGAATTTGTACAGGTCCATGCCCTCCAGCAAGCTAGCACCTTTGCTACCATTTTCTCCCTGTTCTAGCTCTAAGCCACTCATGTCAGGTGTCTCACACCACATTCAGATCCCAACTGTAGGCTATCCCCTAAAGCACGCTCAGTCCCTATGTAAAACTGAAACTGCGATGTGGCCACAGGTTCTGATGGAAAATAATTGAGGCACTTCCTCTTGAGTGTCCCCACCCCTCCCACAATGCATTTGGTCATTTTGCACAGGTGTCCCCAATGGCAATACTTGTTTGCCCCCATTGAAGGAAAATGTATGTTTCACAAAAGATTGCTGGTGGTCCTTCATTGGCTCCGGCACCTGATATAGCAGCCCTGGTGTTCCTGGAGAGATACACCCAGAACACCAGTGAGAATATGCAAATAACCTTGCATCACCCAATTGGTGAGCCATTGATACGAAGGCACATGTTGCATCTGCACAGTGCCGGTGGTGTAGCACTTGGACCACATTAAATGGTGGACCACAAAGGCCCACCTTTGTGAATATTACCATATAGCATGACATTACCTTCTTCAAACAGTTCAGGTTCCATCTATCGAAATAATTTTACATGACAGAAACCCTCACTCTAAAACAACATTCTAACACAGAATAAAGATGTAATTAGTCGCAACAAATACAGACGAAGAACATTTGTAAAATTGAGGTCAAGTCCTCTGCATTTATTATTGATCGGTTTGTTGCCAAGAAGAATTTTTTTTTCCAGAGGTGGTATTATGGAGGCAACTCTATTCAATATCTACAGATTTCACCCATTCCTGAACTAATACGTGACTTTGATTGACAACGAGCACAGATCCTACAGTGATGTTGAGCAACACAAGCTACAGCCTCAGCGAAACAACTAACTTCCATCAAAAGTACAAAAATTATCCCGTCAAGGTTGACAAATTACACAGTAGCCTGTAGCAAGGCAGCACAACCACCAACTCTTCAAACCGTTCTCTATGCTCAATCAACAATGTGACATACACTTGGCTAATTTAAGGCAGGTCATTACCTGTGGCCGTGTTTGTCCTTCAGCGCTGAAAGCAAGATGGATATCCCTTCATGCATGAAAAGTCATGGAAAATGATCAACCTTCGATCGTCACAGTCTTCTTCCTTCGTACTTACATTGACCTTAAATCAATTGACCTGTAACATGTAAAAGGACAAGGTGACTAAGAAAATAGGCCTAAAATGCAAGTAAACATTCCTCAGCACAACAGAAAGAAATGACACCAAGGTATGAAAAATGTACATAAGGAAAACCTTTTGCTTTTTGCGGAGGTGCTCTGATGAACTCGGCAGTACAATATTGCTGCTCTAGCTTTTCAATCTTCTATTTAACTCTGAGGCCAAATTTCCTGCTTGGTGTGACCATTCGGAAATGTTACAACAGCACAAACAGAGCAGCAGATAATCGTATGAATTGCTCATCTTTTCCTTGTGGGCAATAAATAAGCTTGAAAAGGTTGGTCACATATGTCACCTGAATTCCAAGCCTTGCCAAAGATGTAACTGACTTCTTTGTTTCTCAGCCATATAAACTGGTTGAAAGGAGAGCGAAACAACCATGATGTCTATTGCCACCTTGCCGCTGAGTTCCCAGTTCCTCCCAGAATGCCCACTTGTACTGGTTATCCATTCATTCAGATTTTTGTAGTTGCTTTAAAACACCGATTATATTGTGGCTCGAATTATGTGTCAACTTGAAGTTAAACACATGGAAAAGGGCAACAGTGATAACTGCAGTATGAGGGTCTGGCACATATAGGGTTAACATGGGTCTGAGTACAGTATCACCCACAAAGTGATGTAAGGGAACACATGACCAGTAAGTCTAGTGTTGGACAGAGCCATGGGGACTAACAAGCATGGCGTCACCTCCGAGCTTAAACCCTTCACTCGATGTATGTACACAGTTTTTGTAATTAATAAATGCATAGTTAACCTACTTAAGACTACAAAGCCTTCAAAATCCAGGAAATGTACAGGGAGCAGCATCAAACTCCATGCATGGCCTTCTTTGATCTCGCAAAAGCCTCTGACATAGTCAACTGTGAGAGATTGTGGAACGTACTTCTCAAATTCGGCTGCCCGCAGAAATTCATCACCATTCGGTGCCTGCTTCACGATGACGTGCAAGCCGTGATCCTCACCAACGGAACTACCACAGACCCAATAGGTTTGTAAACTGGGGTCAAACAGGGTTGCATCATCGCACCAATGCTCATCTTCATCTTTCTCACCCCTTCACCCTGAAGCTTCCCTTTGGAGTGAAGCTAACCAACCGGACAAGTGGGAAACTGTTCAACCTCCAACACCTCCAGGACAGAACCTACACCTCATTGAGGTCATTGAGCTGCAGTATGCAGATGACACCTGTGTGTGCGCACACCCAGAGGCCGAGCTACAAACCATCATTGACGCACTCACCAAGGGATATGAGGGAATGGGACTCAGACTAAACATCCGGAAAACAAAGATTCTCTACCAGCCCACTCCTGCCACAAAAAACTGCCCCCGACCATCAAGATCCACAGTGAACCCCTGGGCATTGTGGATCATTTCCCATACCTCAGGAGCCTCCACACTTCGGTGCCTGTTCCAGTACACTGAGGGAGAATTCAGGATGCCCAATTCACCTAACAAGCACATCTTTCAGGACTAGTGGGAGGACACCACAATATTTGTATATATATATATATATATATTTGTAGATATAAATATTTATTTATATATTTGTACAAACCTTTGCCATCAGTTTTTATAGTCTGAGCTAGTTTACTCTCATATCTATCTTACTTTTCTTGATAGCTATTTTCATGGCTTTCTGTTGATCATTAAAGATTTCCCAATCCTCTCGTTTCCCACAAATGTTTGCCACTTTGTATGACTTTTCTTTCAATTTCAGGCTCTCCTTTATCTCAGGGTTACGGGGATAGGGTGGCGGTGTGGGCTTAAATCGGGTGCTCTGTCCAAGGGCCGGTGCAGACTCGATGGGCCAAATGGCTTCCTTCTGCACTGTAGAGATTTTATAATTCTATGCTTCTAAGGCTCCAAGCACCTCGAGTGTCACAGGGTGTAGCATACAGAGGCCAAGCGTAAACAGCGGAGAGCACAGAATCCAGAGCATCCCACTCACTCATCTCATCAAACACCACTTGCAGATCCAGGATTAGACTACTCAGCCACCGCAGAACCCACCTCCAGAGAGTGGAAGCAAGTCATCCCTGACCCTGAGGGACTGCCCAAGAAGACCTAGTATAAAGGAAGATGGTTATGGTTGTTGGAGGTCAGCCACTTCATTTGTAGGACATCACTTAGGGGTAGTGTCCTTGGCCCAAGCGTCTTCAGTTGCTTCATCAATGAACTTTCTTCCATCATAAGGTCAGAAGTAGGGATGCAAAATGTTCAGCACCACTTGCTCAATTAATGAAGCAGTCCATATCTAAATGCAGCAAGACCTGGATAATATCCAGGCTTAGGATGACAAGGGCAAGTGACATTTGTGCTACACAAGTGCTAGGCAATGACCTTCTCCTGCAAGAGAGGATCTAACCATCATCTCTTAACATTCAATGGCATTGCCATCGTTGAATCCTCCACAATCAACATCCTGGGGATAACCATTTATCAGATTCTGAGCTGGGCCAGTCATACAAATACTGTGGCTACCAGGGCAGGTCAGAGGCTAGGAATCCTGTGTCAGGTAGCTCACCTCCTGACTTCCCAAAACCTGTCCAACAGCTTCAAGACATAAGTCAGAAGTGTGATGGAATATTCTCTACTTCCCTGAATGAGTGCAACTCCAGAAACACTCAAGAAGCTCAACACAATCCAGGAGAAAGATGCCCACTTGTTTGACACCTCATCCACCACATTAAACGTTCACTCCCTCCACCACTGAGGAACTGGCAGTCGTGTGTACCACATACAAGATGCACTGCAGTAACTCACCAAGAGGCAGCACCTTCCAACCCACGACCACTACCATCCAGAAGGACAAGGGCAGCAGACACATGTGAACATCATCATCTGGAAGTTCCCCTCCCTGCCACTCACTATCTTGGCTTGGGAAATAAATTGCCGTTCCTTCTCTGTCACTGGGTCAAAACCGTGGAACTCCCTCCCTAACAGCACAGTGAGTGTACCTATACCACCTGGGCGGCAGAGGTTCAAGAAGGCTGCTCAGCACTACCACCTTCTCAAGGGCAGTTAGAAATGGACAATAAATTCTGGCCCAGACAGTGATGCCTACATCTTGTAAATCAATTTTTTAAAAAACAGTGGCGACATTTCAAAGTACTTCATGTGAAATTGTTTGGGATGAGCTGGTGTCATGTATAAATGTGAATCATTCTTTTCTTCCTTTTAAGTGACAATAAACCTCAGCAACAAGGAAAAGAAAACATGATCCACTTTGAAGTTGTGAGACACGACAGTACTCTTGCAGAGCTATCGTTGAATGTTTGCAACTGTGGGGGAAGTGGATTGAAGCAACACAAAACCTAAAGGAAGAGGGTGTATCAAACCTAAAGGAAGAGGCATCAAGTGTCTCCCAGCAGCTATTTCAAACTGAGTGGAGGAGCATGAACATTTTGCCCACTATGATGGGTGAATGGGCCGAATAGAAAACCAGAGACAGGCATAATCATCAAATTGTTTTTAAAAAGCAGAAAAATACAAATTCAGTTTCGCACATTCAGTTTGAGAGCATTTCTTTTCCCTTGCACTCTCCACATTATTCTTTTCTATTCGAGCTGCTCATTCAATCGCTTCTCTCATGTTCTATCACCACCTTACCTCCCATGCCTGCAATTCTATTCACGGGCTTGGCTTCCTACTTTAAGACATACTGGAAGATGTATACATCAATGACTTCAGTCAAGTCATATTGATCTCTCTGAAATGCTGGAGCTGGACGAAGGGGGCAGTGTCACTCACATATCATGTTCTCGAAGAAAGTGAGGATTTTCTTTCAAATTCCACCGCAGCATAACTTTTTCTGAATATGCTGCCGATTTTATCAGTCATTTGCTAGGAATGGCTGAATTGAACAATTTATTTTTTTCCCATTAAGTCTTCAAACCTGCATCATCACTTTCAATCTCACCTCAAACAAGTGCAAGTATGGACGTAGAAACATGTTTAATTTTCCATTCCATTCCAATCGACTATTCCCCGCCCCGCACTGACCACTTCTTCCCTTCCTCCACTGCTGCGAAACATTTAGATAAGGTGCTAAGCCAGGGCCCTGCTGGACCGTAAAAGATCCAATCGCACAATTCTGAAGTGGAACAGGGGAGTTCACTGGGCTGCACTGGGCAATATCTATCTCTCAACCAACATCATTAAAAGTAGATAGTCTGGTCTTGTCACATCTCATTGTAGAAGCTCGCTGTATGGAAAATTAGCTGCCGCATTGCTCACATCCAATAGTGACGACACATCAGAAGAGTGCTTGTTTTGCCCAGAAGGTGCTTTAGAACATTCTGAGGTGTAATATAAACGCAAGATTATCCTGCTTTTTCTACAGTGGCCACCAAAATTGTTAAGCACCAGAATCCCCCAGACATCTGGGGCTGGATTCTCCACAGCCCCGCGCCGAAATCACGACGGCGCGGGGGTGGAGTATCCACTTTCACACCGTAATCGGGCCCGGTGCCGGTTCAGCGATTCTCCGGGACCCGAAAATCGGCGTGACGGCGGAGTACTCCGCGCGGCTGGGGGCCCATTGACAGAGCCCTACCAGCAATCCTTCGCTCCCGACCAGCCGAGTTCCCGATGGCGTGGAACTAACCACCTATTGCCATTCGGGATGCTGCCGTGGCGGCTGCGGGCCCAGTCCGCGGCCGCCCTGTTCGGGGTGGGGGGATCGGACATCAGGGAGGGCCTTATAGGCGGCCGGGGATTAGATCTGCGCGGTTAGATGCTCGGGCGCATGGCGGATCGGGGAGGGCTCATTTGTCTGTCCGAGTTCACCATGAAGCATGCACGGACTCCAAACCGGAAGTGCGGGGCCCGTATCAGCAGGTCAAGCTGCGAGATTTACTTTGGGGCCCTCTTAGCCCCCTGCAGGGCATTCAATTAGCTCAACTTGTTTATCGGAATTTCTGGAGTAAAACACCACCGTTTCTACGCCGGCATGGGGACATAGTCCCATTTTGGGAGACTCCAGCCCCAGATCTCATTAATCACAACATGAAAGTCTCCAACTAATAATTCAACAAATAACCTGACAGCTTTCTTTTTAGTTTTACCGGTAGCAGACCACAGCGCAGTACGGTGTGATTTTCTTCAGGTCAAGTAAGATTTCATGACTTTTCTGAACATCAGTAATAAATTCTCGCAGAATCAATAAAATGACATCAAAACTCAAGAGATTCGAAAAACACCACTTCCCTGTTGTCTTAACACTGGGTTGCATTGCACATTAAAGGAACTCCTGGAGTGCGATTCAGTGGCCTCAGCGCATCTGGATTGATGTCAGGACAAGGCCGTTGAGCCTTGCAAGAGGCTTCGCAGGAGATTCGCAATGCTCAAAACCTCAACGGAATCTCCTGAGGCATCGCGATCTGGATTTCACTCTCGCTGGGTGAGATTCAGGCTTAGATATTTAAACGATCCTTTAGGCTCATTAAAATATGCATTTGCCAGATTCACCAGCCTCGCCAGCGAGGCCTCAACCAGGCACCATTTGGTACTTGTTCACAAAGTCGTGATCCAGTCGTGATGGCACCTGGGGGGTGGTCTCGCTGGGGTGTTGAGGCCCCTGGCACTCAGTGCATTGGAGTGACGCGGCATATGTGCCAGGCTGGCAGTGGCAAGGTCCCCTGGTGTCAGGTTGCCCCGGCCAGGGGTTGGCTTGGAGGGGCCTTGCCTGCAAGAGATGGGGTGAGGGGGGATGGAGCTCGATGGCCCCAGAAGAGATTAGGTGGGTGACGCGGGAGTCCTGAGACCACGATGCGGGTGCTGAGGCAGGCTCGAAAGACCAGGGCTGCCTGTCAAAATGGCGCCTTGATCTGTGGGTTGTTCAGCTAGCCGGTGCAGGAAATGACTTAAAGAGTGGCCTTGATGCGGAGTTCATCACTGAGACCAAACAGGATGACAAAGTGCCGTTAAATAGCAGCATCCCACAGAATCACGCCTATGGTGTTTGTTCTCAATGGGTCAAGCCTTATTATTAGATAATTACAAAATAACGAGTTGGCAGTAATGCTGAAATGATTTGGTAATTATTCCACAGTACAAAACGATTGCATCGAAATATTGAACCAAATGCAACCTCCATCCTTGCCAGGTTAGTGTGTTCAATGGCACATCAGGTTTAAACATGAATCTGGCAGGGTTCTCGAACACAATGCCGAGAAATGGAATTAACTTCATCAAGAAGTTTCCAATTTCTGGCACGGCTGACTGGGAATTGGATAAAGCAGGCAAGAGGCCCTCATTTTCCAGAAACGTCAAACAAACTAAGATGAGGGATCTGGAAAAGCTCAGGCAATTGTTGGATTCCTCAAATATTATCATTTTAAAATTTAACATTCATCATGTAAAATCGCTCAAATTAGGTTTTCGGAAGAATCTGTTGGTTGGCTTTTCCCGTGGGCATCGAGATCTTGACATCACAAATGCATGCAGGTCCTGAGCCAATGAACAGTCTCAGTACAGCCACATGAGGCAACCTTGTGATTGGTTCCCTCCATGTTTCCTGTCCAATTAAGGACAACGGGTGGGATTGCAGTGCAAGAGGCTCAATGAGAGGAGCCCGCAGCATTGGACGGCCAGCAGCCCCACTGGGAGAGGTGGGCACTGGTGAAGGAGCGAGCGCTTCAAAATGAATGTCTGCTAAACATGCTGCATAGGAGGCCCAGGGGTGTGAGCTTCTTCGTGAAGTTAATTCCATTCCTGGAACGTTATGCACCTAGAATCCTGTCAGATTCATATCTTAACTTTATGCATCATTCAGTCTCTCTAACCTGGTGGGGGTGGGGAGGATTGCATTTGGTTCAATATTTCAGGTTACATTTTGTACTGTTGGACAGATTCCTGGAGTAGTTACCAAGTTAGTTCAGGAGTGACTGTGGCCGCAGCTGCAGCCATTTCAGCCTTGCTGCACTGTCATGGAGTGTTTGAGAGGAGCGGCTGATGACCCTCTGACCTACTGCCAGAAGGACGCCTTCATATGGTTTGTGGGTTCCAGTCTCAATTGGAGAGGGGGCCTTTCTGATGCTGGTAAAGGCCATTGCGCATGGAATAACAGTCCTACTGGTTGCCCACTTCTGTGGAACCAGCTGCCGATCTTCCTGTCAGCCTGCTGAATGTCGGCTGAATGTGGAACAACATCAGGGAACCATCCGAATAATAATAATAATATTCGCTTATTGTCACAAGTAGGCTTCAATGATGTTACTGTGAAAGGCACCTAGTCGCCACATTCCGGCACCTGTTCAGGGAGGCCAGTACGGGAATTGAACCCGCGCTGCTGCCATTGTTCTGCATGACAAGCCAGCTGTTTAGCCCACTGTGCTAAACCAGCCCCTGGTATCCCGCTATTTTTCTCGGTCCCCTGAACTCCAAACCCATCCCCACGGGGCCAGAAAATGCAGTCCTGTGTGTCAACGCACATATCCTGATTAAAATGCCTAAGAAATGGGTGATCTGAAATCATTTATTGAACAGAATGGTAATTGTGTGCATCCTGATACACTGTTGCGAAGTGGTGACTGAATGTCTAAAGGGAATACTATTATGGGCCAGGGTTTAGAGAACACCAAAGTATATCATGGAGTTCACCTGGCCCACAACTTTAAATAGATTTTGGTTATGGGGAGCACAAGGGCCCACTTTACAGGTGTGATGCAACAGAGATCTAAAGTATGTTTAAACAAAAACAATGTTTATTCTATGAATCCAGATAACATTTTATAAACTCACAGTAAACATCTTATCAACTATCAACACTGAAAATCCCCACAGATACAATACTCTATGGGTAACCCTTAATAACTTTCCTAACACAATCCATAAGTCAAAAAACCCTTTTTAACAAAGATAGTAGGTTTGCATTCCTTACAGAAACAGGTATTACTTTGAAATCATCAAGTGATCTGGAGACATTCTTCAGTAGGCAGAGAGAAAATCAAAATACACCTTCTTGCTTGAATGCAGTTCCCCAACTATCTAAAATGAAAGTAAAACACAAAGCAGCTTCCAGCTCAAAACAAAAGTAAAAGACAGAATCACATTCCAGCTCCACCCACACAATCACATCACTGCAGCTATTTGATAAACACACTTTTCTTGAAGGGACTCTCACATGACACCTCCCCCCAAGAAAAAAAAAACCATCAACTTTAAGATGGTCTCATTTTTCACCGTTTCACTTTCTTTTAAACAACAGTGACAGTAAATATACTTTTTTTGTTTAACAAAACAAAGCCTGCAAACATTTATAATAACATAGTCCATTTTAGTTCTTCTTCCTGCAACTGGAATCCCTCTGGATTGACAATCTCATTGGACAAGAAGGTCTCTGCAAGATCCATCCATTTCTCTAGGCCTCGGCATTTCTCTTTAAGGTCAGATATTTTAGTTCAATCCGATCACAGAGCCCCTTGTAATTCTCCAACACATGAGCATTGGTTAACACTGCCTTCAGGCCATCAAATGCCTGTTGACACTCGCTGTCCACTGAAATGTGCTACGCTTCTTTCGCAAGTCCGTCAGTGGAGCGACCATACTACTAAAGTTCGGCATAAATTTCTGCTAAAATCCACTCATGCCACGAAATTGCATTATTTCCCTTCATGTCAAGGGTATTGGAAACTCCCCAATAACTTTTGTTTTCACATCCTGTGGGACCATTCGACCCTGTCCAATTGTATGACCAAGGAAAGTGACTTGGGCTTTTCCACATTCACTCTTGGCTAGGTTTACCCCCAAACACGCCTCCTGAAATTGATCGACTAACTCCATCAGATGCTTCAAATGTTCTTGAAATGACTGAAAATTACCATATCGTCGATGTATACCGCATAATTGAGTAATCCTGAAACAACTTTGTGAGTTAACCGTTGAAATGTGGCTGGAGCGTTTTTCATGCCAAATGGCATAACTTTGTATTGGTACATACCATCCGGAGTCACAAAAGCTGAAATCTCCTTCATCCTTTCGGATAAAGGCACCTGCCAGTAACCTTTAAGTAAATCCAGTTTGGAAATAAAAGCTGATTGTCCCACTTTCTCAATGCAATCCTGCAAACATGGGAGAGGATAAGAGTCCATTCTTGTAACTGCATTAACCTTTCTATAGTCCACACACAACCATTGGGTACCGTCTGGTTTCGGTACCATCACTAAGGGTGAGCTTCATTGGCTGCAACCCACTTTCAATTTCCTTGTTAACCTGTGCCAATTTTAAAGGGTTACGTCTATATGGATGTTGTTTAATTGGAACAGCATTTCCCACATCTACATCATGTATAGTGCTTCCCAACTTGGGTGATGTAGTTCGAAGTGGAAAGTCATGTGTTAAAAATATGAATGAATCTATCCAACCAGAGTTGGAAATCTTAAATGGGTCAAGTTTGTAGCAGGGGAGCTTTCACTAAATCTGCAGCAGAATCACCAGTGAGGAGTGACATTTTACTGGGATAGGACTCCACTGTGGTTGCTACACTCAGAATACCTGAAAATGTGTGGGGCGGTGACTCCATTCAGGGTGAATCTCATTGTCCGCTTTGAGTCTCTGGCATCAGGCAGGAAAATTGGTCCATAGCCCACACTTGCCAGCAGGGGGATCTGCTTGCCGATTTTGTTGCAGGCAACCTCTTAATTAGCCGCACCCAGGCCCACCATTGTATGAAGGATTGTGGGTAGTTTTCTGAATGTTGCCGGCCCAATCAGAGGGTCAGCAACTCTGAAGCACCAGCAACGCCCCTGGGAGGAGTGGGTGCTGCTGAAGCAGATTGGGAACGTTGGGCCGCCTCAAAAATGGAAGCACCCTCAGACAAGTAGGTACAAATTAGAGGGATAAGGGCGGTAGGCTCTCCGGGACACAGTGCGAACCCCTCAGGAGCTGTGGGGACTGTCCTTTGTGCCTACAGAGTCCACTGTTGGGCATGGTCCTCCGGTTGCTGCAGTGAAACCCCCACTATGAAGCTCACAGCCTTCCCTTTGGAAGGCAAAATGCTGCCAGTCCTGAAAAATTAGAGAAGAGAGCCTTTAATCCTACAAAATGGCTGCCTAGCTATGTGGTGTGGACAGCAAACCCACCTCACAGTCCATCCCTGGGAAAGCTCACCAACGCGGCTCTCTGCATATATTCCTGTTCCCTTACCTCTGTTCCACCGCCATCTGTGGGCTGGTTAAATTCAATCCATTTCTCATGGCAGTAGAAAGTGTCAAGAGGGGAAACCACGGCTGATTTCTACCCCCACTCCCTGCCCCTCCATGCCCCAGTGCCATTTCAACCAAAGATGCAGCGTCCAATTGTAGCACGCCTACCGCTATCTTAACTGTTCATCAAACCCACGGCAAGCCGAAAGAAGAGCCTTGGGGGCTTCCTGATCTGAACCATCTGGAGAAAAGATGCTCCCTACGGGCTACCGACTTCTTTCTGCGCTCTTGGGCCTGAGAGCCATTGCCTTCAGGAGAAGAGCAGAGAAAATTGCCGGCTTGTTTTATTTTACAAATTATATATAAGTTACCATCTGGCCTGTAGTTTCCAGACATATAATTTTGCAGTATATTACCATTAAATAAAAAGGCTGTTTTCTGTCTCTTTTCTTTCTCCTGCTGTCTATCTTACTGACAGATCAGAGGGCACAGAGAATCTCTGAGGTGGTGCCATCAGTTTATCATCATCTGATTGTGAATTCTCTTTCAAGGTTTGAACAACAAGAGCCCAGGTGCATTATACATTAACAACCTGCATCTCAAATGCATTGAGATTCATTGGAATTGTTGTCGAGCATTTTCCTCCCCTGAATTTGATAATAATTAAACGTAGCATGTACCCTGATATCTGACTACTCCATCTGGCTTTAATTTGCCTCCAGTGTTGAGAAATCCACAGACTCAGGGGTCTCTTTATTTTTCCCTACTTGACTTATGTAAAGTTTGCAGCAGACTTTGATTAATACTTTAAAAGATTTAACTCATTTTAATTGAGGTGGGTTTTTAAAAAAAAAAAAATATTTCAGCATTTTCTCATTTTAAATGAAAAACAACTGCAATCAGCGAACCAGAAGCGACCGTAGGGAAAAGGATGCAGCTCAAGGTCTAAGCAGGAAAGAAAAGCATGACAGATCTCAAGGTAATTATGGGCAACACTGTACGAATAAATAAATCTGAGCTGTTCTCCAGCTTAATTGTACCTCATTTCCTGTCTCTTTCCAACCGTTTCCACCTCGTTGACATTACATAATCTTTGTCGGCTGTGTAACATATTCTGTCTCCTGTTTGCTGGTTGTACAAATTACACAAATAGAGGAAACAAAGCTTTTGCCAGTAATGGCCACTCTTTCCCACTTGTTTGCCACATAATATTCCCAGATTAGTCAGCAAGTCGGGTGGCCTGTTCCCATTGTCTTCCAATGGCATGCTGCAGGAGTTGTATTTGGCGATTTCCCCTTCATCGCAAAACCTTTTTGCTGCTGGGGGGCGGCGGGGGGTGGGGGGGGGGAGAGAGGTTCATGCCTCAGTTAAGCACTGCCTCACAGTGATCCCAGCCTGAGCAGTGCTCACGACATTGAGGAATCCAACACCTGCACCTTCAAATAAGTTGTAACCCACAATGTATCCCGTCAGCTATGATACTATTTGTGCCTTATGTTCTTGATACCAGAGATCAAGTGTAGTCTTGCAGCCCAAATTTGCAACCTTCTGAAATGATGGGGAAAATCTGCAGCAACAATAGCAATGTAATCCTTCCCCGGCCACTGCCTCAGACTGAATGAATCTGAATTTGTTCAACCTGTCTGGTTGGACAGCGAGCTGAGCTTCCCACTCCATATCCTCTCCAACATTAAGGCTGCCTTCTTCCACCTCTATAATATTGTCCATCTCCACTCCTGCCTCAACCTACCTGTTGCTAAAAATCCTCCGCCATATTTTTGCTACCTCCGCCCTCAGTTTTTACAATTCTTTCCGGATCAGCTTTATATCCCTCATAAACTTAAGCTCACGCAAAATTCTACTGTCCAACATCCTAATTTCTGAGTTTCTGGGAAGCACCATGGGACCATTCAAACGCAGTACAAAGTTGGAGGTTGTTCTTGCTGTAAGAATCCATAAATTACAACAGCCTATCGGGATGAGGAGACTGTTGGCACCTCACCGCAACATTGCAGATAGTTGGACCCCTTGCAAGCTGACAGGATAACCTCATTATTAACAAACTTAAACCTCGGACTAAAGCTTTGAAAGTTCAACAGATACTTTCATGTGCAATTAATGTTGGATTTCCTCCTTTGACTTTTGTAAAGATTGCTCCTTTTCTGTCCTGTAATCTGTAGATATAAATTAATTTCATCTTGCAAAAAGCTGTATTGATTTTTTACTATCAAATGTTGTTGCTGCACATTGTGACAAGCTTTGCAAATCATTGGTAATTTGCCAGAAGCCCATAGTCTTCCTTTTTAATATATGTGATAAATCTTGTAAGTGGACCAGCAGTTACTGATATTTTCCCCCATTGTTGTAATATTTTTCACTGTTCCACCCTTTTTCATAGTTTACTCATTTGCTTTTCTAATCCACATCCACCTTGGCCTGCTCCCACTTTCACTGGAGACTGGGATAGTGCAGTCCCCAGTGAGTGTTCTGAAGTAACTCTTCAATGACTGACCAAGCCCCCCCCCGGGCCAGCTTTCCCTCATTCTTCCACAGGGAATGGCCAAGATGGATCATGGTCACTCTCCATGAGTGCAGGGGTGGATTTTCATCTCAGAGCTGAGTTTTGTCAGGCAGGATTAGTCCTGTTGTTGCAATTCCACGTCTATTGCAAGGCTGCTGGGAAATTGGGGTTTTCAGCAGCCATAGCTTTAATTGACTGGGAGATGTGCATGATGGGCTAGAGGTGACAGGCTCGACACAGGGATGGGAACAGGATGATGCTGGAGTGGGCAGGTTAAAAGGCTTGCCTCCTTTAGCAAAAAGCAATAGCCTGGTTCCTTTATTGAATCAACGGTGAAGGTCGAGCTGCATTGGGAAAGCCTTGCATGCTATCGGTATTTCAGCATTTGGATCAAATTAAACATCACTGCTCACCCGACCACTCTCAGCCTTTTTATACCTCATTACCCTTCTGCTTACCTCCCTCATCCTATCTGCCTCACCTCACCACCTATTATCCACGTTTTGAACAGAACTCACAAGCCCTATTATAATAGTTGGAACTGTTAACAGACTCTTCCAACAATCTGTGTCAACAGAGTCAAGCATTTGTAAAATGATTAGCCATCTAGTGCCCATAAAACTCTCCAAGTAAACAAACAGACCTCCGACTGTTATCTCAGTAGATATCTAAGGTGAAAATATAAAGTTATTGAAGAGAGCTGAAACATTTAATTTGATTATTATACTAGGCTAGCCTGCCAATAGTGTGAAATATACTCAATTTATCCATTTGATGAACATTTTTAAGTCATCGGCAGACTTTTCCACATTTGCAATGTTGATCTTTTACTTGACAGCTTGCCAGTTTGCAGAAGCAATAATCTGGCAAACACATTGTTTAAAACACATCTTCCATTCACAGCACTGTCATATCTCACCTTAATCAAAACCAATAGAACTAATGCTGCAGCATTTCATGAGGATCTCTAAAGGAGGTAAAACAATTTTGTTTAACTTTTAAACTCTTGCTGCCCCCAATCCATAGTTCATGCCTCAATGCAACTGATGTAACCCAGCAACTGCTCAAGTCTGGCAATTTCTATTACAATTTGTCGGAGAAAGACTGTCAATAAGTCCAAAATTACCCTCTTAACAGAAGTGCGAGTGGGTTCCAGAGCCCACTGCCCCTACTGCTCTCATGAAAATGGCAAAGGACGGTAATGGAGTTGAGGGGCGGGATTCTCCAGTATCCGACGGGCGGGCCATAGCAGCGCTAAAGAGTGGCGTGAACCACTCCGGCGTTGGGCCGCCCGGAATGTACGAAATCCTCCGCACATTCGGGGCTAGGCCGGCGCTGTAGTGATTGGCGCCGCGCCAACCGCCGCCGAAGGGCCTCCTCCGGCCGGTGCGAGTTGGCGCATGCACAGGAGTGGCAGCATGTTCCCAGAACAGCTGGCGTGATTCCTGCGCATGCGCAGTGGGTTTCTTCTCCGCACCGGCCATGGCGGAGCTTTACAGCTGCCGGCGCGGAGGGAAAGAGTGCCCCCATGGCACAGGCCCACCCGCAGATTGGTGGGCCCCGATCGCGGGCCAGGCCACCATGGGGGACCTCCCCCCCCCGGGGCCAGATTCCCCCACGCCCCCCGAGCCTCCGCAGACCACCCGCAGAGCCAGGTCCCGCCGGTAACTTTGTGTAATTTACGCTGGCGAGACAGGCCGAAAATGGGCGGCCGCTCGGCCAACGCGGAGCGGAGAATCGCCGGGGGTGTGCTGCCAACGGCCCATGACTGGCGTGACGTGATTCTCTCCCCCACCAAAAAACCGTGAACGCCGCCCTGAAGCCGGCTGCCGAATTCTCTGCTGCCGGTTTTTTGGTGGGGGCGGGAATCACATTGCGCAGTCATGGGCCGTTGGCAGCGCACCCCCCGGCGATTCTCCGACCCGGCAGGGGGTCAGAGAATCCTGACCACGATCTCTGAGCATACTATTCGATGGCTATTTCTTTTTGATTCCCACTGCTATTGGTTGCGATTGGGACAATGCAAACGGGTCCTGACAGGTTATAGATGCAGCATCACGATTTTCTGTATATTAGTTTCTCTGTCATGGAAAAATATTCCAGGAAATTCTACGTCCCGTCTCCGAACATGGCGTGACCTATTTTTGTAGAAGCAGGACTGAAGTCAGGCCGGTGTTGCCATTGGCGATTTAAATCACCAGCTGCCTCCATTGAAGTGTGATTTTGGTAGACCATGAGTGTGAAACCTGAACTGTGAAGATTAGACCAGGTAAGAGGAAATCTGGACTTCGTGGATCCATTTGGATAGAAAGGGTACTCCTTTGGAAAAGTAAGGTATCCCTTTGTATATCATCTTGGGGGAACTTTGGGAGAGGTAAACATCCTTTGGGATTGGTAAAAGTAAATATGACCTTGGGCGAAATTCTCCCGAAACGGCGCGATGTCCGCCGACTGGCGCCCAAAACGGCGCCAATCAGATGGGCATCGCGCCGCCCCAAAGGTGCGGAATGCTCCGCATCTTTGGGGGCCGAGCCCCAACATTGAGGGCCTAGGCCGACGCCGGAGGAATTTCCGCCCTGCCAGCTGGCGGAAACGCGTTTGTTGCCCCGCCAGCTGGCGTGGAAATGACATTCGGGGCGGCGCATGCGCGGGAGCATCAGCGGCCACTGAATGTTTCCCGCGCATGCGCAGTGGAGGGAGTCTCTTCCGCCTCCGCCATGGTGGAGACCGTGGCGGAGGCGGAAGGGAAAGAGTGCCCCCACGGCACCCGATCGCGGGCCAGGCCACCGTGGGGGCACCACCCGGGGTCAGATCGCCCCGCCCCCCCCAGGACCCCGGAGCCCGCCCACACCGCCTTGTCCCGCCGTTCAAAAGGTGGTTTAATCCACGCCGGCGGGACAGGCAATTTATCAGCGGGACTTCGGCCCACCTGGGCCGGAGAATCCAGCGGGGGGGGCCCGCCAACTGGCGCGGCCCGATTCCCGCCCCCGCCGAATATCCAGTACCGGAGACTTCGGCAACCGGCGGGGGCGGGATTCACAGCAGCCCCCGGCGATTCTCCAACCTGGCGGGGGGTCGGAGAATGACGCCCCACGTGTGAAAAGTACATAGTGGGCGCGATTCTCCACTCCCTCGCCGGTTGGGAGAATCGCTTGGGCCGCCAAAGTTTCCGGGGACGCCGGTCCAACGCTCTCCCGCGACTCTCCCAAGCGGCGGGAAAGGCCTGTCGAGTTTCGCGGGCTGCAGGCCGGAGAATCGCCGGAGACACCGAAAATGGCGATTCTCCGGCACCCCCGCTATTCTGAGGCCCGGATGGGCCGAGCGGCCAGGCCAAAACGGCGGGTTCCCCCCGGCGCCGTCCACACCTGGTCGCTGCAGTCGTCGGCGGTGCGTGAACGCTGGGGGGGGCGGCCTGTGGGGGGCGAGTGGGGATCCTGCACTGGGCTTCACCTGAATGTGGGGTGGCCCGCGATCGGTGCCCACCAATCGTCGGGCCTCGTCTCTGAAGGAGGACCTCCTTCCTTACGCAGCCCCGCAAGATCCGTCCCCCATCTTCTTGCGGGGCGGATTTAGACAGGACGACAACCACGCATGCGCGGGTTGGCGCCGGCCAACCCGCGCATGCGCGGATGACGCCCGTTATGCGGCGCCAGCCGCGTCATCTATGCGGTGCCGCTTTTACGCGGGCGACAAGGCCTGGCGCCTGTAGATGACACGGCCCCGATCCTGGCCCATTGTCAGGGCCTGAATCGGTCGGGACCGGGGCCATTCCGCGCCGTCGTGAACCTCGACGGCGTTCACGACGGCGCGGCCACTTCGGCGTGGGGGTGGAGAATCCCGCCCACAAACTCATTGGAACTATGAAGCTGTCAAGAAGTAGTGAAAATTTCAAGGAACTGTCAAACTGACAAGGCATTGTCAAAGGATATTCAGCAAGTTGGTAAGGACAAAGGGTGGTATGTAGGGGCATGTTTCAGCATAATTTTGCGCTAAATTGGCATAGAGGTGATAAAGGGCTTTGAGGATGTGTGGGGCATAGGTGTTATGAGGAGTCATGGGAATGGATAGAGGAGTATGGGTTGACATGGGGGTATGAGAGGCCATGACGGGGGATAGGTGAGGGGTATACATTGACATGGATGAGGCATGGGGCATGTGTTGGGTGTCGATGGGGTCTGAGAGATGAGGGCTGGAGGGCTTTTGTTTTGATATTTTTAAAAATAACTTAAACTAAGTGCTGGAGAACACAGGCAGGCCTTCTGCCCAGCCCATAGCCCATCTCTGCAGCTGGCAGCCTCTGTACTGGTTCCGAGGATGGCAGGCCCAACTTCCAATCCAGTGGGCAGTCCAAATCCCCCTGCCCCGAACAAAAATATCAACTGCAGGTGGCCATTTTTAAAGAGCCAGGTGTTCTTCAGGTGCTTTGGGTGGCATGATAGCACAGTGGTTAGCATTTCTGCCTCACAGCACCAGGTACCCGGATTCAATTCTGACATGGATGGGTGAGAGGTATATAAGATCATAAGACATAGGAGCAGAATTCGGCCACTCGGCCCATCGAGTCTGCTCTGCCATTCAATCATGGCTGATATTTTCTCATCCACATTTTCCTGCCTTTGCCCATAACCCCTGATCCCCTTATGTTGTATACTATCTGTGTGGACTTTGTATGTTCTCACCTTATCTGTGCGGGTTTCCTCCGGCTGCCCAGTTTCCTCCCAGAGTCCAAAAATGTGCAGGGTAGAGGGATTGGCCATGCTAAATTGCCCCTTAGTGTCCAGAGTTTGGGTGGGCTTGTGGGGTTGGGGGGATTGGGTGGGGTGGTTGGAGGGGTTAGAAGGGGTGCTCTTTGGAGGATTGGTGCCGACTTGGTGGCCATGCTTAATTGTCCTTAGTGTCCAAACAGGTTAGGTGGGGTTACTGGGTAATGGGGATAGGGTGAAGGTGTGGGCTTAAAAAGGGTGCTCTTTCCAAAGGCCGGTGCACACTCGATGGGGAATGACCTTCTTCTGCACTATAAATTCTATGCTTAAACGCTTCAATTGAACCTGCCTCCACCACACTCTCAGGCAGAGCATTTTAAACCCTAACAATTCGCTGCATTCTCCTCATATCGCTTTTGCTCATTACTTTGAATCTGTGCCCTCTTGTTCTCGATGGTTTCTTTAGTAGGAACAGTTTCTCCTTATCTACTGTGTCCAGCCTCCTCAGGATTTTGAATAGCTCTATCAAATCTCCCCTCAATCTTCTGTTGTCCAGGGAAAACTATTCTAACTTCTATACTCTATCAACATAACTGAAGTAAGCCATCCCTGGCCCCACTCTCATGAATCCTTTTTCGGACTCTCTCTAATGCCTTCACATCCTTCCTAAAGTGTGGCTATCAGAACAAGTCTTCAGATGAGGTCGAACTTGTAACTTGTACCAATTCAACACAACCTCCCTGCTCCTGTGGTCTGTACCCCTATTAATTAAGTCCAGGATACTGAGTGCTTTATTGACTGCTCTCTGAACCTGCCTTGTAGCCTTCAATGTGATATGTACAGAAACACTCAGGTTCCTCTGCTCCTGCATACCCTTCAGAGCAGTACTCCTTGTTTTATATTGTCTCTCCATGTTCTCCCTAACAAAATAAATCACCTCACACTATCTGCATTGAACTTAATCTGCCACCTGTCTGCCCAATCCACCAACTTGTCTATGTCCTTTTGATATTCTGTACTGACCTCCTCGCAGTTCACAGTACTTCCTTTCTTAACGGAGGAACTCCCCACTCTTCACTGATGACCTGTTCCTTTGTAATGTATTAGTTTACAAGGGTCACTCTCGAAATGAATCATAGAATTTACAGTGCCAAAGGAGGCCATTTGGCCCATCAAGTCAGCACCGGCCCTTGGAAAGAGCAGCCTACTTAAGCCCATTAACCCCTCACCTAACCTTTTGGACACTAAGGGACAATTTAGCATGGCCAATCCATCTAACCTGCACATCTTTGGACTGTGGGAGGAAAACGGAGAACCCGGAGGAAACCCATGCAGAAACGGAGAGAATGTGCAAACTCCACACAGGCAGTCGACGAGGTCAGAATTGAATCCGGTCCCTGGAGCTGTGACGATTAATTGTTTCCAATTAAGCTGTGCCATCATGCACAGTGCCCAGTTCAGGGAGATACTTGTCCCTCTAACTATTCTCATTTTTTAGAGGTAAACTCCCTCATTATGCTTCCATCATAGTTTCAGCCCTGAATGTCAGATTTATGATCTGACAATAAAAAAAACTGTGGCAAATGCCACCCTACAAAGCCTCTCCTGTGATACAGTGGACCTGGCCTGAGGTAGTTTGTGTCTGTCTATATCTCTCAGTAATGCCTGATGGGTTACTATCCTACAACTGGCCACTCAATGGACTGGTACACAAAAAATGTTTTGTCATTATCCGAGTTAAATGTTGAATACAAGGATTCCACAATGGTTCAAATGCCGGACCATACATCACAGAATCACATAATCGTTACAGCTAAAAGGAGGCTACTTGTCACATCACATCTGCTCTGGCTCTCCAAACGAGAGTCATGGCTTAATGTCATTCACCTGCCTTTCCCCTGTGCATTGTTGCTATTCAAGTCATCATTATGGGGCTGGTTTAGCACACTGGGCTAAATCGCTGGCTTTTAAAACAGACCAAGGCAGGCCAGCAGCACGGTTCAATTCCCGTACGAGCCTCCCCGAACAGGCGCCGGAATGAGGCGACTAGGGGCTTTTCACAGTAACTTCATTTGACGCCTACTTGTGACAATAAGCGATTTTCATTTCATTTAATTTCATCTAATGCCCGCTTTCTAAAAAAATAAATTTAGAGTACCCAATTCATTTTTTGATAATTTAGCAATTTAGCGTGTTCAATCCACCTACCCTGCACATCTTTGGGTTGTGGGGGTGAAACCCACGCAAACACGGGGAGAATGTGCAAACTCCACACAGACAGTGACCCAGAGCCGGGATCGAACCTGGGACCTTGGCACCTTGAGACTGCAGTGCTACCACTGCACCACCGTGCTGCCCTATTTTCTTGAATGATTCAGTTGAACCTGCCTCCACCACACTTACAGGCAGTGCAGTCCAGACCCGAACCACTCGTTGTGGGGCTTTTCATTTCGAGATATAACGGTAAAGGTTATGTCAAGTCGCCATAGTCACAGGAAACCAGAGGCTGCTTTCCCCTTTGAGGTGGAGAGCGGACTGGTGATGATTCAACCTGAGGATCGCCACAGCTCCGGCGAGGACAAGGGGTGGGGCCTTCATGAATGAGTTGTGTCGACAGTGGGCTTGGTTTCACCCCAAGTTAAGGAGTTGGGAATGAAGAGGGATTGATCCTTATTGATATTCACCTGAGCGATTATGACAAGAATGCAAAACGATGCGTATCGGGGCACAGCAGCATTGTAGTTCGCTGTAATACAATCTGGATGAATATTTTGTTGACATTCACTTACTGAGAAAACACATGAGGAATGACTGTGTATGGGACTTTGGATCTGGAAAGTGGGACAGTAAAGTGGAGAGAATAAAATGCAACATCATGACATGATTATACTGAAAACAGTTCATGAGTTGACTACAATATGTACTTTATTCATCCTTTCTCTTCAGAATTGTCACAGTTTAATAAAGTAATTTCATGTGTGCACCATTTTGGTTGAAATTATTTGAAAATGCTCATTCACTAAGAATTCCCACAGACTGTAACCCCTGCAGAAGCACAATACGTCACAGGATGTGCAGAGGGACCAAACAATAGCACATACTGCCAGCCAAGGGATGATCCGAAAAAATAACAGCTTTGGAAGGACATAGGGCGGGATTCTCTGAAATGGAGGCAGTGTTCGCGCCATCGTGAATCTCAATGGCGTTCACGATGGCGCGAAACGGCTCCTATCCCGACCGATTCAGGGCACGATAATGGGCTAGGAGCGGTGCCGCGTCATTTACACGCACCAGGCCTTGGCGCCGCAAAAAGGCGGTGCCGCATACATGACGCAGCCGGCACCGCATAACTGGCGTCACCTGCGCCTGCGTGGTTGCCGTCCTCTCCGAGTCCGCCCCGCAAGAAGATGTCAGACGGATCTTGCGGGGCTGCGGAAGAAAGGAGGTCCTCCTTCAGAGAGGATGGCCCGACGATCGATGGGCACCGATCGCGGGCCACATCCCATTTGAGCCCCCCCCCCCCCGGTGCAGGATCCCCCCCCCCCCCCCCCGCAGGCCGCCCCCCCAGCGTTCCCGCGCTGTTCCCAGCGACCAGGTGTGGACGGCGCCGGGGGGGGGGGAACCCGCCGTTTTGGCTGGCCGCTCGGCCCATCCGGGCCTGAGAATAGCTGGGATGCCGGAGAATCACCATTTTGGGTGTCTCGGGCGGGTCTCCGGCCTGCGCTGCGCGGAACTCGACGGAGCCATTCTCGCCGCTCGGGAGAATCGCGGGAGGGCGTCGGACCAGCATCGCGGGAAAATCTGGCGACCCAGGTGATTCTCACAACCGCCGCGGGAGCCGAGAATCGCGCCCATAATGTTTGTGAACTAAATACAGCTTCTCGTTTGCCAAATTCCCAACATCAAAAAATTATGTTCCTTTTCAGTTTCAATGGACATTTAAATTGTCATGGTCTCCGCTAGCAGTATTATAATTTATAGATAGAAATATATTCTAATTGACATGGATCGGCCTAGTAACAACAGTAAAATTAATTTAACAAGATATGATAGGATGCGATCTGCCCAGGTAGAAATTTACCGAGCGACAGCAGCAGCCAGCATTCAAAAGGCATGATGATATGCAACTTTCACAGTAATGCGATAAGTAGGCATCTCGGCAGAATCAGGTGTAAATCACCTTATTAGTAGAGACAGCTTACCGAGAGATCAGTGGAGGCATACACCTGCTAATTTCTAGAGTTAAGAAATTTGAGAGAGGCAGACACAGAATGAAGACTCAAAGGGGGGAAACGGTATTATTGCCTGTGCCCTCAGAAACAGACAGGCCTGTTTTACATCTAACAGTTTGAGCGGCCAGTTTTTATATCTAAGTCTCTCAGAGCCAAGGTCATACAGAAATTTGCAAAGGCAGTTTAAATATTTTCTCTGCACCAGGAAAAGAAATGAAATGAAATGAAATGAAAATGAAAATGAAATGAAAATCGCTTATTGTCAGACAGACTTGATTATCAATCATGTATTGTGTAGTAACTATAATCTGGATTTGACTTATAGATTTATGTTCATTTATAATAATATAATAATAATCGCTTATTGTCACAAGTAGGCTTCAATTAAGTTACTGTGAAAAGCCCCTAGTCACCACATTCCAGCACCTGTTCGGGGACGCTGGTACGGGAATTGAACTAGCGCTGCTGGCATTGTTCTGCATTACAAGCCAGCTCTTTAGCCCACCATTTGGATGTTGTTTGGGGAAAAGGGAAATCTCAATGAGTTTAGGGATTATAGATATATTTTGGAACAAGGGGTACATAAGCGCTATGTAAACTGAATATGTCTTTAGAGATACATACAATTAATTGTCCCAAGAACATTGTCATGTTGTCCCTTTGTAGTTGTTGTTTCTTTAATTAAATAAAGTCTTTAATAATTGTTACACAATGATTGGGCTGATTATTCTCACTGAGGTTTTACGTAACTCCTCACACCATTCCAAAAACAAAACTATACACCTCCACGAACCTGTGTTTCAAGTTGGAATACTGTTGCAGATACCATCAGCGTGGTTCGTGATGCTGATATAGGTTTCAAATTGATTGCACTAAAAGGTCTGACTCATGTCACCAATCGCATAGATTTGGAATGGTTTCAGCTCAACCTATAGTGGGCGTGTATCACTAGCATAACAATTAACCATGACTCAGAACGAAATTGCATTCCCCACAGCCCAAAGATGTGCAGGCGAGGTGGATTGAACATGTTAAATTGCCCCTCAAAAAAAAAGGAAAAGCGGGCATTCTGAATACTGAATTCTCCCTCTGTGTACCCGAGCAGGCGCTGGAATGTGGCGACTAGGAGCTTTTCACAGTAACTTCATTGCAGTGTTAATGTAAGCCTACTTGTGACAATAAAAGATTATTTATTTATTTATTTAACATAATCAAAGATCCCCTCCCATCGGGTTATTCTCTCGTCCAACTTCTTCCATCGGGCAGGAGATACAAAACTCTGAGAACACGCACCAACAGATTCAAAAACAGCTTCTTCCCCACTGTTACCAGACTCCTGATTGGTCCTCTTATGGACTGAACTGATCTCTCAACACATTTTCTTTATTATGGTAGCACTATACTCCATATGCTTCACCTGAAGTCTACGTCTATGTATTTACATTATGCATTTATCAAATGTCCTATATTTCTTATGATCTGCCTGGATTGTAGGCACAACAACACTTTGCACTGTATCTCGGTACAGGTGACAATAAATCTAAATCTAAACTCCTCAACACAGACCTTTGGACTAGTTGTCTTCTGCCTGGCACAGCCGAACACCAGAGAATGTGTGTGGAATATGAAACCTCTGTGTACATAGAGATCCAGGGGAAAGGAGCACCAGAAGGAGAATTCCAAACGCAGAAAATGGATTCTTGTTGAAGACTTCCAAGTGCGAGTGTTGATTGGGAGAAAATTCCAAGGCGAGCCCATCAAATGTGGAGGACAGAGTATCCATGAGACTGGTAGCCTCATCAAACGCCTGGGGTGTTTTTAATAAAAATCAATTTAGAGTGCCCAATTCTTTTTTCTTTCCAATTAAGGGGCAATTTAGTATGGCCCACACAGACACGGAGAGAATGTCCAAACTCCACATGGACAGTGATCCGGGGCCAGGATCGAACCTGGGTCCTCGGCACCTTGAGGCAACAGTGCTAACCACTGTGCCACCATGCCGCCCATACCTGAGGTGGTTGATGAGAAATCCATAGCAACTGTCTTTGGTGGCATGTATCACTTGGTTTCGGAGTGTGGAGTGTTCGATCTCAGTTTGCCTGTTGGTTCACCTGGACTGTGTACTTACTTTGAACATCAGAGTATAAGATATATTTTATAACTAAACGCAGAATGGATTTGTCGGATTAAGTGCAGGTAGGTTGATGAGCAGAGGTGGTCATTGACGTGGATAAGAAATAGTTTGGTCCAAAACAATTTTGGCTTCATGAGTGAGTCACACAAATAGCACTAAAAGTATTTAAAAATAAACTTCACAGCACATCCTTAGCAAGTGGGGTACATTTATCTTCTTTTTAAAGTAACCGCTGTATTGGCTGAAAAGCTCTGAATAACAGAGCTACTGAAATAAAAAATACTTCAATCATTCTCCAGGGAAAACCTCCTGTCAAATTAAAGCGATTCCTGACAAAAAAATCATAACCATCAACGTGACTGTACTAATACCTGATTCAAGAGAAAGTCAGCCCACTCCCTCACTGCTTCCTGCAGACTGCCACACGTATTAATTTTGCAACATCAGTGAGTGGGTGTCACAAGCCTTCTAATGTTTATTGAAAGAAAACTGGTAAATGTTAATGAATTGATGCTATTTGTTATTCAGCAGCCAGGCCTACAGCTGCCATTGCTGTGAAAATGACATTAAGAACAGTTAAAGTCAGAATGCTTTTCCCCACGATATTTATTCTATTCCCTCGCGATGCTGGGCTCAGTATTATCTGGTTCCTCAGATGATTTGGACAGAAATATTCAAGCAGAATAAAGATAAACAATATTTTCAAAGAACTCTGAATAGAGAGGAACGCTTTCTTTGGCCGAGTATTGACTGAGTGAAGTCTACACTACCAACTTACAACCGAGAACAGCAACCAACAGCAGTCTGAAAACTCCCCATTGACAGACTGTGACATCATAAATGGGAACAGTGGCTATGGGGAAAGAAAGAAATCTTGCAATTCATGATGTGACTGCAGGGGGGAATTCTGCTCAGCACATCTGCTCCTAGGCTTCCTCTAACCAGCAGTTTTGGAGAATAAAGAAACACAGGAACATGGGACAACTGAGAGGCAACAATAAAGGTACAGACAATTCCCTTTGTAACGTTTGAGAATTATGTGGTAATTCAGATACACAACAGTTCCCCCTTTTTAAAAGCAAAAATATCAAGTGTCAGCTGCCGCAGGGGGTTGGAAGAATGCAATAAAAGTGGTTTGAAAAGCACTCTCCTGCTGTTCTTTCTTCACTGGAGTTATAAAGATTCCTCTTTTGTTCTCAAACACTTGGCTCTAAATCATCGCCACCGGAGCTGCTGTATCTCAATCTGATGAATGAAAATTAGTGTTTAAATATTATAATACATCATATTTTATGCAGCAGCGCTGCAGAGATTAATTGTAAACATTATTAATTATGACACTTGATATTAAATCAACTGTGAAACTAATATAAACATCATGGTGTGTAATTGTATGCATCACACTGTTGAGACAGAGGCACAAAAGAAAATTAGCGACTCATAACTATTTGATACGAGACAGCATTTTATCAACACCCATACAACTAACAGCACGGGACTTCTAAAAACAACACAGGTAGGCTGCAATTGTGCCCTCAAAGCAGTACCGAGCGATTAAAGAAGTTATCTGTTGTGGACCTCAATTTGTTATTTTGCACGTGAGTATGGAATGGATTCCGCACCACAGCAGAAAATGATCCATTGAACAACACTGGACCACATGGATCAATAGAGCCACAGATTAGGGACAAACTGCTCACTTCAACAATTTGGTAGTACAGATTGTAATTACACATCTCTCTCCCCCCGCCCCCCTCCACACACACATTGCTTAATCCCACTGCACTTAACTCTTTTGCCTCCAGCAGATTCACTTTCTAGTACGATCGAAAGTGTAAGAGTTGTGTTCTCTTTTCCCACAGAGTGCCGTTTGCTTACCACATATTCAAAGTAGCTTCAGTTTCACCAGTACATTTTCATTGTGAATAAACTTGAATTGCTTCCTCTTTTTATTGCAAGGTACAGGAGGCATACAATTGTCTGTCAGCTATTACAGGTAAAATAATTCAAACACAAAATATAAATAGCGATGCATTTTGTTACATATTCCTGGTTGCGCCCAACATGTCACAAGAGATCATATGATTTCAATGTCAATGCTGGGTGAAGTAGAGTGCACAGCTCATTGACAATCACAAATCATTTCTACTTGCAGCTCATTTTCAACAGGGAAAAATTAATGGAGCTGTGGTTTCTGATTCTGACTGTGACTGTTGAGGGTAACAAAAAGGATGTGAAGCTTCTCAATCTTAAACTGGTTAGGCGTTTAAATAATGAAAGAAAGAGATTCATGTCAACAAATTATTTCAATTAGGTAGGTCAAGGAGATCGGAGGTCTTATGACTCCGGGTTCAAAGCTCACTTCAGGATTTGATGCCTATGGAAGGTGCATTCATAATGTGCTCAAACAGGTTGATTATCAGCCAGTAAATCCTTCCATTACGCCTGAGGGCACGCAGTCAGAGCGGGGCAGTTTCCTGGTCAGCCATATTATAAAATGCAATGACAAACCACTGCGCTACTTTACCAAACAGAATCATGGGCCAAGCCAATGGAGGTCCATGGTCACCACTGCCCACTTAGGGGATAGCACCTGAAGAAGGGGGAAGAGGTTAGGGAGACCATGGGTCATACATATAAGTTATACAAGGGCAGAAGTAGATTGGATACCGGAATTTTTTTTTTCCCACCACAGAGAATGGTGGAGCTATGGAGAAAGTTCCTCGCTCATGTCGCCAGTGTGTGTTTGCTGAATATCTTCAAAAGGGAGCTGACTCACTTACAATGGGGCAAAGATAAGGGCATACAAGGAATTTATGAATATTAAGCAATATTAGCCATGGTAAACATGGTCTCGTGGACTAGTTTTGGTCAGCTCAGGTTTTGAGAGAGGTCATTTCCTGATTTTTTACTCTCTCCACATTGACCTTGCATCATTTACCTGTTTTTAGTTGCCTTTGCCCAGAGATTACAGGCTGGTATTTGAACCCCACCAAAGGGTCAAAGATGAAGACATACAGGTGCCAAAAAGAGTGCCTGCCACTGGCTTCTATGCCAGTTCTCTGGCTTCATTCTACACCGACCATTTTCCCACAGGCAGGAAGGGGAGGTGTGGCAGTGCCCTGCCCACACATGGTGGGTTGGTGACCTAACTAATCAAGTGCCACTTAAGACATTTTGAAGGAGATCAACTGTGGTTTTCCGGTCAGCCGCTAGGAGGCGGGGCCGGTTTAGCTGCCTGGAGGTGGCCACCTTGCAGAAAAGTGGAAGGACCAACACTCCAGGCAGGCTTAGAAGCCCTGCTCTCCTGTTACAGCTGCAGACCACCTTGTAGAGGTGCTCTCCAAAACCCACCCCACACCCCACCTCACCCCCCAGCAGTGTGGTAGCCCAGTTGCAAAACCACTTTAAAAACATTTAAACTTTGAAAGGTTTGGATGGAAGGTGCCTTCTTGTGGGGCACCCTCTTCCTCAATTATATAGCAAGATATACCGCTTCTGCTTTCAAGGTGGAACCTCTTGTCCAGTTTCAAGAGTCTGTCGCTGTCCTTAACTATGAGGCGACCCTGATCCCAATCATTAATTGGCCAATTCGGGGAAAATCACAGGTGGATTGTTTCCCATACAGTGTTGACTTCTAAACTCCATTTGGGCATAACATTAGGGATCAGAAGCCCACAGGAAACTCCGATCCTATATTATTGCTGCTGGGGGGGCAGCACTGTGGCGCAGAGGGTTAGCACTGCTGCCTCATGGCGCCGAGATCTCAGGTTTGATCCCAGCTCTGGGTCACTGTCCGTGTGGAGTTTGCACATTCCCCCGTGTGTTCGCGTGGGTTTCGCCGCCACAACCCAAAGATGTGCAGGCTAGGTGGATTGGTCACGCTAAATTGCCCCTTAATTGGAAAAAATGAATTGGGTACTCTAAATTTATTTTTTAAAAAGAAGAAAAAAAAAATTATTGCTGCTGGTCACTGGGTGTCATCATCCTTTAGGCATCATGGGGCAGCGTCGATGGACTCACTGTGCTGTCCAGCATTTATGTATGTTGATATTCTACATTAGCATTCGCTTAACAAGACTGAATGCTTTTTAGAATATGGGTGATGCTGCAGCTGGTTATTTGGAGCCACGCTCAAGTTCCACCCTTACCGTGACAATCGTGAGGTAAAGAATAAAAGATTACTGCATACTTTTCAACATTTTTATTCCAAAGTTATGACAATGACACACAGATAGGTAATTAGCCTAAATGAAAGTGATCTCCCCCCCCCCCCCCACCCCCAACCCCCTCAGTTTATCAGCAAAGTGGCCAGTGTCACACATCCCTGAACTAGTCATTAAAATAACGACTTCTTATTAATTGGAGAGGACCCTTTATCACAATCACAAACCTCTCTGTCGTACTGAGATACAGTTCTGAGCCTGGTTGGATGGAAGTCAGGCCCTATCAATTTATGCTGCTCGTCGGCTTCTTTCTCCCAACTAACCTGCTTCTTTTGCTTTTCTTTCACTGCCTCCTCCCCCCCCTCTCATTTATCTCTCTCCACCAGATCCTCCTTTCCCATCCTCCCCAACTAACCTTCACCGTTCTACTCACCCTTCTCCCTCTCTCCTACTTTGTCTCATCATCTGCATCCCGATCTCTAAAATTCTCCACCTGGACGCTGTGCTTAGTCTTGATTCTCTGTGGCAAATACCATGGAAGATCAACCAGTTTTTATACTTATAAATTACAGCAGAGTTTTTTATTGGAGCAGAGACTTCACAGAAATCTCATAAACTACTTGAACAGAGTTACTTAGGAAGCTTCCTCTGGCAAGATGCACTGAGTGGAGGATTGTTACGGAATTATAAACTGTTGGCAAAATCAATCCCAGTTACTTACAGCAGTGCCGTCTCCAGGCCTGATTGATGGGGGGAATTAGCAAATTATCTGCATTTTGACCAGGATTTATGGTACCACTATTTACAGCTGTAAAAATAACTGCCCGGGTCTATTTGCCACGCCTTGATTTTTGACCAATTTGCCAATGAAAGAATTTGGAAAAAAACGAATACTTGTATATGTTGGATTTGTAAAGCAAAGGTACTTACACAAATTTGGAAGATAAAAACTGTTAGAAGATGAAAGAATTAACATGCTAATGGCTGGACACCAGAACAGCTAGCGAGTGGGAAGGGAGGTTGGAGGAGTGCAGGGAGCCCAGATGTTGGTGTGAATTGTAATTGATTTGTGTGCCTGCTGGGAGCGCAAATCAGGAAGCGATTCCCAATAATTTGCCATGCAAATTTACCGAGGGAATGCCGCTATCGGGCAACCATTTTGAGCGTACGTCCCAATAGTGAGGTCCCCCGGCTGGCCATCCATTCCCCCCGCATTGCAATTCACCAACACCCCCCCGGATTTACAGGGCGCCCCCCTTCCCCCAAGTATGTGGGTGACCTGACCCGCAGACCCCCCACTGAGCCTCTCGAAATAAGGGGACTCTTCAAAGACCCCTAAATAAGGGGACCCCACAGAGACCCCCTAAATAAAGGGACCCCTGCAGCGATCCCCTAAATAAAGGGGACCCCCAGACTCCACCTAAATAAAGGGGATCCCCAGTGATCCCCTAAATAAAGGGACCCCTCAGAGACCCCCTAAATAAAGGGACCCCCAAAGACCCCCTAAATGAAGTGACCTCCCCAGAGAACCCTTAAATACAGAGACCCCCACAGACCCTCAGAAAAGAGAGTTAACTGATGTCAATTTACGGCTGGAAGCAAGTGTGAAGGGGGTAATTCAAAAGCACTTAACTCACTTTCAAATGGTTGATGTTTATGATCATTGGGTTGGATTTTCCGCAGCCCCGTGCCAAAATTGTGGCCAGCACGGGGACGGAGAATCCACTTTCACGCCGAAATCGGGCCTGGCACAGGTCTGGCGATTCTCCGGATCCTGGCTGGGGCCCATTGACAGAGGCTCACCCAGCAATCCTCCGCTCCCGACCGGCCTAGTTCCCAACGGCGTGGAACAATCTACCTATTGCTGGTCAGGATGCTGGCGTGGCAACTGCGGACTCAGTCCGCGGCTGCCCTGGTCGGGGTGATCGGAGGCCAGGTGGGGGCCTTATAGCGGCCGGGGGTTAAATCTGCACGGTTTGATGCTCAGGCACGCGGCTGATCAGGAAGGGTCTCCTTTCTGTGTGTGGCTCCGCAGTCCGAGTCCTCCATGGAGCTCGGCGTGGTTGCTGGAGGCCGCCACCATGAGCATGCGGGTACTCCGAATCGGAATAAGAACATAAGAACTAGGAGCAGGAGTAGGCCATCTGGCCCCTCGAGCCTGCTCCACCATTCAATGAGATCATGGCTGATCTTTTGTGGACTCAGCTCCGCTTTCCAGCCTGAACACCATAACCCTTAATCCCTTTATTCTTCAAAAAACTATCTATCTTTATCTTAAAAACATTTAATGAAGGAGCCTCAACTGCTTCACTGGAATTCCATAGATTCACAACCCTTTGGTGAGGAAGTTCCTCCTAAGGTCAGACCTAAATCTACTTCCCCTTATTTTGAGGCTATGTCCCCTAGTTCAGCTTTCACCCGCCAGTGGAAACAAACCTGCCAGCATCTATCCTATCTATTCCCTTCATAATTTTATATGATTCTATAAGATCCCCCTGCATCCTTCTAAATTCCAATGAGTACAGTCCCAGTCTACTCAACCTCTCCTCGTAATCCAACCCCCTTAGCTGTGGGATTAACCTCGTGAATCTCCTCTGCACACCCTCCAGCGCCAGTACGTCCTTTCTCAGGTAAGGAGACCAAAACTGAACACAATACTCCAGGTGTGGCCTCACTAACACCTTATACAATGGCAGCATAACCTCCTTAGTCTTAAACTCCATCCCTCTAGCAATGAAGGACAAAATTCCATTTGCCTTCTTAATCACCTGTTGCACCTGTAAAACCAATTTTTTGTGACTCATGCACTTGCACGCCCAGGTCTCTCTGCACAGCAGCATGTTTTAATATTTTATCATTTAAATAATAATCCCTTTTGCTGTTATTCCTACCAAAATGGATAACCTCACATTTGTCAACATTGTATTCCATCTGTCAGACCCTAGCCCATTCACTTAACCTATCCAAATCCCTCTGCAGACTTCTGGTAGCCTCTGCACTTTTTGCTTTACCACTCATCTTAGTGTCGTCTACAACATTGGACACATTGCCCTTGGTCCCCAACTCCAAATCATCTATGTAAATTGTGAACAATTGTGGGCCCAACACTAATCCCTGATGGACACCACTAGCTACTGATTGCCAACCAGAGAAACACCCATTAATCCCCACTCTTTGCTTTCTATTAATTAACCAATCCTCTATCCATGCTACTAATTTACCCTTAATGCCATGCATCTTTATCTTCTGCAGCAATCTTTTGTGTGGCACCTTGTCAAAAGCTTTCTGGAAATCCAGATATACCACATCCATTAGCTCCCCATTATCTACCGCACTGGTAATGTCCTCAAAAAATTCCACGAAATTAGTTAGGCACGACCTGCCCTTTTGAACCCATGCTGCGTCTACCCAATGGGACAATTTCCATCCAGATGCCTCGCTATTTCTTCCGTGATGATAGATTCCAGCATCTTCCCTACTGCCGAAGGAAAGCTAACTGGCCTATAATTACCCGCTTTCTGCCCACCTCCTTTTTAAACAGTGGTGACACATTTGCTAATTTCCAATCCGCCGGGACCACCCCAGAGTCCAGTGAATTTTTATAAATTATCACTAGTGCATTTGCAATTTTCCTTCTATGTGGGGACCCATATCCGCAGCTAAAGTGGCGAGATTTACTCCGGGTCTCTGCTAGTCCCCTGCAGGGCATAGAATTAGCTCAACTCTTTAATAGGAATTTCGAGAGTAAAACCCCACCGTTTTTACGCCGGCCTGGGGACATAGTCCCATTTTGGGAGAATCCAGCTCATTGTGTTCAGAGCACCACAGAATTACTCAACCATGAAGGAAGATGACTGAAGCAAGGCTAATAGCTAGTAAGGAGAATGAATGAATGGTCTGCAACTCAAGGATCTGAGGGGTTTAAACACAGCTGACAGGTTTCTTTTTCCAGGAATTGACATGTGGTGCTTCCTGTGTCTGAGCCAGCAGATGTATGCCAATGTGAAACGGAATGTTACAACAGTACTATTTTTCACTGCCTCTGTCTGGATTGCTCCCTAGCTTCCAGAAGGGGTCTCTTTACTGGGGATTGCGTGACAAGAATATCTTTTCTGGGGGGCTTCTACATAAGGGTCTCTTTTCTGGAGGGGCAGGTCTTGCATTGTGGACAAAGGGAGAAGGTGGCCCTTGGATGGACTTTGGGGAAAATTCCCTGAAGGAGTTACCCCCTTGACCCACCACGAAATCCACCATGTTTGTCCATGCTTACAGTTATCGTCGCCCACGTGACCCCTGGCCCAGAGGCCTCAGACAATGTGATGCCCGCCCGCTAAGTGGATGCAAATGGGTTATTTATACCCGCTGGCATGCGGGCACGAACCTCGATCCCAGCAGGGGGGGCGGAGCATTGGAAACGGAACTCCGCTACCAGCGGTAGAGAATCCCAGCCAACATGTAAGATGCAAAACTTACCAGGAGAAGAAAGCCAAAAGATTCCATGGGTTTTGAACAAACAAAAATAAACTTTAGTTTCCAAGGCCAAAAAGCATTTACAATATTCATCTTATATTCTAACATGCAGGGTAATTATGAGGTACATGTGGATTACCAAGTCAACAGTGGTCGAACACACTACACTACACAGTAAATGACAGATGTAACCAAATAGATTCCATGGATTTCTCAACAAACCACATATATGTAAGTCATACTGTGAGTTAACCAATCTCACTGGAACTTTGTCTTTCTCATGAGGGTTCCCAGTCTTCACATTCAAAGATTTCGCCTTGGAATTCTCTCCACCAGCCACTCCAACTCAGATAGCTTTTATTAAGTCCCACCTCTCAGGATTTCAATCTCACCTTCTGAGATTTCATTCTGCTGGATTCCCAAGTTCGTTTGAACACTGGCTGCTCACAAGCACAATTTCAGCTGTTCGACGATGTCGAGCAAAGAATGTCTGCCCCATCGGCCTACAGCACAATGTCACCGGCCTTCCTGCATATGTCATGAAAAGACTGAATGATAATCAAATTGGTCGTTCCTCGTTGAATCACGAAAAGGTTTGATTCAACATATGCTACTGTTACCTCACAAGAAAGTTGTGCTGGGCTTGAAAAATCAAGCTTTCAGCATCCCACCACAATTGGAAATGCAAAATTGAAGCGCGCTCTTGCAGTTTCATCCGTGGAACAGTAACAGAAGACTGTTTCCATAAAAATTAAAAATGCTAAAATATATTCTCAGATCTTTTTCCCTTATTGCAAACATTAGACAGAATGGGTTGTAAACATCATTAACGGTGATAAGATGAGACCTCGGGCAGGTTAATGGCTGAACGACAATTATATTTCAGTAATTAAAAAGCATAAATATTTGAATGTAAAGCTACAAATACAGAAACAATTTGCAATGGATATAATTGACGACAGAGATGCGATCTAAGATCACACTACCAATTGAATCAATTCTCCATCTTAAAAGCCTTATAAATGCTTTAATCAGGACAGTGCCATATTGCCCCTTTAACAAGAAATTCTTTTAAATCTTAAAAATAGATTCACTTACATCATTAATTAGACAAAATGCATTTGCTACATCTTTCTCCTACTGCACTCTGAATTGAATACCTGGCTCAGCACCCTTCAAGGACCACGTTCCCCAAATCCCCACTCTGCGAAAAAAAATGGTCTATACCTGTACCGCCTGTCAAAATGCCTGTGCTAATTTAGGTCAGGAAGTGTGCAGAGATCAGAAACTCAGAGGCCCATGACACCAGCTGGCATGGTCTGCATGTCTTTGGCAAGAATCTGAGGTAATTAACTGAGATGCTTTGGACTCCTTTGAGCTGAGCTGCTCAAGCCTGCAATTAAAAAAAACTCCAAAAGATCACATAGACCCAGCGATCTTCGATACGCACCAGTTTTCTCAATAATGACATGAAGCAAAAATAATGACTGTTTTAGCTGTCATCAATCAAGTGACATTGCTTTTATGATTAGGAGTACATTATTTCACTTATTTCATTATACCAGCATGTGGTATTATATTTAAAATGTATAATTTGCCTTGCTTTGTTACTTTTTTTTCTTGCCAATAAACTGCTGTGCACACACGTCAAGCAATAGTATCCCCCATTGGAGAACTAAGAACAGAATAAAATTTTTGCACTGCTGAATATTGCTGATCTCCATGGATGCATGCTGTTAGTTTATAACGATGCTAACAGATTTTTGCCTAACACTATATCCCCACCGCCTACAAGAGAGTAAATGCCTACCTTAATTTGCAGTGTTTGGAATTCATAAAGGCTCGGAGAACTGAGAATTAGGCTGTAAAACATGCGGTTACTTGAAAACAGTTAATATTATGCTACCTATGATGCTTGCCCAATAGACCAGCTTCAAGCTAGGGACGTGCTCTGAAAAGGGACTTTCCTGTGGCTTCCGTGTTAATACAAAAATTGTGAATGATGGTTCTGCGATCAGGGCACTACGGAAGGATGCATTACAGATACATCATGTGCAGATGAAGAGATGCCTGGCTACGAGTTATGGCTACAATCTAATCAAGTACTTCTGATGGATTGTGTGCAGAACAATAAATATCACCGTCAAGTTTGGAGCACATACCACGTTGCTTAGATTCAGAATGGAGATCCAATACAAACTGCCCCAACCACTTCCCTTGATGGCAATTTCACCATTGCAGCCCCTACCTACACTGTACCAGTGTGTTATCGCCCACACAAACCATCCCCTGTGGCATTTGCAGCCAATTAATGCTGCGGCCCTCACAGCCCAGAGAGTTTTCATATAATCAGTCAAGTGCTGAATTCAAACCCAGGACCCAAGAGGTGAAGTGTCAATTTTCCAATGACCATTCACAAAAAACAAAGGCTAAATAATTTAATGTTTGTTTTTTTTCTTTCCCCTCCCCCGCCCCCACAGTCCTCCTTGGTTACATTAAGGATTCCAATCTCAACCATGTGTCACCATTTAAATTGTGTTTGTACTACACTCTGTATAATTGATCCACAACTACAAATCAGAGTTTGAATTTAAATGTTTTGAATGAGAATTTAGCTTGATTCTCATCAGGGTTTCTCTCAAAGAGATGTAAAAAAATATATCAGCTTTCCATGGGGTGGGATGAGTAATATTATAATAGGTAAGAGAGGCTGCGTAATGACTTAATGGCTAATTTGTTTCATGAATGAAAAGACTTCAGGATAATTAGGAATGCATTTTCTTTCGCTGTAGCTTGTTTTCCCACAGCTTCCAAACGCACTGTTCACCTACTTCTAGGTCTCCTTACAGTGCTGTCGCATAATGGGACTTTGGGATGAATTTCTCACATATGCTCCGGGGACAAACCTCACCTCTGCTTTCCAACTGTCACGAATCACAAGCAATTACCTGAAGGGATCCACACTACACCACTTTGCAGTGCATCGCAGAGACATGGAGGGGGAGATTAATTCCAAGCCGAGCTATGCACACTACATCAATCACAAAGGCGGGCAGCATCTTGAGCATAAAGATAGACTGGAACTTACTGCTCTTCGGCTATGAGCATGGTTCAGGACCATTTCTAAGTGCCGATTCTGACTGTTTGGGCACCCGCCAGTGAGATCCTGCATCCAATTGAGAGGTCAATTCCAGGCAGCCCCCATCAAATTAAGGACAGCTGGTGAGTGTCTGAGGCTGCAGGCCAAATATGAAGGTCTGCAGCCTTGGAAGAATGACGGCCCTGCTGCCAGAGGTGTGCCCTGTTGTTTCCGGTGGGAGAGTGGGAGGGAGCCTCCAACTTAACATGGAAACATAGAAAATAGGTTCAAGAGGAGTCCATTCGGCCCTTTCAGCCTGCTCCACCATTCACTATGATCAAGGCTGATCATCCAACTCAATAGCCTAATCCTGCTTTCCCCCCCATATCCTTTGATCCCCTTTGCCCTAAGTGCTATATATAACTGCTTCTTGAAAACAAATGTTTTGGCCTCAACTACTTCCTGTGGTAACAAACTCCACAGGCTCACCACTCGCTATGTGAAGAAATTTCTCCCATCTCTGTTTAAAATGGTCTATCCAGCAACCTCAGACCGTGACTCCAGGTTCTGGACACATCCACCATTGGGAACATCCTTCTTGCATCTACCCTGTCTAGATCTGTTAGAATTTCTATCCATACCAGTACACTACCCCTAATCCCACACGCTTTAATTTTACATGCTAATCTCTTATGCGGGACTTTGTCAAAAGCCTTCTGAAAGTCCAAATATACCACAACCGCTGGCTCCCTCTCATCAACTCTACTAGTTACATCCTCAAAGAATTCCAGTAGATTTGTCCAGCATGAATTCCCCTTCATAAATCCATGCTGAATCTGTCTGATCCTGCCACTGTTTTCTAATTGCTCTGCGATAAAATTTTTGACAATAGATTCTAGAATTTTCCCCGCTACCGAGGTCAGACTTACTGGTCTATAATTCTCTGTTTTCGCTCGACCTCCATTTTTAAATAGTGGAGTTACATTAGCTACCCTCTAATCTCCCAGAACAGTGTATGGAAACCTGGAAGGTGACCACCGAAACATCCACTTTTTCTAGCGCCACTTCCTTAAGTATTCTGGGGTGTAGATTGTGAGGCGTTGGAGATTCATCAGCCTTCAATCTCATCAACCTCCCCAACACCATTTCTCTACTAATATTGATCTCCTTCAGTTTCTCCCTCTCACTAAATACAACGGGCTAGATTCTCTGCAGCCCAGTTCCGAAATCGCGTTCGGCGCAGTGGCGGAGAATCCAATTTCACACCGAAACTGGGCCTGGCGATTTTCCTGGACCCGAGAATTGGCGTGTTCGCAGAGTACTCCACGCGGCTGGGAGCCCATTGCTAGAGGCCAGCCCAGCGATCCTCCGTTTCCGACCGGCCGAGTTCCCGATGGCGTGGAACTAACCTACTATTGCCAGTTGGGATGCTCGCTTGGTGGCTGCGGACTCAGTCTGCCATGCCGCTCGGCGCGGCCGCTGGAGGCCACCGCCGTGCGCATGCGCGGACTCAAAATCGGAAGTGCTGGGGCCCGTATCCGCAGCTAAAGTTTCGTGAATTACTCCGGGTCCCTGCTAGCCCCCTGCAAGTCATTGAATCAGCTTCACTTTTTCCCAGGAATCTCCAGAGTAAAATGCCAGCGTTTTTACGCCAACGTGGGGACATCGCCCCGCTTTGGGAGAATCCAGCCCAACATTTCTGGTCTCTCATTTGTGTTCACATTTGTGAAGACAGAACCTAAGTATGTGTTTAGTTGCTCAGCCATTTCTTTATCCACTATTATACAGTCCCCTGTTTCTGACTGCAAGGGACCTTCATTGGTTTTCACCAATCTTTTTCGCTTCACGTCCCTGTAGAAACTTAATAATAATAATCTATATTAGTGTCACAAGTAGGCTTATATTAACACTGCAATGAGGTTACTGTGAAAAATTTACAGTCAGTTTCTATGTTCCCTGCAAGCTTACTCTCGTACTCGATTTTCCCTTTCTTAATCAATCCTTTGGTCCCTCTTTGCTGAATTCTTCACTGATCCCAATCCTCAGACCTGGGGCGAGATTCTCTGACCCCCCGCCGGGTCGGAGAATCGCCGGGGGCTGGCGTGAATCCCGCCCCCGCCGGTTGCCGAATTCTCCGGCACTGGATATTTGGCGGGGGCGGGAATCGCGCCGTGCCGGTTGGCGCCCCCCCCCCCCCCCCGCAATTCCCCGGTCCCGCTGCTAAAATGCCTGTCCCGCCGGCGTAGATTAAACCACCTACCTTACCGGCGGGACAAGGCGGCGCGGACGGGCTCCGGGGTCCTGGGGGGGGCGCGGGGCGATCTGGCCCTGGGGGGTGCCCCCACAGTGGCCTGGCCCGCGATCGGGGCCCGCCAATCCGTGGGCGGGCCTGTGCCTTGGGGGCACTCTTTTCCTTCCGCCTTCGCCACGGTCTCCACCGTGGCGGAGATGGAAGAGACTCCCTCCTCTGCGCATGCGCGGGAATGACGTCAGCGGCCGCTAACGCTCCTGCGCATGCGCTGCCCGGAGATGTCATTTCTGCGCCAGCTGGCGGGGCACCATAGGCCTTTTCCACCAGCTGGCGGGGCGGAAATTAGTCCGGCACGGGCCTAGCCCCTTAAGGTTGGGACTCGGCCCCCCAAGATGCGGAGCATTCCGCACCTTTGGGGTGGCGCGATGCCCGACTGATTTGCGCCGTTTTGGACGCCAGTCGGTGGACATCGCGCCGATACCGGAGAATTTCGCCCCTGTTTTTTTCTTGACTAATTTTCATGCTTCTTCCTTGGATCGAATACTATCTCTAATTTCCCTTGTAAAGCATGGATTGGCCACCTTCGCCATTTTACTTTTGTGCCAGGCAGGAATAATACTAATAAGTCCTGAAAGGCGAGCTTGTTAGGTGATTGGACATTCTGAATTCTCCCTCAGTGTACCCAAACAGACGCCATAGTGTGGCGACTAGGATATTTTCACACTAACTTCATTGCCGTGTTAATGTAAGCCTACTTGTGGCACTAAGAAAGATTATTAGATTATTAGAATAAACAATTGTTGCAGTTCCCCATGTGCTTCTTGAATGTTTGCCATTGCCTATCCATTGTCATCCCTTTCAGTCATGTTCCCAATCGATCAAAGCCAACTCACCTCGATATCATCTAATTTCCTTTATTAAGAAACCATCTCAAGATGTTTGCATTCAATGAAATAAATGGAACACCCTCCACAGTCATTGAGCCATACAGGTCTACAGCACTTCGGCCCCTCACATCTGCGCCGGTCAAAAGCAACGACCAAAGTATTCTAATTCCATTTTGCAGCACTTGACCCAGAGGGCGAGGCGACAGTGGAGGATCACGTGGCGAGCGAGGAACGAGATGAAGGGCGTGTCGATTGTGGCGCAGATTAGAGCCATCCGGTAGACGAACCAGGAACGAGTGGGGGGCCACATGATGAAGGACAACAGCGGTCGTAGACCGGCCCCCATCCGGAAGATGGACGCGGACGTTGTCATCTGGAGCCAGAGCAGGGAGATCAGCTGCACGGGAGTCATGAGCCGCCTTGTGCTGTGCATGAAACAGCTGCATCCGGCGAAGGACCGGAACGTGGTCGGGGTATGGGACATGGATGGACGGCACCGTCGTCCTCAGGGTGCGACTCGTTAGTAACTGGGTTGGCGACAGGCCAGTGGACAGCGGGGTGGAGCGATAGGCCAGCAAGGCAAGGTGGAAATCAGACCCAGCATCGGCAGCCTTGCATAGGAGCTGTTTGACTATATGTACTTCCTTCTCCGCTTTGCCGTTGGATTGGGGGTACAGGGGACTGGATGTCACATGGGCAAAGTTGGACTATTCCTGGCTGGCGAAGCAGGGGCCATTGCCCGACATAACCGTGAGCAGGATGCCGTGTCGAGCAAATGTTTCTTTACATGCACGAATGACGGCAGACGAGGTGATGTCGTGCAACCGTGTCACCTCCGGGTGATTCGAAAAGTAGTCCATGATCAGGACATAGTCTCTACCCAGCGCGTGGAACAGGTCGATGCCCACCTTGGTCCATGGTGACGTGACCAACTCATGGGGCTGCAGGGTCTCACGTGGTTGGGCCGTCTGGAAGCGCAGACAAGTGGGGCAGTTGAGCACTGTGTTGGCTATGTCCTCATTAATGCCGGGCCCGTCAGCGGCACTTTTCCATGCCAAGGTGGCCCTCGTGTAGTTGTTGCAGGACAAGTTGGCGCATGCTATGCGGGATAACAATGCTGTCCAGTTTTAGAAGAACCCCGTCTACTACCGCCAAATCATCTCTGATATTATAGAATTGAGGGCATTGGCCCTTGAGCCACCCGTCTGTTAGGTGGCGCATGACACGCTGTAGCAAGGGGTCAGCCGCCGTCTCACGGCGGATTTGGACGAGGCGTTCATCTGTGGCAGGTAGATTGGAGACCGCGAATACCACATGGGCGTCAACCTGGCAGACAAATCCCGCTGGGTCACATGGAGTGTTGACTGCCCTGGAGAGAGCGTCAGCAATGGTGAGGTCTTTGCCTGGGGTGTATACCAGCTGGAAGTAATATCGCCGGAGCTTGAGAAGAATACGCTGGAGGCGAGGCGTCATATCGTTCAAGTCTTTCTGTATTATATTGTACGAAGTCTTACAACACCAGGTTAAAGTCCAACAGGTTTGTTTCGATGTCACTAGCTTTCGGAGCGCTGCTCCTTCCTCAGGTGAATGAAGAGGTATGTTCCAGAAACAAATATATAGACAAATTCAAAGCTGCCAGACAATGCTTGGAATGCGAGCATTAGCAGGTGATTAAATCTTTACAGATCCAGAGATGGGGTAACCTCAGGTTAAAGAGGTGTGAATTGTGTCAAGCCAGGACAGTTGGTAGGATTTCGCAGGCCAGATTGTGGGGGATGAATGTAATGCGACATGAATGACAGGTCCCGGTTGAGGCCGCACTCATGTGTGCGGAACTTGGCTATAAGTTTCTGCTCGGCGATTCTGCGTTTACCCGGAGATCAGAGGCTGAATGTCCTTGATTGCTGAAGTGTTCCCCGACTGGAAGGGAACATTCCTGCCTGGTGATTGTCGCGCGATGTCCGTTCATTCATTGTCGCAGCGTCTGCATGGTCTCGCCAATGTACCACGCTTCGGGACATCCTTTCCTGCAGCGTATGAGGTAGACAACGTTGGCCGAGTCGCACGAGTATGTACCGGGTACCTGGTGGGTGGTGTTCTCACGCGTAATGGTGGTATCCATGTCGATGATCTGGCACGTCTTGCAGAGATTGCCATGGCAGGGTTGTGTGGTGTCGTGGTCACTGTTCTGAAGACTGGGTAGTTTGCTGCAAACAATGGTTTGTTTGAGATTGCGCGGTTGTTTGAAGGCAAGTAGTGGGGGTGTGAACAACAAAGAACAAAGAACAAAGAAATGTACAGCACAGGAACAGGCCCTTCGGCCCTCCAAGCCCGAGCCGACCATGCTGCCCGACTAAACTACAATCTTCTACACTTCCTGGGTCCGTATCCCTCTATTCCCATCCTATTCATGTATTTGTCAAGATGCCCCTTAAATGGCACTATCGTCCCTGCTTCCACCACCTCCTCCGGTAGCGAGTTCCAGGCACCCACTACCCTCTGTGTAAAAAACTTGCCTCGTACATCGACTCTAAACCTTGCCCCTCTCACCTTAAACCTATGCCCCCTAGTAATTGACCCCTCTACCCTGGGGAAAAGCCTCTGACTATCCACTCTGTCTATGCCCCTCATAATTTTGTATACCTCTATCAGGTCTCCCCTCAACCTCCTTCGTTCCAGTGAGAACAAACCGAGTTTATTCAACCGCTCCTCATAGCTAATGCCCTCCATACCAGGCAACATTCTGGTAAATCTCTTCTGCACCCTCTCTAAAGCCTCCACATCCTTCTGGTAGTGTGGCGACCAGAATTGAACACTACGCTCCAAGTGTGGCCTAACTAAGGTTCTATACAGCTGCAACATGACTTGCCAATTCTTATACTCAATGCCCCGGCCAATGAAGGCAAGCATGCCGTATGCCTTCTTGACTACCTTCTCCACCTGTGTTGCCCCTTTCAATGACCTGTGGACCTGTACTCCTAGATCTCTTTGACTTTCAATACTCTTGAGGGTTCTACCATTCACTGTATATTCCCTACCTGCATTAGACCTTCCAAAATGCATTACCTCACATTTGTCCGGATTAAACTCCATCTGCCATCTCTCCACCCAAATCTCCAAACAATCTAAATCCTGCTGTATCCTCCGACAGTCCTCATCGCTATCCGCAATTCCACCAACCTTTGTGTCGTCTGCAAACTTACGAATCAGACCAGTTACATTTTCCTCCAAATCATTTATATATACTACAAAGAGCAAAGGTCCCAGCACTGATCCCTGTGGAACACCACTGGTCACAGCCCTCCAATTAGAAAAGCATCCTTCCATTGCTACTCTCTGCCTTCTATGGCCTAGCCAGTTCTGTATCCACCTTGCCAGCTCACCCCTGATCCCGTGTGACTTCACCTTTTGTACTAGTCTACCATGAGGGACCTTGTCAAAGGCCTTACTGAAGTCCATATAGACAACATCCACTGCCCTACCTGCATCAATCATCTTAGTGACCTCCTCGAAAAACTCTATCAAGTTAGTGAGACACGACCTTCCCTTCACAAAACCGTGCTGCCTCTCACTAATACGTCCATTTGCTTCCAAATGGGAGTAGATCCTGTCTCGAAGAATTCTCTCCAGTAATTTCCCTACCACTGAAGTAAGGCTCACCGGCCTGTAGTTCCCGGGATTATCCTTGTTACCCTTCTTAAACAGAGGAACAACATTGGCTATTCTCCAGTCCTCCAGGACATCCCCTGAAGACAGCGAGGATCCAAAGATTTCTGTCAAGATGTGTGGAGATGACCTTGGCAAGATGTTCATCTTCATCAATGACGTGTTGAAGGCTGTGAAGAAGATGTCGTAGTTTCTCCGCTCCGGGGAAGTACTGGACGACGAAGGGTATTCTGTCGGTTGTGTCCCGTGTTTGTCTTCTGAGGAGGTCGGTGCGGTTTTTCGCTGTGGCGCGTTGGAACTGTCGATCAATGAGTCGAGTGCCATATCCCATTCGTACGAGGGCATCTTTCAACGTCTGTAGATGTCTGTTACGCTCCTCCTCGTCTGAGCAGATCCTGTGTATACGGAGAGCTTGTCCATAGGGGATGGCTTCTTTGATGTGTTTAGGGTGGAAGCTGGAGAAGTGGAGCATCGTGAGGTTATCCGTGGGTTTGCGGTAAAGCGAAGTGCTGAGGTGACCGTCCTTGATGGAGACGAGTGTGTCCAAGAATGCAACTGATTTTGGAGAGTAGTCCATGGTTGGATGGAACTTATTAATGTCATCGTGTAGTAATTTCAGTGATTCCTCCCCGTGGGTCCAAAGGAAAAAAAATGTTATATTGACCAGCGGGCGATGGTCGGTCTCGATGGTGATTTGAGGAAGTCCGTAGACATAATCGTGAAACTTAACCACACCGGTCAGAAGGCCCAGGCACTCCTTTTCTATCTGCGCGTAGCGCTGCTCCGTGGGGGTCATCGCACGTGACGCATATGCAACGGGGGCCCATGATGAGGGCTCATCACGTTGAAGGAGCACTGCCCCAATGCCGGCTTGACTGGCATCGGTCGAAATTTTGGTCTTTTTGCTGGATCAAAGAAAGCCGTGGTCAGTTTTGCTTTGAGTTCTCTCCATTTGCGCTCATGGTAGGGAGCCATTGGAAGTCTGACGTCTTCCTGACCAGGTGGTATGAGAGGCGAGGTTAGGGATAAATTTCCCTGAAAAATTGACCATGCCGAGAAATCGGAGGGCCGCCTTCTTGTCCCCTGGTGTTTTCATAGCTGTGATGGCAGCTACCTTGTCCACATCCGGCTGCATACCCAATTGGGAGATGTGGTCCCCGAGGAACTTGAGTTCCGTCTGACCAAAACAGCATTTGACCCTGTTGAGGCGGAGGCCATGCTCATGTATCCGTCTGAATACATGCTGGAGGCGACTAACATGCTCCTGCGGGGTGGTGGAAACTACAATTATGTCATCAACATAGACGCGAACACCTTCAATGCCTTCCATAATTTTTTCCATAATCCAATGGAACACTTCTGATGCAGAGATGATCCTGAACGGCATTCAGTTGGAACAATATCTGCCAAATGGGGTATTAAACGTGCAAAGTTTCCTGCTGGATTTATCAAGCTGGATTTGCCAGAATCCTTTTGAGGCGTCGAGTTTGGTGTTGAGCTTGGCGCGAGCCATCTCACATGTGAGCTCTTCGCGCTTGGGAATTGGATAATGCTCCCTCATGATATTGCGATTTAGCTCCTTGGGATCAATTCAAATTCTCAATTCACCGGAAGGCTTTTTTACACATACCATGGAACTGACCCAGTCGGTCGGTTCCGTGACTTTAGAAATAACTCCTTGGTTCTGGAGGTCCTGCAGCTGCTGCTTGAGGCGGTCCTTAAGGGGTGCTGGGACCCTGTGAGGTGCATGCACCACAGGTGTGGCATTCGGTTTTAATAAAATCTTGTAGGTGTACGGGAGCGTGCCCATGCCCTCAAAGACTTTGTGGTACTGGTTGATAATGGCGTTGAGCTGTTCCCTGAAGTCGGTGTCCTGAAAGGCAGACGCGTCAGCAGAAGAGAGAGAGTGAACTCTCTGAACTAGGTTCAACAGCTTGCATGCCTGCGCGCCAAGCAGGGAGGCTTTCGAGTAGCCCATGATTTTAAAGGGAAGAATGGCTTTGCGTAATTTGTGTGTCACTTCAAGCTGACACGAGCCGCTGGCAGCAATGGCATTGCCATTATAATGGCAGGCTGATGGGAGGATGGCTGGTTTGACACAAAGGCTTTGGCGGTCAGACCGCGTAATGAAATTGGCGGAGGCACCAGTGTCCAGGCGGAATCGTATTTGGGACCGGTTGACCGTAAGGGTGGCACACCACTCATCGTCTGGATCGATGCTGTATACCGATAGAGGCTGGATTCATTGCTTCGGGGACACCCTGTTTTTTGTAACGATACCGATTCGAAAAGATGTCTTCGGGTCCTCAGTATCAATATCGGGTAGTAGGTCCGCATCGGACTCGGTGACTGTGGGTTGAATGGCCCGGACATTCCTGCGAGTCTGAACCGGAGCGATAAGGATCGGCAGGCCGAGCTGATCTGCATAAAGCAGCATCGTGTCCAAGTTTGCCACATCTCAGGCATTGTCGGGATTTGGCAGGGCATTGCCGCTTTAACTGGGCGGAGCCACAGTTGCCGCACGTTGTAGCGTCAGTACGTTCGCCGCGCCACCGCGCATGCACGGTGCGGCTGTACGTGGTGTGCGCCTGCGCAGTACGTTCGTCGATGTCGCCGTCCCCTCGTTCGGTGAGCACAAGCGCGGGAATCCGTCGAAAAGCGTGCAAAATGGCCTCACTCATCCAGGCTGAGGCACTGGAGTTGCTCGATTGCTTGGACCCGTTCTGCCTCATGGGAACCTTGCCGCGTCGTTTCAGCCGCTTGGATGTGGGAATACCGACTAGTGGCGTGTTCGTGTAGCACGCAGGTCTCGATGGCGGTCGCTAGGGTGAGCTGCTGTACCTTGAGGAGCTGCTGGCAAAGGCGATCTGACTGAACACCGAAAACGATCTGGTCGCATCATGGAGTCAGAGGTGGGCCCGTAATTACAGTACTGCGCAAGGATGCGAAGGTGAGTGAGAAAAGACTGGAAAGGTTCATCCTTACCCTGCAAACGCTGTTGGAATACATAGCGCTCGAAACTTTCATTCACCTCTCTGTTGCAGTGAGTGCCAAACTTGAGGAGGACCGTCTTGAATTTTGATTTATCTTCATCATCAGCAAAGGTGAGAGAATTGAAAATGTGGATGGCATGTTCCCCGGCCGTGGATAGGAAGAGACCAACCTTCTTGGCGTCCGAGGCATCTTCCCGGTCTGTGGCTTCCAGATAGAGCAGGAAGCGTTGTTTGAATATCTTCCAGTTGGCCCCCAGGTTACCGGTGATGCGGAGCGGCGGCGGCGGGCGGACGCTGTCCATTTTGCAGGATGACTGTATGCTGATGGAAGGCAGATCACTTGCAGGTAGGTCTAAGAAGTTCTAATATCCCTCAACTCCTGATGTGTTGGGTGCTCAGGATCCAGGCCACCAACACTTAAAATAGTGCAACACTATTTTATTAAGTTAGAAAATGTTGAACATACTTTCACTGTGGATTAACACGATGTTAGATTAAACTAAAGACCTATGCCTGTCCTAACCAGTCTATGCACTCAGCACATGGTGAGGACCTGTGCTGTAAGCTGTAAGCTCTGTCCATGTAGGAGGCTGCATCCCGAATGAGCGGGAACTCTGATGCCCCCTGTCTTTATAGTGAGTGTGCTCTAACTGGTGATTGGCTGCGGTGTTGTGTGTGTTGATTGGTCTTGCTGTGTATCCATCAGAGTGTGTGTATCTGCACCATGATATACTGGTGTATATCATGACACTAATCTAATATGAGAATGGCCAAGAGCAGCAGCTGCAGCCTGCAGAAGGCTCCTGTGGATGGCGATGAGTTCAGGAGGCCACAAAGACCCCCATGACCAGCTGCCAGCAAGCCAACTCTAGGCACCTGTCAGATTGTGCCCTTAATGAGGGGACTGCCTATCACCAGGAAGATCCCAACGGCATTCTTATTCATCTCACAAATAGACAGCTTATTGTGCAAATTGGTTGCCTGCTGCTGCCGGACAGGTGATGGTTTGGGAAGATCACCCAGAGGTATGACTGTGTCAGCCCAGTGACCTGATGGATATTCCTCAGAAATGCCCGCCAGTCCCACATTGAAGCCCACCACCGCAGAACCAGGAAGATTCCACCCATCGAGGCCCACAGCACGGTCTGTCCTGCTCGGAACCGATGTATTCAAATTAATTTCTTTCCCTGGTGTGCTAAAACACTGCCCCACCGTGTTGTTAATAAGAATGGAATTAATTTGGCATTCTCTGGATGGGAATAAGTTTATACCAAGCTTTATAATTGAAAAATTTGAACCAAGGTTGATCATAAAATATTCCACATTTGTTCACATTTCCACAGAAAAATAGACATCGGATTTGAAACCATGTGAAATTATCCCAGTATATCTTTACTTTTTAAACCCCTGGTCACGTGAGAGTACCTTTAAGAAATGGGTGTTTATAAATGGGTGTGTATATAAATATCTGTAGTGAGAGTACCTTTAAGAAATGGGCGGTTACTACTGCAGTGATGTCAGAGAGTGGGTGGAGCTGGGCTGTCTGTCAGCTTTTTACTTTCGTTTTAGGCTGTTTGCTGCAGGGAGTGTTTTAGTTTCGTTTTCAGAGCTGGATAACTGCAGTCGCAGCCAGAAGGTGTATTAGAATCTCTCTCTTTAATCTAAAGATTAAATCGATCCTGGTGATTTAAAACTAATAACAGTAGTGACTTTAACCTGATGTGCTTCTGGTAAAAGGTGTTTTAAGTCTGATGGATGTTAAAAGGAAAGTTTAAAGGATTACTTAGTGTTGTATTATTTGGGGGTTGCATTGAATTAATGGTTGCTCAGATGTTCACTGTATGTTTTAAAAGGTTAACTTGAGTTCATAGAATAAACATTGTTTTGCTTTAAAAAAATACTTTTCCATTTCTGCTCTACCACACCTGTAGAGTGGGCCGTGTGGTCCCCATACTACAATCTATTAAAAGTTGTGGGTCAGGTGAACTCCGTGATACACTTTGGGGTTCTCTGAACCCTGACCCATAACACCCTCCACATGACCTCACCCCTCCTTGTCTCCAAAATATCCTCCTCCAGGCCCCCAACTCTTCAAGATATCTGCACGTATCAAATTCTGGTCACTCGGGCATCTCCACGACTAATCAGTCCACCATCGGTGGTTTTACCTTTAGGCTCTGAAGTAACTTCCCTACACATATCTGCCTCACATCTTTCTGTTGACACTCCCTAAAACCAGGACATTTGACCTAGCTTTTGGTCATCTGATCTAATATCTCCTTCTATGGTTAGGTGTAATATTTTGTTTCACCGTACCCTTGTGAAGCACCTCTTATTATGCTTTATTATGTTATGTGTGTTCCATAAATATAAGGTTTTTTGGGGGGTCTTACTCCCCAATTAGATTTTGCTAAGCTGTTCACTGTAAGGTGACAATTTGGATGATGGTGCAAAATGAGGCGAGAAAATCAGATGCCTGCTATACACCCACTAAATTTCCTCTCCTCTGACAACTGCCCCCCCCCCCCCCCACATCATCCCAGCCCCTCCTCTCCACTGAAGTTGAGTTTCGCTCTATTACTAATTTCAAAACCGATATATTCGGCAGGGCCAAGAACTGAAACAAAATGGATAAACAGAGGCAGAGTTGGAGAGATAGACAGAGCAGAGAGAAAGTGAGTTGCGGCAGCCCTTGTGGACGCCACTCGACTTTCAAATACATGCAAATACTTAGGACTATGTCCAGAATGGCAAACAGCCATTGCAACTTAAAAAAACCTTTAAGTAGCGAAGGAAAACATACTGCCAATTGAGAAAAGGGAAATCAAGTACAAATATCAAAAACAAAGGAGGCCATTACAAAAGAGAATTATTTTGAAGAAGTGCCTCTAATTGATATTATTTCCAACTCACAACTTTCATAACCTCGCACACATGGAATATCTTTGTTCTTTATCCTTCCCTTCATTTTACATCTAAATTGGTTCTTTTAGATTTCAGGACAACGTGTGACAGAATGGATTCCAGCAAAAATTCTGATTTTCCATTATTTTAAATTTGGGATTGCTTTCATCCCTCCTTCTATTTCCAACGACCCCCCCCCCCCCACTCTCCCCCCCATCCCCCCCACACCCACCCACTGCCTTCCCATTTCAAAGCTGCAAAAGAACAAAGTGTCTCTAGAAGGAGACAATGCTGCATATCAGCATGGTTTAAATGTGCCTTTTGAATGATAAAAGAGAAAATCTTCTCTATTCGCCAAACTCTTTGCTGCAGAATATGGGGCGGGATTCTCCCATTCGGCGGCAGAGTGTCCATGCCGTCGGAAACGCCGTCGCGTTTCACGTCGGCGTGAACGGGCCACTGGGAGTACCGATTCTGGCCCCTACAGGGGGCCAGCACGGTGCTGGAGCGGTTCACGCCGATCGGTGGGCCCAAATCACGGACCATGCCCCATCGGAGGGCCCCCCCCGGGGTCGGAGCCCCCCTCCTCCCTCCCCCTCCCAGGCCCTCTGCGCAAAGTTCCCGCCGGCTGCGACCATCTGTGGACGGCGCCAGTGGGACTCTGCCTTTTTAGAGCGGCCGCTCGGCCCATCCGGGCCAGAGAATCGGCAGCCCGGCCGCGTAGAGCGGCCCGCGACCGGCCCCGCGCCAAACGCGCCAGCGCCAATGGCGCCGATTCTCCGCACAGCGTGTGCCGGTGTCAGGGGGGGGGGCCGACGTGGCGTGGATTCTCCGGCCTGGCGCGGGACTGGGAGAATACCGCCCATGGCATTTCTTCAATGGAATGCTTCGCTTTAAATGTGGCCAACATTCACGCATTTGCTTTTTTTTAATAATGTAGCAGGCAGGAACCATTTCCCAGCAAGACCACAAACTCAAGGCACCAGAGAGAGATTTACTGAAAACTTTTCATATTTTAATGCAGCGAGTTATATTCATGAGGAAGAAAGCAGGTCCACACAGAAAAATAAATAACAAGACAGAGGCTTTGTTGTAGAACTGTCAGGTCAGTGGTTACAGCCTCTCGATTTGCAGCAAACCCTCCCTATTACTCTTGCTACTCTGCATATCATTGAGGATTGTGTGGGCTTTGACATTGTCTGGGGAGAAGATTTTTTTTTCAGCTTTCAAAAACAAGCCCCGTCCCTTGGGGAGGAGGGGGGGGGGGGAGGGGGGTTGGCGCTGCTGAGGAAGGGAGTAACTGTCGACCTGAGCGATCGGAACTCAGAGCTACAAATTAACTCCAGCACTCTGTACCTGAAACGGTTTTATAATGACAGCTGTTTATATTCCCCTTAACTGCAGCCATAGCCTAAAAGGAAAAATTCTCCTGAGCTCCCAATTAAAGCAGGCAGAAGGTTGAACAAGCACTGAGGAAGAGCAACATTTTAGCACGCTCGTTCAACAGGAAATAGCCGCCATCAAAACTATATATAACGTCGAACATTTTAAATAGGTTTCATATCCCGGAGCATGTTTCACATCAAATTCAACCTTTTTAAATAAATATAAAATGTATAGAATTTTGGGACAAAGGGAAAATTTAAAATACATATCTAGTGAGAGACTTCTTAGAATCATGGAAATCTACATAATAATAATAATATTTATTAGTGTCACAAGTAGGCTTACAGTGCAATGAAGTTACTATGAAAATCCCCTAGTTGCCACACTCCTGTGCCTGTTCGGGTACACTGTGGGAGAATATCCAAATGACCTAACAGCACGTCTTTCGGGACTTGTGGGAGGAAACCGGAGCACCCGGAGGAAACCCACGCAGACATGGGGAGAACGTGCAAACTCCGTGCAGACAGTGACCCAAGCCGGGAATCGAACCCATAACCCTGGAGCTGTGAAGCAATAGTGCTAAACACTGTGCTACCATGCTGCCCATACGGAAGTAATTCAGCCCATCAAGTCCACATCGACCCTCCAAAAGAGTACCCTCCACAGGCTCACTCCACTCGACATCCCCGTAACCCAAGCTTTGGACACTGAGGGGAAATCTAGTATGGCCAATCCAGCTAACCTGCACGCCTTTGGACTGTGGGAGGAAGCCGTAGCACCCGGAGGAAACCCACACAGACATGGGGAGAACGTACAAACCCCACACAGATAGTCGCCCAAGGTCAGAATTGATCCCGGGTCCCTGCCGATGGTGAGGCAACAGTGCCAACCACTGTGAAACCGAGCCATCAGTGTTTTATGCCACTTTAGCACTGTGCTATCCAATAAACCACACGAGCTACCCAGCAAATCTCACTCTCATTTTCTCCAACTGTTTCTCCCCCTTTTGAAGTGCCAAAGCTTTACTCCTCCTCCCACCAGCAACTGATCCCCCTCCCACACTTCCACTGCCCCACTCACCATCAAAATGTCTTGGCTGGTGTTCATATGTCACATCATGTTGAATATTTAGAGAAAGGTCGGCAACTCCAGCTTCAAGAGCAAGATTTTCTGCAATTTATAGAATTGACTGCATCGATCACCCAAACAGTTAAACAGTTCCAGGGAAATAGCAGAAGCTCAACTAAACTATAATTGAAGGGAGACAACTAAAACATTGACTATGGAGAAACTGCATTAACCCCTTATCTCAGGATGCTGCCTTAAATGAGGTCAATACAAGGAATCATGAAGCCATTTCCAAAATGCAGCAGCCTTACTCTATAGGTGAAGCACAGATGCATGATATCATGGAATGCTTTGCTGTTATAATTCATCTTGTTTCATAGTGGTTTTGACTTTGATGGCTGTTGAGTTGACAGCCGCGGAAATGCAGCCTCAAGGCATTACTGGCACAGAAGGAGGCCAATTGGCCCACTGAGTCTGGAACATAGGAGGCTGGCAGATACAGGGTTATTGTGAGACTGAGTACAGCATCGTCCACACAGTGATGTGAGAAGTCGCATGGCTCAGCATGGTGATGAGCAGAGACATTGAAAAGCCCAAACACGGAGACAGTTCCTAGTCAGAGAGTTTTACAGAACAGAAAGAGGCCCTTCGGCCCATCGTGTCCGCACAGCCATCAAACAACAATCTATTCCAATCCCATTTAAGAACACAAGAACCAAGAGCATGAGTGGGCAATTCAGTGCCTCAAGCCTGTTCCATCATTCAACATGATCATGGCTGATCTCCTCATGGCCTCAACTCCACTTTCCTGCCCGTTCTCCATAACCATTCAACCCATCACTAATTAAAAATCTGTCAATTTCCCCCTCAGAGAAGCACTTGGTCCATTACCCTGTATGCTATGGCGTTTCAAGTGCTCATCTAAATGCTTCTTAAATTTTGTGAGGGTTTCTGCCTCTACTACCCTTTCAGGCAGCGAGTTCCAGATTCTCAACACCGTCTGGGTGAAAAAGTTTTTCCTCAAATACCGTCTAAATCTTCTGCCCCTTACCTCAAACCTATGTCCCGTGGTGAGTGACTCTTCCACTGAGGAGAAAAATGTCTTTCTATCATCATGTAAGAGTACCTTTAAGAAATGGGTGTATATAAATGTGTGTGTATATAAATATCTGTAGTGAGAGTACCTTTAAGAAATGGGTGTTTACTACTGCAGTGATGTCAGAGTGTGGGTGGAGCTGGGCTGTCTGCCAGCTTTTTACTTTCGTTTTAGGCTGTTTGCTGCAGGGTGTGTTTTAGTTTTGTTTTCAGTGTTGGAGCTGAAACCAGAGCAGGTGTACTGCTGTTCTCTCTGCCATCAAAAGACTATCTCTTGATCATTTGGTGAATTCAGAATTATAAATGTTCTCAGTAGTGAATGTAAACCTAATGTTGAATGGTGTTTCTTCTGTCTTCTGGATGTTGTTTGGGAAGTTATTAAGGATTACTTCGTGTTGTATTCTTTGGGGGTTGTATTTGAATCGATGGTTGCTAAGATGTTCACTGTATGTTTCAAAAAGGATAACTTGAGTTCATAGAAAAACATTGTTTTGCTTTCAAAATTACTTTTCCATTTCTGCTGTACCACACCTGTAGAGTGGGCCGTGTGTTCCCCTACAACAATCTATTAAAAGTTTTGGGTCAGGTGAACTCCATGATATACTTTGGGGTTCTCTAAACCCTGGCCCATAACACTATCTACCTATGTCTCTCATAATCTTTTACACCTCAATCAGGTCCCCCCTCAGCCTTCTCTGCTTTAAGGAAAATAACCAAAGCCCCATCAGCCTCTCTTCACAGCTGAAACGCTCCAGCCCAGGCAACATCCTTGTGAATCACCTCTGCACCCTTCCAGTGCAATCATGTCCTTCCAACAGTGTGGTGACCAGAAATGCACACAGTACTCCAGCTGTGGCCTAACGAGCGTTTTATAGAGCTCCATCATGTCCTCATTCTGCCCTTTACTGTACATGTGTGGCCGAGATCCAGGTTTGCATATTTAAGTGTGCAGTCAGCTTGACTTGAATATGTTCGCACTGAAGTTACCCAAGGTGCGGAATCTAATGCTTGCGCCTCGGACACTCTGAGTGAGTGCCATTTAGCACCCATCTCCACCAACATAGACCAGGAGTACCAGCACTTGAGGTGTCTCCCAGCGGTCTTCCCGGTGATTGGGGCCCCTGGGTGGTTATCCTCTGGGTTGGGAGGTAGCCTGGCACCCCCATGCCACCCAGGCACCTGGGTGTTGCCCTGGCACATCTAGGGTCCCCAGGTGGCATTGCCTCGGATACTGTCAGGGTGCGAGGTTGACAGTGCCTGGGTGGCGTTTTTTCCACTCCGGGAATCGGGCTCGGGGATGCCCTGCCTTATGAGGTGTAATGCGGGGGGTTCGAGGGCACCCTCATTGGTAAGTTGTTGGGCCAGCAGGCCATGATGGGGGGATCAGAGATGGGGCACCATATAAAAATGCACTGGCGAGCGGACGGACTAAGTGCGGCCTCGGCGAGGCGTTCCTCTCCGAGGCCCAGAAATTAGGCAGAGTCCCATTTAAAAGCAGGATCATTCTTGATGCTGCCAGCACTGGGAATACCCGACTAAACGTGCCTGACACGGGACTCTGTTCAATCGTTTCTATTAAATCGCGCCCCTCATTTGTGACAAAATCTGCCTTGAATTGCAGCTACTGAACAAAACCAAGTTTGAGCCGACTGTTTCAATTTTGTGATATCCAATGAACGTTAATGAGTGCGATTGGAAAGGGTGGAAGAGGAGACTCTGGTCTCCTCAGTCTACATCAGGCCATTGTCTTACTGATTCTTCTTCATTTGCATTCACCCAAATTGTGATTAATTTTTACGAACACAAGGAACAGGGGCAGACCCAGGTCATTCAGTCATTAGAGCCTGCAGCACTCTATAAGATCAGGACTGAACATCTTCCCAAACCCTACCTTCACACACTGTCCCCAATATCTCCCATTTCCATTAATATCCAAAAATGTGTTGATTATCGTCTTAAATATAGTGAACTGTGCAAATATAGACTTGAATATAGAATGTGCCTCCACAGCTCGATGAGGGAGCATATTTAAAACAGTCACAACCCTCCACGAAGAAATTTTTCCTCATCTCAGTCCGAAATGGTTGCTCCCTTAATCTGAAACTGTGACCGCTAGTTCTAGACTCTCCAGTCTCGGCAAATATGCTCCCGCCATCTACCCTGTCAAGGACTCCAAGAATTTTATATCTCAATGAGATTACTTCAAATTCTTCTTAACTCTCGGGAATATGTATCTAGTCTACTCCATCTCTCGTCACAGCACAATCCCCTCATCCCAGTCCAGTGAACTTCTGCTACATTCCTTGAGTTAAATTTCCCAGTGCTTCAGCGTTTGCTTTTCAGGATTCCCACAAGGCGAGTCTCTTATCCACCCATGGGGTGAATCCCAGCAGCACTGGAGTGAGGACCTTAATTGGGCATTAATTGCCCACTGAAGGGCCTCAGCTGGCAGTGGAGCAGGAAGGCCATTCCCAGGCCTTCACACCATGGACTTCATAGGTCATAGAATTTACAGTGCAGAAGGAGGCCATTCAGCCCATCGAGTCTGCACCGGCTCTTGGAAAGAGCACCCTACCCAAGGTCCACACCTCCACCCTATCCCCATAACCCAGTAACCCCACCCTACACTAAGGGCAATTTTGGACACTATGGGAAATTTAGCATGGCCAATCCACCTAACCCGCACATCTTTGGACTGTGAGAGGAAACCGGAGCACCCGGAGGAAACCCACGCACACACGGGGAGGATGTGCAGACTCCGCACAGACAGTGACCCAAGCCGGAATCGAACCTGGGACCCTGGAGCTGTGAAGCATTTGTGCTATCCACAATGCTACCGTGCTGCCCCATTAATTGGTGTAATGGCGGCACGGTTCCCATTCACCACCCTTCCACTCAACTAAATGCCCCTCTGTCACCACATTCGCCACATTTCACATTCTTAAACTCAATTCCCCTGTTAATGAAAGCCAACACACCATACGCCTTCCTACAACCTGATCAATCTGGGTGGCTACTTTGAGGGATCTATGTACATGGACCCAAGATCCCTCTGTTCCTCCACACTTTTACCTTTTGCCTTTTACTCTGTAATCAGCATTTAAATTCGACCTTCCAAAATAAATCACTTCACATTTATCGAGGTTGAACTCCATCTGCCACTTCTCAGCCCAGCTCTGCATCCTGTCACTGTCCTGTTGTAACCTGCAATGACCCTCAACCCTACCTACAACTCCACCAACCTTCGTATCATCGGCAAACTTACTAACCCACCCTTCCACTTCCTCATCCAAGTCATTTAATAAAACCACAAAGAGCAGAGGTCCCAGAACAGATCCCTACGGGACACCACTGGTCACCGACCTCTGGACGGAATAGTTTCCATCTGCTACCACTCGCTGTCTTCTTTCGGCCAGCCAATTCTGTATCCAGACAGCTAAATTTCCCTGTATCCATGCCCCCTAACTTTCTGAATGAGCCTACCATGGGGAACCTTATCAAATGCCTTACTGAAATCCATATACACCACATCCACTGTCCGACCTTCATCAATGTGTCTTGTCACATCCTCAAAGAATTCAATGAGGCTTGTGAGGCATGACCTGCCCTCACAAAGCCATGCTGACTATCTTTAATCAAACCATGTTTTTCTAAATAATCATAAATCCCTATCTCTCAGAATACTTTCCAATCTTTTGCTCACCACAGACATAAGACTGACTGGTCTGTAATTCCCAGAGATTTCCCTATTCCCTTTCTTGAACAGGGAAACAACATTCGCCTCCCTCCAATCATCCAGTACTACTCCAGTGGAGAGTGAGGAAGCAAAGATCATCGCCAACAGAGCAGCAATCTCCTCCTTCACTTCCCGTAGTAACCTTGGGTATATCCCATCAGGCCCAGGGGACTTATCTATCCCATGCTTTTCAAAATTTCCAGCACATTCTCCTTGTCAATATCAACCTGTTTGGGTCTATTTACCTGGTTAACGCTGTTCTCCTGATCTACCAGGTCCCTCTCTTTCGTGAATACTGAAGTAAAATATTCATTTAGGGCCTCCCCTATCTCCTCAGAATCTAGAACATAGAACTGTACAGCACAGTACAGGCCCTTCGGCCCACGATGTTGTGCCAAACTAGTCTGAAATTAAGATCAAATCAACCTACTCCCAATCATTCTAGTGCACTCCATATGCCTGTCCAATAACTGCTTGAAAGTTCCTAAAGTGGCCGACTCCACTACCATAGCTGGGAGTGCGTTCCACACCCCAACCACTCTGATTAAAGAACCTACCTCTGACATCCCTCCTATATCTTCCACCATGAACCGTATAGTTATGCCCCCTTGTAACAGCTACATCCACCCAAGGAAAAAGTCACTGAACGTCCACTCTATCTATCCCTCTCATCACCTTGTTCTCCTCAATTAAGTCACCTCTCATCCTCCTTCGCTCCAATGAGAAAAGCCCTAGCTCCCTCAACCTTTCCTCATAAGACCTACCCTCCAATCCAGGCAGCATCTTGGTAAATCTCCTTTGCACCCTTTCCAATGCTTCCACATCCTTCCTATAATGAGATGGCCAGAACTTCACACAATACTCCAAATGTGGTCTAACCAAGGTCTTATACAGTTGCAGCATAACCTCATGGCTCTTAACCTCAATCCCCCTGTTAATAAATGCTAACACACTTTAGGCTTTCTTCACGGCTCTATCCACTTGGGTGGCAACTTTCAGAGATCTATGGACATGAACTCTGAGATCGCTCTGCTCCTCCACATTCTTCAGAACCCTGCCGTTAACCCTGTAATCCGCATTCAAATTTCTCCTACCAAAATGGACAACCTCACACCATTCAGGGTTAAACTCCATCTGCCACGTCTCAGCCCAGCTCTGCATCCTATCAATGTCTCTTTGCAGCCTACAACAGCCCTCCACATTATCCACTACTCCACCAATCTTGGTGTCATCAGCAAATTTACTAACCCAACCTTTAACTCCATCATCCAAGTCATTGATAAAAATCACAAATAGCAGAGGACCCAGCACTGATCCCTGTGGTACACCGCTGGTGACTGGGCTCCAGGATGAAAATTTACCATCGACCACCACCCTCTGTCTTCTATGTGATAGCCAGTTACTGATCCAATCGGCCAAATTTCCCTCAATGCCAAGCCTCCTTACTTTCTGCATGAGCCGACCATGGGGCACCTTATCAAACGCATAACTAAAATCCATGTATACGACATCAACTGCTCTACCTTCATCTATGTACTTAGTTACCTCCTCAAAGAATACAATCAAACTTGTGAGGCGAGACTTATCCATCACAAATCCGTGCTGACTATCCTGGATTAAGCTGTATCTTTCCAAATGATCATAAATCCTATCCCTCAGGACCCTTTCCAATAATTTACCTATGACCGAAGTGAGACTAACCGGCCTATAATGCCCAGGGTTATACCTATTTCCTTTCTTGAGCAAGGGGACAACATTCGCCTCTCTCCAGTCTTCTGGCACTATTCCTGTAGACAGTGAGGACATAAAGATCAAAGCCAAAGAATCTGCAATCTCATCCCTCGCCTCCCAAAGAATCCTAGGATATATCCCATCAGGCCCAGGGGACTTATCTATCCTCAGGCTTCTCAAAATTTCTGACACATCTTCTTTCCGAATATCTACCTCCTTCAGCCTACCAGCCTGTACCGCACTATCCTCCTCAACAATATGGCCCCTCTCCTTTGTGAACACTGAAGAAAAGTATTCATTTAGGGCCTCTCCTATATCTTCAGACTCCATGCACACGTTCCCACTACTGTCCTTGACCGGCCCTAACTTCACCTTGGTCATTCTTTTATTCCTCACATAAATGTAAAAATCCTTGGGGTTTTCCTTGATCCTACCCGTCAAGGACTTCTCATGCCCCCTCCTAGCTCTCCTAAGCCCTTTCTTGAGCTCCTTCCTAGCTATCTTGTATCCCTCAAGTGCCCTAACTGAACCTGGTTTTCTCATCCTTACACTCTCCACTATCCCTGATCGGCCCTACTCTCACTCTGATCATCCTCTTATTTCTCACATAAGTGTAGAACGCCTTGGGGTTCTCCCTAATCCTTCCCACCAGGTCTTTTTTATGCCCCCTTCTAGCTCTCCTAAGTCCATTTTTGAGTTCCTTCCTGGCTACCTTGTAACCCTCTAGAGTCGTGCCAGATCATTACTTCCTCAACCTTATGTAAGCTTTCTTCATATCTGTGAAGTGTGTTTTCAGTTCTGCTAAAAGGAAAAAAAGAGGAATATTTTGTTCAGGGGCTTAAAGTGTCAGTTGCCTCCAAAAATAATGATTAATCAATAACTGTTTTAGTTTTTTATTGCAGCAAAAGCCCGAAGTCGTGAAATCTTGTTGAAGAACAAAGAACAAAAAAACAATACAGCACAGAAACAGGCCCTTCGGCCCCCCAAGCCGGTACCTGCTATGATACCACCCTTGGTCAAAACCCTCAGCACTTCCTAGTGCCGTATCCTTCTAAAGCGATCCTATCCATGTATTTGTCGATATGACTTTTGAACGCCGTTAATGTATCTGCTTTCACAACCTCCCCTGGCAACGCGTTCCAGGCACTCGCTACCCTCTCTGTAAAAAACCTACCTCGCACATCTCCTCGAAACTTTGCCCCACGGACCTTAAACCCAAGCCCCCTGGTGACTGGCCCCTCCACTCTGGGACAGAGTGCCTGCCCATCCACTCTACCATGACCCTCAGAATCTTGCAGACCTCTATCAGGTCACCCCTCAGCCTCCGTCGTGTCATCCATTCAGCTGCTAACTGAAAACTTGAATTTCTTTTAAAAGTTATTCATCTGCACAAAGATTGTAACACTGTGATAATAAAATAAAGGACCTGAATTAATCAGTTTTTTTTCATTCTTTTGTCTTTAACTTTTTGGTTTGAGGTATTTTTGGGGTACTTTACGATATTTAGATTTTTTTGAACTGGTATGATGGTAAGGATTATGGCTCTAGTCGACTGCCATAAATACAAAACATACAAATTATTCTCAAAAACGTTCACAAATAATGTTCACATTTTGTAATAAAATATTTAATCTATCCATACCATTCAATATAATGAAGAATTTTCATTTCTACCAAGAATTGTGACCAAACGAACAGCATGCTGGTGTGTAATAAAATGGGCATTATTGTTTTACTGTGCCATTGGTGGATAGCTCGCAGGCACTGTGCTCATCAAGTTACATGGTTACCGACTGCTGAATCCCAATTTCTCCCTTTGATCTTCTAAACGCCAGCCTGTGTTTTCCCTAATTCATGAAATGCCGTCTGCTTTGGAAAGATCAAAGCATGGAGAGGAGGAAAACAAAACACAACAGGAATCAAAGTTACCTGCAACTGTAAAGTTGCTGGAGCTGTAGGGGAGTTTAAATCTCCATTCCATGACACAATAAGTCCATTCTCCTGCAAATCATTCACATTTACTTCCATTTCTCCTTCCCAATTTTCTCTGCTCTGCTCCAAAGGCATTGACATATTTCTGGGGTTTGACTCCATCATTGTTACTTGGCCGTTAGTATCTAACCCAGACGACCATTATTCATATCTGAGAGGCTGTTACACATTTGTCTCCTGCAACCTGTCACCGAAAGCTTTTTTGCTCACATCCCATTAACTCTTTAAGTAGCATATGTTTTCCTAAACTCATTTATTTCTCTGTAGTGGAAAAAAAATGACATGCAACTGGATTAATTTCCAATAAACTAAACCCAATTTGAAAGACATAAAATTACAATTGCTTATTCAAAAACACGGGCATTTTGACAAGTGCTTTGAACCTTACACTGGTGCAGCGTGAAGGAGTTAAACTGCTAACAGTCAAGCTTGGCACAACACATTTATTGAGGAGTAGAATGGAAAAAGCAATGTGCTTGTGAGCGGGATAATGGTGCATCTTTCAAAGCTATTACACTGACAAGGAAGAAAAAAAGATGATATGCATCTCAGTCTATATCTACCTGCTCTCTCACCTCTTACTCTCCCTCCTCTGCTCTCTCAGATCTCACAGTGGTCAGATAAAGATGCCAGTTGTATCCAGTCTATAATTGGGGTTGGACTACAGTCAGTGGTCCTGTTTATCATTTGGAGCCTCTTGCGACAGAACAAACAGACATTTGGCTCACGCCTTAAAGACATCATCATTCTAGATTCAAAAAGCACCAATTCAAAATATTTGCCATTGTAAAATTATCTGATTGTTTTTCTAACTAAATGCAACAATGAAACATTTTTCCAATTATTTCTAAGCTGTAACAATGAAACACGTTTCCAATTATTTCTAAGCAGAAATGTACAATACATCGAATTAGTGGTCTGCTATCATGGTACCGTGCAACCATATCTTCAATCTTTTAACATACACAATTGTGATTCCATGTTGGGTTGCACAGTGGGTAACCCTGCTGCCTCACAGCGCTAGAGACCCAGGTTTGATTCTGACCTTGGGTGATTGTATGAAGTTTCTAAGTTCACCGCGTGTCTTCGTGGGTTTCCTCTGTGTGCTCCGGTTTCCTCCCACAGTCCAAAGATGCGCTGGTTAGGTGGGTTGGCCATGCTAAATTGCCCCCTCAGTGTCCAAAAGGTTAGATGGGGTTACAGTGATAGGGCAGGGGCATGGGTGCCTTTTCGGAGGGTCGATGTAGACTTGATGAGCCTAATGGCTTCCTTCTGCACTATAGGGATTCTATGACATTCACATCAGAACATTTAAAGAGCAGGTAGGGTTGCGGCAGCATGTATTTCCCAATGTTTACCTGCAAATTGCTCCAGTTATCTTCACAATCATCTAATATACCTTACTGAAGATATCAGTGAAAGATCTGGCTAAAAACTACCATATTCCTTACTTTTCCAGAGCCAAAACAGGAGATCTTACAGGGAGATGTTCCAGGAACTGCGCTTGTCCGACTTGCATCCAGCGCCAAAAGAAGCATTTTGTAACTTCACAATACAAGATTATAATAGATCTATAGAAAGAGACTGAAAAATGAAATGAAATGAAAATCGCTTATTGTCACAAGTAGGCTGCAAATGAAGTTACTGTCCAAAGCCCCTAGTCGCCACAAATCCGGCACCTGTTCGGGGAGGCTGGTACGGGAATTGAATTGTGCTGCTGGCCTGCCTTGGTCTGCTTTAAAAGCCAACTATTTAGCCCAGTGTACTAATCCAGCCCCTGACTGCTGCAGCAACAAATAATAAAACTAATATGTTTAACACTTCTGAATTTATCTTGCACTATTTCAGGTGTCTTCTGTGTCACTGCACAAGATACTTCCATTTGATTGGCTTTTTGTCCTCATATTTACTGCTACTGCTTTAGGTACGATCATATTTGTGAAGCCAATGAAGAAAGCAAAGGGTAACTTGTGATTTGCTTGATTTCATTTCTATTACTTTCCACCCATTTCCATTTTATACATACTATTCCATTCTGGTGATAAAGAACACTGTGCCCATTTCTCACTAAACATTTTCTTAATATTTTAGGACTTTAAAATGGAGCAAGTGGAATTAAACCCAACATATTGTCAGTCACTGAAAGTTGCAACTATCTTGGCAGTTTGCATTCTACTTCTTGAAACAGTATTTTCAGAGCATTTGTGAAAAAGGCACAACATAGCCTTCTGTGGAACACCAATCAAAAATAGAAACTGCAATGTACTCTGAGAAATTCAGTTTTCATTCACTTTTGACCAATATGCCAGTAGGTCTGTGAGAATCTCAAACATCTGTTAGGACCATGTGAGGAGGGGTAAAATACGACTCCTCGATGTTACCACCCTAAGTCTGATCAGATCAGGTTTTGTTGAAGGATTTAGGATGAAGACATTTTACTCTATGTCTGTGTTTAACCATTTATGTACTGATGCAAAGAAAGGAGTCCAGGAAACTTCCTGAAAGTTCAATGCTGGATAAATAAAAAAAATCTCATGAATTCTTAAGCAGTCCTTGGCTGATCCCTACAGCTTTAGCAGAAATATTTCCAAGTTCCGTTGGAAACATAGAAAATAGGTGCAGGAGTAGGCCATTTGGCCCTTTAGATTTCAAGAGTTGAGTTGAAGCCCATGTAACCCCAATTACCAAAGAAAATGTTAAAACATTTGTAATCTGTCTTTTCCAAAACTTGATGAGTTTTGCATGGGGTTCCTTTCAGTGGAAATTTCAATATTTCTGTGCTGGATTTTTAAACTATAACAGATAGGGGGCGGGATTCTCAGTCGACCGATGCTGAAATTGAGCAACACGATCGGGCGGAGGACCGCGCGTCAGCCGAAATTCGAGGCCGACGCCGGGCATGGAAGGAATGCCATGCTCCGGTGCCCTGACAGTGGCGTGAATGTACTCAACGCCGCACGCTGGCATGGGCATGCAAATTGTACAGTAAAGGCCATTGGCATATCATTTACAGGCCCACCCTGGAATTCTCTGGTCCTCCCGCGATGCTTCGCCTCCATCACGCAGAATTACCCAAGGCACGGTTGAATAAATTACCACATTCATGCTGCAGTTTGAAGCCAGTGGACAGTGGGCAGCACAGTAGCATTGTGGATAGCACAATTGCTTCACAGCTCCAGGGTCCCAGGTTCAATTCCAGCTTGGGTCACTGTCTGTGCGGAGTCTGCACATCCTCCCAGTGTGTGCGTGGGTTTCCTGCGGGTGCTCCGGTTTCCTCCCACAGTCCAAAGATGTGCAGGTTAGGTGGATTGGCCATGATAAATTGCCCTTAGTGTCCAAAATTGCCCTTAGTGTTGGGTGGGGTTACTGGGTTATGGGGATAGGGTGGAGGTGTTTACCTTGGGTAGGGTGCTCTTTCCAAGAGCCGGTGCAGACTCGATAGGCCGAATGGCCTCCTTCTGCACTGTAAATTCTATCTATGACATGAGGGACTGGATTCTCCGTTTTGGAGACTAAGTCCCCACGCCGGCATTAGAACAGTGGTCTTTTACACCAGGAAAACTGGTGCAAAATGGCCACCAATTCCCCGTTTTGCTGGGGGCTAGCAGCCAGGCAGCGCAGAGCTCGCGGCTCTAGCTGCCGATACGGACCTGAGCATTTCCGGTTCCGTGGTCGCAGGCGGCCTGCAGCGGACACGCGTGCTTCATGGCGGACTCAGCCCGCGGGCCCGGGCCGCAAAAGTAGTGCCCCCCTTCAGCCGCGCGCCCTCAGCCCCGAATGAAGCCCCCCCCTGCCCGCGGATCAGCCCTCCCCGACTGTGGCGGCGCCGGACTGAGTCCACAGCCGCCATGCAAGGTTCCCGAGCGCTGTTGGCATACGTAACCCATGCCGCCGAGAACTCGGCCAGTCGGGGATGGAGCATTGCGAGGCGGGCCACAGGCAATGGCCTGAGGCCGTCGATACTTGGTGCGGCATACTCCTACAGTACGCCGCCTTTCAGGGGGCGGATAATACAAAAACTGGCACCGCTCCCAATATTGGAGTCAAAACGGATTCTCCGCCCCGTCACCGAACCCAATTTTGGTGTCGGGGAGCAGAGAATCCAGCCCGAGATGTCTGGAAGATCATGGCCACTGGTAATGGAGACCAGGCTCTAAGGGGTTCATGTATGGGTAACAGGCTGTTCACGTTGGAAGGTTTGTTTGATCGAGCTGGGGAATGAGGGTGTTCTCTAAAGATAAAGTTAACTGCAAATTGCAGTCTGCACGTGCATCAGGTCTGCATCGCCTGCCACAATGGGTATCCACTTGCCTAATCAGCTCCTTGACCCTATCTTGATGAACCAAATGTGCCAGTTCAGACAGCATTGCAAAGCATGTGTGTGCCAATTGGTGCCCAAGTCTGGTTTTTGACTGTTCAGTTTTCAGTTATTTAAAAAACCTTTTGTTGTAGTTTTGTCTGCAATTCTGCCCCACGCTCCTGACCTACAAGTGGGTAGGGTGGCAAGTGGGTAGGGTGGAAAGTGGGTAGGGTGGCAAGTGTAGGGTGGCAAGTGGTTAGGGTGGAAAGTGGGTAGGGTGGCAGGTGGGTAGGGTGGCAGGTGGGTAAGGGGGAAGGTGAGTAGGGCAGAAGGTGGATGATGTGGTTAATGGATAGGGAGACAGGTGGGTGAGGTGGCAGCTGGGGCAGGTAGCTGATGGCTAAGGTGACAGCTGGTGGAATTTAAATTCAGTTTCTAAAATCTGCAATTGACAACTAAATTCAGCAATGGTGACCATGAACCTATCATTTGTGCATTTGCTGTTAGGATGAAAATGGAACCCAAAACATATCACACCCCAAATCTAATTGTAAGAACTGGAAGAAGCACTCTCTGAAAGCTGGATGAAGCTGGGCACAAAGCTTTAGACTGTTCCATGAAAACTAGGTCTTGCAATCACCACACAACATATTTTTCTTTCCAGTGCCAAATAATGTAACATGTAATTTCCAAGTTACAAAATACTGAAACTAAAGACAGTTCTTTTGAAAACCTTCCCCGTGAAGGAGTCAGTCAAAGGGGAGCTTGCCAACAGTCTCTCTCAACTGTGTACCAACGACACAAAAACAATTGTTTTCATGTGTGTGTGGGTTCTGACAAGCAAATATTTTCACAGATAAATAGTGTAAAGTTTCACAAATATACTCTGGATAAAATACATTTAAAATAGTGCAGGTCCAAGTCTTTTTCTCACTCACAAGATAAGTATCAATGAAGGGCATGTGGCTCATCTGAATTCATTCAGCATAAGAGATTCTAACATCTCCTCGATGTGACATCCAGTTGTTCCGTGACTGAATCTGGAGTTTCTTTGCCTCTGATCGAAATGTTGATCATCATCCTTTGCACAAAGAGGTATTTCTTGATCTAAGTCTTAAAATTACCTTTCAGTGGTTTGAACCTGCATCTCCGAGCTCTTTTCTCGCAATTGTGATGCAGAGCGAGGCCAACAAGCGAGGGTGCAATTCCCGTACCGGCTGAGGTTATTCATGAAGGACCCGCCTTCTCAACCTTGCCCCTCGCCTGAGGTGTGGTGATCCTCAGGTTAAATCACCACCAATCAGCTTTCCCTCTCAAAGGGGAAAGCAGCCTATGGGTCATCTGGGACTATGCCGACTTTACATTGCTTTAAGTAATCTCACACAACTCGAGAGAGAATCCTGCTTTTCTGGACCAAAAAGCTTCTCTAGTCTTTCATCGCTGACTGCCCCAGTACTTGATTTCTCCGCTTGTTTCTTGGTGACTAAAACTCGATGCAATATTCATGATGTGATCTGATCAGATCAAGTCAGTTTAATCTCAATTTCTATGATTTATATTCTGTTGTTGTGGCGACATAGGTCAGCATCCTAATAATTATAATAATCTGTATCATTGTCACAAGTAGGCTTATATTAACACTGCAATGCAGTTACTGTGAAACTCCCCTAGTCGCCACATTCCGGCGCCTGTTTGGTTACACTGAGGGAGAATTCAGAATGTTCAATTCACCTAACAAGCACGTCTTTCGGGACTTGTGGGAGGAAACCGGAGCGCCCGAAGGAAACCCACACAGTCACGGGGAGAACGTGCAGACTCCGCACAGACAGTTACTCAAATTAGGAATCGAACCCGGGACCCTGGCGCTGTGAAACAAAAGTGTTAACCACTGTGCTACCGTGCCACATGTTGACTTTGCTCTGCATTGGTTGGATAAAATTTGCATATATTAAGACTCCCAGGTCTATTTCAGTTTAATTCCTAACTATTTCAATATCACTCATGCAGTACATGTGTTGTCTCTCATTCCAACTCAACGTCCAGCACATTAACACTTGACTGTATTTGGTTTCATTTGTCATTGTATGCCGAATTGGACATTGGGCAGAATTATCAAGATTGCTCATATGTTGAAATTACCTCTTTATGCTTGATTCCAAGGTAAATGTTCTCAGAAAGAAGTTACATCATGCTATTCGAGCAAATTCGAGGCCAACATCTTCCAATTCAATTGTCCTTCCTAGATTTATACTGACTACAAATTTCAGTCCTTTACGTAAATTAGAAAATTTAATGGCCCAAATTTTCCTTTTTCTGGATGTTTGGGGATGGAATATATGAAGGAAGATGCATGTCAGGGTCCTGCAGAAGTCCTGACATACATACGAATTACCATGGAAGTTTGAAGTATGACCCTATGACCTGAGCTCAGGATGGAGATTTGGGCTAAATATGCATGACTTATCAGGAAATTTGAGACAATTTAAAACCTGGTCTAACAGCTGGCTAACTCCACAGCTGACCCCCGCCCAATCGCTCCCCCTCCCAAATACCTGACTACCGCCCCCATGATCCAACCCAACTAAACCTCAAACATGACCTGAATACCCCGTCCCCACACCTGACCCAAACCATCGGCCTCGCACTGAACACCAAACTAACCCAGCGATCACCCTCTCTGACCTGACCTGACTATCCCCATCACCGCCCCCCCCCCTCCACAGCCCAACAACCAGACCTCCCCCTAACCCGACCACTACCCCACCCGACTGGCCCTTGACCACTTCCTGTCCAACTTGACTAAACCTGACCACCTGTCTACCCACTCGACCACCGAACCCGATTACCCATCCACCCATCTTACCCACCTAACCACCTCACTCCACTACTCATTCACGCATTCATCTATCCACCTACCCATTCATCCAGCCACCCATTTACCTGTCAATTCATTAACACCCTCTTTCATAGCAGCACGGTGGTGCAGTGGTTAGCACTGCTGCCTCAAGGCGCCGAGGTCCCAGGTTCGATCCCAGCTCTGGGTCACTCTCCGTGTAGAGTTTGCACATTCTCCCCGTGTTTGCGTGGGTTTTGCCCCCACAACCCAAAGACGTGCAGGTTAGGTGGATTGGCCATGCTAAATTGCCCTTAGTCTCCAAAATTGCCCTTAGTGTTTGGTGGGGTTACTGGGTTAAGGGAATAGGGTGGACGTGTGGGCTTGGGTAGGGTGCTCTATCCGAGAGCTGGTGCAGACTCGATGGGCCGAATGGCCTCCTTCTGCACTGTAAATTCTGTGTTCTGTGTAAAAAACACCCTCTTTCATGAAAAGGCTGAATCTTTTTAAAACTTTACCTGAACATGGCCGTTGCTTCCACAAATAACGGGCGTGCCCTCTCACTCCCTCCTTTACTCCCTCAGTGAAGTTCGATGGGAGGTGCTGTGCTACCCATTTCTCTGGCAGCCGAGGACGGAAGAAATGGGCAGCAATGGCAGGGGGTCAGGAAAACCTTTGTGGGCAGCTGACCGGAGGATCTTGGACAATATCTCAACGCTGAACACTGAGTAACTCAGTGCTTCCAGCAATCTGGCATAACTCTGCTAACGAGTACTTATTCCTCCCCACCATTCAGCTAGTTTCTGAGCAAGTCCATTGGGTTTAACCTGAATCCCCATAGCTTTGAGTGTAAATTATACCATTTTGTGCCTAACGTTTATCAGGAGTTATTTGCAAGTTGAGATGCATCACGTCACAGGATTTTTCACAGGCCATATGGGTTGTCACTTACTTAAAGAAGGCAAGGATGTTGGTCCCACTTCTGAATTCTGTTGTTAACTGCATTATTATAAAACAAATTGTTCCGTTTACGCCTGATAGGCAATTTTTCCACCATATAGAAAGCTGAATTCTTGGTATGAATTGTTGACCATTTAAAAATTACATAAAAATTGAGGACCATACTAAGTATCGTCAGCGCATTACCAAATTTAATTTAGAAAAAGCAACAGACGTTTGAATTGTAATTGCTTTGATGTAACGTACTATTTTCAATTTAACTGTTTAATTTCTTTAGAATGAGTGGTTGAATTAAATGGGCTGTGGTACAAAGATTTGCAAATTGGCATGTTTTATCATCTGCAATTTAGAGAAATCCTCATCCAAGCATGATCCTGATCGGAACATAATATTCCTGGCAAATTTGTGATGTGCTTACCCGGATTTGACTACTAAAACACAGCCTCTGGTTCTTTAATGGTCACTGGTTGTGATGTGGTCTCAATGGAGCCAACGTTACACAGGAATGATTCGATTAAAGCCAGGCATTAAAATTGCTGTCTTTGAGCAAAAATTATTTGTGATGCGCCTAAGTATAATAGAACATGCACACACATACAGTAAACAATAACGTGGTAACCCACTGCAGGTAGCAGCTGTGTCTCACTGTTGTCTCCTGTCTTGTATCGATTATTACATCATAAAATCTCATCATGGGGCAGCACAGTGGTGCATTGGTTAGCACTGCTGCCTCACAGCGCTGAGGTCCCAGGTTTGATCCTGGCTCTGGGTCACTGTCTGTGTGGAGTTTGCACATTCTCCCCGTGTTTGCATGGGTTTCCCCTCCATAATCCAAAGATGTGCAGGGTAGGTGGATTGGCCACGCTAAATTGACCCTTAATTGGAAAAAATGAATTGGGTACTCTAAATTTAAAAAATATATAAATAAAATCTCATCATTAACCTGGCACTAACACCAGGGTCTCCCAATAACTAAAACCTGGTGAGAGTGAGGGCACTTGCATTTGTATAGCAGCACTTTGCTCTGCAATGCCTCAAACCACGTCCACACAGTGACTGAGTTGCACGTCGCCAAATTTTCAGTATTACCAAAAAGACCGTCTGATCCATCTCATAGTTATTTTGTTTGGTGATGTTGGTTGCCGGAAGAAATCTTGGCCGGGAGACCAGGAAAATCTTTGCTCAACCTCCAGTCGTACCATAGGATTTTTCGGAACCATCTGAGCAGCAAAATGAGGGCTGAGCTTAAATTCACATCTTGAGGACTACATCTTCGAACTGCAATCCAGAGAATCCTCATTCAAGCATGATCCTGTTCCGAACATAATATATCCTGGCAAATTAATGTTAATTGTTAATTAGGAATACTAATTACAAATGAGTAATCCTCGATATTGCATTGAAGGGTCAGCACAGATTATGTGCTCAAGCCCTAGTGGGAAAGCTTGCTACTCAATTTGTAACATTTTGGATTTGATTAAGGAAGCACAATGAATGGAGGAATACATTTCCTCGGATCCTGACTTGCCTTTGCGCAAAGTTAGATCCCTGATAGCTCTCCAGGTTGGTGTGCAAACATATTAAATTGGTTGCTTCTGGTTCTATGGCAACCTCAGGTAAGCTGTTAAGTTTTCAGGTGACGCAAATACTAAACAACTTATACGGGGTCGATTTATTAAATTACTTCCGGCCATCATTTCTCAGGAAGTTGCAAAATTACTGTTCTCTTTGGGATGAGCAAAGTTCACTTTTTAATTGATACCAAAGCCATAACGGCAGTCATTTTGCCAGAGCAATCAATTTTATTGCCCTCAACTTCAGAGGTTTCCGTCGATCACCCTATCAAATTCTGTAAAATACTATGCTGCAAGGCTATTATGTTGCTGTCATGGTGAACACTTTGAACGAGTTCAGAAACTGCTTAAGCCATTTTTCTGTGGTTTGAGCTCCTCTGGTTTTAATGCAAGCCAGCAATCGCCCAGGTCAGGTATTTGATCCAAAATGCAGTCCATACCCTTTGAAGGACAAATGCAAACTGAGTAACAACACTTGCTGTAACTAAAATAAAGCTCATCGGTCGTTGAGCTCCAAAGTGCCATGTGAAACATATTCTGCAATTGAAGTATTTTTGTTAGTCAGCATTGCTTAAAAAACGAACATAAACAGAGGTTACAGGCAGCAATTTAAACCAGCGCACAGATTAATCGAATGGGTCATTTCAAATGGAATTGATTTTTGGAAGGTGGGGGTGGAAACAGGAGAATTCAGGACCACAGTCCCACAGTCTCCAAATTAACAAACACCGGCAGCACATTTGTACGTATTCTAAGCAACGGATTTTCAAGAGTATCCATCAAGTTGTTGAAAACGCAGTCTGGTTAAATGTTAATTGGATTTTAAAGAAATGGATCACTGGTTTGAAAGAAGAGAGGACAGCTGCCTGGCATTCAAGCTGAAGTGCTGCTTTGGATGCGTCAGGTTTAAAGTAAATAGTTCCACAGTTTTCACAAGGGGAACTGCATAACAGAGTCACTTCAGAGTGCTCTCATTTCACCTGCGAGACCATGGCTGAAACCAGCCCAAACAAGTGGAACCCAAAGGGTGACTGTCTGTGTGGAGTTTGCGCTTTCTCTCTGTCACTGCGTGGGTTTCCTCCGGGTGCTCCGGTTTCCTCCCACAGTCCAAAGTTGTGCAGGTTAGGTGGATTGGCCATGATAAATTGCTCCTAAGTGTCCAAAACGTTAGGTGGGGTTACAGGGATAGAGTGGGGATTGGGCCTATGTAGGGCGGTCTTTTGAAGGATTGGTGCAGACTTGATGGGCCAAATGGCCCCCTTCTGCACTCTGGTGTTTCTAAATCTCCACAGAACACAAGCTTTTACCAGGACCTTCTTATTCTGAAAAATCTTTCTCACAAGTTTCATTTCACAGTGACAAAAAACATCGGGCGGGGTTCTCCGATCCTGAGGCTGAGTGTTGATGCCGTCGTAAACGCCAGAGCGTTTTACGGCAGCTTCATCTGGCCCGCAGGATCGCTGCTCCAGCTGCCGATATCGGTGTCGCTACGGCCAGCGTGAGTTCTCCCATGCGCGTGGTTTGCCGTCTCCACGCCGGCCCCGACGCAACATGGCGGAGACCTACAGGGGCCTGGCGCGGAGGAACATAGGCCCCCACTGGGATAAGCCCGCCCGCCGATCGGTAGGCCCCGATCATGGGCCAGGCCACCGTGGAGGTGCCCCACCCCCCGGAGTCGGATCCCCCCTCCCCCCCACCAGGCCGCCCCCTGCAGCATGTACTCTGAGGTCCCGCTGGGGATGACCACACGAGAACGACGCCGGTGGGACTCGGCCAAAATCGGCAGGCACTCGGTCCATCGCGTGGGGAGAATCGCCGGGAGGAGGGGCCGCGTTGAGCGCCGATTCTCCAGTCACTGGAGAATTGGCGGACAGGCGTCGGAGCGGCATCGGCTGATTTGTGCACCCCCGCCCGCCGATTCTCCGACCCGGCGCTGGATCGGAAAAGCCCGCCCATCATTTGAGATACAGATTCCATGAGATTTTTCCCCCAACATATATCTCTAAATTTACCATGAACGAGTACCAAAGTTCATTTCAGAAAAAAGTAATAGCAGAGATGTGCATTCTAGCTGAATCCTGCCAGCTCTTTTACCACAACCTTTTTCACATGTACCTAACACCCTCATGCAAAACAGTACACCTCACATATCCTCAGATTTACCCTTTTCTATAACCAGGATCGTAGTTATGTCAAAAACTAGCAGAAAATCTGTGTAATCTAGCCTCCATCACAACATGTGAGCAGAGTGCAATTATACTTTAAAGCTGATACAACATGAGCAAGCATGCACAGCACGGCTCCCTCAGGCCATTGCCTTAGAGTCCAGACTCCAATACCATAGTAGCCTCAAAACTCTCTACATTGCCATTGAACTCGGTTAGGTAATTAAACACTGTCCACTGTTAGAGAGAGAGAGAGAAAGGGATTAAAATGCTTGAGGGAGACAGATCCATATCAAGCCTGGGGCAAGGCAAGGAAGCAGACATCCATAAACTATCACAGCCAGTGCAGGGGTTGAACCCATGCCACTGCAAACTAGTCACTTGGCCAACAGGGCTAACCAACTCCTGCACTTCAACAGAGACACACACGAGTAAGCTCACTAGTAGACAAGTGGCAGAATTTTCCCAGGACCTCACTGGTGTGTTTGGTGGTGGGTAGAAATGGTCCAGAAATTGGCCTTACGCTGGCGTGAATTTGCAGCAGGACTTTCCTCCGGTGTCCACCATGGCGAGTCGGAAAACCCATCAGAAGCTGGAATGAACCTCATTTACATCCCGTTAATCGGATGCGGATGTAGGTCTGACCCTGCACATCCCTGTCCCACCTTCCCGCCTTCCATGCCAGATACTCTGCGATGCCGACGTAAAATCATGCCAGCGTGAAAAGCGTTCGGAACATCGTGGTGTGCAGATGTTTGGACCCATCTGAACAATGTCTGGGGTTGCCGCTCAAGTTCAGGATGGAGACCCCACCCGCAATTCTGGAACCTGGAACACCACAGGGTCAGGGAGCCTCTGCAGATGAACCTTCCTGATTTGGTATCGTGGTGGGTCCATCTTCCAGCCTCAGGATATTCCTGGAAATCCATCATCATTCTCAGGAGGCCCATCTTCTGGCCTCAGAGCGGTCCCGGAGATCCACCTTCATTTTCAGGAGATCCACCTTTTTTCTTCAATAGTGGGGTGGTGATGTTGGGTGGCGCTTTTTTAATATGGCACATATACCGATAGGGTACCACGCGCTATCCAGGTCTGTCCTGCCACTGAATAAGGTATAAAACACCCGGTGCATAATTAGTGAGGCCGTGTCTGGAAGATTTGACGTGTTTTCCCACCATCCACCACAGCGGGAAACATTCCCTCTCCTGACACGGTACTTAGTCCCGGGAGAATTCCATGAAGGAAGTTTAAATGTTTACATGGTTATGGTGATGGGCAGCATGGGGAGAATGTGCTGTGAGATCTAATAATCGGTTTCACACTGGCATAAAATGACAGAGAGATCATCCGCTCTTGGCCACCACGGCGAGTCACAATTCCTGCCAGAGGATCACGTGAAACCTATTTGAATGGGTCCAGATTCAGAGTGTTCCTAGAGGTCCATCTTTTTTCTTCAGGAAATCCATCTGCTTTCTTAAAAAGTGGGTCCGTTATGCCTGGATGCCTTATAAAAATAGCACCTGAGCATGACAGCAGAAAGCATGCCACTCAGTCCGCCCCATCAGGCAATACGTCAGGAAACCACCACCAACCCAACCCCCCCCCCCCCCACTGCATAATTCCCAGTGGTCTGCGTTGCAAGAAACTCTCTCCCCCCCCCCCCCCCCCCCCCCAACCCCCTCCCCCGGATGGGATGGAAGAATTCTGCCCATTGTATTTCCAAATCAGGATGGTACCTGACTTGGAGCGGAACTTGCAGGTTGTGGGTGGTGTCCCCATGCGCTTGCTGTACTTGTTCTTCTAGATGGTTGAGGTCATGGGTTTGGGAGGTGCTGTTGAAGAAGCCTTGTTGGGTTTCTGCAGTGCACCTTGTGCACTGGGTACGGTGGCAAAGGGACAAAAGGTTTATGGTGGCGGATGAGGGGCCAGTCAAGAAGGCTGTTTTCTCCTGAATGCTGTTGAGCTTCATTGAATGTTACTTGACTCATCTGGGAAAGTGGAGATATTTCCATCACACGCCTGACTTGTACCTTGGAAACAAAAGAAACAACATTGCATTTTTCACCGCCGAATATCTCTTTGTCTTTTAAAATGAAGTATTTTTGAAATGTAGTCAATGTTGTCATATAGGAAACCTTGTGGATGATGAAAACACACAAATAAGTATTCAAGGATGTACGCGATATAAGTGGAGAGGACTTTAGCAATCTCAATCCAAACAGGAGCTCAAAGTCCCATCATCTGACTGTCCAAAATTTATCATTAAGTTACCAAGTCTGGTGAAAGGTCCTGCTTCTCTCTCCAAGTGGCCTGCTCAATATTTCAGATTTTATTTAGAATAGTTCAAAATAGTTTGTTCAGGAAAATAAAAAATATCTTGGGCGGGATTCTCCGACCCCCCGCCGGGGGGCTGGCACGAATCCCGCCCCCGCTGTGTCCCGAATTCTCCACCACCAGAGATTTGGCGGGGGTGGGAATGACGCCACGCCGGTCGGTGGGCCCACCCCCGGCGATTCTCCGGTCTGCGATGGGCCGAAGTCCAGCCGCTGTCATCCCTCTCCCGGCGGTGTGGATTAAACCACCTACCTTACCGACGGGAGCAGGCGGCGCGGGCGGGCTCCGGGGTCCTGGTGGGGGCGCAGGGCGATCTGGCCCCAGGGGGTGCCCCCGCGATGGCCTGGCCCGCGATCGGGGCCCACCGATCCGTGGACGGGCCTGTGCTGTGGGGGCTTAAGGGCCTCACCTGGCCCACAGGTGAGCAGGCTGCCTGGATCTCCCCCACTGCAGGTAAAATACCCAGTGGCCATAGGTGGTTGCATTGGCACTGAGTCCAACGGTGATGCCATGGCGTCTGATTTTACACCACTCTGCCTGCCTGCCAACCTTCCCTGGGGAGAGTGCAAAATTCCAGCCTCAATGTCAAACCTGAAATGACATTGAAATGTCAGTAAGTGGTGCAGCCTTGTAAAACATTCCCAAACATGTTAACGTCAATGCACTATACTTCTGCAAGATATATTCCTGAGTTTAAGAGATAATGTGATTAATTCCTGCTGCACAACTCAGAAACAGAATAAGTCTGCCTTCCATTGTGCATGCTTTCTGGGAGATGAATCAATATTTTGACAACCATGAGTTGTTGTCAAGAAAGCACAAATTAAATGTATGTTGCTGAGTGAGAAAAAAAAAATGGTTTAAGAGCACCAGATTTGAGCTGAGGAGTAATGGAATTTATCAGATGAAAATTGCATTCTAACCGTGCATCGAAAGTCTCCTTCCACAGCTGATCGGTTGAAATCTCATGAACCTGGCAATTTTGTTGAAAAGTTGCCAACTCGGTACCATTGGATTTTAAAATCGAGAGTTTCATTCTTTCTGATTGCCTTTTTAATCCATTTTACTCAGCGACATGCAGTTTCAATCCCGTTGAATGGGAAAATGCTGGTCTGATCTGCCAGAGTACAGGCTTGTACAAGAGAAATTATCACACTCCATTGAAAGGAGCACAGACGAGGATGGGAGTTTAAAGAAGATTGACCACCAGGATCCTTCAGAAAAGTTACAAAAGATTTTTCTCTCTGTCCATTTCTGCTCAACACGTTTCTTTTCATACAACTGGAAAGCGCTGCCAAGACTGATCACATAAGAGAAAAGGATTAATATAATGTTCCTCGATTTATGCTCAACGCTGATTGCAGATTGAGTATTAACAGCACACAGCATTATCGATTGGAGTATTTGCTTTCCGCAGCGTTCCTTGCTTGCATCGGGTACTTATAACATGCTCTGAAAGTTTGCCGAATATCTCGAGAAAAGTAATGTAAAATCTGTTGAAGGTCAATTATTATAACAGAGTCCAATTTCTTCCACGTGAGAAGCAATAGCTGCAGGAGTTATTAGCTCCAACTGTGTCCCTTCGTTCCTTTGACATTTAAGCATTTGTTGTCTCAGCAGTACGATACAGCACAGAAGTTTATAGATCCGCAGAACAACTTGCATCTTCTTGGGGTGTTGGGCAGCGTGGGGGAAGGAGTAGAAGTCAATGCAGGAATTAAAACAAATGCCCCAAATTTGTAACAGGTTATGGGGGAAATTTAACCGAAAAAGATTGGCTGTTTTGGAATTGGAATGGGGGTGCTCAGAGTTCAATTAGATTACAGACACAAACCTGTCTCCAAACCCTTCCACTTCTGGCTTCAACGGAGGCCAAACCCTGAACATACAGCCAGTCCACAGCAAAGCAGCAGGCTGGTGGGGACAGTTTGCTGTGAGGAGGATGCAGAGGTCCTTCAGTGTGATTTGGACAAGTTGAGTGAGTGGGCAAATGAATGGCAGATGTAGTACAATTTGGATAAATGCAAAATTGTCACTTTGGTCGCAAAAACGAGAAGGTAGACTATTATCTGAATGGTAGGGGAGGGAAATGTGCAATGAGACCTGGGTGTCCTCGTCTCTGAAACCAAGCATGCAGGTGCAGCAGGCAGCAGAGAAGGCAAATGGTATATTGCCCTTCATAGCGAAAGGATTTGAATACAGGAGCAGGATGTCTTGCAGCAATTTTACAGGGCCTATGTGAGGTCACACGTGGAATATTTGGGCAGTTTTGGTCTCCTTATCTAAGGAAGGATGTCCTGGCCCTATGCTGCCGGCCCGCAAATTCTCCGTCCCGGATGGGCCGAGTGGCCGTAGGAAAGTAGCCGAGTACCGCCGCACGCCTTTCTAACCTGCTCTGGGCCGGCGGGACCTCGGCATGTAAGGGTCGGGTGGCAGCCTGTGGGAGGAGGGGGAGGGGGAGTCCGACCCCGGGGGGGGGCCTCCGATGTGGCCTGGCCTGCGATCGGGACCCACTGATCGGTGGTCCGGCCTCTGTGGTTGGGGGCCACCTTCCCTACGCGCCAGCCCCTGAAGCCCTGCGCCATGTTGCGTCGGGTCCGGCGCGTTGAAGGAGGCCACTGTGCATGCGCGCGTTGGCGCCGGCACAACTATACATGCGCGGGTCCCGCGGTGCCCAGTTTGCACCGGGATCTGCAGCTGGAGCAGCGTGAACCGTTCCAGTGCTGTGCTGGCCTGTAGGGGCCAGAATTAGACGTCGGAGCGGCCCGTTCACACCGTCGGAAAACACAATGGCGTCTACGACGGCGTGGACACTCTGCCGCGGGATTGGAGAATCCCGCCCTTTATTTTTCATTTCTTTGTCTACTATTGTTTGCTTACATTTTTCTCATATCTTTCTCTTTGTTTTCACTGTACATACTGTTATGAATGTTGGAATTTACAAAACAGTTATGCTAGAAAATGTCTCCATTAATTTAATGTGAACAATGTTCTGGAAAGGGGATTGGTAGTCATACTAAACCTTTGCCTGGAGATAGGCCCATGTGGTCTGATTACTATGGAGAAATAAACCCAAACCTATTGAAAATCATGTGACAGTTCCCATACCTTCGCAGCTGCCGTTTCGGACACAGAGACAGAGAGGCATGGAAAGGCAGCAACAAAAGCTGCTGCTTTTGCGAAGAACAGAAAAAAAAGATTTCTCTATTAATAACCAAACAAAATGTTTGTAAAAGCTGTCTAGTTTGAAAAGAAAAGGACAGAAATGACAGGATATTTAGAGATTTAAGGAAAAGGGAATCGCTAAGGTGGGCGGTGCTGGTGAAAGACTAAGGTTGAGTGGAGTGATTTTGGAAGGACACTGGAAGATACAACCTCCATAGCAGAAAGAAGTGAGCCTGCTGGAAAGTGGGAAGTAACATGGGACTTAATCTTTTATTGCAACACATCTGCCAAAAGAGTGGTTTTGTTAATTAAACAAATTATTTTTATCTGACGCTTTTATCGGAAGGAGAAATATGTTTCCAAAAGAATTAACATGAGATTTGACTCAGATGCACAGCAGTAAATATTGCAAGGACTACATAAATAGTGATCCGTTATTAGGGTGATTGAGTTCACCATAACACCTCTCCAAATAAGCACTTTATAGCAGTTCACTTTTGTTCCTATCAAGTCCCATGAGTTCCTACTGGGCATGCTCATCGTTGAAAGCACAGTACTCAGTTGATCAACGCAGTGGGAAGAATGAGCAGGATTTGCGGAGTACATTGCCATGAGGAACGGGGTTGAGATAGCCTTAATTCATTGGTTACACTTTCAGCTGACAGATAGGGAAAATAAAAAGAAAAACTTGGTTTTATACATTTTGTTTCATGTCATCATGACATTCCAAACCTCGTCGCATTCAGTCAATGAATGGTTTTTTTTGTGTTATTGTTGTAGACGTTTATTCAAATAAAATAGCGAAAGCACACAGTAAGTCCCAGGACAGTTGTGTAATGAATGACCATGGGGTGAATTCTATGTCCAGAGATGTTGGATTCGCGAATTGCGATCGGGCGTCAGCTGAAAATCAAGGTTGGCGTCAGGCGCCCAATGGAGCACCATGATCTGCTGCCTCGTTGGTGGCGCAAATGCGTTCCATGCTCATCGCCGGGGTGGGCATGCAAAATGTACAGTAGCATTTGTTAACATAATATTAACGAGGCCAACCCAGTATTCTCCGGCCTCCCGCGATGCTCCACCAGCGCGATTCACTTATGGTATTTAAAAATGGGGACCGGGTGCCGTGGCTGCTGAGGGAGAGAGAGGAGGTAAGAAAAGTTTCCAAAGGCGCAGCAGTGGGCTAACAGTTGTGCCGCTGTTTGAGAGTGTCTGCCAGGGCCTGGGCCGAGTAGTGAGGAAGGAGCCAAGAGACGGGTTGTGAGTTAGGCATGTCCCCTCTGGGAACGGGGTGTTAGGCACGGACCACCTGGCTGCACATTCCACTGACTGCCCACTGTCTCCTGTAAATATGCAGAGTGCCACGGCCATATGGGTGGGCTACCTGACGAAAAGCAGGCCTAGCTGACCCATCAACAACATGGGCGTGGGCCAGCACAGCCGGTGGCCCATGAAGTGCTGGCATTCCTTAGTGCACCGGGCCGAGGAGCTGCCCCACTACATGGGAGCCGAGGAACAGTAGAGCGCACCCCGAACAGCGGATGCATGCACTGTGGCCTTTGCCACTTACCCTGGCACACTGCCCCCCTCTCCCCCACCAGTGGTACTATCAGTAAGCCCATTCCGCAGGACCACCGGCCGAAACCCAAGCCCCATCCGCCCACTGCACCCTGCCCCCATCCATCGTGCCTCTATACAGGTAGGCATAACCCGTGCATCGCAAAAAGGACCCACAGCACACCCCACCACCACCACCCCCAACCCATCCCTCCCAGCCTTTGGACAGAGGCCGAGGCAGTTCGGAATGTTGGTGAACAGGTGTTTATTTGTGACAGTGATGTACAATAATTGTGCCTTGTTCCCTAACACTATCTTATGTGCTGCACCCATGCCAACTTAACTGTTGTCTACCTATCTAATCTTGCATGTCCTAATGCTCTGTGTAGGTGGGTTCCAGGTGTTGCATCCAAAGTGGAGGCGGCCTGCTGCGATTCCCGCCCTGTGACCTGAGTTCCTCTGGAGCGACCGAGCTTGGATGGGCCCAGCAGTTTTCCAGGTGTCACAGGTGGCGTGGTGCCACCTTGTTCTGCCCACTGCCCATCGGCTACACCAGGGACAGGTAGGAGGGATTCAGAGATGCTGCGGTGTTCCAGCTCCTCCCCTGCAGGCACCACTGGCATTGTCCCCATCACCTACTCCTCCTCTGAGTGCCCAAAGACCCCTGGGCTACTCCTTGGGATGGGGCTGTGCCCAGAGTGAACTCTGGGGCTCTGACATCAGCTGGCCCCACCAGTACTGGAGGCCCACTCTTGTCTCGACCAGGGTGTGAATGCTCGCAGCCATGAAGCACAGGTGGTGATTCACCCGGGCCGTCCTGAGGAGGTTGTGCAGCTTCTTTCTGAACTGCTGTCCGATCCTCGCGGTGGGGCCCACAGTTTTCACAGCCTCTCCCACCTCAGCCCAGGCCGGGTTGAAGTCAGTAGGTGGCAGCCTCCTTCCCACCCGTGGAAACAGGGCATCCCACCTCTCCTCCACGGCATCCAGGAATATATCTACCTCTGCGTCCGAGTATCTCAGGGCCGCACTCCCGGGTGTCATCTTATTGGCTGGAATCAGACTGTGTGGCGAATGAAGTGCTTATATGCAGCTGCGGCTTGTCAGGCTCTCGAGTGTCATTCCCAATCCCAGTGAATCACACGCCGGGCTGGGGAGGGTGGGTGGGAGGGTGGGGGGGTGGGGGGGTGGGGGTGGGTGGGTGGGGGGGTGGGGGGGGTGGGTAGGGGGGGGGTTGGGGGGGTGGGTAGGGGGGGGGGTTGGGGGGGGTGGGGGGGTGGGGGTGGGGGGGGTGGGGGGGGTTGGTGGGGGTGGGGGGGTTGGGGGGGGTGGGGGGGTGGGGGGGTGGGGGGGTTGGTGGGGGTGGGGGGGTTGGGGGGGTTGGGGGGGGGGGGGTTGGTGGTGGGGGGGCGGGGGGTGCGTTGGAATTGTACTAGCTCCACTTGGCGCGAGTGCTGGTCCATTTGCATGTCCTGAATGGATCCGGCAGTCACACCCCCATTGAGCTCGTGGAACACCTGCCATACAGTCCCGGCATCATCACTTATTCTCTCAAAAAGAGAATCCAGCACCATGTGTTTTATTCTGCACTGAACTTCGAGTGGGCTGGATTTGAACCAAGATTCCAGAGATGAAAAGTTACCATGCAAAGCCATCGTGTCACCCTTTCTAAAACATTGATAAAAATAGCACTGAAATGGCTGTCAATGGAATGGCAGTGCATGTAATTTTTAAAAGAAACGGGAGCCCTGGTATTGAATTGAGTCCTTGTTACCTATAGAATGGAAGTTCAGGCGTGCACAATGAGAGATGGTCTTGGTGTTGTTTGTGAGCAGATACTATGCCACTAATTGTAGTCTTGGATTTTGAAATATCACTTTGTGCAAACACCCACATGCCTGAAAAGTTCAGATACCAGTATCAGTCGTGGTTGAATTGTACCGCAGGTTGTTCCAAGTCAGTTCAAAGTATAAATCACTTTAGAAACCTCCTCCCCTCTTCCCTCTGAATCACGAGAAAGCAGAAAAAATGTGTAACCTTTTAGAAAGGTTTGTCTGAGTGTTCAATCGCTGATCATTAATTAAGTGACTATACATCAGGCCAGAATCACAATGGGGGGGAATCCAATTGCTAAATTACTTATGTTCAGGGAACAGGCAATTTATGCCTTGTACATAATTGACTACTTGAAAGGGCTATCACTGTGACTGTCCCAATTCTTAAATACAATCGAAGGTTACTTAGATGTGTACAGTAATTCTGTACAGAGACAAAAATAGATTATGTTTCATCTTTAAAACTCAGACTCAGGGAAATAATTGATCAAGATATTTGGGCCTCTGTCTCCAAATTGTAGCCATTTTATGGGATCATTTATTCCTGTCCAAAAGTTACTTTTTTAATATTAGGAAAATAGGAACATAGGAATTAGGAGCAGAAGTAGGCAATTCAGCCCTTCGAGCCTGCTCTGCCATTCAATTAGATAATGGCTGATCTCTTCCTGGTCTCAAATCCACCTGCCTACCTGCTGCCCATATCCCTTTAACTCATTTTTATTCAAAAATATACCTATCGCGTTCTCGATACCATTTAAAGACTCAGATTCCACCACACTATGGGACAGCGAGTTCTACAAATTCACCATCCTCTGTGAGAAGTAGTTCCTCTTCATCTCAGTTCTAAACCTACCACCTCTCAACCCATATCCGTGACCTCTCATTCTAGATTTCCCCATGAGGGAGAACATTTAGTCTACGTTCACTTTATCAATCCCATTTAGCATTTCATACACCTTGATCAGGATCCCTCTCATCCTTCTAAACTCCAGCGAGTACAGCCCAAAGCGCTTAATTTCTCCTCATACATCAACCCTTTCATCCCCAGAATCAATCTGGTGAACCTTCTCTGAACAGTCTCCAATGCCACCAAATCCTTCCTCAAATATTAAAGAATATTTTTTTAAATATAAATTTAGAGTACCCAATTCTTTTTTTTTCCAATTAAGGGGCAATTTAACATGGCCAATTCACCTACCCTGCACATCTTTTTGTGTTATGGGCGTGAGACCCACACATACATGGGGAAAATATGCACACTCCACACGGGCAGTGACCCAGGGCCAGGATCGAACCTGGGTCCTCAGTAGTGTAAGGCAGCAGTGCTAACCACTGCGCCACCGTGCCGCCAGCAAATATTAAAGACTAGTTAAGGGGGAATGAGGACACCGCCAAGACTGCAAAACTAGGAGGCACCACAAGGTAACTCATGAGATAATGGGCCAGTGGCACAAAGATTGGGTTTCAAAAGCCTTTAGATTGTGAGAAAAAGCAAGAACTGAAATAACAACAGAATGAGGTGCAACGTACATAATTTGAAGTCTCTGTCAAAGGGCGAGTTCCAAAAGAGTGAAGATGAAAGATATAAAAGCTCAGGAGATCCGAGAAGGTGATTAAAAACAGGTTTATTTATAACCGAAAGAAAAGGCTGAATGTGGCAGACAGCACATAGGTTCCAAACGAGACTACCAATCAGGCCGGTCCCAATTCAGGCCGGCCTTTAATGGTTGATTCCCCCATCAGTGACCGAGCTCGAATTCCACAAGCCCCACAGGGAGATCAATTGGGTCATCCCTGTGGACCTGATGAGGGTTATTACAGAAGGGGGAAGGAGTATGAGTGTACACAATATCGAAAGTTGGCAAGAAAGACAGCGACAGGCAAAGGCAGCTTCGGTGACAAGCTATTTGAAAAGACAAACAGCGGGATTTTCTGGCCCCTTCCTCACCCTGTGGCGTGTTTTCCGGCAATGGAGGCAGCTCTCTATTGGTCGTCGGCGGGATCTTCTGTTCCCACCAATGTGGACGACGTTTTGTGTGGCTCGCACCTTCTGCTGCTGGGGAACCTGCAGTAGGAGGTCGCCATCGTCAGGACTGGACATTCCCACCCACAGGAAGTGCTTGAAAATTCAACCCTAGCTAATGTCGCTGCCTTGTGTAGTCACTGAGCATGTCTGCTTACAGCATTTCAATAGATGTTGTTTATTTGTCCGCTCATTGACATTTATTACTCATTCTGAATTTGAAGGTGGTTTTGAGACATTTCATTTCCTTGAATCTTTGCATCCCATGTGGTATTAGAATGAACAATTCCTTTTTTAAAAAATATAAATTTAGAACAAAGAACAATACAGCACAGGAACAGACCCTTCAGCCCTCCAAGCCTGTACTGATCATGATACCAACTTTGGCCAAAACCCTCAGCACTTCCTTGTGCCGTATCCCTCTCTACCCATCCTACCAATGTATTTGTCGAGATGCCCATTGAACGCCGTTAATGTATCTGCTTCTACAACCTCCCCTGGCAACGCGTTTCAGGCACTCATCTCTGTGTAAAAAACCTGCCTCGCACATCTGCTCTAAACTTTGCCCCAAGGACCTTAAACCTATGCCCCCTGGTGACTGACCCGTCCACTCTGGGAAAGAGTGCCTGCCCATCCATTCTATCCATGACCCTCATAATCTTGTAGACCTCTATCAGCTCACCCCTCAACCTCTGTCGTTCTAATGAAAACAGTCAGAGTCTATTCAGCCTCTCCGCATAGCTAACAACCTCCAGACCAGGCAACATCCTGGTAAACCTCCTCTGCACCCTCTCCAAAGCCTCCACATCCTTCTGGTAGTGTGACGACCAGAATTGTGCGCAATATTCCAAGTGCGGTCTTTCCAACGTTCTATACAACTGTAGCATGACTTGCCAGGTTTTATACTCAATGCCCCGTCCAATGAAGGCAAGCATTCCGTATGCTTTTTTGACTACCTTGTCCACTTGCATTGCCACTTTCAAAGATCTGTGGACCTGCGCACCCAGATCTCTCTGACTTTCGATATTCCTAAGAGTTTTGCCATTTACAGCATATTTCCCTTCTATGTTAGACGTACCAAAATGCATTACCTCAAATTAGTCTGGATTAAACTCCATTTGCCATTTCTCTGCCCAAGTCTCAACCTATCTATGTCCTGCTGTATCCTCTGATAATCCTCAACTATCTGCCACTCCACCAACCTTGGTATCATCCGCGAACTTACTAATCAGACCAGTTACATTTTCCTCCAGTTATTCATTCTTATATTTACCAATTAATGGGGCAATTTAGCGTGGCCAATCCACCTATCCTGCACATCTTTTGGGTTGTGGGGGTGAAACCCATGCAGAGACGGGGAGAACATGCAAACTCCCCACAGGCAGTGACCCAGGGCCGGGATCGAACTCGGGTCCTCAGCGCCGTAGGCAGCAGTCATAACCACTGCGTCACTGTACCGCCCTTGAATGACCAATTTCAAGGTCTTTCTCTAAGTGACATGCTTCTCAGACCCAAGTGTTCCGAAGACACGAGCCAGGGTGTTTCAACATTCTCAGAAAAGTTATGCATCTTTACCTTCAACATTCATTTTAAATTTATTGTCACTGCATCGAATACAGGCACGATGGCCTGAGAAGATCAGTTTTGTGGCAGTTTTGAGAATAAAAGGGAGCAGGGTATTGTAAACTTTGGTCACAGCTGTTGCATACTCGGTTGTTAATTGTTTCCTTCATGATGGATATTCAGGGAAACAGCAAGCTGGTGCTGCGGAAAAGCAGCTCAAATGAAAAACCCGATCTGATATCTTCCCTTCGAATCAAGTTGCATCCCACAGATTGTCACCCGCGCCACCGCTTTATCTTTTCTTTCTCATTATCTTTATAATACTTCCCCTTTCCATCTGTTTGGCTCACTTTATTTTCCTCCTCGCTGTTAAAGGAAAGTTTTTGATGCTCATTTTAGCTCTCTGTTTTTCTGCTAACCATCCACCGCAGTCAGTAATCTGCAGAGGCTGTGCTTGATCAGGACAAGATGGAGTTTCATTTGTGTAAAATTACTTCATCATGAGTCCAGCAAAAGAAAATAGTCAAACAATAATCTTGTCCGAATCTTTTGTCATTCAAGACACTGCCAAATATGCCACATCATTAGTCGCTGTGTTTCTAAAGGGCTTTAAAAAAGTAGCTGACTGGCGATGGCAATTGCTCCATATCATACTACCTTGTGAAACCACAAGCAGCAGTGTTATAAAACAATCGCAATTAAAGCCATCATTACCCTCAGTCTGAGAGTTTAATTGTTGAGACGGTTGGATTCCAATTGTTGAGTTTTTTTGTTGTAGTTATTCGAATACTGCGATAAAAATTTAGAACGACTTACAATCTGCAAAGGAAAGTTAACAGTCCATTGCATTTGGTCCTGTGCAACTTATCTGTGGCTCTCTATCAGTTCCTATACATACATACACCAAAGATGTTGAATAAAGGAGAGCTTCCATTTGATTTTGTACAGCTTATGTGTACATGTGTTTATAACAGCTCCTGTGCTGAATGGGTAATGCACATATCTTTATTGTATTGTTTCGTTCCAACTGATTAGACCAAACGGCAAGTTTACCAAGCCTGCACTGTTAAGGCTACAGTGGTGAGAAATGGATAACATGTTCCCGGTGGGAGAAAAGGCTCAACATTTCCCATCTTTGCTGTCTCGGTTGTATCTTTGGCATCATTTAGCAGGACAAGGTCACCGACTCAGAAGAACTGGAGCATGCTAATTGCATTAGCATATATCTATTGCTCAGCCAATGATGCCTGGGCTTGTTCGGCCATATTTATTGGACAGATGACGATCTACTGGGCCACAACTTCCTGGGGATCTGCTACAAGCTCGCTTGCAAAAGAGATGTGAAGATGGCAGACTTTGACATTCAGTATGCTTGTATGGCATTGACCACTGGCTGTGACGACTAAGGCTGCTCATTGGAAGAGGTGAGCAGAAACAAAAAGCTCAGTTGATGAAGAAGAGGGCCCAAAGAAAGCGAGGTCACTGATTGTGCACACTCTCAGCCCACTAGCTTCCTCTGAAGAAAACTGGCAGTGGCTGCCATGCCAAAGTGCGGCTCCTGAGCCACACCAGGTGACGTTTAGCGCTGACATAGAATCATAGAATTTACAGTGCAGAAGGAGGCCATTCGGCCCACCGAGTCTGCACCGGCTCTTTGAAAGAGCACCCTACCCATTCCCACACCTCTACCCTATCCCCATAACCCAGTAACCCGACCCAACACGAAGGGCAATTTTGGACACTAAGGGCAATTTTAGCATGACCAATCCACCTAACCTGCACATCTTTGGACTGTGGGAGGAAACCGGAGCACCCGGAGGAAACCCACGCACACACGGGGAGAACGTGCAGACTCCGCACAGTCAGTGAACCAAGCCGGGAATCGAACCTGAGACCCTGGAGCTGTGAAGCAATTGTGCTAACCACCGTGCTGCCGTGCTGCCCACCATGACCACCATGGCACAAAGCATAATCTTACAAGACAGGAATCTGCCATCACGACCATGGTCAGTCAACACCCATACTTAAACAATCAGTAAAATGTTCTATTTAAATCCATAGGCATCTCGTATAAGTCTTGGAAAATGTTCCATGAACTGCATACGGGCCACAACAGAGGGACAGTATTTATTTTTTAAAAAACAACAACACACTCCACAACCTCACTGTCCACACTTTGAACAACTTTCCCCCTTTTTACCCCATACCCTATGACCCACCCCATCCCCCATACAAACACTTCCTCAAAAATTATCATGAACAACCCCCACCATGTCTTGAAGCCCTCTGCCGACCCCTGCAGCTCAAATTTGATCTTTTACAACCAAAGAAAGTCATACAGGTCCCCCAGCCAGGCCGTCACCCCCAGCGGCGTATCCATCCTCCAATTTAGTAACATCTTTCACCGGGCAATTAGAAAAGCGAAGGCCATGACATCGTCCCCTTCCCTTCCATCAGCATTTACGCTACCCCAAAGATCGCCACCATTAGGTCCTGCCTGATTTCCACCCCATAATTTTAGATAATGTCCCAAACACCGCTTCCCAGTAACTCTCCAGCTTCCCACAACCCCAGAACCAGTGTGCATGGTTCACCTGCCATTGCCCACACTTCTCATATCTCACACTCATGGGCCACCCCTTGAAAGAACCCACTCATCCTCGCCTGGGTCGTATGTACCCTCTGCACCATCTTGAATTTAATCAAGCTCATCCTTGTGCAGGAGGAGGTTCAATTTACCCTACCCCTCGCCTCACACCACAGACCCCAGCTTATTTCCCTCCCAACCCCTCCTCCCATTTGCTCTTGATCCTCAACACTTGTGCCCCCCCCTTCCCACCACACCACCCCCGCTCCCTTAACCACCCAATCCTACCCTTTCCCAACTCATCCAGGAGCAGCAGTTGCTCCAATTGGGCATTCCCCAGCAATCTGGGAAACATCCTCCAGTCCTTTCTTTCAAAGTCCCTCGCCTGCACGTATCTAAATTCCCTCCCCCCTCGGCAACTCAAACCTTTCCCTCACCCTCACCAGCCCCGCCTCCCTCCACTTCCCGTACATCCCATCCATCGCCCTCTGCCTTAAACCTGTGGTTCCCGCACGGATATGCCAACACCGACATCCCCTCCAACTTAAAATGTCTCCTCAGCTGATTCCACACCCTAATCGTTGACTGCACCACCGGGCACCCGGTATACCTTCATGAACATTTAAGTCTCCTCCATGAATGTGTGACTCTTGCACTGCTGGATTATGCCCTGGCAACAGCTAAAAGTAGTTTTTTTTGCACTCAGCACCGAGTTCAAACGGCCTTGCTGATTTTGAGTTTACTTCGCCAGCAAGTCAAATTCAGCCCCACTCCCCGACCAGTGTATAAATAATCTGTCAGAAATAGGATCAGGATTTCCTGATGGTGACCTCATGTGCCATCTTTAAAGTTCCACACAGTCTCCAGAACTTCACAAAAATCTGGCCCTGTCATTGTTTTAATATAGGAAACCAATTCCCACAAGCTCCCATAAACATGGGAACACTTATACCCACTTTAGACAGCAGATAGGATCTTAGTTAACATCTCATCTGAAAGACGACAACTCCGACAATTCAACACTCCCTTAGCATGATGAAGCGTCAGCCTAGATTTTTGGGGCTCAAGACGGATTCTTCCGACCAGGAGTATAAGTTGGGAGGCGGGATCGGAAGTGAGACAAACTTTTTTTTGGGGGTGGGACGGTTGACCATACACAATCCCACAGTGGTCAGTTCAGGCATGAGGAGCTCAGCAAACCTTGAGGCAGGATGGATATGAAGTCACCACCTCCTTGCCTCACAGGCTCAAAGATTCTGTGCCATAGTTAATAGTCACCCAGGCATTCCCTCACTGCATACCAGGAGCATCAGTCTGGCTGCTATTCCAGAGGGGAAAACCTACTGCAGGAACCAGAATTTTGCAGAGCCATGGTTCAGTGATGCCTCGCTGCAGGTTCTCCTACAGGCTGTCTGGGAAAGGTGCAAGATCCTGATCCCCAGCAGATGGCAACAGAAGACCATCCTATCCTAGCAAGGTACCTTGGACAGAGGTAGCAGCACAAATCAGCATCAGTGGGGCCCACAATGCACCTGGATGTAATTCCAAGTACAGCCTTGAGAGAAAGGCAGAGGGGGCTGCCAAAGTTCTGCCTGCGGCCATTGCTCCAGCATGCGAATACCTGGCTGCCTCCATTGAAAGGACGCTGACTGCCATGGGACCCAGGTCCATGCCTCTCTCCCTCCATGCTGTCACAATATGCATCCATGCACATCATGAGGTAAAAACAGGCAGTGACAGACACGCAGGTTAGCCAATCAACATACAGGACAGAATACAACCAATCACCAGACAGACACCAGAGGGGGGCTTCCAACTATAAAACACACGAGGCATCAGCACTCCGCCTCTTTCCACTGGTGACAACTGTAGTGACAGTCAGGGTGTATATATCAGTCAGCACGTTCTACACGTGGATCGCAGCTAGCCTGGTCTAGTAAGCTAGAGTTAGTACACTTAGAGTAGTAGAGTGTCAACCCACAGCCAGCTGTGTGCATTGTTACAGAAGTTCAATAAATCGTATTGAACCAACGCCTACTTTTGGTGTATGCTTTACCGTTCATCTGCATCCTGTTGCAGTCCGTGTTACCCCAGGGTGAATAACCCGACACATGCCTCCCTCTATTTTGCCTGCGTCCCACCCCCCACGCATCGCCATGGTCAACCTGAGTTGTCCCTGAGCACATAATTTACTGCTGTTCCTGACCTTGTTGGGATACTGATGCTATTCAGGAAGGAAACAATCATAGAGAGGATAACATACATCAACGTGGCTTCCATCCAGTTGATTTAAAAAAAAATTTAGAGTACCCAATTAATTTATTTTCCAATTAAGGCACAATTTAGCGCGGCCAGTCCACCTATCCTGCACACCTTTGGGTTGTGGGGGCGAAACCCACGCAAACACAGGGCTAATGTGCAAACTCAACACGGACAGTGACCCAGAGCCGAGATCGAACTTGGGATCTGAGGAAAGGGCAACAGTGCTCACCACTGCACCACCGTGCTGCCTTTTCCATCCAGTTGATTAATGAGTATTAGGGTGTTCCTTTAGTTGCCAATTGTGCTAACCATTAATTCCACCCATCCAAAATGACTCTCCCACAACATCGAAGGATTGTACTTTCAGAATGACTATGTTTTGAGGAATATGTTTTCAAAAATTCTGTCCTATCCATCATCTTACAACCTCGCCCAAACATCCTTGACACAGCCACTTTAACCATTTCTCTCCCCTCTGTGAACCTTGCACATCTGTTATGCCCTCCGCATAGATAGGTGTTGATTAAAAGGGAATCAACGGTTATGAGGAGAAGACAGGGGAATGGGAATGAAAAACGTATCAGCCATGATTGAATGGGGGAGCAGACTCGATGGGCTGAATGGCCTAATTCTGCTCCTATATCTTATAGTCTTATGGTCCTTGTTCAGCATCTATGACCCTTGCCCAGTAGCCTCCACCCTCCCTCTTTTGGATGCCCTCTGCGCACCTTGGACAAGCAACACCTGAACTCAGCCGTAGCCTTCCATTGAAGAACACCCTGAAAGAGACAAAGTAGCAACTACTCACTCCAACCACCAGGTAGTAGCCTTATAAGCAGTCAGGAATCTGAGGGTGCATTGTATCATGGATAACTTAATTCGGAGAGAGAACTTAATCCTAACAAACTGCCCTTTTGATGATCAGGCGAGACACGCAGGCGCATGCAAAAGGCCTTCCAGGTGCACCCTTAAAGTTCCTAGAACTGAACTGCAAACATTTAACCTGCCATCAGGATGCTGAATTTTGGCTTCCCATAAGTCACTTTTCCACCCACTCCAGGCTGGCCTGGAAAATTCCACCCTTGGATTGGGACTTGGTAACCCACAACCTCTGATTCAGAGGAAGGAGTCTGACCAACTGAGTCACTGCTGACACCTCAAGTAAGTAAAGGTAATCAGTGAAGACTATAAATAAAACATTGTACACAATGCATGTAAACAGTAGTACCCCCCCCTCACCACCCAATCCCCCAGCCCCCACTTTGACATTTTTCAGTAAACGACACAGCAGGAAACCCTCTGTAAAATCCCCCAGATTTCACCGCTTATAACTTACTCTCAAAGTCCTGCTGTGCTAAACAACTTGGCCACTGTACTTTTATTTCTTTCATTGAGCTCGTTTCCAACTACTGTAAATATTACAGATTCTTGGACTAAATTCCAGGACACTGCACTAATCACAGTTTTCCAATGAGTATGGCGACCATCATTCGTCAAGTTTGCTTACTTACTATGTCCACATTTATTATCCAATTTATGACAACTTCATTCACTCCTTTATCCTACTTTTCCCCACAGAACCTCCGTGTGACACCATGCAAAACGACTTTGGAAGGTCAAGCTGTACATATCTTTTATATTGCTGACAAGCATCAATTCGGTAAAATAATTAAAATCCAATAAACTTGTTATCGGTGACCTGTTTGTCCTAAAGCGATGCTGGCTGGGATTTAATGCTTTTACTCATATTAAATGCTCCTAAACTGCTTCCTTTAAGACAAATGCCAAAGTTTTTTTAAATCTTTTGGATGTCAAGCTTACAAGGTTTTTAAATTCCCAGATCGTACTTCTGACCTTTAAAAAATGGAATAACATTAGCGCTTTTCCAATCTTCTGGTACTACCCATGTATTTAATGAACTGTGAAATATTTCAGTTACAGTTTTCTTTCCTTCTATCATCATTTCCTTAAGTATTTTTGGATGCATTCCATCTGGTTCTGTTGTCTTATGAATATTCAGTACTCCAGTTTTTAATGACCATTTCATTATTAATCTATCTCCTCCATCAACCCAGATACATTGTCGACCCATCTGATTGCAGGAAAGGACGCATCATTGTCCATAATTAATATTTTATTAAATAAAGCAACGCACCGATATTTCTTGCCCTATCGTCTCACCTCATTCATCTTCAGAAGGCCTGAATTGTTCTTTAATATTTGTCCGCTAAAATACCATTCAAAGATTGCTAATTCCCCCAAACATTCTTCACAATTTATTCTACCAATTTTCACTTTTCATCTCCAAGCGCCCATTTCATAGCTTTTAATTTAGTTTTATGCATTTTACAATTTATTCCTTAACAGTTTCCCAGGATTATTTAAACAGTTGCATTTTTAAAGAAAATCAGCATTTAACTGTTTAGCTCCAAATTCTGAAATGAATCTGTTACATTGTTATGTTATCCGGAAGGAAATAGAGTTATGCAGATATACATTCAGTATTCCACTTTTACTGCTGTATTGAGTAGGTGTCGAGCAACAATCAGTCCATCAGTGACACGGAGAGCTGAAAATACTTGACTTGATGAAAACTCCAGCAATTTAAGTCAAAAAGTGTGAACGTTTTGAACTGATGGAAACCAGAGGACCTTTCTGCTATTTCAGCATTACTAAGCATCAGATCAAAATTGGCCTCAATCTTAATTCCTCCCTCCTCTTCAACGAAGCTCCGACCTCCCAGACCCCACTGACCTCAGTACATTTGTCAACTGACATTTTGGAAAATTCTCCTTCTTCCAGTGGTTTGTTTCGTATGAACACACTGCATGAAGAAATGCTTAGAACGTGCAAACATTTAAGGTATGGCCTGTGGCAAAATATGGTGAGCAATTTCCTGCAAGCCCAAAGGTCATGAAGGCTGACTATCTCTGTCAGTTCTACTCATAGCAAGCATTCAACAACGCACAAAGGGCAAAGAATGTCCAAGTATTGTCATTAATCAACTGCCCAATTACAAATAAAGGGCGTTATTGATAACTTGGTAACTCTCACAATACAACACATTGAGATACTGTTCAGAAGGTTAAGCCTCAACAGTTATTCTCTTACGAACCTGTTCTTGGCAGACTGCTGGAGCTAGTGCATTACGGCTGCTGAACAGATAATCTCATGAGGAACAATTTGACAAGGAAATCTCACCACTGTAAGTGCACCTTGTGCCAGCTGATTAAAGTAGCCTTGGAAAAGTTGGCAGTCTCAGCTGACCGATCTTCATGTTTGAAGGAAGATGACAATCTCAAGGGGCAAGACAAAAAAAAAATTGTCTGAAAGTGGCTGAGCTGCTGCACAGCAAAGACCTGTCTGTGCAGCTCCCAATTACTTTCTTTCACTCTCTGTAATGAGGAACATTATTTAACGTTAAAATAAAATTATTTCCCCCCCCCTTCCTTTTTTTCTTCAGCTTTTCTCTTTAGCTCTCCCTTTCTCTAAAGCCAGCCCACTGATCACCCACCAACCCCTGATATAATTGTGATAGCAAAACATTTCCACAGTGTGCTCTACAGTAATTTTTCTTTCTCTAAAAGAAACAATCAAGGGGCTTTCAAATAAACACCAAACTGAAGAAAGCAGGGAAACACTGTTCAATCTGGAATTTACGAATTAAAAAAGCTATCACTGACAGAGACTGTCAGCTGCAGTCAATTTCTTTCAGGCCCCTCAATTACAGACACAGCGCAACAAAGATGGCAGCAGTTCGGAAATGGATCCTTTCTGATCTCAGTATTACAGTGATCTGCAAAAAGCCAGGCAGAGCCGTGTAAGAAGTCATTTTAGGCATCATTTTCTCAGGGGCGTCAAAGTGGGCAGACAAAGACACTTTAAAGGAGGTTTCGACATTACAGACATGGTGACACATGGATTGGCAATGCGGTTTATCGACGTGGTTTCAGGTCCAGCGAGGTAAAAAAAAAACAAGTTGTCCAATGCAGGTTCAATCTGGTCGTTCATTTCCATTTCTAACCTCTATGGATGCTTAAAAACCCTGCACAGTTAATCCCCTTTCTAACAGAATGTGACCAAAGACAAGGGAAGGTAGCCCCACAATGCATTTAGCACTTGGACAAATAATGAATTGTTCCAGCTCTCTGCGGCTCGGATGTAGGCCACCTGGGACACGTCTGTATTCTTCATACTGATAGGTTAGTCTCCACTCTCGTGTAGCAATTGCTGAGGGAGATAGAAAGTGCAGCTGTCCTCATGAAGAATCTTGTGCCGTTTCAAATAGAGTCTCCCTAAACCCACAGCAGCACTGAAGGGAAAAGGAAATACTGAACTAAGGGCCGAGAGCAGAAGAGTGCTGTTTATAGGGGCAAATCACTTTACAGAATTAAGAGCACATACTCACTGGGGAGCTGGGAATTATGTAACTGTTCTTCACTTCAGGGAAATTAAGGGCAATTCCAGGCTTATTATTGCTGAAGTTTTTTCTACAACTGTACTCTGCAGTTAAAGGGGCAATGTGAAGGTGGAGAGGAAGGCAGTGGGCGGGATTCTCCCATTCGGCGGCAGAGTGTCCACGCCATCGGAAACACCGTCGCGTTTCACATCGGCGTGAACGGGCTGCTGGGAGTACCGATTCTGGCCCCGACAGGGGGCCAGCACGGCACTGGAGCGGTTCACGCCGCTCCAGCCTCGCATCCCAGCGTGAACTGTACGCCGTGCCAACCCACTCATGCGGGGTGGCCTCCCTCAACGTGCCGGCCCCGACGCAACATGGCGCGGGAATTCAGGGGCCGGCGCGTAAGAAGATAGGTCCGGGGAGCGAGAGGCCGGCCCGCCGATCGGTGGGCCTCGATCGTGGGCCAGGCCCTACCAGAGGTCCCCCCCCCCCGGGGTCAGAGCCCCCCTCCTCGCCCCCCCAGAGGCCGCACCCCAACCCTGCGCGCAGAGTTCCCGCCGGCTGCGACCAGGTGTGGATGGCGCTGGTGGAACTCTGCCCTTTTAGAGCAGCCGCTCGGCCGGCGAGCGGCGCCGCGCCAAATGCGCCAGCGCCAATGGTGCCGGTGCGGATAATCGCGTGCCGGCGTCGGGGCAGCTTAATGCGGTTGCAGGGATTCTCCGGCCCGGCGCAGGGCTGGGAGAATTCCGCCCAGTGTCTTTGGCAAGCTGATTTTTCAAGTAACACGAAACAAAAGGGTTTTAAAAACCCTCCTCTCTGGATCTGTAAAGACTTAATTACTCACGAATGCTCGCATTCAAAGCATTGTCTTGCATTTTTGACTTTGTCTATATATATGTGTCTGGAACATACCTCTTCATTCACCTGAGGAAGGAGCAGTGCTCCGAAAGCTATTTATTTTTCTGTCATCATTAATGGTCCACGGGTAATTAATGGACATATACCTTTAAGTCAAGCAGCAGAATTCAGCTTGTTTGAGCAGGAGCTTCAGACTTGTCAGCGCCAGAGAGAGAAAGATGTGGGAGCCTTTGGTTCGATTGATGGGCTGGTGGTCAATGAATTGGCCCAAAAGGCCATACTATGTCTGGTAACAGACGGTGATTGGATCATATCCCAGTTGAATGATTTTCAGAGTCCCAAGGAGCTCAGTTTGACTTCTGGAGCACAAGGGAAAGGTACTATTCTCTCTCCTCTGTGTTTTCTCTAAAAAAAACTGTATTCCTAGAGCTGCAGAGAACCTGAATGAATGAATCTACAAGAAAGCCATTAGACACTGCAAAAAAAGACAAGAAGCTTCTCTTTCTCTCTCCTGAAAGGCTGTGGGTGCTGTATATCTGAAACTACAGAGGCTTGAATGGATCTACAGTAAAGCCTCAAACTGAAAGCAAAGTTTGAAGGTGCTGGAAACAATCACCTGAAGCAAAGACTCTTTTCCCTTTCACTTATCATTTTCAGCCCCCCCCCCCCCACCTCTGTGTTCGTCTGTCTTGTGTGACTGTGTGTGTAGAGGAAAAGGGGGGCAAGTTAAAGTGGGGAATTAGATAATAGCTAACCAGTTGTATTTGCTGCATTCTCCATTATAGTTTTTGTCATAATTAAAATGTAATTTTGTTTAAACTTACAAACCTGGTGACTGTAATTATTGGCCAGCCAAAAGCCAGACTTTCAGTATTTTTTAAAGAATTATTGATTAATTCACTTGTGTTGTGACTTCGGGTCAGGTGGGGCTGGAATTGACTGGACACATGCCCAAGGTGTTGTAATAATTGCTCTTAATCAGAGATGAGGCAGAAGTAATTCAATTTATCTTCAATTAATAATAATAATCTTTATTATTGTCACAAATAGGCTTACATTAACACTGCAAAGAAGTTATTGTGAAAAGCACCTAATTGCCACACTACGGCACCTATTCGGGTACACAGAGGGAGAATTCAGTTCAGAATGTCCAATTCACCTAACAAGCACGTCTTTCGGGACTTGTAGGAGGGAACCGTAGCATCCAGAGGAAACCCACACAGACACAGGGAGACTGTGCACAGACAGTGACCCAAGCGGGGATCGAACCTGGGACCTTGGAGCTACTGTGCTACTGTGCCCCCCTTATTGGGAAATGAAATGGGTATCCACTCTTGATCTCATGTTAATGCCTCCATATCTCACCCTGCCTCACTAACCTCCTTATCTTTTCTTAGATAATCAAAATGTTGTCTCCTGATAACTTTTTCACCCTTTCTTTTCAGAGCTCCCCATTTGAATCATCCCCCCCCCCCCCCCCCCCCCCCACCACCAATGCTGGGTTCTTCCTGTTTCACAGTGTTGATATTGAACACATCAAAATCGCAGTTAGGTCGGATGGTGGTGCAGATTACCCAGATTCGATCCCGGCCCCAGGTCACTGCCCCTGTGGAATTTGCACATTCTCCCCATGTCTGTGTGGGTCTCACCCCTACAACTCAAAGATGTGCAGGGTAGGTGGATCGGCCACACTAAATTTCCCCTTAATTGGATCTTTTTTTTCAATCGTAAGGTATATCATCTATGATGTACTTTATCCCTGCTCACCTTCGCCACCATGGACATGTCTGCTGTGGCCCAGTTGGCAATGCACTTGCCTATGAATGGCAAGGTTTTAACCCACGACATCTTTCCGAGATGGGGACTCCTCCGCAGCATTGAATCCGACCAAGGTTCCCATTTTACGGGATGTGTCATGAAGAACGTCCTCATGATATTTGGCATTACCCAAAAATTCCACATCGCTTACCACCCCCAGTCAAGTGGTATCGTGGAGCGCATGAATCGGACCCTAAAAGCTACCCTCCGAAAAATGGTCCAGCAAAACAACACCACTTGGGATTCAGTCCTCCCTTTTGCGCTGATGTTTTTGCGAAATACGGTTTCAACATCTACAGGTTACACCCCACACACCCTCATGACCAGACGCCCCATGAAAGGCACAGAATTTTATTGGGATTAGATTTGACCAGCCCCGAAGTGACGACCCTCACACACGAGAAAGCAGCAGAACAACTGGTACAGAATGTTAAAACGGCTCAGCTAGCAGCCGCAGTGAAATTGGGCACAAGAAAGAAACAGAGCAAGGCCTGTTTCGATAAGACAGTACATGCGACTGAGTTCAGTGTAGGACAGCAAGTCATGCTCTCCGTATACAACCCCAGCACATTCCTGTCACCTAAATATTCGGGTCCGTACTCCATTGCGGACAAAGTAAGCCCCTCCGTGTACAAAATAAAGGCATATGGACCACAGTCGAACCACACACACCACGTCATGCTCGACGCAGCAGACCACGCCCCGCCCACAGCCAACGTAACCCTACCCTCCCCCAACAGGTCCAGCCCAGCCACGGACTCAACCCCGACTCCACCCCCGAGCTATACACTCCGCCCCGGAACGCCCACAGACTGCAGCAGCAGCAACAGTGACTGTGACTCGGACAATAGCCACAGCACGCCTCCCTACTATCCCCATGCAACAGGACCCACACCCAACGAATCTGACCATGATTCGAGTGATCCCTTCATGATCACTTTCCTAAACAAACCCCACCACCAACCACCGACCTACAATGACGACCCCGATTCCGTCCCCACAGAACTAGACACCACCTTTGGCACCGAGATAACTCATACAGACTCGTCCGGAGTGACGACAGGGATCCCAAATCACACCATGCAGCCCTATCCGCCCTGACACACTCGAGAGTTTGGCATCTGGGAGAAGATGACGACTTTGAGTCTGACTCCCAAAACGAGAACCCCTTTGCGACCCTGTTCGCAACTGATAACTGAGGTGTCCAGATGATTTAAAAAGGAACCGCTTGGGAGAAAACAATATCCTTTCTGATGGAACCTGCAGCATGTTTAATGTTGTTTGTAGTTGTATTGTTAAATGTTGTATGTAAGACCGGAAATTTTTTTTCACAGCCCCACGCCACCACCCTTCTGACGCCCACTGGCAGTCAGAGAAACTAGTTTGTCCCAGACGCTAGTTCAGAGGAACTAGTTTGTCCACAGAGACTTGTTAATGTCCCAGATGCCAGTTCAGAGGAACTCGTCCGTCGACAGAAACACAGACCCCCGTTCGTAACTGCCCTTCTGGTTCGAAGGAAGAACCAATATGGCAACCCCCCATGATGACTATATTTCTTGCCCGTTCTTGTTGGTTGCCCAGGCAGTGGAGAAACGGCATTAGGACCCGCCCTGCCTGGGATCCCCCCTCTGGTCAGCTACGCTCGGATAGAGAACACATGGCATTGGTCGCCGTCCTACCCGGGAATTCCATCCAAATCTTACCCGTCGCGGCCCATACGCACCTCATTTCAGCACTTTTCGTTCAAAAAGTTTGTTTGCTTTCAGGTAACCCTTAAGTTGTCACCCTATGCTATTTACATCCTCAAACATTTGGATGGTAAATCGCACAGCCTGGGAGATGGCTCCCACTGTTTCAGTATTTATAAGTGTGTCTTGTCCTGAATATTCGGTTTAAAAAAAAAATGAGGGAGTCACACATGGTGACAAATTGTAAAAGGAGAATTGGCACAAAAGGACAGACATACTAACAGACGAGATATTAAACCAAGATAGTAATCGACACTATGCTTGATCCCACAGAACCCCAGAAGCTCCAGGAAAAGAGACGAAAAGAAAAGAGAAGAGAAAGAAGAAGAACCATGAGGACATCCTCCGTGTTGCTCATCACCCTAATGAACATTTGGTTGCGCGTAAACGCAAACCCCCCGCTCCACCCCCCCCCCCCCAGCCATTAAGGATTCACTTCCCCATAGTACCCAGAGCCCAGTCACAAGCGACACCACACCATCTTGGTGTGACAGGTTTATAACCTGGTACTCCCTGTCCTACTTAATAGAATCCCTACTAGTATTGGCGATACTCTGCTGCATCGTGCAGACTATTCGTCTGAGAAAATGGAGAAGGAGAGCCTACCGCGCTCGCACCCCGGTATATAGGATAAGATCTCCTATTTTCGGTTATGACCAGGCCCCCGACCCCCGCGATCTATAATAAAGAACATTCGTTTGCGTTCTTTTTGTGAATAAAGAAATGTGTTTCATGAGCGATTGTACAATCCTGAGCTTGACTGCCAAGCCAGGAAAAATGTGAATAATGCTGCTATGATTTTGTTTGTGTCATTAAGGAAGTTAGTATGATTGAATGTTTGAGTGAGTGTAGTTTATTAAGGACAGTTAGAGGTACCGTTTTTCTTATTTTGTAATACATGTCCCTGTTTTGATATAGCGCCACTTAGAATTGTCAGTTAAAATTTTTCTTGCATAGTTATGGTCAGTGTAGAGGCCATAGAAGAGCGCTCGCCGGGTCAGGGAATGAAGACAATGCAGTTATGTGATCCTTCACGCTTCGCGTTAGGATCACAAGGAGGGAGTGTAGCCAACTGGGTTGGCCACTTCCCGACTTAAAAGGGAGAACAGCAAAGGCTGAAGCGAAATTCAGCCAACACAGGCAGAAACTGGCAGGCGCAAGTTTGCTGTGTATTAGACTCTGCAAAAGCCCAGACAGCATCAATACAAGCAGCCATCTGCATAGTAATGTAGCAGCCATCTACATAGTAATGAGCGATCCCCGGGAACAATCGAAACAGTTGAGAGAAACAAGGCCAAGCCAGACTCCTCGGCGCCAGCAGGAGCCAACACAAAAGAGGTTAACCGACACTTAAAGACCGCCCAATGATCAGGGAACAGCTCCAGTACTGGAGAAATCGAACCAAGCGATTGGAACAAAGTCCAATCACTTGAAACCAGGTATGGGGTCCGCCCCGAAAGACGGGAAGCCCCTGGGGACTATAAGATAAAGCCCCCAAGTTCAAATCGTCCTTCTTGACAGGGTCACTCAGCAACGCGAAGCAATCCTTGACAGTGACCTGTCCGGCAGCCTCCAAGAACGTAAGTTTCAAGTCAACGCTCGCTACGAGATAGGCGCTCCTAGCTACCAGTCCATACCAGCTTTTGAATCCCGCAGACTCAGAACCCGAACGAAAGGCCATTTGTTCCCCTGACCTGGTGGGCCAGTCCAAAGCTAAGTATTGGCCTGTTAGTGATAGAAATAGCTTAGAAAGTAGAGTTTATGCATGAGTAGCGATTTACTGTGTATAATAAACGTGCTTTGATTTGAATCTTACTAATTGGTGTATTGAGTTATTGATCATTACTTGAACTTGAACCTCGTGGCGGTATCATAAAGATACCTGGCGACTCTAGAGCAAGGGTTATAAAACAGAGCCAATTGAACCAACCAAAAGTTAGCAACACTCCTCAACAAATGCTAAATCCTCTTGTTCAGTTCCTTCTGATGGTATTCATGACAATGTGTCTGCTGTTGCTTGTCATTTACCATTTACATAATCTGTGATAGAATTAAACTTAATCTGAACACTAGATTCTGGGTGGCACATTCACAATTTATTTTATGTTCAGAAGGGCGACTAGTGGTTTATGATCTGTTTCAATTTTGAAATGCAATCCCACACCATAGTTTGAAAATCTTTCACATATCCACGTTGCTGCCAAAGCTTTTCTTTCTCTCATGAAGGTGATGAATATAGGAAATTGTATTATATTATATTTTGTTGTAGTAATGTTATTAAAAACCTTGGGTTCAAAAACATACAGACAATATGTCTGCTGAAGCAGTAATTAAGGAGTTGTAACAGTGAGATAATAATCAATTCTAACAATTTTCTTGTTTACATATTGATGGCGAATGGGATATTGATTATAAAAAGGAAGTTCCCTGGGTGTAGATAATTAATGAGGGATGGTGTACAGTTTGAGCTAAGCAAGTCACAGAACATCTTATTGGGATACAGGTGACGTAATAAAGGGGAGGAGCCAGGTCGCTCTGTAGTTTTTGACGGTTGTGCCATAGGATCTGAGTCCGGCATGACAGAAGGATTTTCAGGTTATTCCTGAAAGGACCTCTCTCCAAAGGTCTGCACAGAGAACAGCAAGTTATCCTTATTGCTAACGTTATTTATGAGTGGATTGTAAACTGTATAGGGTTGCTTAATTCGAATATGTATCTTGGTAGGTATCGACAAAGAGTTAAAGTTTTTCCTTTAAGTTAAGAACTGTTTAACTGTTAATTGTAAAGCTATTTCTTTGATGTTAATGTGGTGATTCTGTGTTTAAATTAAAGTTTGTTTTAACATAAAAGATACCTACTGGTCAGAGTCATCACTCCTGGGGTGAAGTATCCTTTCCTCACAGTTTTACAAATAGCAAATTGTTTGGGGTTTCTCATCATCCGGCACCCTAACAAAAATTGGGGTCTGGTTTGGTATCCTAACATAACATATCATTGTTCCATTTCTATCACTGGCCGAGAGGCATAGTAGACTGGTCTACATTTACCATCTTTCTGTACTTGAAATAGTACTGTGCCCTGATCTGTCGATGATGCATTCGCTCTTAGCTAGTTTTGTTAGGCTCTCGTTCACTGAGGCCATTGGGTGGATTTCCCACTTCACTAATGTGTTTAGCCGAGTTAAATACATGCAGATTCTTACAGAGCCATTTGGATTGGGACTGTAACAATACCTGAACACCATTTTGTTCGCACATTCGTTGGTGAGATAATCGCTTGCTGCTGCATCTTTTCAATTACACCCTTGACTTTGTCTAAGAGTGGGTGACGGACTTTCCTCTGGGTAAAAAAGCAAATTGGTTCAGCATCAGCTCATATGGTAATGTGGTACTTAGTCTTACATTGTCCAAGCTCTGGAAACAATTTTGGGGAATTAATTTTGGAATGCAATGCTGCAATTCTCATCGGCAACTTCATCTAATTTGTAGGTTAATTTCAGTTTTAGCCATGCCTTTCTGCTCAGGAGAGAGAACTCTTGATTTTGGATGACATACAGAGGTTTGAGGATTTCTCAATCTTTATACATCAGCTTTGCCGTGAGATGACCTTCAATTTTTATTGTAGTTCTCCCAGGACATTGTTAAGTTAATAGACGAGGTTTGCAGTGTAATTTGTTTGAACCATTTGACTTAATCTGATAAAATAGAAACTCCTGCTTCCCCATCCAATTCAAAGTCTGTGGGGTGCCCATCCACTTCGAGTTTAACACTCCTATAATTGTTTCCAGTGTCACTTATCTCCTCAAGAGAAGGTTCATTTCTGTTCTTGTGCTTCTCCCACTTCCTGTATGTGCCTCTGCTTTAAAAATTTCTCTCCCATTTTGCCGGCTGTCAGCGTTTCTGAGAGGCAAACAGCATTAATGTGGCTTATTGTCTCACAGTTGCAGCGTTCGTCCTCCCTGCTGGACATTCGTCTTGTTTGTGTGGTTTGCTCCCATTACACTGGAGGCTTTTTAAAATGGTGGCTGGCACGACTTTCCTAATTTTCTTCGATTTAGGATTGGCGCACTCTATCTCTTTCGGTCTACAAACTGAATGAGTTTCCATACGGGGCCTCTCCCTCCATGAGATTGAACACCTGATTCTATTGTCTCAGTTCCAATTGCCTTGCATTCACCACTGCTTTCACCAGCGTTAAATCTTCCTTTGCAAGAAATCTGACAATGCTTCATCTAACACCCCCACAATGATCCTGTCGGGAATCAGCTGGTATTTAAAATTCCATAAACCTGTCAGTTCGTTGCCAGTCCATCGAGACTATTGACAAACGAACCCATGCTTTTGTATGCCCTTTTTTTTCTACTGATAAATTTAGCCCTATTAATTATTAAGTTCCAACGGATGCTGAATTAAGAATTAAAAGATTTCATGGCTATTTCTTAAGAAGCCAAAGTCTGATCAACCCCCTGGATGGCTGTCATGTCATTGATAGTTCCTGCAGCATAAAGTAGGGTACTGACCTGGTCTGTCTGGTCTTTTTTATGTCATCTGGAACAGCTCTGTGCATTGAAGAACCTTGTGAACATTTTTCTCCAGTTGTCTCAATTGTGGGACAGGTATGAGCCTTCTGCACTCTGAAATGATTCAGGGAGTGTGAGCTTTGAATGGAACACAGAACAAATAGGCCTTTGAGCCATTTCATGCCATACAATTGAACTGTGACTGATCTGTATCTCACCTGCATGTCACTGTCTTTTCTTCACATCCCCAACTGACATTAATGAATTTATTTTGTATCAACTTCACCAAGACCAGTTCTCCAAACACAAATCCCTTTATTGAAGTCAGGAAAAAGGCCGCTGCCACAGCTCACAATAACATGTGTCCAAGCCCAGGGATCTACGGAGATGCCAGTCAGGGTTGGAGCAGCAGGTTTTCAGCTCCTGTCATACATTTCCTATTGGGCGAGCTACCACCCGCTTAATAGGAGAATTCATATTCCGCAAAGTCCACGAGGACGTCTAATGATGATCTCCCGTGTCCTTCATCATCACCTTAATAACCCTCCCCATTCAATTCCATTCCTCCCTCAGTATTACCACAGTGAGGAGGTCTCTTCCGCCTCTTTGCGATCCGTCTGAGGTCCTTCGAAGGATGGAACTGAATCTGGAGATGTGAACCGCATTGGAGACCTTCACTTCTGGAGGGAGCATCAAAGAGCTACTGGCATGGATTCCTCCTCCGTGTCTGTTTCAGTCGGATCATCAGCTTCCTCTGCATCCATCTCAGAACCAAGTTCTTGTTATCAGGGGAGATGGACGCAGGGTTCTCTTCAGGCTGTCGCCCTGCACAGGGGTGGCCACCACGTGGCTGGTACTACAGCTTGCACGGGGACAGACTCCCTACTTCGGAGGTGACCCAGGTGTTTCCTCATGACCTTATCCTGGACCTTCTCTTTGTCGGACACGAGCCCCGTTTTCTCCATTATGATTCCAGGGACAAAGCTGGAGTCATTTCAGAAGTTCCTCACATAGATCAGATCACTTATCTTGAATATTCTTTCGGTTCTCGCAGAGTCACAACTTCTTTTCTGGTTCTGTTGTTAGGACTGCCAGGTTTGGGAACAGTAGGCTTAGTCTCATATGAAGCTGCCATCCCATTATCAGTTCCACTGGGGCGATTCCTGTTGGAGTGAGAGGAATGGTCCTATAATCGAATATAAACCGCCAATTTGGTCTCTCTAGATGCTGCCAGTTGTTTCTTCACGAGGGAGTTTCTGATTCTCCTGGCATGAATTGCACTGTTTCACCAAGTCTGTGATGTCTGAGTCACGGCCGGGAAACCAGATGTGGCTCTTGGCGAGCATTTTCATTTTAGACGCCCCAGGCTGGCCATTCTGTAGTTCCAGTAAAATTGGGTGCCACCTGGGCTGGGGGCGTCTACCCGGGACCCCAAAGGATGATACCATCCTCAACACTGAAGAGTGTTCTTGGTCAGGTAAGGTTTGTGTCGTCTGAGGGTTGTTCTCGGACTCTGCCATTCAGATTCATGTGCTTCAATATTGACAGTGTTGGACCTCTTCAAATGCTGGCAATGGAACCAGGCTTGTTGGCAGCAGAAGACGACTCAAGGCATTAGCGTAACTATTTGCGTTCCTGGATGATACGCTAAGAAATATTCATGAGCTGCAAGTGTCAGGGCCCAACGCTGTATCTGGCAGAGGCAATGGGGGGGAGGGGATTACTTTATCCTCCATAAAAAGTCCCAATAATGGCCTGTGGTCGGTCACTATTATGGAATGCCTACCATTGACATACTGGTGAAACTATTTTACAACAAACATGACCACCAAGCTCTCCTTCTCGATTTGAGAATACCTCTGCATAGACACTGAGAGAGTCCTGGATGTGTAGGCGATGGGCCTTTCTATTTTGTCTTTCCAGCAGTGTGACAATACTGCCTCAACCCCATAAGGGGAAGCATCACAAGTCAGGGTGAGTTCATTTTTGGGCTGGTAATGGGCCAATAAATTGGACGGCAGCAGCTGTGTTTTACTTTTTTGAAGGTCTCCATCTGTGGTACTTCCCAAGACTATTTTTGGTACGCCCGCAGAAGTGTATGGAGGGGAGACAGCAAGGAAGTCAAATTCGGGATTAACTTCCTATACTATCCACAGGAGTCCTGAGAAGGTATAACCATAAAGGTTTATTTAGTCAAAGAAATGTAAGACCGTAACGTGGCACACAGTACATCAGTCTATCTGCCGGTTCCAATCCAAGCTGGTTTTGAAGTACCTGGGCCGGGATTCTCTGAACTTCCGCGTCAAAATCGCGTTCAGCGCGGGGGCGGAGAATGGGGCCTCAGACCCGCGATCGTGTCTGACAGCGGGACGTGATTCTGCGGCGACCGGAGAATCGCTGCCAGCCACGCGCGCAGTCGATGCAGCCGCGGTCGATGACCGTTAAAAGAGGCCCATGCAGCAATTCTCCGCGGTCGTCAGGCCAAGTTCCCTCCGGCTTGGTTCACGTATGGCTCCACCCGGTGTGGAGCTCGGATTCGTGGTAGGGGGCGGGGGATCAGACTCCAGGGGCGGCCTTCACGACGGCCAGGCGATCGGGGGCTACCGATCGGCGGGCGCACGCGATCCAGGGGGGCCTACCTTCTTCCGCACCGGTCTGCTGTGTGGCTCTGCCATGTTGTGCGGGCCCGGCGCGGAAGTGGCCGCTGCGCGCGTGCGCGAACCCGCAGCCGGCATTGCAGGGTCGCGTATCGGTGCCGGAGCTGTGTGGAGCAGTCCGGCGCCATGCTAGCTCCCTGTGGGCTTCAGAATCGCAGGGCCAAGATTCCCGTTGACGCTGACGTGAAACATTCCGGTGTTTACACCGGCGTCAACACATAGCCGCATTTTTGCAGAATCCCAGCCCTGGTTCCTGAGTCCCAGCTGTTAGGCCTCTGCCCCTCAGCAAGCTCATTTCCAAGAGCCCCACAGGCAGATCAATTGGGCCATCCCCATGGATGTCGTGAGGTTTATTACACTTCCCATAATAATTTACTAATCTCAGGAAGGATTTAAATTCTGTAGTTTTTCTGCAGTTGGTGGTTCCCCTGATGACACTCATCTTGTCGTCCACTGAATGTGGCCCTTTTCTATCCACCGATAGCCAAAATCGGTCACTTCGCCCAATTTTCCCTTTTCAGATGTATCCCAGTTTTTGAATATAGTCACAAGACCTCTTCTGGGTTTGCAAGGTCTTCTCGTTCTGAAGTCCCATGACCTGGACATCATCTCCGTACACCGCCATGTGAGGTAACACTTAGGAGTATGTTCTCCATGATCTGTTGGAATATGGTGCATGCTGCGTGACCCCGAAGGGCAACTGAATATACTTCTATCGGCCCTTGTGCATGTTTATTGTGACGTATTTTAGGGAAGGCTTGTCTAATTTGAGTTGAAGATAGGCCCACGCCTTATACCTTAGTGAATGCCTGGCCAACTGCTAAATTGGCAGATAGGTCTCCTATTCACAGCTTGAAGTAACTATCCAGTTTGGAAATACGTTTGACCGTAAGCTTATAATCCCCGGAAAGGTGGATCGATTTGTCTAGTTTAAGGAGGGGATGACAGGTGCTACCCACTTTGAGAATTGCACAGTTCTTATTCTACCAAAGCTCAGGCTCTAACTTGTCCAACTGGGAATATGGAACCAGTCATGCTCTAAAATATTTAGGCGTAGCATTGGGGTCGACTTCAATTTTGTCTCTGGCTTTTATTTCCCCCAAATCCTTCTGGAAGACTTCAGGGCATTTGCTGATGACTTTACACAGTCCTCCCACACCCAGCCTAAAACTCTTTAGCCAGTTCAGCCAATCCACTGGAGCCAATCTCTCCCCACAAGACTTTGTCCCTACCCTCACACAACAATGAGTGGAAGTCGGGCTGATTGCTGCCTGCAGGTCACTCGGGTCATCAGTCCGCAAAGGTTCCCCTGTGCAGATGACTGGTCTGGCCCTAGTGTCTTCTAAACTGAAGGGCTAAATACCAGTTTGGAGGCGATCAAACGCTTGCTCTCCAATGACAAAGACGGCAGCTCCCATGTCCACCTCCATTTTTAATGGATGTTCATTTATCACCAATTCCACCATTATTGAACCAACCTTAGGCATGATGATACTATTTAGTTGCATTGGCTCTGCTTCTAGGAGTTGGTATACCTGCATGGTACGAGCGTCTGCTGGCCTTGGCTGAGTAGTTTGCGTATTGCCTGTTCCTGTAGCTTTGCCTTGGCTGTAAGCACTTTTACAGTTCTTACAATAGTCCATCACCTGATATCTCAACCTTCCGGAGCCGGCTCCCAAGCATCCTTTGGACTGTCATAATATGTCCTTGATTGCCAGGGGACGTGAGCTGAGCTCCCATTTGGTGATGGGCGATTTACACAAGCGCGTTCAGTTGAGGAATGGTCACTTTTACAGGCGGCCCTGTCCACCAACCAGAGGATATTGCTGTCTGATGCCCCATGTATCTCCTGAGATCCTTTTTCTGTGTTCTCCAGGGATTGACGATCCGTGTATTCGTGGCCATCAGAACAGATCTCTTTCCTGACAGGTTAAATCGACACAGCATGCACAGACGTTTGGGTCAAGGACTTCCAGGCTTCTGCTATGGGTGTGTGAAAAAGCGCCTGATCTGAAGGCTTAATGGTATGACACGCACATTCTGGATTCTCCCACCAGATAGTTCCTCTGCATGCTTATGAGCAAATTCCTTTACCATTTTAAAAGAGCATGATCACATCATCTCTGAACAACTAAATTTAAAAGCCTAAAATATGAGACCTGTGCTTAATTTAACCCTCAAACCTTTGATCGTTCTGGTGAACCAATCCTGAACCTCTTATTTCACTTCTTTGCGTCATGGTTCCTCATACCTACCTGTGATTTGTGCTCTTTGGCTTAAAAGCACCGCTCACACACAAGTTGTTTGCTCTTAGCAATGCGTTTGGAGATGTCAGGCAGAAGCAAGATCGCACTCACAAGCGATACTCTCCACAGCAAGGTAACCTCCTGAAAATCACAGTCTGGGCTTATGCACGACGAGGTGAATTGCCTTCAAACAGAGTTCTCACACCCAGAAGTGAATGGGAAAATTGTTGAAAAATAAAAAGAACAGAACGCTATTAGAACTTTAAAGAAAATGCCCAGAAAGTAGCATGTGAAATAGCTTTCATGAAGAGAATATGTTCTATGTGAAGAACCACGACTTACATTTGTCCTCTGAACCCTCAACTTGCATAAATTAAAAGAAAAAAAATCACAGAGAACACGAGCAGCTGAAATCTGATCAGGCTGTAGACATAGTTATTAACCTCTTAAGAATCTGCTGCAGGAAGGCAGATAAAGTTCTATCGCGGAAGGCCATTCAGGGTCACAAGTAATTTATTTCTGACAGTCCTCGCCTCATAGGTTGTACAAAAAAAAAATACCTGCTTCCTATCCAGTGTTTAATTTGCCCACCTCGGTTCTTAAATCCCTTGGGAATGAATACCAAGAGAATGATCATGTTCTGCTGCTGCAGCATGAAGCATCAGGAAAAGACAATCAGGGCTGTGTGCTCCTGGCTGTGGGGGAGGAGGTGGGGGCTGGGGGGGGGGGTTGCAGTGGAGGTGTTGGCGAGCGAAGGGGTGGAAGACACCAATTTAACAGTCATGACTATCCCAAGCCAGGCCAGAACGGTGGCGCAATGGATAGCACAGCTAATTGTAGCTCCAGTATACAGGAGGTTGAGAGTAGTGAGGTCATGAGTAAGGTTTCAAAGTTGCAGGAATGTACTGGCAGGCAGGAAGGTGGTTTAAAGTGTGTCTTCTTCAATGCCAGGAGCATCCGGAATAAGGTGGGTGAACTTGGGGCATGGGTTGGTACCTGGGACTTCGATGTTGTGGCCATTTCGGAGACAGGGATAGAGCAGGGACAGGAATGGTTGTTGCAGGTGCCGGGGTTTAGATATTTCAGTAAGCTCAGGGAAGGTGGTAAAAGAGGGGGAGGGGTGGCATTGTTAGTCAAGGACAGTATTACGGTGGCAGAAAGGATGTTTGATGAGGACTCATCTACTGAGGTAGTATGGGCTGAGGTTAGAAACAGGGAAGGAGAGGTCACCCTGTTAGGGGTTTTCTATAGGCCTCCGAAAAATTCCAGAGATGTAGAGGAAATGATTGCAAAGGTGATTCTGGATAGGAGCGAAAGTAACAGGGTAGTTGTTATGGGGGACTTTAACTTTCCAAATATTGACTGGAAACGCTCGAGTACTTTAGATGGGTACGTTTTTGTCCATTGTGTGCAGGAGGGTTTCCTGACACAGTATGTAGATAGGCCAACGAGATGCAAGGCCATATTGGATTTGGCACAGGGTAATGAACCAGGACAGTTGTTAGATTTGGAGGTAGGTGAGCACTTTGGTGATAGTGACCACATTTCGATTACGTTTACTTTAGTGATGGAAAGGGATAGGTATATACCGCAGGGCAAGAGTTATATTTGGGGGAAAGGCAATCATGATGCGATGAGGCAAGACTTAGGATGCATCGGATGGAGAGGAAAACTGCAGGGGATGGGCACAATGGAAATGTGGAGCTTGTTCAAGGAACAGCTACTGCGTGTCCTTGATAAGTATGTACCTGTCAGGCAGGGAGGAAGTGGTCGAGCAAGGGAACCGTGGTTTACTAAAGCAGTCGAAACACTTGTCAAGGGGACGAAGGAAGCTTATGTAAAGATGAGACATGAAGGTTCAGTTAGGGCGCTCGAGAGTTACAAGTTAGCTGGGAAGGACCTAAAGAGAGAGCTAAGAAAAGCCAGGAGGGAACATGAGAAGTCTTTGGCAGGTAGGATCAAGGATAACTCTCAAGCTTTCTAGCGATATGTCAGGAATAAACAAATGACTAGGGTATGACTAGGCCAGTCAAGGACAGTAGTGGGAAGTTGTGCTTGGAGTCCGAGGAGATAAGAGAGGTGCTAAATGAATATTTTTTGGCAGTATTCACACAGGAAAAAGACAATGTTGTCGAGGAGAATACTGAGATTCAGGCTACTAGACTAGAAAGGTTTGAGGTTCATAAGGAGGAGGTGTTAGCAATTCTGGAAAGTGTGAAAATAGATAAGTCCCGTGGGCTGGATGGGATTTATCCTAGGATTCTCTGGGAAGCTGGGGAGGAGATTGCTGAGCCCTTGGCTTTGATCTTTAAGTCATCTTTGTCTACAGGAATAGTGCCAGACGACTGGAGGATAGCAAATGTTGTCCCCTTGTCCAAGAAGGGGAGTAGAGGCAACTCTGGTAACTATAGACCAGTGAACCTTACTTGTGTTGTGGGCAAAATCTTGGAAAGGTTTATAAGAGATAGGATGTATAACCATCTGGAAAGGAATAATTTGATTAGAGATAGTCAACACAGTTTTGTGAAGGGTAGGTCGTGCCTCACAAACCTTATTGAGTTCTTTGAGAAGGTGACCAAACTGGTGGATGAGGGTAAAGCAGTTGATGTGGCGTAAATGGATTTCAGTAAAGCGTTTGATAAGGTTCCCCACAGTAGGCTACTGCAGAAAATACGGAGGCATGGGATTCAGGGTGATTTAGCAGTTTGGATCAGAAATTGGCTATCTGGAAGAAGACAAAGGGTGGTGGTTGATGGGAAATGTTCAGACTGGAGTCCAGTTACTAGTGGTGTACCACAAGGATCTGTTTTGGGGCCACTGCTGTTTGTCATTTTTATAAATGACCTGGAGGAGGGCGTAGAAGGATGGGTGAGTAAATTTGCAGATGACAGTAAAGTCGGTGGAGTTGTGGACAGTGTGGAAGGATGTTACAAGTTACAGAGGGACATAGATAAGCTGCAGCGTTGGGCTGAGAGGTGGCAAATGGAGTTTAATGCAGAAAAGTGTGAGGTGATTCATTTTGGAAGGAATAACAGGAAGACAGAGTACTGGGCTAATGGTAAGATTCTTGGCAGTGTGGATGAGCAGAGAGATCTCGGTGTCCATGTGCATAGATCCCTGAAAGTTGCCACCCAGGTTGAGAGGGTTGTTAAGAAGGCGTACGGTGTTAGCTTTTATTGGTAGAGGGATTGAGTTTCGGAGCCATGAGGTCATGATGCAGCTGTACAAAACTCTGGTGCGGCCGCATTTGGAGTATTGCGTGCAATTCTGGTCGCCGCATTATAGGAAGGATGTGGAAGCATTGGAAAGGGTGCAGAGGAGATTTATCGGAATGTTGCCTGGTATGGAGGGACGATCTTATGACGAAAGGCTGAGGGACTTGAGGCTGTTTTCGTTAGAGAGAAGAAGGTTAAGAGATGACTTAATTGAGGAATCCAAGATGATCAAAGGATTGGATAGGCTGGACAGTGAGAGCCTTTTTCCTCGGATGGTGATGTCTATCACGAGGGGACATAGCTTTAAATTGAGGGGAGATAAATATAAGACAGATGTCAGAGGTAGGTTCTTGACTCAGAGAGTAGTAACGGCGTGGAATGCCCTGCCTGCAACAGTAGTGGACTCGCCAACACTAAGGGCATTCAAATGGTCATTGGATATACATATGGACGATAAGGGAATAGTGTAGATGGGCTTTAGAGTGGTTTCACAGGTCGGAGCAACATTGAGGGCCAAATGGCCTATACTGCGCTATAATGTTAGATAGAAAATACAGCACAGAACAGGCCCTTCGGCCCACGATGTTGTGCCGAACCTTTGTCCTAGATTAATCATAGATTATCATTGAATTTACAGTGCAGAAGGAGGCCATTCGGCCCTTTGAGTCTGCACCGGCTCTTGGAAAGAGCACCCTACCCAAACTCAATACCTCCACCCAACACCAAGGGCAATTTGGACATTAAGGACAATTTATCATTGGCCAATTCACCTAACCCGCACATCTTTGGACTGTGGGAGGAAACCGGAGCACCCGGAGGAAACCCACGCAGACACGGGGAGGACGTGCAGACTCCGCACAGACAGTGACCCAAGCCGGAATCGAACCTGGGACCCTGGAGCTGTGAAGCAATTGTGCTATCCACAATGCTATGTTCTATGTTCATGGCGCCGACGTCCCAGGTTCGATCCGTGTGGCGTTTGTACATTCTCCCCGTGTGTGCGTGGGTTTCACCCCCACAACCCAAAGATGTGCAGGGTAGGGAGATTGGCCACGCTAAATTGCCCCTTAATTGGAAAAAATGAATTGGGTACTCTAAATTTTTTTTTAAAAAATGACTGTCCCAAGCATTTCTGGCTCAATGTGACTCAGAAATAAAGGCAATGTAAATAAAGAAATGAAGATCAGATAGCAGCAAAATCACAAGGAAATAATATAATGAGGCAGCATCTCGTGTATTTGAGCATGTTGTACCAAGCGATTATGCACACCCCTTAGAGACAATGATGAAAAGAGTGACTGACACAGCTCTTGATCAGGCCAAGGAGCGTGCAGAATAGAGCAGTTATGAAACATTAATCTTTTGCCTGCAAAGTGCCCCATTTTGCTTCAGAGTGAAAACAATCGCACGTTAGGATGTATTCAGCACTTCAAAATGGGGAGCTGCACAGAGATTGTGTCAGGAGTAAGACACCTGAATCTAAACATCATTTTGTCTTCACCTAGTCCTTGATTTATGGAATACACTCAGAGCTAGAAATGGCTGAATTGTGGTATAACATACAGTGACAGAGTATTTCCCAGGATCAAACAGCTCATTGCTCTGAGTAACATTTTCTTCCTTCCGCCACCAATGAAGCAGACAAACCTCTATTCAGTGAATCATTTTAGTTCTGAATTATTCACTTTAGTATTGTTAATGTTCAGATTAGTCATACGAATGAACATACAAACTTACGCATTAGGAGTAGGAGTAGGCCACTGACCCCTCTCAAGCCTGCTCCGCTATTCAATAAGATCATGGATGATCTGACTGTTACCTCAACTCCACGTGCCCGATTTAACGGGGAAAAAAACAGAGTCCACTTTTGGGCATGTTTAGCGGGGTGTTTCTCGATCAGTGCCAGTGGGAGTGCCAGGGTACCACCCTGCTCAATGCCCGACCACTAGGGATCTCCACTGGCCTGACCCCCCCCCCTCCCCCCACGCCGCTCAGGTGCCGTTACTACTGGTCCATGTTTGTGTGGACCAGTGGTAAACAGCACCTGGTTAGTTCCTGGGCTCCAATATGCGGATCTGAATCATGCCCAGTGAGAGCGAGATCCAAATCGTGACGTCTCGTGATGTTCAATTGAATCTCGCGAGATTCAGCGGCCTCATCGTGTCACCAAGTTGGGCGTGATGAGGGCTATAAATCCCGCATGGATTTCGACCCACCTAGATAACCTTTAACTTCCTTGCTTATCAAGAATCTATCAACATCTGCCTTAAAAATATTCAAAGATTCGGCTTCCACTGTCTTTTGAGGAAGCGAGTTCCAAAGACTCAAAGAACAAAATTCTCCTCAACTCTGTCTTAATGGGCGTCTGCTCATTTTTAAACAGTGATCCTTAGATCTGGATTCTGCCACAAGATGAAATATCCTCTCCACATCCACCCTGTCAAGAAGATTTAGAATCTTAAATGTTTCAATAAAGTCGCCTCTTACTCTTCTAAACTCCAGCAGATAAACGCCTAGCCTGTCCAACCTTTCCTCATAAGACAATCTGTCCATTCCACATATTAGTCTAGTAATCTTTTCTGAATGGGCAGCATGGTGGCACAGTGGTTAGCACTGCTGTAGCACAGAGCCAGGCACCCGGGTTCGATTCCAACCTCGGGTGACCATCTGTGTGGAGTTTGCACATTCTTCCCGTGTCTGCGTGGGTTTCCTCCAGGTGCTCCAGTTACCTCCCACAGTCCAAAGATGGGCTGGTTAGGTGAATTGGCCATGCTAAATTGTCCCTTAATGTCCAAAGGTTAGGTGGGGTTATGGGAATAGGGCGGTTATGGGAATAGGGCGGGGGAGTGGGCCTAGATAGGGCGGGGGAGTGGGCCTAGATAGGTTGCTCTTTCAGAGGGTCGGTGCTGTAATCCAAATGTGGTCTCTCCAATGCCCTGTATAATGGAAGTAGAATCTCCCAACTTTTGTATTCAATTCCCCTCACAATAAACAATAACATTCTATTAGTTTTGCTAATTACTTACTAAAATGGCATGCTAACCTTTTGTAATTTATGCTCTAGGACAGCACCTCAGAGCTCTACAGTCTCCCATCATTCAGATAATAGCTCCTTTTTTATCATTCCTGCCAGAATGGACAATTTTACATTATTTCTATGTTACACTCCATATTCGAGATCTTTTCCCACTCACTTAACCTATCTATATCCTTTAGTAGCCTCCTTATGTCCTCTTCATAACTTAATTGCCTACCTATCTTTGTGTCACCAGAAAATTTAGCAATCATATCTTTGGCCCATTTATCCAAATATTTTATATAAATTGCAAAAAATTGAAGCCCAGCACTGTTTCCTGTGGCACACCGCTCCTTACATTGCCAACCAGAAAATGACCCATTTGTGCCTACTCTCTGCTTCCTGTTAATCAGCCGATCCTTTATCCACTCAAATATGCTACGTACTCTCAACACCATGATCTTTTATTTTCTGTAATAGCCTTTGATGTGGCACCTTATCAAGTGCTTTCTGGAAATCTAAGTATAGTACATCCACTGGTTCCCTTTTATCCACAGCATGTGTTACTTCTTCCAAGAGCCCCCAAAAATTGGTTAATCATGATTTGCCTTGCACAAAATCATGTTGACTCTGCCTGATTATCTTGAATTTTTCTAATTGCCTTGCTATAACATCTTTAATAATAACTCCTAAATGTTCTTAATGACAGATGTTAAGCTAACTGTATTTTCCTGCATTCTGTCTCCTTCACTCTTGAATAAAGGAGTCACCTTTCATATGAATTGCATGTCTTCAGATATTTCTATAAGTAAATAAAATGTAGCCATTTAAACTGGACGTAAAATAATTTATAGTTAAGTGCGTACATTTTATCGAACAATAAATGCATACTAATTTTTCCAAAACAGAAATTAAAATTTGCAAAGTTGCTGTTTGAAACAGGAACCAATCCTCCAATTTTTAAGCAAATTGTATGTGCTCAGTGAAAACAAATAGTTTTCTATGTGGGGGGGGGGGGGGGGGGGAGGGTGCAGAGGGGGGTCCCAGTCTTTTTGTGCAGTGCACCGTTCAGTTAAGAATGCCTGAGAATATTTGTCCTCCAAATTAGCTTTATTGGTCACTTTATATGATGATCAGTGCACATAACAGCAGACATCAATTAGAGTATCTAGGGTCATCACTGCTCAGTTCCTATTGAAACTTACGTATAATTATTCCTACTGAAATTCAATGTCTTCTTCATAAATCTCAGACTTGAGGCTCGAAAATGGATATCACCTTGTACTTTCAAGGACCTGCTGCAACTTAATACTCTGAAACAGTGAAGTTGTATTAGAAACTCAGCAACTGTGATATATGAAAGCTGTGTTTAATTGGCAAAAGTAATTTTGCAGCTTAATTAACACAACAATTATCAACATATGGTTTTACTGCTGGGTGGATAGAAAGGCCTGAATGATTGCTCCTGGAATTGGAGCACATAGTCATGACATTTCTCAACTCTGCAAACCTGACTCAGGAGAAAATGACCTGGAATTTGGGATTCTTGTTGTGGGGTGGAAGGGTTCACTAGGAGTTTGGCCAGATGACCCTGAAATGAGTATGGAGGCTGTCGGGTGTCGAGATGGGAAGGGCGCAAGGTCTAATTCAATGTCTGGTACTATGTTGAAGTGTTTTTTTAAAGAACAGGTGTAATGAACAGAGGAGCGACGATTGCGGGCCAAACACCTGGATGGTTCCACCGTGCTTGGCCCGTACTGGACCCCGTTTGACTGCTGTTGACAAAGTCTCCATGTCTGATTCTGGGTCGGATGAATCGACCTCCTGCCTCTCCGAATTGAGGGGCTCATCCGTCTCACTGGGTATTAGATGTGGTTGCTCTGCAGGGGGGGCTTCGATTTGTTCTCAAGGACCTGTAAGGCCCGGCTGCGGAGGTGGTCCACATGCCTGTTCGATTCTTTACCTTATACTCGTAATGAGTACGAGACCCATCCTGATTGCTTTACCACCGTCCCTGGGATCCACAACGGACCGTCAGCGAAATTTTGGACATAGACCATGTCGCATGCCACAAATTCCCTGATGGGTCTGGATCATCATGTTTCGACGTGTTCCTTCCGGTAGCAGACCTTTTCCCCGATGTCCAGCAGGATGAGGCTTAAATGCGTGCGCAGGCGACGGCCCATTAACAATTCCAAGGATGCCACTCTGGTGGTGGCATGTGGTGTGCTCCGGTAATAGAAAAGTAAATGGGGCAGATGGGTCTCCAGGGAACCGGAGGTCAGCTTTCGTATGCGGAGCTTAAATATCTGCATGGCCCTTTCGGCCAATCCGTTGGATGACAGGTGGTAAGGTGCAATCTGACCATGGCAGATCCAGTTTTGCTTCAGAAAGTTGGCGTGTTCCGCACTTGTAAATGCTGTGCCGTTGTCTGATACCAACACTTCAGGAAGCCCGTGAACACTAAAGGTTTGTCTGAGCCGTTCGGTAGTGGCCCGCAATGTCGTTGTGGTCATTCAGTGGACATCCATCCACTTGGAGTGGGCATCCATGATAATTAGATGCATGGCTCCTTGATAGAGTCCAGCAAAATCCACATGGAAGTGGGATCATGGCTGGCCCGGCCATCCCACCCTTGTCGCCAGTGTGATGTTCCAGGCGAGCCACCAGATGGAGTGATGACTGTAAGATAAAACTCTAATTTATTTAATCTATTATGTTACACCACCTACTCTCCAAAGATCCTCCCGTGACCGGCCCACACTTGGACAGGCTATTTGTGTCCCAGAGGTCCCTGGCTTAATGGTGTAGCTCTGCCCCCTCATCTAGGGGGAATCACACTCGGGTGAGGCCACAGGGACTCTGAGGTTGCAAACCCCGTGGCCCCAGGTCGGGTTGTAAGAGTAACATGACACTAAGCTTGGATTTCAACACCAGCTAACTTGTAGAGGAAGGAAAGAAATGAACAGCTTTGCAATGTTACAGCTCGAGAACAAATTGTTTTGTTGGAACTTGGCGGAAAACCTAACACTTGGTAAGGAGTCCTGGTCAGAAAAGTACATCTGCTGCAACAAAACATCTTCCAGAAAAAGCAGAAACAAACAGCACTATTTTCAAGAGCACCTTGTGCTGTTCCCAATCACCACTGCACGGTGTACAATATTTTTAACCTCACGCTGTGAAATTCTTTTGCTCCTCAAGCACGCACATGAAATCAGAATTACTTCTCATCGTGTCCCATTCTCAGTCATCATCATTAACATCGTCACTCAGGCTACAAAACATGGGTTCCCTTATTAGCAAGGCAGATGAAAGTTCATCCTTGCAAATACTATTCTTGTTTAATAAACACCTGGGCCTTCGTGCTGTAGTTTACATACTTGTGGCCTTGTCTGTTCCCTGAGGCAAATAGTCAGTGGCTTCTTTCAGATCATATGTGAACAGCAAAGCTTCAAAGACTTTTTACCGTTTATGTTTACTTTTATTTTTTGGGTCAATATGTGGTAAAAATGTTTTTGTGCCCACTCCTCCAATTGTTCTCCTCCGTGACTGTGCTACAGCTATACTCTCCCTTTTCATCCTTCTTGCGTTCTCTGTAGCCTTTCACGCAATTGATCACTCCATACTCCTCACATCCCTCTTCACGTTCTCTGGCTGGGTGGGACTGCACCTAGCTCGTTTCATTTATTTTTCCAATCGTAGTCAGACAATCATCTGTAATGGCTTCCCTTCAGCGTCATTACCCAAGGATCTATCCTTGGTTCACTCCTCTTTCACATCCACCTCCTGCCCTTGACTTTGGAAATATCTATACTGGGGACAGCCATCTGAACCTCAACTCCTCCACTTTCTCTAAATGATCAGATGTTCATCTGTATCTCACTGCTCACACAACGTCCAGTAACAATGAGCAAAAATGATTGCCAACTAAATATTGGGGAAATCAGGTTCATTTACTTCAATTACTGCACCAAACTTCACTTCTTAGCAGCTACTGACTTTATCCATCTCTATGACAGATATCTGATGTTGATTACTTCATATTTGACCCAGAGATGAGATTCTGAACAAGATCGGCATTATCTCTGAGACCACCTATTTCCACCTCCCCAACCTCATCCTTGGCTCCACATCTGCCTCGTTTCACCCTCGGCAGAAAGCCTAATCTCTGCCGCTGTTACTTTTCAACCCCACAATCGCAACACACTCCTGGCGGTCTCTCATATCCTGCTCTCCATTAACACAAGGTCAGTGAACCTTTGCCAGCTCCTAACTCACATCAAGTCTTGTTCACCCATCACACCGGGCCCGCTGGCCTACATTGACCCCTGGTGGAGCAATGGTTCAATTGCAAAAAATCTCATCTTTGTTTTCAAATGCTTCCATGGCCTCACACCTCCATATCTCTTAATCTCGTCGAGCCCCAGCAACAATGATCCATGACATCCACGCTTCTCCATTTCTGGCCTCTCGTGCACCCCTGATTTTATTCGCTCCAGCATTGTTGGCCATTCCTCCCCTTGCCAAAGTCCAGGTCTCGGCTCCTCTCCACCTCTCTTCAGTTCTAACCGGCTTTAAGATGCTGCTTAAAATCTACCTCCTTGACAAAGCATTTAGCCACCTGTCCTTGTACCTCAGGTGGCTTGATGTCGAATTTTACTTGATAACATGCTTGTGAAGTGCCTTGAGGTGTTTTGCTCTGTTAAAGGCACGATAGAAATTGCAAGTTGTTGTCCACCAGGTTCTGCTGCAAAAAATAGCATCACAGTAAAAAGCATTAAATGATCAATGCCCATCAGTGAGTTGTCAGGCAACAGTTCAAAAATCAGACATTTCTAGTGACACTGTAAACCATATGTGTGATAGTTGGGCAGCTCCTGAATACATCGTCAGATCCTGAAAGTGCTATTTTGATGCCATGCAGCAACAGCACTTCTCAGCAAAGTGAAAGTGGCAGAATACACACGGTAAACATAGGAGGGCAAGATGTCAAATGCATGGCAATATCCGTACGAACAGTTAATTTATGGTAGTTTATTGAGAAAGGAATTACACTTTTTATATTACGCAAAGGTAACGGGTAAATTTCCACCTGGGGAGTTGAATTCGCTGGAATTGACCTTGTCAGGATTTTAACATCATCCCGCCCTCCTCCAGATTTCTATCGGGTGTTTCCAAGGCTATTGGGGAGCCTCCTTAGGTCTGTCAGAAAACCTATTAAAGGCAATTAAGAGTTTATTTAAGCATGAATTCTGACTTTTCCAGCCAAGGCAACTTTTCCACCAATTGTCACAATCATGCCAGGGTCACTGTGGCGAGTGCACGGTGGGGTGAGCTTCTTCAGTGAAACTGACAAATGGTCAATCTGAAGAGCTCCAGCCATGGTCATTGAGAGATTGCTGTCCCAAGGACTTTGTCCCGAAATCCTCAGCAGCCACCACTGTTTGAAGATGACTGCCAATTTCCTGTCTTTAATCACTTCTTTTCACTTCTCTGTTAACAGCCCTCACCATGACATGGGAACAGCTTATGTAGCTCTATCTTGCAGCTCTGACAAGGGGCAAAAGCAGAAGCAATACCACCACTAAAGGTTCCAGTAGCAGTTGAAACATCTCCAACAGGAGAACCAGCTTACCTTCTCCTCAGCCACACATCTCTCCAAAGGGCAGGGGGGATGGACAGAAAGATCCAGCCAGAAGGAGGCGAGATCCCCAACACAGGGGGTCTACAGGCAGAGGATCAACTCTCTCAACAGGTCCAAGTGTTGGTACCTCAGGAGGTTTAGGTTCCCATGGCAGTTCACTACTGACAATTAAAACACAAACTCTTCCTCGTGGAGTAGGTGGACAACAATTGCCAGAGGGCTGATAAGGTGCCAGTCACTGTACAGTCACCACCCGCCTCCCCAAACCCCCTCCACCCTCCATCTCTGTATCTGTTCCTCATCAAGTTATGCGCTGTCTTGTAAGGAGAAATAGCAAAGTGTGATGAGTGTTCACAATGGCTTGCATACAGAGGAGGGGAGGGCAACATCAGTGGAGAATGACTGCGAGGGATGGATGCAAGAGGGCAATAGGCTAAGGGTGGGTGTGAGTGTTGACTAATGGGAATGTGAAGTATCTGAGAGAGGAATAAGTGGAGCTACAAAGTTTGTTGCTTTAAGTGGGACTGGGCAAATCAGAGTGTGGGCTCAACAACTGTAATTGTTATGCCATTCACTTGTCATACTGTCCTGAGGTCCTGGATCCTCCTGGTGCCTGACTCCTGCTGTCAACTTTGTTGCCAATTCCAAGAATGCCTGCTTTGCTGGAGAGGTTCTCCTCTTCCTCCCATTGCTCTTTTGCAACGTGAGTAACATTGCAAACAAAATTCAATTAAACTCCTGCTGTTCAAATGCGATGAGTTGCAGCAATCTGCAGTCTGAGAGTCATTAGATGCAGAGAAATAGAATTTTCCAAACCTATTCAGTCTTTTGTTCGAAAGTAAATTTGAACACCTATTGGAAAGCAATGCTTGCAGAGGTGTGTCGGTAGAAAGAGTTATGCGTTGTAGATAACTTGAATCCCCTGGAGTTTGGCTTTATTGCTTCAGGGACTTGTGCAGCAATTTCCCAAAGATTTTCTTGAAATTCACTGCCGCTTACTGCCAATGACTTATCTCCCAAATAATCAGCACCACCTGTTACTTGGGATAGTGATGTCAGCAATTCCACTGTTGAGTACAAATGGTCGACTTAACTGGGGTGTGATGTTTTTTGTCCTCTTTGCATGTTTTTATAAATTAATTCGAAGAATTCTATTCCAGTGGAGACCATTGAAAAACATTCCAAAATGCTTAAAAATTCAAAATGCTCGGGAGGCAATTTCTATAAAAGTAACATGTGAAGGTACTTAACCTTATACATTTGCCTGTGGGAGATGGTCAACAGGAAGGATCAAGCTACCGCAATTATGAGGCAAAGAAAAAATTATAACAGCAGCAGCCACTTAACTTCACAAAAACGATGGAATAATGTTAGCCTTTATAATTAGAAAGCAAAGTTATAATGAGGAAGGTGTTTAACTGCAGCTATTCATAGCCCTGCTCACATCTCGAGCACTTTGTACAGTCCTGAATATCACAGCTGATCAAGGTTATATTGGTCTTGGATTGCAGATTCATCGGATTCTAACCGTTAGATAATGGGGCGAGATTACATAAACTAGACTTGCATTCCGTGAAAGGTAGTAGGTTCTTTTTATTTTTTAAATTCATGGAATGTGGATATCACCGGCCAGTCCAGCATTTATTGTCCATTCCCAATTGCCATTGAGAAGGCTGTGGTGAGCTGCCTTCTTGAACCGCTGCAGTCCACGTGGTACAGGTACTCCCACAGTGCTGCCAGGCAGGGAATTCCAAGATTTTGACCCAGCGACAGTGAAGGACCAGCGACACATTTCCAAGTCAGGATGGTGAGTGACTTGGAGGGAAACTTCCAGGTGGTAGTATTCCCACGTGTCTGCTGCCCTTGTCCTTCTAGATGTTAGTGGTTGTGGGTTTGGAAGGTGCTGTCTGATGTGCCTCCATGAATTCTTGCAGTGCATCTTGTAGATGGTACACACTGCTCCTACTGTGCATCGGTGGTGGAGCGAGTGAATGTTTATGATGGCATGCCAATCAAGTGGGCTGCTTTGTCCTAGATGGTGTTGAACTTCTTGAGTGTTTTTGGAACTGCACTCATCCAGGCAACTGGAGGGTATTCCATCATATTCCTGACTTTTCTTTTGTAGATAGTGGAAAGGCTTTGGGAATGAGAGGCCAGTGACTCATCACAGGACTCCTAGCCTCTGACCTTCTCTTGCAACCATGGTATTTAGATGGCTGATCCAGTTCAATTTCTGTGCACCAGGTATGATTCCAAGCCAGATTCCCATTGGCTCCAGTTTTGCTCGAGCCCCGTGATGCCACACTTGATCAATTGTGGCCTTGATGCTAAGGACAGTCACTTTCACCTCACCTCTGGAGTTTAGCGCTTTCGTCCAGGTTTGAACCAAGGCTGTAATGAGGATATGGGGCCAACTCCTGGGCGCGATTCTCCGAGCCCCGCGCCGGGCCAGAGAATCGCCGCAACAGTGCCACGACGCCGGAGCACGCTTCTCCGAGGTGCGGAGAATCGGCGCCATTTGCGCCGGCGCATTTGTCACGGCGCCAGCCGCGGGCCGCTGGAATCAGCGGGGCTGCCGATTCTCCGGCCCGTATGGGCCGAGCGGCCACTCCGAAACGACAGAGTCCCGCCGGCGACGCTCACCCCTGGTCTCTGCCGGCGGGAACTCTGCGGGAACACTCGGGGGGTGGCATGTGTGTGGGGGGGGGGGCTCCTTCACCGCGGGGGGCCTCCGAAGGGGTCTGGCCCGCGATCGGGGCCCACCGATCTGCGGGCCGGCCTCTCTGTCGGCGGGCCTCCTTCCTCCGCCGGCAATGTTCCCGCCCTGTGCTATTGTTGTGCAGGGAGGACGGCCACTGCGCATGCGCTTGTTGGCGCCTGCCCAACCGCGCATGCGTGGGACCGAAGGGGCCGTGTCTTTTACGCGGCGCCGGGTCTCCGATGCCGCGCAGAGGCCCCGCCCCCGCAAATCGTGCCATGCCCCTGCCAGCCCCATGGAGGCCCCCGAATAGGGGTCTGGGAACGGGTGCCGACGCCCTCGGTTTTTACTCCCTCGGCACTTAGTCTCCCGTTGGGAGAATCCCAGCCCTGGTTTCTAAGTTCCCCTGTCTATATAATCACACTTCAAAGCAAGAAGTGTCAGAAACTTATAGGCTTATCCTAAGCTCCCATGTGCAGCCTAAACTAAAAAGTTGTGTGTCAAATATTATAATGCATTATAAATTACAACCTGAAAATGAACCTGCTGGGTCAGCATTCCTTTTCTACACCTCAACCCTGAAGTAATGATTCACCTTGGTGTTTTAATGCTCCACATTTGTGTCCTTCTTTCCTCTATTAGCCCAGTTAGAGAAATCTATTAGGTGGATAGGGAAAGGAGGCTTTCACCAACTGACCTCAGTTCTCTCCCCAATACTCACCTACTCACGTGTACATTCTAATGGGAGCCACCAAATAATGTTTAAGAAGGGTCCTCGGCTCAGGGAGAGCAAACATGGAGCTGAACCTTTGACTTTCTTAATCACATTGTGTGCTTGAACTTTGCTTGATTCTGCCTTGCATTTAATGGTTGAAAAATAAATTACATTTAGAATTGATGTCAATAATCTTATGTAGATCATGAGGTGCCAGTATCTTTGCCATGGCCCAGTTTAGGGTTGCGCTTCAGTTTTGGAATTCTTCTTTGGATTATTGGATAGACAATGGAGTTGAAGCTAAGAACCTCAGATTTCAAACTGAACTTGGTCTACAGAAAACCGAATCTTAAAACTGACAGTTTAATCTTCAAACTTTCCCAGTTATGCCCGTATTAAAGACAATATATTATATGGATCTATCATATATTCCAAACAGTTTCAGCAGAGGATACTCTTGCATACTCGCTTATTATGACACTTTATTTCTTCAGAATGCAGTCAGACGCAGCCCATGGGCACCACCTTCAGAATCTCTTCCTCAGAGATAGCATGCAGCTGCTGTCTGGCGGCATCCTGAACAGCAGCAATGGGCTTTGGTAGTGCTCTCAATGCGGGATGTCATTTGAAGATGAACTCTGCATACAAAGTCTATCTGCAGGCTTCCTCTGACCATCAGTTTGACAGCAAACACTGCAGAGGCAATGGAAGATTGCAAATCCACTTGTAAATGCACAGCACAAAATGCACTGCTTTTAAAATGATCATACAAATACAGCTTCAGTTTGCACAATGGAAGGAACCTTGTGGATGCAAAGTATCTGACTGGGCCAAGCATGCCGCATGATAAATTATTCGACTAGCAAGGGCTGACTGGGTAACTCATGAGTGACAGAGTCAGGACAGGTCATAACCCATCTCATAAGTGGATATTTATCACAATCACAATGTGCATTTAGTTCAGAACGCTTAAAAACATACAATAAGATGGACATGTACTTCCTTTACATCGTTTTTATTGCCTTAGGAAATTGGTTGAAAATGTTTTATGTTGTAGCTTTGTCATTGTGATATTCTATGTGTGAAAAGAGTATATTTATTTCCACTTGCATTGCGCCAAATTGGGCACATAAAAATATTTGCAACAATAAAATAAATTATACACCACAGGGATGCCTTCTGAAATACAGACTTTTGATACAGAATAGGAATGATAACTCTTCAGTAATCAGTCAGTACCAAAAAAGCAGAAGAAAAGGCGAATCAGAGAAGGGCTAGGGGGGAAACAACATGATTGAGACTCTGTGGCTATTTTACCCTCACAAATTGGACCCAGAAACTCTGCGTAAAAGGGAATAGTTTCTCTGAACAGCCATAGGCAGAGAGAAGGTGATTTAAATGCAGACTGTGCAGTTGTTTTGCACGGATCTCAATCAATACTCAATTTGTTAGCAATGCTGGGCCGTTCAAGAAGACATGCTCGTTTGATCAGTGTGGGCAGGACAGACAGGTTGCAAAAATCAGCTACGACCACAAAAGCAAGAAAACAAACCTCTCCCTTGCTTTATTAGTGTACTGCCCAGATTGTCATCTTGAAGACGGGAATGGAGAGTTAGGCCGTTTCATGATTTCTGGAACCTGCATCCTGCCTGGCATTGCCCACCCATGCTATTGTATGGCAGGATGGCATGGGTGTACTTGAATGCCACCTCAGGTAACACATGTCTCAACCGACCCCTACCCTATTTATCACTCCCAGTTTCCACGATGAACAGTGTCTTAGAGCCATGCAATAGCAATGGGGATTATTTTAAAGCCATTGGAAAAAATAAATCTCTTGACAATTCAGTTAAACCATGAATTCAAATACACTATCACTGATACTTGAAAGAAAACAAAAACTACTTCAGTGCAAAAATTGTAATCCTTTAAGTGTCTATTAAGATTGTAAACAAACAAAAAAGCACACATCAAAGACATATTCGATCACTCCAGTCTGTTCAGAGTTTCAATAGAGCTCCTGCTGAGTGAAGCCACTGTAAACTTTTGAAATCCAGCCAAGTATTCATAATGGCTACAGCTGTCATGAACAAAAACATCCAGCTATATCACCTGAGATATACTGAACAGAATGGTGTCCCATTTTCATTTCAAAGCAGAGTGCCTGTTAATCAATGGAGATTTTTGGTCTAACCTTTTTGGTCACTAAGGGCAATTTAATCATGGCCAATCCACCTAACCTGCACGTCTTTGGACTGTGGGAGGAAACCGGAGCACCCGGGGGAAACCCAAGCAGTCACGGGGAGAACGTGCAGACTCCGCACAGACAGGGACCCAGCGGGGAATCAATCCTGGGACCCTGGTGCTGTGAAGCCACAGTGCTATCCACTTGTGCTGGCATGAGCAAGCACAGGTTTTTATCAACTTTCAAAAACATTTTTTTTCTCCAACAGCCAGAGCTGCAAGTTAATTTAAATCACCAAAGAAAATATGGCAGCAAGGTTTGACTTTTAAAAAAAAATCATTTCTAATGCATCATTTTTCATCAATTGATCTCATGTTGTCATGCATAACAACACTTACACAATGGTGATCAATGTAAGGGTCAACATACCTTTACAGGACAGATTACTATGATGACTCCTTGCACTAAGAACACACCTCCATAACAGTACAGCATCTAATAGTGACATTTGAAGGTATTGAAACATCTTTCAGAATGTTCCAGACTCCTTAGTAGCCATCTTCCAATGGTAACAAGCTCTCTAAGAAGGGAGCGGCTCTTTTTTTCTTAGGGCTTCCAAAACCCGCACCAGCATTCAAAAATTGCCAGTGGGAGGAAATACAATCTCCCTGCGGTCTTCAAATTGGAAACCCCAACCTCAGCTGAGGTGCATGCGCATTTTGCACCCATGGTTTTCCCGACCCGTGAAAATGGTGTGCGGTCAGGAAAGCAGAGAGAGGAAAATGTTTTTTTCAGCTGAAAAAAAATAATTTCAGTCCAAGATCTGTGCTGGCGTGTATGGCTTTTTCTTTATGCATTTAATATTTTGTAGGTTAGATGACCATTGCAACAAAATCCTTTGAGTTTGCACTGCCATTGTCTGAGTGATTTACTGCTGGAGCCACCTTCATTAGTCTTCCCTATTTCTATTGTTGCAAAGTGATTGAGGATATCTAGCAGATGCACGACACCACAATATAAATGCAACTTCTTACTTTGATCTGTCAAATACTTAAAATATTTTGGTCAAACAGCAAATTATTTACACAACGAGCAGCAGACAAATCCATGCTGTAAATATAGTCAACCCTGCCACTCTCAGTTTCAACTTCATCAGCACACGTTTTGACATTTACCATGCACAAGAGGGTTGGTGCATTGTCAGGGAGAAACTTTAGAGAGGCTAATGCCATGAGCATTGCTTGACTGGCCATGAGGCCACTCTTTCTCAAGAGCCTGCTGTCGGAAGCACTATATTGCGCAGAATATCAAATAAGTGATTTTTTTCTTGTACGCTTATCACCATTATCGTAGAAAATAGTGTGGCATGGTATTTAATTTGTGCTCTATATAAGAAAAAGCTTGGTAAAAAGGTAATGTGCAATTCCATTGCTGTTTCATTTTGCTGGCTATTAATCACCCGGTAGCACAGTCGTTAGCACAGTTGCTTCCCAGCTCCAGGATCCCAGGTTCGATTCCCGGCTTGGGTCACTGTCTGTGTGGAGTCTGCATGTTCTCCCCGTGTCTGCGTTGGTTTCCTCCGGGTGCTCGGGTTTCCTCCCACAGTCCAAAGATGTGCATGTTAGGTGGATTGGCTATGCTAAATTGCCCTTTGTGTCCAGAAGGGTTAGGTAGGGTTACTGGGTTATGGGGATAAGGTGATGGGTGCTCTTTCCAAGGGCCGGTGCAGACCCGATGGGCCAAATAGCCTCCTTTTGCACTGTAAATTCTATGATTCTATGATTCACCCTGGGGCAATAAGAGATCTGCTTTTAACTTTGAGCAGTGGTAAAAAATGGGTGATAGTGGTCTGCTGCCATTATTTCACTGACACAAATGAATTTAGCTTAACAGGTATATCCTCTAAAATGTTGATGCAAAGATTTTCCTACCGTTATACAGATTTCTGGAACAGGAATAATGGTCTGAATGCCCTCCTTTGATCATAGAAACCCTGCAGTGCAGAAGGAGGCCATTTGGCCCATCGAGTCTGCATCGACACTCTGAAAGAACACCCTACCCAGGTCCAATCCCCCGTCCTACACCTGTAACCCCACCTAACCTTTGAAAATTTAGGGGCAATAAAGAATGGCCAATCCATCTAACCTGCACATTTTTGGACTGTGGGAGGAAACCGGAGGACCTGGAAGAAACCCACACAGACACGGGGAGAATGTGCAACCTTCACACAGACAGTGACCAAAGTTCGGAATTGAACCTGCGTCCCTGGCGCTGTGAGGCAGCAGTGCTAACCACTGTGCCACCGTGCCCCCCTGTTCTATAATCTTCAGTCCCATGTGAGCGCATATTCATCCAACTCTTTTTTTTAAATAAGAGGATTTAATCAACTTAGCATGAATTACCTTTAATGTAATTCTGGTCCACCTCTGTACTATTCCATGAGAGAGTGTTTCTTCCAATTGCTTGTCATGGTCGAAACTGTCCAATTTAATACTTGTGGCCCCACAGGCCTCTATAGTTTAAGTTAAATTACCTGGTTATATCCACATTATTCACGCTTATTAGTATTACACCACTTGTGAATTATGACACAATCCTAAAAGGTTAAAGAAATTGTGAAACTAATTGCAGGAGGTTCTGGATCCTATAGATAACATTCCATCACTAATCCATTGCCCAAAGCAAGAAAAAAAAAATACTCTTAATGCTACAGCAGCTTTTATACCATGTACTGCAACTTCAGATCCATTGTCATCATCATTCCAACACAACCTCCATATAATAAGAAAACCATATTGATGCATGAAATCTTCCAGACAGTTTGTAACGGTCATTCAGCCCTGTCGTTCTTTTGATATTTGTAAAGTGGAGTGATGCCCAACCAGTTTATAAACTCTGTGATGAATATCACACTGATTACAGAACCAGACAAAGCCAAAATAGTACAAATGAAACCTGTGTTATGCAATTATCATTCAGAATCCCTAATACCCATTGGGATAGAAACCTAACAAATAGAATTATGAATAAGACTTTAATAGTTCGAACAACCCAAACATCAAATGTAACAAAGAGAATAAATTGTATTCCAGGATCTTAATTTAATAAACATCAAATTCTTCCGAACATCATTCGTAAAACCTTAAGTGAGAGGCCCACAGATATAACATGGTGCTCGAACCTATTAGTCTGGCCATATTTCAAGATGTATTGACACCAGCGCCGCAATTAAACACAGAGATAACATGTCCTGTGAATGACCTCTTTTTAAAAAAGGATTCTATAACGATGAGTAGCCATCTTTAAGATGGCTTACTACAGGCTAGCCCCATCAAGGCTATAAGATATCTTACTGTCCTTAGAAAAAAAATATAAATCTACAAATATGAATAGCCGTCTCTAAGATAGCCTAATATGGGCTATTTACCATCAGGCTATTCTAGAGAAAGGGAAGAAAAATGTATAAAAGAGACAGATTCGATCGAACCAGCACTCCAAAAATTCTTAATTGGGGCAAGGCCAATTTTGATGGTATCAGACAGGAACTTGCAGAGGTAGATTGGGGGAGACTATTGGCAGACAAAGGGACGGCTGGTAAATGGGAGGCTTTTAAAAATGTGTTAACCAGGGTGCAGGGTAAGCACATTCCCTTTAGAGTGAAGGGCAAGGCTGGTAGAAGTAGGGAACCCTGGATGACTCAAGATATTGAGACTCTGGTCAAAAAGAAGAAGGAGGCATATGACGTACATAAGCAACTGGGATCAAGTAGATCCCTTGAAGAGTATAGAGATTGTCGAAATAGAGTTAAGAGGGAAATCAGGAGGGCAAAAAGGGGACATGAAATTGCTTTGGCAAATAATGCAAGGGAGAATCCAAAGAGATTCTACAGATACATAAAGGGGAAAAGAGTAACTAGGGACAGAGTAGGGCCTCTTAAGGATCAACAAGGGCATCTATGTGCAGAGCCACAAGAGTTGGGTGAGATCCTGAATGAATATTTCTCATCGGTATTCACGGTGGAGAAAGGCATGGATGTTAGGAAACTAAGGGAAATAAATAGTGATGTCTTGAGAAGTGTGCATATTACAGACGAGGAGGTGCTGGAAGTCTTAAAGCGCATCAAGGTAGATAAATCCCCGGGACCTGATGAAATGTATCCCAGGATGTTGTGGGAGGCTAGGGAGGAAATTGCGGGTCCCCTAACCGAGATATTTGAATCATCGGCAGCCACAGGTGAGGTGCCTGAAGATTGGAGAGTGGCGAATGTTGTGCCCTTGTTTAAGAAGGGCAGCAGGGAAAAGCCTGGGAACTACAGACCGGTGAGCCTAACGTCTGTAGTAGGTAAGTTGCTAGAAGGTATTCTGAGAGACAGGATCTACAAGCATTTAGAGAGGCAAGGACTGATTCGGGGCAGTCAGCATGGCTTTGTGCGTGGAAAATCATGTCTCACAAATTTGATTGAGTTTTTTGAGGGAGTGACCAAGAAGGTAGATGAGGGCAGTGCAGTAGACGTTGTCTACATGGACTTTAGCAAAGCCTTTGACAAGGTACCGCATGGTAGGTTGTTGCAGAAGGTTAAAGCTCACGGGATCCAGGGTGGGGTTGCCAATTGGATTCAAAATTGGCTGGACGACAGAAGGCAGAGGGTGGTTGTAGAGGGTTGTTTTTCAAACTGGAGGCCTGTGACCAGTGGTGTGCCTCAGGGATCGGTGCTGGGTCCACTGTTATTTGTGATTTATATTAATGATTTGGATGAGAATTTAGGAGGCATGATTAGTAAGTTTGCAGATGACACCAAGATTGGTGGCACAGTGGATAGTGAAGAAGGTTATCTAGGATTGCAACGGGATCTTGATCAATTAGGCCAGTGGGCCGACGAATGGCAGATGGAGTTTAATTTAGATAAATGTGAGGTGATGCATTTTGGCAGATCGAATCAGGCCAGGACCTACTCAGTTAATGGTATGGCGTTGGGGAGAGTTATAGAACAAAGAGATCTAGGAGTACAGGTTCATAGCTCCTTGAAGGTGGAGTCGCAGGTGGACAGGGTGGTGAAGAAGGCATTCGGCATGCTTGGTTTCATTGGTCAGAACATTGAATATAGGAGTTGGGACGTCTTGTTGAAGTTGTACAAGACATTGGTACGGCCACACTTGGAATACTGTGTGCAGTTCTGGTCACCCTATTATAGAAAGGATATTATTAAACTAGGAAGAGTGCAGAAAAGATTTACTAGGATGTTGCCGGGACTTGATGGTTTGAGTTATAAGGAGAGGCTGGATAGACTGGGACTTTTTTCCCTGGAGCGTAGGAGGCTTAGGGGTGATCTTATAGAGGTCTATAAAATAATGAGGGGCATAGATAAGGTAGATAGTCAACATCTTTTCCCAAAGGTAGGGGAGTCTAAAACTAGAGGGCATAGGTTTAAGGTGAGAGGGGAGAGATTCAGAAGGGCCCAGAGGGGCAATTTCTTCACTCAGAGGGTAGTGAGTGTCTGGAATGGGCTGCCAGAGGTAGTAGTAGAGGCGGGTACAATTGTGTCTTTCAAAAAGCATTTAGATGGTTACATGGGTAAGATGGGTATAGAGGGTTATGGGCCAAGTGCGGGCAACTGGGACTAGCTTAATGGTAAAAACTGGGCGGCATGGACTGGTTGGGCCGAAGGGCCTGTTTCCATGCTGTAAACTTCTATGATTCTATGATCCTGGGCCAGCAGCAGAGAGTCAAAGGTCTTTTCCTGCATGTTTCGTCAAACAAGTCATTCTGGACTTTGTGAGTATGACTTTTTTACTCTGTTGAAAGTTTTGTAGGAAGAGATACTTTTGGATATCCATGTTTAAGTATATTTCTCTTTCAGAAAAGACAGTCTGTTAGCAGACTTACCTTTTACAGATTCTAAATCTGTTTTATATTTTAAAATGTTTGTAATAAAACCCCACTGAAATATAAACTGTGTGTATTACACCAAGGAAGTTTAGATTCCTAGAAGCCCATTCGGAAAAGTCCGAAGGGACAAGAATCCATGCCATAAAAGTAATGGGGGACTTGCCTGGGGAATTCCCCACTAGGAAGTAACTGAAAGCTGTTTTAACTATTTCAGAACTGCAAGAGTAATCTCCCTCCAGTGAGAACTGTTCTCTTTGTCTAGGGAAATAACTTTCCCTCTTTCAGTGGCTTAATCAGAAGCGGATTGTTAAGATTAATCATCCAGGTCAGAAATCCTAAATCATTCACACCTCATCAGACCTATGCAGTTGAATGGAAGCACTGTAATTCACCAAATGATATTCATCAAAAATTGCTCAAGTGTCACAGCCTTGACAGTGGAGGATCTCTTAGGTAGCTCATATTCTGCAGCAAACACACAGGACCAAAGCAATGGTTTTTCATAGTTGAATCCTCACATTACCATCGAAGCAGTTACGATGGGCTGAAGGGATTCTTTCTGTGCTGTAAAACTCTATGACTCTGTGACTTAACAGATAATTATCTCACCCATTGTATCAAATGATTAACCTGATTGTCACTCCTCAGTTGTGTTTAATTACATTGGCTGTACCCTCTCAATCTGGGCATTCTGAAGCAATGCTGTATAGAACTTGAATATTGCTGAAGAGAGAGACATGTTGCCAAGTACATTGGCAACATCCAAACAACTGGCTGATTGAATCAAACAGCATGTTCCCTCATTTGTTCGTAATAGGCAGAGTACAGACCATACTCAATTAGCCCATACTTGCAAAGCCCAAAATAAAAATGTCTGCTGTTGTCTGTGATTTTGCATTAGGCAGTATGAGAATGAGAGGTAAGCTTATTGAGACATTTGGATTCTCAGCAGGTTTGACAGGCCAGGCACAGAGAGGTTATTTCCCCTTTCTGGGAGAATCCAGGATCAGAAGGCATTAACTCAGAGTAAGGGATCATTCATATCATACAGAGATGAGGAGGAATTTCCTCTCTCAGAGGGGAATGAATCCATGGGATTCTTTACAGCAGAGGGTTGTAGGGGTTGCGTCATTAAGTATGTTCAAGGCTAAGAATCAAGAGTTATGGAAATAGGATGGAAAGTGGAGTTGAGGATTATCATATCAGATTAGTCATGCTCTCATTGAATGGTGGAGCAGTCTCAAAGGGCTGAATGGCCTCCTTCTGCTCTTATACCTTATGGTACTTGCTGGACAATTCTGAGGGGACTAATAGCTACACTAACAACCAATTTAAGATAATCAGTCAGGTTCTGATCACAGTTTATGTCTACTTGTTAGAATACAATCATACACCGGGACCTGTTCTCTGCAAACAAAATGAATATGTTCAAGGCTTGCATCTTGTTAGATTCACCCAGGGGTCTGTGGAGCCTATAGTCCTCCATTTCTTTCCCCCTAACAATGCTTCGGCCAAATCCCATCAACTTGTCAACCAATTCTAAACATTTTCACCTCTAGTATACATTGTTGTGATCGTTTGAAATTTGGCATTTTTCTGTTTGTCCTGATCTACGTAAGATGAAAAACTTTGGCAACATGTCTCTCTTTTCAGCTGTGCCTTGCACATAAGTGAGACATAGAAGATCAAACTGCCCTTGCATAATGCCTTTTACAACCAACAATCAATTAAATGCTTTTGAAGTAGCGATTGCTGCAATATAGGACACATGGCAACCAATCACAGACAACTGTTTAATAGATAAAAGCAAAATATGACAGATGCTGGAAAACTGAAATAAAAACAGAAAATGCTGGGAAAACGCAACAGGTCTGGCAGCATTGGTGGCGTGGGAAACAGAGTTAACAGGTGAGATTCTCTGGCCTCCCCATGGTGTGTTTCTCGGCAGCGAGAGGCGGCCCGCCGTTGGCTGGCGGTGGGCTCGTCTGGTTCCAACTTGAGTATTGTTGGAGTTGCTGTCAGGCAAGCATTTCATGAAAGTATTTCATATTATTCCAGACTTGTGCCTTGCTGATGGTGGTCATGAACATAGAACTTACAGTGTTGAAGGAGGCCATTTGGCCCAGCGAGTCTGCACCGACCTATTTAAGCCCTCACTTCCACCCTATCCCCATAATCCAATAACCCCTCCTAACCATTTATGATCACTAAGGGCAATTTAACAAGGCCAATCCATCTAACCTGCACGTCTTTGGACTGTGGGAGAAAACCAGAGCACCCGGAGGAAACCCACGCAGACACGGGGAGAACGTGCAAACTCCGCACAGTGACCCAACAGGGAATCGAACCTGGGACCCTGGCGCTGTGAAGCCACAGTGCTATCCACTTGTGCTACATGCTTTGGGGATTCAAGAAGTGAGTTACTTGCCCACTTATTTCCAGACTCTGATGTGCTCTTGTAGCCACAGTTTTTATATGGCTAGTCCAATTCAGTTGCTGGTTAATGGTAACCCCCAGAATATTGATTGTGGAGAATTCAATGATGGTAATGCCATTGAATGTCAAGGGAAATTGGTTAATTCTCTCTTGTTGGAGATGGTTATTGCCCGGTCACTTGTGTAATGCAAATGTTATTTTTGCTTCCAAAGATGAATGTTGTCCAGGTCTTTCTGCATATGGGCATGGACTGTATCAATACCTGAGGAGTCATGAATGGCGCTGAATATTGTGCAACCATCAGCGAACATCCCCACTTCCAATGTTAGGTGGAGGAAAGGTGACTGATGAAACAAGTGGCAGATGGTTCAGCCTAGGACACTACCCTGAGAAACCCCTACAGTGATGTCCTGGAATTGAGCTCGCCAATGCAGGAAATGACAACGAATGGCCTCGACGGTGAGTTTCTCACTGAGACCAAAAAATAAATTAAAGGGCTGTTGAATAGCGGGTCTATAGTGGCATTGTAGTCGGCAAGAAACACCCCGCAAAATGCGCCGTTTGCGGACTTTAACTCAAGTCCGCTGAATTGCGCCCTAAGTGTCTAGCAATGTGACAGAATTAAGACAATATCAATCACTTGCTGAGGGCATTAGGTGATGAATAACCCGGGGCCCGTCTTCTCTCCTCAAAGAAAGAAGCCAAACATTTTTCAAATAAAGACAACATTTTATTTAAATTTAGAAATCAAATTAACGGGTCATAGAAAAGAGGCCACCTGCCTGTGCTGGTGGTTAACCTCCACATGAATAGTAATCCTAATGCCATGAGCTCACCATGTTCCCATCTCCCTTTATCTCTCTTTCCTACAAGCGTCTCGAACTTTTCGGAAATGTTACAAGATTTCTGTATTAACCAATAACTTGGCAGTACATTCCCACCCTCACATCCCCTTCTGTAAAAAGCTTTTCCTGCCCTCTGCCCGAAATCTCTTGCATTCAACTTTCTATCTAGGTCCCTATACAATGGACCCATCAGCCACAGCTTGTTTGCACAGCACTTTCCTCCCCCAAGCCCATGGAATATGCACAAGAGATACCAGCTGTTACTTACACGAAAACAAAGTGATTTTCTGAAAATAATTTATTTGATAAAGATCGACGTTTAGGTGGAGAATAACAAAACCCAACAGGCACCTCGTAAACTGGTTTGCAGGTTCAACAAGAAATGATAAACGACTCTGGGAAAGTTGTTACAATTTCTTTGGAATGAATTGTGACAGATATTTGAAAATTGAATCTTCGTGCCCTCTACTGCTTACATTTGGATAGCACATTGTGGACGGGAGGATAATGTTGACTGCTTCAGCTGGGATGGGGCCTTTATTTTCTGTTGACGATCACAAAACCAATTCCAGAGACCTCTGGCGGGAGGAGGGAAAGGCACAGTTCCAACCAAAAAAATACTTGTTTTCAACTCTACAAAACCACTTGATCTATTGATTTAATATCTGTCAACCTGCAGTCTCGGTTATTCAAATATCATCCAGTGTATATTAAACTGCTTTTTCCTCTTTTCAACATAAAAATGCCAATTGCAGGTCACTTGGATATACTCAGAAACAGCCAAGCAAAGATTACATTAATAGGCTGACTACCCAATGGCCTGGGTAGTCCGATTACTACAATAAAATCCAAATTGTCAAAAAACACAGCTAATATGCTATAAAATGAAAAATGAAAAAATGAAAATCGCTTATTGTCACAAGTGGGCTTCAATGAAGTTACTGTGAAAAGCCCCTACTTGACACATTCCGGCGCCTGCTCGGGGAGGCTGGTACGGGAATTGAACCGTGCTGCCTTGGTCTGCTTTAAAAGCCAGCTATTTAGCCCAGTGTGCTAAACCAGCATATAGATTTCATCAAAGTTACAGAAGTGATGCAGGATCACAACAGTGGCAACCTGGTCATGTACACTGCTGGAAGAAGGGATGGTCATCATCGTGTAAGTGACCTGAGATAGTAAAATATCTTTGCTTAATTTAATTAAAGAGAGTGAATACTTAGTGCAGTGGTGTGATGACCAAGTGAAATCGTTTGGTGCCAGGAGATTGTGCTGCTGGAGATTTCTGATTCCGGTGTACCCAGCAGAGATGCGATGGTTTGGAGGCTTCGCATTTCTCGCAGTGTCCATTCGAGAAGCTGGCTCCTCCCAGGTAGCGAGGAAATGAAAAGACAAAAGGTGCATTGCAGGTTTCTAGTGTTTACTCCTTTCATGGATGAAAAAAATAGCTCCTGCTGCTTCCAGCAGAAGCTACCATTTCATTGGTTAGGCCAGTATTTATTGCCCATCACTAATTGCCCTCAAAATGGTGGGGGTGAGCAGCCTCCTTGAACTGCTCCAGTCCAAGTGGTAAAGATACACTAACAGTGTTGTTGGGAAGTGAATACCAGGCTTTTGATCCAGTGACACTGAAGGAACAGTGATAAAGATCTAATGCCAAGGGAGATGTTTGGGAAGAGACAATCGAGCCTCCTCCTCATGAAATTTAATGGATTACCATTGATGAATCCCCTGCTATCGACATCATGGGGTTACCATTGACCAGAAACTTAATTGAACTAGCCATATGAATACTGTGGCTAAAAGAGCAGGTCAGACGCTGAGAATTCTGTGGAAAATAACACCTCCTGACTCTCCAAACCCTGTCCACCGTTTACAATAACAAGTCAGGTGTGTGATGGATTCCTTCCCACTTGCCTGGATGAGTGTTGCTTCAACAATATTCAAGAAGCTTGACACCATTTCAGACGGAGTAGCCCACTTGATTGGCACCCCGTCCACTGTCTTCAAAATTCACTCCCTCCGGTGACAGCAATTTGTACCATCTACAAAGTAGCCTTGCAGCAACTCACCAAGGCTCCTTCGACAGAACTTCCAAACCCGCTGCCAACTATAAGGACAAGGGCAGCAGATGCGTGCGAACACCACCACCTGTGAGTCCCTCTCCAAGCCACACACCTTTCTGACTTAGAACTATATCACCATTCCTTCACTGTCACTATGTCAAAATCCTGGAATTCGCTTCCTAACAGCACCTTGGGTGTACCTACACAACATGGACTGCAGCGCTTCAAGGTGGCTCACTGCCACCTTCTCAAGGGCAATTAGGGATGGGCAACAATCACTCACATCTGGTCATGAATTTAAAAAAATTTAGTAATTCTGGCAATGTCAGGGGAAACTTCTTCAAGTAGTCTTGACTTCCAAAAGGCCTTTGATAAGGTGCCTCACGGGAGACTGCTGAGTAAAATAAGGGCCCATGGTATTCGAGGCAAGGTACTAACATGGATTGACGATTGGCTGTCAGGCAGAAGGCAGAGAATTGGGATAAAAGGTTCTTTTTCGGAATGGCAACCGGTGACGAGTGGTGTCCCGCAGGGTTCAGTGTTGGGGCCACAGCTGTTCTCTTCACATATTAACGATCTAGATGACGGGACTGGGGGCATTCTGGCTAAGTTTGCCGATGATACAAAGATAGGTGGAGGGGCAGGTAGTATGGAGGAGGTGGGGAGGCTGCAGAAAGATTTAGACAGTTAAGGAGAGTGGTCCAAGAAATGGCTGATGAAATTCAACGTGGGCAAGTGCGAGGTCTTGCACTTTGGAAAAAAGAATAGAAGCATGGACTATTTTCTAAACGGTGACAAAATTCATAATGCTGAAGTGCAAAGGGACTTGGGAGTCCTAGTCCAGGATTCTCTAAAGGTAAACTTGCAGGTTGAGTCTGTAATTAAGAAAGCAAATGTAATGTTGTCATTCATCTCAAGAGGCTTAGAATATAGCAGGGATGTACTTCTGAAGCTTTATAAAGCATTAGTTAGGCCCCACTTAGAATACTGTGAGCAATTTTGGGCCCCACACCTCAGGAAGGACATACTGGCACTGGAGCGGGTCCAGCGGAGATTCACACGGATGATCCCAGGAATGGTAGGCCTAACATACGATGAACGTCTGAGGATCCTAGGATTATATTCATTGAAGTTTAGGAGGTTGAGGGGAGATCTAATAGAAACTTACAAGATAATGAATGGCTTAGATAGGGTGGATGTAGGGAAGTTGTTTCCATTAGCAGGGGAGACTAGGACCCGGGGGCACAGCCTTAGAATAAAAGGGAGTCACTTTGGAACAGAGATGAGGAGAAATTTCTTCAGCCAGAGAGTGGTGGGTCTGTGGAATTCATTGCCACAGAGGGCGGTGGAGGCCGGGACGTTGAGTGTCTTTAAGACAGAAGTTGATAAATTCTTGATTTCTCGAGGAATTAAGGGTTATGGAGAGAGAGCGGGTAAATGGAGTTGAAATCAGCCATGATTGAATGGTGGAGTGGACTCGATGGGCCGAATGGCCTTACTTCCGCTCCTATGTCTTCTGGTCTTATGGTCTAGGCACGAGTGAGGGCGATATCAATACCACCAGTGACTCTATACAGTAAACACAGTAAAAGAACTGTACTGAAAAAAGAAAGTTGCTAAGTCCCTTCAATTATAGAATACTGTCGTTCATTCTAGTATCCTTCTCATCAGAAGCCTTTCATCTGTCACGTTAAATATAGAGCTGTAAAATGGGAAGATAGCTTCCTGGAACAGGGCCCTGAGTCTGACTTGTAAATATTTTGTGGGACGGGGCAGAATGAGGGGGAGGGCTGAGAGTTTGGGGATCACATTTGTTGCAAGAAATGTAGAGAATCTTGGATCACTTCTCATCCAATATTAAGTACACAACAGCAAGCAGCAGAAAATCAGTAGGTGGAAAACAGACACCTTTCAGCTGTAATAAAAATAGAAAATGCTGGAAACAGTCATTGGATCTGGCAGCATCTGTGGAGAGCGAAGCACAATCACAGAATTATTATGGCGCAGAAGGAGGCCATTTGGCCCATCATGTCTGCACCGGCTCTCCAAACGAGCATTAAGTGCCACTCCTCTGCCTTTCCGCCATATCCCTGAACGTTGTTTCCATTCAACTGATTGTCAAATGCCCTCGGAAATGCCTCAATTTTAACCAACCTCCATCTCTCTTCCAGGCAGTGCATTCCAGACCCAAACCACTCGCTGTGTGAAAATGTCTCATCACATTGGCCCTTACCTTCCTCAGCGTGGCAATCTCCAGGATTGGGGGGGGGGGGTTGGGTGGTGGTGGGGATTCTGGCCATGGTTAGGGTCGGACCACGGGGTGGGGCTGATCAGGTCGGGAAAGGAGGGTAGGGTCGGTCGGGGGTCAGAGTGGTGTGGGGGATTGACCGGGCCTGGGGTGGGAGAGGTTTGTCTGTGTGCTGGGTGCCCCGTGCAAGGCTGGTTCTGGGTGTTTAAATAGTTACTCTTGAGTTAGAAGTAATTTTTTTCCTTCTAACTCTTTCAGAGTAACTATCATTGTAAAACCTGCAGAACCCCATCCGAAGTTAACGAATTAATGGTTCCCAGGTCAATGCAATTGGCCAGGGAACGTTAGAACATCTGGACAATTGCTGGGTAAACCCTTACATGTGAACGTTCTCGAGGGATTCCCCAGCGCATTAATGGGAACCCCTTAAATGCGATGCTGGGGAACCAGGATGTTATAGGCCATTTGTTTCTTTTGCAAATCACTTTAAATGTGTGCCCTCTTAATCTTGACGAGGGGGAGCAGTTTCGCTATCTACTCCTTATCGACTCTGTCCAGTCCCCTCATGATTTTGAACATCTCTATTAAACCTGTCTCTTAGCCTTCTGCACTCGTCCTATCTTCTCCAATCTATTCTTAATTAATGTTTCCGGTCAATAAACCTTCATCAAAACCTGATGAGAGGTAATTGATCTGAAATCTTAACTCTGTTTCTTTCTCCACAGATGCTCCCAGAACTGCTGAGTATTTCCAGCATTTCCTATTTTAGTATCAGATTTCCAGCATCACCTCACTTTTGTGCAAGAATTGAGCTGAAAGATAGTGAAGCTAACACGGTGATTCAGCTCCTTTCTTCCTGCCCCATAGCTTCAAGAATTAGTTTTGTTAAACAGCTAACATTCTGCCAAGTTGCATGCTGAACCTGGGTTGGACTGACATATTTTGGACCAGATCCAGGATATCAGCCAATTGTCCACTTTGCATCAGGAAAACTACAGCAGCATCTATTCCCATTGAATAAAATTCCCATAATTTGCCATTGCAGTTGGGATAGTGAAAAAAAAAATTGTATTGGGGTCTGCCACTAAAATGAAATGGGTTTCTCATCAGATTCTCCATCAATTGCTGACTTTGAGCTGGAAGGGAGGAAGCATTGAGCCAGCTGCAAGTTGCAAGTTACATTCGCGCCACAGAAGTTCCAGGCAATGATCATTTCCTACAAGAGAGGCTCTAACCACCGTCCCTTGACATTCAATGGCATTACCATTGCTGAATCCCCCACAATCAACATCCTGGGGATTACCTTTGATCAATAACTGAACTGGGCTAGCAATATTAATACTGTGGCTACCAGGGCACGTCAAAGACTAGGACTCCTACGGCAAGTAACTCACCCCCTGACCCCCCTCCAAAGCCTGTCCCCATCTGGAGTACTGTGTGCAATTCTGGTTGCCACATTATAGGGATGATGCAATTGCACTGGAGGGGGCGCAGAGAAGATTCACCAGAATGTTGCTTGGGATGGAATATTTATGTTATAAAGAGAGGTTGGATAGGCTTGGGTTCTTTTCACTGGAGCAGAGAAGACGGAGGGGTGACCTGATCGAGGTATACAATATTATGAGGGGCATGGGCAGGATGGATAGGGAGCAGCTGTTCTCCTTCATTGAAGGGTCAGTTACGAGGGGACACAAGTTCAAAGTGAGGGATGGAAGGTTTCGGGGGAATTTGAGGAAATACTTTTTTACCCAGAGAGTGGTGATGGTCTGGGAGGGTGGTAGAGATGGGATGCCTCACATCCTTTAAAAGGTACCTGGATGAGTATCTGGCTCACCATAACAGAAGGGAATGGGCCAAGTGCTGGCAAGTGGGATTAGGTGGGCAGGTCAGGGCCTTTCATGTGTCGGTGCAGACTCGGTGGGCCGAAGGGCCTCTTTTGCACTGTAGTTTTCTCTTATTCTGTGACCAAATTCCCAGGCCGGCACAAGGGATGCAACACATTAAAGACTTGTTGGTGAACATGTCCTGAATCAAAGATAGTTATACAGAAGGTTTGGCACACTGGGCATATGTTCATTTCAATTTGGGGTGTTGGCAGGGGCAATAATGTCAGATTTCTGGCTCTTGTTGACAAGTTCATATGATTCATGCACAATATGATTTGAACCCCGCAACATTGGTCTTTATTTCCAGGAAGTAGAGAATTGGCACACAGGCACTGTTTACGTGGTGAACACATAGACGGTGAACCTGTACAGTAAACTCCCGCCGTTTCAAACCCTCGTCTTTTGAGAACTCACTTAGCCACACAAAAGGGTTTGTACGCCTGGTTTCCCACTCCGGCCCCAAATCTTCACCCACCCACAATGTTGGTCCCAAAATATCTTCAGAAATTTGATCGATTCCTATAGGAGGTTAATTTTAAAATATCTGTTCATCATCTTCAAGGGATTACAAATGAGGGAAAGAGCGTGATTGGCTTCCTAGATAGTCAGAGGTCTGATTTGAAAAGATAGTATAAATTGGGGAAGGGGTGAGGATGTGGGCAATCAGCTGGTGAGCTTCTCTATAGATTAATGTTCTTTGCCGGTTAATTATTTGAAACAGAAAACGAGATCTGTTTGGGTGGAAGGGTTAAAAGTGCATCCAGCTTCTTTATGAAGTGTGGATAAACTCAAAGCCAAACTGCTAAATAACATGCTGGCGCTGCAGAACAATGATATGCTGTATTAAGTTAAGAATCTAATTGCAAGTTGTGGTAATGGAGTTTTTGTTTATGGCGACAGCATGCAAACACATGCTCTTTTTTTGCATTAGTGGTGTCATTTTGAGGGATGTCATTGCTCAGGAGGGATAGGTAAAGCGTTAGCGAAATTCCCACATCTGGAAGAGCAAAGCTCAGATGTATAGCGGGCGAATAGGTTTGCTATGACTGGCGCCTATCTAATTCACTCCCCAATGTTTACTGTTTGCGATTCCACCCTTTGCAAGATTTCAAGGGAACATGCCCCACACAAACGGTAGGACTTTACATTATTATTAGACACCCCCAAACAATTGACACTTATTGGGAGCCCCTCTACTTGCCTTGTAAAATATGCAAATGGCGCTTTGGAACCACAGGACACACAGCCTTCAATAAGCCAAACCCTTTGACAAACAAAAACATGGGACACAACTGTTTGAAGTGTGTACAGAATCGAGTCTGAACACTGTGATGTTCGCTGGGTTGCTACTGAATGTCTTTATGTCCTGCTAACATCCTTGTTTCAAGCACTCCTGCAGCAAGTGTCCCCTACTTTCAAAAGTAACCTTATTAACAATGCATGTCCGGAGGCTGGAACACATCCGACTCCATGTAGTAACCTGTTTCCTGAGAGTATCATTAGGAACAAGCTCCAATGTACATGTATGGCATAATCAGATTTGCTGTGATTTCTGCTCCCAAATAGAAGTTCCTAGCACTGTTGCAACTTGTATGTTGAAGCTGGGTCCTTGTCGGGACAATTTTACAGTAGATACATAGATACAATGACCATCTGATGCAAAAACAGGACTCCTGATGCGAGTCACTTAGGTGCCACTAATTTACATGTTTGACCGTACAGTATCATTCTTTAATCTCTCTCTTTCTCTCTCTCTCTAACTAGCTGCGGCACCACCTATTGGTGGAGAGTAACATTTTTCTTATATGACCTTCCAAATCTGATACTGTGCAATTAGCAACTGCAAAATAATTCATAACCCTGCAAGCTATTTGGTTCAATATCCCAGAAGTGCATAGCGCCAATACTGTATATTTGGTCAAGATTAGGAATTTGCAAGGTTGGTATTTTGGATAACACATCATGAAAGATTGCGTTGGCTACACACTCAAGGCACTAACTACGCTAGCTGGCTACAGTGAAAATCTTAATTTGTAATTTTAAAAATATTCCAACTTGTCAGTTGTCAGAGATAAAAAACATGGACACATATTGTACAGAAAGCTATAAGACAATCGCAATTCTCAAGTATTTTTCATTAACCCTGTTTTCACCAACTCGCAATGATTTTTGTCACCGATGATCATTTTGAAGATTCTGACCTTGAAAGCCCACCACAGATCTTTACTCTGGGCCTCAGCATTTTGTGCAGTTGGGCATTCCTAAATGCACCCCTTGACTGGATTATTACTTATTCCTTACTTCACTGTCGATAGTCACAAATTCAGTCGTGATGCACCTTCTTTTGGAACTCACTCCAGCATCTCAGACTGGTCATTTTGCTCTCTCCATCTTCAAGAGCTTTATATACTTACATAAAAAGCAAGAGGATAGCCAGGGAAAGGGTTGGCCCATTGAAGGACAGGTGAGGGAATCTATGTGTGGAGCCAGAGGAAATGGGCGAGGTACTAAATGAATACTTTGCATCAGTATTCACCAAAGAGAAGGAATTGGTGGATGTTGAGTCTGGAGAAGGGTGTGTAAATAGCCTGGGTCACATTGAGTTCCAAAAAGACGAGGTATTGGGCGTCTTGAAAAGTATTAAGGTAGATAAGTCCCCAGGGCCTGATGGGATCCCCCCCAGAATAGTGAAGGAGGCAAGAGAGGAAATTGCTGAGGCCTTGACAGAAATCTTTGGATTCTCGCTGTCTTCAGGTGATGTCCCGGAGGACTGGAGAATAGCCAATGTTGTTCCTTTGGTTAAGAAGGGTAGCAAGGATAATCCAGGGAACTACAGGCTGGTGAGCTTACATCAGTGGTAGGGAAATTACTGGAGAGAATTCTTTGAGACAGGATCTACTCCCATTTGGAAGCAAATGGACATATTGGCGAGACGCAGCACGGTTTTGTGAAAGGGAGGTCGTGTCTCACTAACCTGATAGAGTTTTTCGAGGAGATTACAAAGATGATTGATGCAGGTAGGGCAGTGGATGTTGTCTATATGGACTTCAGTAAGGCCTTTGACAAGGTCCCTCATGGCAGACTGGTACAAAAGGTGAAGTCACACGGGATCAGGGGTGAGCTGGCAAGATGGATACAGAACTGGCTAAGTCATAGAAGGCAGAGAGTAGCAATGGAAGGGTGCTTTTCTGATTGGAGGGCTGTGACGAGTGGTGTTCCGCAGGGATCAGTGCTGGGACATTTGCTGTTCGTTGTATATATAAATGATTTGGTGGAAAATGTAACTAGTCTGATTAGCAAGTTTGCAGACGACACAAAATTTGGTGGAATTGCGGATAGCGATGAGGACTGACAGAGGATACAGCAGGATTTAGATCGTTTGGAGACTTGAGCGGAGACATGGCAGATGGAGTTTAATCCGGACAAATGTGAGGTAATGCATTTTGGAAGGTCTGATGCAGGTAGGGAATATACAGTGAATGGTAGAACCCCCAAGAGTACTGACAGTCAGAGAGATCTAGATGTACAGGTCCACAGGTCATTGAAAGGGGCAACACAGGTGGAGCAGGTAGTCAAGAAGGCATACGGCGTGCTTGCCTTCATTGGCCGGGGCATTGAATATAAAAATTGGTAAGTCATGTTGCAGCTGTATAGAACCTTAGTTAGGCCACACTTGGAGTATAGTGTTCAATTCTGGTCGCCACACTACCAGAAGGATGTGGAGGCTTTAGAGAGGGTGCAGAAGAGATTTACCAGAATGTTGCCTGGTATGGAGGGCATTAGCTATGAGGAGAGGTTGAATAAACTCAGTTTGTTCTCACTGGAATGACAGAGGTTGAGGGGTGATCTGATAAAGGTCTACAAATTTATGAGGGGCATAGACAGAGTGGATAGTCAGGCTTTTTCCTAGGGTAGAGGGGTCAATTATTAGGGGGCATATGTTTAAGGTGCGAGGTGCAAGCCAGAGTGAGACAGCAAAGAGTGAGTTTGGGAATTTGAATCTAGGTGGGAATTGAATCAAATCAAATCGGTAAGGCAGCTCCTTTTAAATTTCATGAGTTTAAATTAATTTAAATTAATCTAGAATTGTGCAGTGTAGGTTAACAAGGGCTGCCCCACCCACTCACATAACTGGTTGGCAGTTAAGTGTCAGTCACTTTAAATCTACTTTGATCTGAAAGCAGGTGGGGGAGGGGAGTCAACTCAGGCCAATTTAAAAAGAGCAACTTGTAAACTCACTCCTGGTGAGTTCTCCCAGTGAGCCAGAAAAGACACAGCCAGAGTGAGACAGCAAAGAGTGAATTTGGGAATTTGAATCCAGGTGGGAATTCGAAGCTGGGTGGGGAGGAGGTGCTTTTTATCCCTGGTAAGTGACTGGTAAGGAGTTTTTCTGTTTTCTTTTCATTGGTATATTTATTTATTTTTTCTTAGTTTTTTTTTGGGGGGGGGGGTAATTGTAGTTGTTGAAGTTAACCAAAGGTTTAAGACATGGCAGGAGATCTCAGACCCGTGTCATGCTCTTTGTGTGCGATGTGGGAGCTCAGGGGCACGTCCACTGTCCCTGGCTCCTTCATGTGCAAGAAGTGTGTTCAGTTGCAGCTCCTGTTAAACCGCTTGACAGCTCTGGAGCTGCGGATGGACTCACTTTGGAGCGTCCGCGATGCTGAGGACGTCGTGGATAGCACGTTTAGTGAGTTGGTCACACCGCAGGTGAAATGTACTGAGGGAGATAGAAAATGGGTGACCAAAAGCCAGAGCAAGAGTAGGAAGGCAGTGCAGGTGTTCCCTGTGGTCATCTCCCTGCAAAACAGATGTACCGCTTTGGATATTGTTGAGGGAGATGGCTCACCAGGGGAAGGCAGCAGCAGCCAGGTTCATGGCACCATTGCTGGCTCTGCTGCACAGCTGGGGAGGAAGAAGAATGGCAGGGCTATAGTGATAGAGGACTCAATCGTAAGGGGAATAGACAGGCGGTTCTGCGGACGCATTCGAGACTCCAGGATGGTATGTTGCCTCCCTGGTGCAAGGGTCAAGGATGTCTCGGAGCGGCTGCAGGACATCCTGGGAGGGGGGGGGGGAGGGTGAGCAGCCAGCTGCGTGGTGCACATAGGCACCAACGATATAGGTAGAAAATGGGACGAGGTCCTACAAGCTGAATTCAGGGAGTTAGGAGTTAAACTAAAAAGTAGGACCTCAAAGGTAGTAATCTCAGGATTGCTACCAGTGCCACGAGCTAGTCAGAGTATGAATGTCATGATAGATAGGATGAATGCGTGGCTTGAGAGATGGTGCAAGAGGGAGGGATTCAAATTCCTGGGGCATTGGAACCGGTTCTGGGGAGGTGGGACCAGTACAAACTGGGCAGGACTGGAACCGATGTCCTAGGGGGGGTGTTTGCTAAAAGGAATAAAACTGGAAGTAAAAACAGTATGTAATGGAACCTACGAGGGAACAAGCGGTCCTAGATCTGGTCCTGTGTAATGAGACAGGATTGATTCAGGAGCTCATAGTTCGGGATCCTCTTGGAAGGAGCAATCACAATATGGTGGAATTTAAAATACAGATGGAGGGTGAGAAGGTAAAATCAAACACTAGTGTTTTGTGCTTAAACAAAGGAGATTACAATGGGATGAGAGAAGAACTAGCTAAGGTAGACTGGGAGCAAAGACTTTATGGTGAAACAGTTGAGGAACAGTGGAGAACCTTCCAAGCGATTTTTCACAGTGCTCAGCAAAGGTTTATACCAACATAAAGGAAGGACGGTAGAAAGAGGGAAAATCGACCGTGGATATCTAAGGAAATAAGGGAGAGTATCAAATTGAAGGAAAAAGCATACAAAGTAGCAAAGATTAGTGGGAGACTAGAGGACTGAGAAATCTTTAGGGGGCAACAGAAAGCTACTAAAAAAGCTATAAAGAAGAGTAAGATAGATTATGAGAGTAAACTTGCTCAGAATATAAAAACAGATAGTAAAAGTTTCTACAAATATATAAAACAAAAAAGAGTGGCTAAGGTAAATATTGGTCCTTTAGAGGATGAGAAGGGAGATTTAATAATGGGGGGGATGAGGAAATGGCTGAGGAACTGAAAAGGTTTTTGGATCGGTCTTCACAGTGGAAGACACAAATAACATGCCAGTGACTGATGGAAATGAGGCTATGACAGGTGAGGACTTTGAGAGGATTGTTATCACTAAGGAGGTAGTGATGGGCAAGCTAATGGGGCTCAAGGTAGACAAGTCTCCTGGCCCTGATGGAATGCATCCCAGAGTGCTAAAAGAGATGGCTAGGGAAAATTCAAATGCACTAGTGATAATTTACCATAATTCATTAGACTCTGGGGTGGTCCCAGCGGATTGGAAATTAGCAAACGTGACACCACTGTTTAAAAAAGGAGGTCGGCAGAAAGCGGGTAATTATAGGCCAGTGAGCTTAACTTCGGTAGTAGGGAAGATGCTGGAATCTATCATCAAGGAAGAAATAGCGAGGCAGCTGGATGGAAATTGTCCCATTGGGCAGATGCAGCATGGGTTCATAAAGGGCAGGTCGTGCCTAACTAATTTAGTGGAAGTTTTTGAGGACATTACCAGTGCGGTAGATAACAGGGAGCCAATGGATGTGGTATATCTGGATTTCCAGAAAGCCTTTGACAAGGTGCCACACAAAAGGTTGCTGCATAAGATAAAGATGCATGGCATTAAGGGGCAAGTAGTAGCATGGATAGAGGATTGATTAATTAATAGAAAGCAAAGAGTTGGGATTAATGGGTGTTTCTCTAGTTGGCAATCAGTAGCTAGTGGTGTCCCTCAGGGATCAGTGTTGGGCCCACAATTGTTCACAATTTACTTGGATGATTTGGAGTTGGGGACCAAGGGGAATGTGTCAAGTTTGCAGACGACACTAAGATGAATGGTAAAGCAAAAAGTGCAGAGAATACTGGAAGTCTGCAGAGGGATTTGGATAGGTTAAGTGAATGGGCTAGGGTCTGGCAGATGGAATACAATGTTGACAAATGTGAGGTTATCCATTTTGGTAGGAATAACAGCAAAAGGGATTATTATTTAAATGATAAAATATAAAAACATGCTGCTGTGCAGAGAGACCTGGGTGTGCTAATGCATGAGTCGCAAAAAGTTGGTTTACAGGTGCAACAGGTGATAAGAAGGCAAATGGAATTTTGTCCTTCATTGCTAGAGGGATGGAGTTTAAGACTAGGGAGCATATGCTGCAATTGTATAAGGTGTTAGTGAGGCCACACCTGGAGTATTGTGTTCAGTTTTGGCCTCCTTACTTGAGAAAGGATGTACTGGCACTGGAGGGTGTGCAGAGGAGATTCACTAGGCTAATCCCAGAGCTGAAGGGGTTGGATTATGAGGAGAGGTTTAGTCGACTGGAACTGTACTCATTGGAATGTAGAAGGATGAGGGGGATCTTACAGAAACATATAAAATTATGAAGGGAATAGATAGGATAGATGCGGGCAGGTTGTTTCCACTGGCGGGTGAAAGCAGAAGTAGGGGGCATAGCCTCAAAATAAGGGGAAGTAGATTTAGGACTGAGTTTAGGAGGAACTTCTTCACCCAAAAGGTTGTGAAACTATGGAATTCCTTGCCCAGTGAAGCAGTAGAGGCTCCTTCATTAAATGTTTTTAAGATAAAGATAGTTTTTTGAAGAATAAAGGGATTAAGGGTTATGGTGTTCGGGCCGGAAAGTGGAGCTGAGTCCACAAAAGATCAGCCATGATCTCATTGAATGGTGGAGCAGGCTCAAGGGGCCAGGTGGCCTACTCCTGCTCCTAGTTCTTATGTTCTTATGTTCTTATGTTTAGAGGAGATGTACGAGGCAAATGTTTTACACAGAGGGTGGTGGATGCCTGGAACTCGCTGCCGGAGGAGGTGGTGGAAGCAGGTACGAGAGTGATGTTTAAGGGGCATCTTGACAAATACATGAATAGGATAGGAATAGAGGGACACGGACCCCGGAAGTGCAGGAGATTTCAGTTTAGACGGGCAGCATGGTCGGCATAGGCCTGGAGGGCTCAATGGCCTTTTCCTGTGCTGTAGTTTTCTTTGTTCTTTGTATAAATTCACTTCCCCCGAGCTTTTGCTCCCCTTTGACTTTCTTTCCTTTCTCACTTCAGCTGACATCTCTCTAGATACTATTAACTAGAGAAATCAAACTAGTTTTATCATTCAAATTTACAGTGATTAGGGCACAATCACTGATCCTTAAATAATTATTTTATCATGTATTATTGACATGTAACAATGATCGTGAGCATCTGCTTCAAAGGATCATGCTTGAAGGTGAAATTGGTTAAAACATTGACATCAAAAGATTTTGGCTCAACTATTGCCTTGACTGACGGGGCTGAAGTCGAGCTTTAGTGACTACAAGGATGCCAAGTGAAATTAGTTGGGCAATTGCAGTATTCACTACTGGCCCAGGAATTCAATGTTCCATTGTGAACACGGATACCCCTAACAGGTTTTAAATACATAAAAATCGCGTCATAGATACGTTTAAATGAGAGTGGTCTTGAATTCCCTGATCTAAACGCAAAAGGTACCCTAGAAATTCATTCCTTAGAAAAAGTGAGAAAACACAATTCCCTAGAATCTGTATCCCATTGTGCAAATCTAGGACGCTGAACAATTCTCCAGGTAGGAAAGTCTTCTGCAGAGCATATTCCAGTAAAGATAAAGCTGTTGTTGCAAACCTGGCACAACTTACATCGAGGGTGAGCCCAGTCATTTCTGTTTGGGGTAATGCCCTAGAGCATCTCGATCCAGATCGACTGTTCTGTGTAATACCTTGTGCCAAAGCTCACAATAGGTACCATGGAGGCTGTGGCAATTACTGCGATGCGAATGTGGTAGGTGAGTTGGTGGGTAGATAGCTATAAAGAGAGATTGATGAAGACAGAATAGGAATCATGGGTGTGATTCTCTCAGCCCACGCCGGGCCGGAGAATTTCCGGGCTGGGCGCGAATTGCGCAATGCCGCCCCGACGCTGGTCCGCTGATTCTCCGGAAAGTGGAGAATCGGCACCAGCGCAGTCGGTGCTGCGCCGGTCGGATGCCACTCACGTGGCCCCCGGCCCCGGCGATTCTCCGCCCAGGATTGGCTGAGCGGCAGCAAAAAAAATCTGAGTACCGCCGGCGCCATACACGTGTGGTCTTACCCGGCGGGACCTCGACGTGCATTCATCCGGGGGTGGCCTGGTGGGGGGGGGGAGGGGGGGTCTGACACCGGGTGGGGGGCCCCGCTGTGGCCTGGTCTGCGATCGGGCCTACCAATCGGCGCGCCAGCCTCTCGGGCTGGGGGCCTCTTTTGCTCCGCGCCGGCCCCTGTAGCCCTACGCCATGTTGCGTCGGGGCCAACACGGAGCAGGGAGCCACCGCGCCAGTCACAGTGCGCATGCGCGCATTTGCGCCGGTCGCAGCGTGCATGCGCAGACCCGCAGCGCCCATTTGACGCCACCATCGACAGCTGGTGCGGCGTGGGTCGCTCCAGTGCCGTGCTGGCCTACTGAGAGGTTTGGAATCGCTGCTCCGAAGGGCATGTTGGCGCCGTCGTGAAACGCGACGCCGTTTACGACGGCGTCAACACTTAGCCTCAGGATCAGAGAATCCCGCCCCATGTTTTCTCTGAAAACTTTGAAAGATACTTGCACTGGATTGGCACAGATTTTATGCACAGAGATTACTAACAAGTGACACAACCAAATGTCAGAAACAGTTGAGGGAAATTGACAGATAATCTTTCAATAAAAACGATCACATCAGATGAGCAGTAGGTGAAAGTTATCAAAAACAGAAAGGCGAATTGCCTGTGCCTCCAAATCCCAGATGCTGTTTCTGAGCAAGGAAATTCCCAAGTTGCATTTCAAGAGTCCCCTCATGTAGTCTGCACTATCCTTGAGAGACTGCCATGGTACTTAGGAATTTGTTTTTCCGAAAGATTCCAAAGCAAGAAAGAAGCTATATCTTATTTGAGCTCGTGCTTCAAAACGTTAACATCCAAATGACACATGCTCCAAAGAGAAACTGACTTTAAAACAATCAGGATAATAAACAATCAATACATGATGATACTTGTCAATGGAGTCAAATTAAAGTGAAAGGATTTTTCGGATTACGACAAACGAAGGTTAGGGAGTAATGATACTTAATAAGGTCCACAAACTGAATGCAATTTTAAAAAGAGGGGGAGAGAGCTGTAGGATCTTTTTAATTTATTTGATTTAGTTAATCAGTTGAAAGTTGTGAAAGAGTAAGTCCTACACAATGCTTTGTTCCAGGTATATATCCTGATATTCTACATCCTGATATACACGGCTCTGGCTGGGTCTTCTCCTTGAGGATCAGCATCTTACAAACTGGGATGTGAGCTGCAGAGCCAATGCCACCTCCCAAGAGACTATGGGTTGGATTTAACTAAATGGGAACAAAGTGCCATAGCGAGCACGTTTAGCAGCGTGTTTCCCAGCGTCGCAGTGCATATAAACACAACATATCAAACGTCACTCGGGTTAGATAGGGGGCCTCAGCGGGGAATGCACGGCCAAGGCCACACATAGACCTGTTTTCTGCGCTGAGAAGCATCGCTTGCCAGAACTCCTCAGTGTAGCGAGAGATCGGGATGCCATTTTTCCCTCTTGGCTCCCTCTCCACCTGTTGCATCCCAGCCTAGTTGGTATGTCCTTCAGGACCCAGCCAGCTCGGTCTGTGGTGGTACTACCGAGCCACTCTTGGTGATGGACATTGAAGTCCCCCACCCAGAGTATATTCTGTGCCCTTGCCACCCTTAGTAATTCTTCCAAGTGGTGTTCAACATGGAGGAGTATTGATTCCTCAGCTGATGGTGGATTTGATTTGATTTGATTTATTGTCACATGTACCGAAGTACAGTGAAAAGTATTGTTCTGCGGCCTAGGGAACGTAGACAGTACATACATAGTAGACAAAAGGAATAATCAACAGAGTACATTGCCAAATGGTACAGCGACAAACAGTGATTGGTTACAGTGCGGAACAAGGGGACAAACAAAACAAATACATGAGCAAGAGCAGCATAGGGTGAAGTGAATAGTGTTCTTACAGGGAACAGATCAGTCCAAGGGGGAATTGTTGAAGTGTCTTGTAGCTGTAGGGAGGAAGCTGTTCCTATGTCTGGATGTGTGGGTCTTCAGACTTCTGTACCTTCTGCCTGATGGAAGGGTCTGGAAGAAGGCAATGCCTGGGTGGGAGGGGTCTCTGATAATGCTGCCTGCCTTCCTGAGGCAGCGGGAGGTGTATACAGAATCAATGTGGGGGTGGCAAGCTTGTGTGATACGTTAGGCTGAGTTACCCACACTCTGCAGTTTCTTGCGATCTTGGACTGAGCAGTTGCGATACCAGGCTGTGATCTTGGACCGAGCAGTTGCCATACCAGGCTGTGATGCATGGTTGGTACATGGTAATCAGCAGGAAGTTTCCTTGTCCATATTTAACCTGAAGCCATGAGACTTCATGGGGTCCACAGTCGATGTTTAAGACTTGAATAGAGTAGATAATGACGCTATGAGAAGTCGGTTACAAAAATATAATTCAAAGGACTAAGGCTTCATATATACCAGCAACAGGATAATGAGGGATGACAAAATGGGGTTAAAGTGTTAGGAGATGAGAATAGTCACTGTGGTAGAAATTTGTTGATGTAAATGAACACCTTTGGCTCAGAATTAGTTTGACCATTTTTGTGTTTGTGCCTTTGATTATTATTGTCATTATTTTCATCCTTTGTTACTTGAGGGCCCCCACTAAATTACAAACACCTACAGCTAGTTTGAATTGGGGACAAATTCCCATGTGTGAGTACTAAAAAAGAGAGATCTAATAAGTAGTGAGGGATCAATATCTTGGCAATACATTTCACCCTCAATCTAGGGAACTCTAAGTAAGTCTGCGTATGAGATTTCAGTGTAGCCCAACTATTTTCAGGTTAATACCATGTTATATTTATTATAAAAACGCCATTTCGGGCTAGCACTGAGATAAGATGCCATTTTGATGTTGTTAACCTTTAACAACAACCTAATCCAAAACAATATTATGAAGCAATCACTGATGAGCAACAGATTATTCCATTAGAAGGAAGTACCTAAATTACTCTGTTAATTGAAGGATAAGTAATTAATGAATTGATGATCATTAGATAATTAGAAGTCACTTTATGTTATTTCTGTATTTCTTCATTAGCTTTTCTTATGAGAGAATTGAAGTCCTCTGCTAGCTGGTAAAGAAATAATATAAGCTTTGGACTCCTTCCCTGTCAGGAACACAGTGTCCTTTGATTGTTGAGTCTGTCTCAATGAATGGGAGTCCTGTAAAAATATCAAGAGACATAGTTTAAAGGAAGGCATTGTCCTAAGTTTAAGACAATGGGCGAAATTCTCCCCCAACGGCGCGATGTCCGCCGACTGGCGCCCAAAACGGCGCCAATCAGACGGGCATCACGCCGCCCCAAAGGTGCGGAATGCTCCGCATCTTTGGGGGCCGAGCCCCAACATTGAGGGGCTAGGCCGACGCCGGAGGGATTTCCGCCCCGCCAGCTGGCGGAAATAGCGTTTGTTGCCCCGCCAGCTGGCGCGGAAATGCGGCGCATGCGCGGGAGCATCAGCGGCCGCTAAGTTTCCCGGCGCATGCGCGGGAGCGTCAGCGGCCGCTGACAGTTTCCCGCGCATGCGCAGTGGGGAGAGTCACTTCCGCCTCCGCCATGGAGGCCGTGGCGGAGGCCGAAGGGAAAGAGTGCCCCCACGGCACAGGCCTGCCCGCGGATCGGTGGGCCCCGATCGCGGGCCAGGCCACCGTGGGGCACCCCCCAGGGTCAGATCGCCCCGCGCCCCCCCCCCCCCAGGACCCCGGTGCCCGCCCACGTCGCCTGGTCCCGCCGGTAAATACCAGGTTTAATTTACGCCGGCGGGACAGGCAATTTCTGGGCGGGACTTCGGCCCATCCGGGCCGGAGAATTGAGCGGGGGGTCCCGCCAACCGGCGCGGCCCGATTCCCGCCCCCGCCCAATCTCCGGTACTGGAGACTTCGGCGGGGGCGGGGGCAGGATTCACGGCAGCCAACGGCCATTCTCCGACCCGGCGGGGGGTCGGAGAATGACACCCAATGTGTGTAATTTGCTAGAAGGAGGCAACACGGTGGCACAGTGCTTAGGACTGCTGCCGCACAGCGCCAAAGAACCGGGTTCGATTCTGGCCTTGGGGGTCTGTCTGTGTGAAATTTGCTCTTTCTCCCCGTGACTGCGTGGGTTTCCTCCGGGTGCTCCAGTTTCTTCCCATAGTCCAAAGATGTACAGTTTCGGTGGATTGGCCATGATAAATTGCCACTTAGTGTCCAAAGATGCACAAGTTAAGCGGGGTTATGGGGCGATAAGGAGAGGGTGGGAGAATCCTCTTTCAGAGGGTCAGTGCAGATTCGATGAGCTGAATTGCTTCCTTCTTACTGCAGGGATTTGATGATTCGATGAACCAATGGAGTTGATTCTTATCACATTTTTGACAACATCTCAACCAATTAGACATTTCCAACAACTTGGCTGAAGTAGGTTTACAACATCATTGAACATAAAAAAATAAGAGTTGCTGGGACCTTCTTTATATACATCAAGTGCGGAAGAACTGGTTTAGATCTTTGGGAGTAGGTGAGCTTCCTGCTATCAATGCAAAGGTGACTTAAATTTAACCTCGGACAGATGAGCACTGAGTGTGATTCGCACTGGACCTGGTTCTGCGATGGATTCCCTGCCAGTCGAAGTGCCAAGAAGATCTTATGTTTCTCAGAAACAGTGACTGTTCCTATGAAGACCTCAAGTTGTCCACTTCTCTTGCATTGATCACCCGCCTGAAAGCAAGGAGTTGGAAGTTTGATTGATAAGTATACTTATTCTGCCTCTGTTTGTAAGTTGATAGGTTTCTAAAGTTTGCTCATGATCAATAAACATTGATACTATTTACTGATTTGGTGCCTGAATCTTTGCTTGATGGTTACATCTCTGTTGAATTCAAACTATTTAAAAGGGCAATCTGGCTTCTAATATTACAGTCTGTAGCTAAACAACCTCAAAACACCCCTTTTTAAAACTTATTACAGCAAGTTAACAAGGACGCTTCTTTCAAAAATTTACACATACATGTGAAAAGAAGCCCAGACGGGGAGAGAAACAAAAATAAATGAACTACTGCTTACATTTATTTAGTGGTTTAACCAGCCTCAGGAGTCTGCAATGCAACTTATAACAAATTACATACTTCTGAAATGTTGTCACAGCTGTAGGTAGGAAATGCAAAAGATTATTTTTAGATACAAAGGCTCCACAAACAGTTTCCTCCCACAATCCAAAGATGTGAATGTTGGGTTGGTTGGCCATGATAAATTACCCCTTAGTGAATAAACATTAGGTGGGCTTATGGGGTCACGGGGTAGGGCGGGGAAGTGGGCTTGGGTAGGGTGCTCTTTCTGAGAGCCGGTGCAGACTCGATGGGCCCAATGGACTCCTTCTGCACTGTCGGGATTCTATGACAATGATAGTGACACAATAATTTATGTTAGTGATGGTGATTGAGGGATAAAGATTTGTCAGGTCTCAACGATGTGTCCCAGGTTTGATTCCCAATCGGGTCACTGTCTGTGTGAAGTCTGCACATTCTCCCTGTGCCTGCGTGGGTTTCCTCCAGGAGTGCTCCGGTTTCCTCCCACACGTCCCGAAAGACACGCTATTAGGTGAATTGGACATTCTGAATTCTCCATCTGTGTTCCCAAACAGGCGCCGGAATGTGGCGACGAGGGGCTTTTCACAGTAACTTTATTGCAGTGTTAATGTAAGCCTACTTGTGACAATAATAAAGATTATTATTATTGACCTGGGCCTGAAATTTACAAGGCAGAGTTCAGGTGGATGGCATCATTGGGCTGGATTCTCCCGTTCCACAGCCATGTGTTTCTTGGGGCTGCGCCATTCTCTGGTGGCGGGATTCTATACTCCACGCCCCCCTGGATCAGTGGGATTTTCCATTGAAGCAATCCCACGTTGTCGGGAAATCCGCGGGCGGGGATGCCGTGCCGGTGGGGAAAGTGAGTCGCAACCGCTGGAGAATTCCAGCCATTCGCTCGGTTTTGCTACTAAAAGCAACAGCCTGAAAATGTTATGCCAGGTTAACAGCTCATTACCGCTTTCGAGGCCAGATGTTCCGGCTTGCCGATAGGCCCCCGCCACCCCTCCATCCCCTAGCTGGAGGTTCTGCGGACACCATTCACAACTGGTCATGACGAGCGAGGGCCAAGCACTGTGGACTCTAAGGGAGGGCAAGCAGGTGAGTGCTCTTTCCTGGGCTGGGGGTGGTATGGCAAGTCTTCCCTTCGTAGCTTTGAAAATCTTTAAACTGCCTGCAAGTATGTCGAGTAGTTAAAAGTCTTCCCTCTGGGGCAACACGGTGGCGCAGTGGTTAGCACTGCAGTCTCACGGCACCGAGGTCCCAGGTTCGATCCCGGCTCTGGGTCACCGTCCGTGTGGAGTTTGCAGATTCTCCCCATGTTTGCATGGGTTTCGCCCCCACAACCCAAAGATGTGCAAGGTAGGTGAATTGAACACGCTGAATTGCCCATTAATTGGAAAAAATGAATTGGGTACTCTAAATTTTTTTTTTTTTTTTAAGTCTTCCCTCTGATGTGTTTGGTGTGCCTCTCACCATGTCAATATCAAAGATCTGTCAGATGAAGGTGAAAATATTCCTTCTGTAGCCTTGAAACCCTTTGCTATCTCTACCAGCATGTCAATATCAGATGAAGGTGAAACTCTTCCTTCTGTAGCCTTGAAACACTTTGACGTATCTCCCAGAATGTCAGTATCAAACATCAGTCAGATGAAGGTGAAAGCCTTCCTTTTGATGTGCTGGAACTCTTTGAAGTGCTCTTTTGCAGTCAATTTCATTCTCCATTAAGTTTGTCGAGCCTCTGAGCAGGGTGAAAAGTGTAAAAGCTTTGAATTGCATTGTTTACATTCAATTTCACAGTCCAAGCCTTTTCACTTTTCCAAGCCTCTTGATTGACAGCTCCAGGCTATTTCAAAGGAGTGTTGCTACTCCCCAAACTTGCTCTTTTTAGGAAGTTCGTCAGAACAAAGAGACAGCCTCTCAAAAAAAAACTGCCGTTAGAAAAAACACCTGCTCAAAGGCGAAAGTACTTCAGAATTAATGGACATCGCAGAGACCCCTTTGCCAAACCCTCAGAGTCCACGGTGCAATGTCGACACTGCCAAAGGGTGGGACCTGAAGGAGACTGGGGGGGGGGGGGCTTCCAAGGGGGGGGGGGGTATCACTCACTTGGTGGGAGGGCCTTGCCAGTCATTGTGGCTGGGAGGCTTGCCAATGGTTCGGAGGAGGGAGTTTGTCAGTAATTAGGAGGGTGAGGGGGGGATTTACCAGTGATTGGAGGGATGGCTTGTCAGCAATTCGAAAGGAGAGCTTGCCAGCAATTTGGGGGAGAGGGGCTTGCCAGTGATTGGGGGTGCTTTCCAGCAATTTGGTAGAGGCCTTACCAGTGATTTGGCGCTGGGGGTGGGGGCCCTACTGCTGTGTTATTCTGATATCAAGGTGCCCTTTTCTGAGGAGCCGGATATTTAGGGGAGTTTAGGCCCCACCCTCTCAAGACGAGTGCTAAACCTGCCCCTCCCCCAAAACGTTTCTAGGTGCCGTTGAATCCCATCTCAGCAGTGCATCAGGGCCAATGGAAAACACACGGTTTTCCCACTGGTGGCAGCGCTTAGAATTGATTTGAGAAAATTGCATCATACGTGTTCAAAAAAGAAAAAAAGGGCTTCTTCAGTCTTACTTATTGCTCCCCCACAAAGAAATGTCAGAAATATGCCACTTATCCAAGTTTGCAGACAAGTTGAGACAAAACATGACATACATTGACTTGGCATAACGGATTGGAGAAACTAATACAGAAATCCTCAGTGCAACGTAAGTAAAAGACAGTCAGTTACTTGTGCGAGTAATGCTGCATCAGTAATAAGGAACTGATGGGACAATTTCATTACTTGGCACTAAAATGTACTCAGTTTTTTTGCTGGGGTCAAGTATTATGGCATACATTAACTTAAGGGATGCCATCGATAGGGCAGAAAACTTCAATGTGTTCACCTATGCAATGTCAAGTGCTGTTGAGCCTGTTCTGAGAGAGACCTAATGCAAATAAAGCTCCATCATTTCTTCCCAACGGAGACGAGTTTCCTCCCTCTGCCAATTTTTCAGCAGAATTAAGCATTTACCCATTCGCACCATAATTCCATCTTCAACCTGCCACTGAGGGATACAAGTCCTTCAGTCAGAGTGTTGGCTGTGTTATTTCCATGCAGCTCTGATCGTAGTCAGTTAGAGGGGTGCAGGCAGGAAGTCGAGGGAGGAGGTTGATGAGGGATGCCCAACACCAGCTGCCGGCAGGGTTCGGGGGATTGGTCAGGAAGGTTGATTAAAAAGAGAGAGGCTGTGGAGACACGCATACACACTTACTTCCTAAATGTTATTTAATAAGTAATGGATGCGCTCATTAACATACAATACAACATTCAAGGGCAGCATGGTAGCATTGTGGATAGCACAATTGCTTCACAGCTCCAGGGTCCCAGGTTCGATACCAGCTTGGGTCACTGTCTGTGCGGAGTCTGCACATCCTCCCCGTGTGTGCGTGGGTTTCCTCCGGGTGCTCCGGTTTCCTCCCACAGTCCAAAGATGTGCAGGTTAGGTGGATTGGCCATGATAAATTGCCCTTAGTGTCCAAAATTGCCCTTAGTGTTGGGTGGGGTCAGTGGGTTATGGGGATAGGGTGTTGACCTTGGGTACGGTGCTCTTTCCAAGAGCCGGTGCAGACTCGATGGGCCGAATGGCCTCCTTCTGCACTGTAAATTCTATGAAACTCGAAACGCAGCGACAGTACCTTTTATGAAAAAGTTTAGTACGAGAACGGGGCCTGTAGGGAGCACTTTTGTTGGGCGATAAATATCACTTCAAAGATGCTCTTGACACAGGACAAGTGAGAACTCTCAAATGACATTGTGAATTTTGTATTTATTGGGTTTAAACACAAACAGTTTCTCAAGACAATTAAATGAAATGAAGCCAAAATGTACTCTGCTCCATTGTACTTCCCCCAACAAGCAAGTAAAATTTTTATTACGTCTATACAATTCACGTGGTACAATCTGGAGATCCAGTGCAGTGAATTTATTACTCCCAGTACAACAGCACATGCTATAAACTGGTGCTTGTAACAATTGTTTTCCTGACAGGATGTACTTTTTTTAATATAAGTTCCAGTCAAGAACAAATGAAGAGTACAGTACACGGTAGATGATAGGAACAATTTACTTTGTCTATAGTTCACGTATGTCAGAGGGCTGGATTTTGATTCCCAAGGTGAGTGGCTCATCGGGAAATTCCAGGGTCACTGTCTGTAAAAACTGCTCAGCGTTGAGCACTTTTCTCTCCTGGGGGAGGGGGAATTGTATTTCTGGGGGGTTGTGGGAGCAGATGTGAGATGGCCCACTGATGCAGTATGTTGGCGGTCAAGAGGGTGGGCAACTGCTTCGGGTCTAGGTGGATTGGTTAGGAGGCTGCTCTCAGTTCTCTGGGACTATGTTTCTGTTATCCCAAAAGCTGCTAGGTCCTCTAGCCCTAACCTGACACACCCCACGCACCGTCTATGGTCCCCCATCCTCTCCCTTCCCTCCATGCCGAATCAATGCCAATCACCCAGTATCAACCATGGACAGACCTCAGGAGCCATGTGGAGAGAAAAAAAGTAAACCTCTAACAATTTAAGATAGCTTCTACTCATATGTATTCATCAGTGAAAAATATTCCCTTTCAATATTCCTTTGCACTCATCGGGTGCATGCGATGGGGGCCCAGAAGCTGACGTGATATGCGCTTCTCGCTGCAATTAGATCCCAACAATGATTTAATGCTGGCTGGCCAATTAGCTGAGAAAGGCTTTGTGCTCTTTGGTGGCAGCCGGAAGAGGGTGGTTACCGAGCCAAGTCAGGGTGAGTGTGGTGAGTATGGGCATTTCCAGTAAGCTCCCAAAGTCTGCCAACTGCTGCGGAGATGCCTCTGAGAGTTACAGGACTGTATAAATGAAATGAGCTGAGGGATAAGCTGCAATCTGTGTCCAGGCTGCAAAAACCTGACTGCAGACCTTAAAGGACCTCAAATTTTCTCTTTTATTTTATACCACTCCGTACCACTTATCACACCTTGGAATGGGTTTGTTGCAAAAACATGAAGACTACTTGGCTGACTGGCACGCCCACCAACCATAATAATGGATAGCTATGTAAAATCACCACCAATTGCCTCATTCAAAGGCTTGATTTCCAACTTAATTGCTCGCACGCAACATTCTAGTCCATGGGCGCAATTCAGAATGGTGCCAGGTGGCACAGTGGTTAGCACTGCTGCCGCACAGCGCCAGGGGCCAGTGTTCAATTCTGGCCTTGGGTCACTGTCTGTGTGGAGTTTGCACTTTCACCTCGTGTCTGCGTGGGTTTCCTACGGGTGCTCCAGTTTCCTCCTACAGTCAAAATATGTGCAGGTTAGGTGGATTGGCCATGGTAAAATTGCCCCTTAGTGTCCACAATATTATGTGTAGGTTTGGTCAAGAGGTAATTGGGATAGGGTAGTGAAGTTCTCTTTCAGAGAGTCGGTGCAGACTCGATGGGCCAAATGGCCCCCTTCTGCACTGTAAGGATTCCCGCCCGCACCTGCTGACTGTAATGTTGCATGTCAGCACGATGACTTTGGGCATGCACCCCTTCGATAAATGTAGAATTCTGGCTGTAAAGGTCCTTCAATTTTATATCAGCTCAAGTGGTTAATCTCATATAAAAACAAATAAATCTCGATTCAGACCCCCCCCCCCCCCCCCCCCCCCCCATCAAAGACAGCGAATCCTTCATTGGACTGGTTAAACCTTCAATAAAACTGTGAACTCAGAACCCCACTGAGGCCGTAATAGCTTAAAACCTGAGAATGACATAATAATAGTCCTTGGGGAAATGTCAACAAAACCTCCACTGAAACTGTACAAACAGATGCTAATTTTTTTCTAACCTGCACCAGATGGCCTGTCAATCAAAGCCGCCCAGCAGAGGGGTTTTTCGAGCTCTCACTATCAGCTGCAACCTGCTTTTTTAAAGTTTAAAAAGCAGGAGTTTAAAAAAACTTCAAATTTTGATAGTTATACAGACAATATCCTTCAAGAAGATTTATGCTTACTCCATCAATTTGTGACTCAAACATCAAAGGGTAAAGCCCTTGTAATAGCCAAAATGGGGGCCAGCATTGTGTGGCATGTCTCCCTCCAGTCGATGCGGCAAACCAATGAAATTTCCTTTCAGGTTGGCGGGACTATAATATCCTACTGGACAGGAGGGGCCATAAAATCCTGGTTGGGGGCTTTTTGAACTCAGTACTAAGTTCCAATGACCCAGGTTTCCCTCCTGTGTCAATCACACATCTGTTGGCAGTGCAGGCAGGACGTCTGCATCCCTGTCCCACCCATAAGTTTGAAAGGTACTCTGTGAAAATCCAGCCCTCAGTGTCAATTCCCAGAAATGCACATTGCAGACTATGCTAGTTATATAGCCAGTAATGTGGAGAATTCAATATTCGGGAGGATGCCATTTTTTACTGCCCAATCAAATGTTTCAGATCGATTCCAGGACCCAAACTACACGATGAGCCTTTTGTAAAATAAAGGTCAACTAATTCCTGTTGAAACCAGTGATGAATTGGTGGTTTAAAAAATGCTTCCTTGTGGAAAGCATGTCCTGATTAGCACAAATTCACTTCACTTTTCCTGCTACACTTTCCTATGGAACACTTTCCAAAAGCTTTCAGCAAGAAAGACCATAATCCATTGGCGCCATAAAAAGTCAGCAAACAGATTTAGTAGTCTTCAACCAGATTAATAAATGACTGACATATCAAAAACTCAGAAAGGAACTGCCTTAACAATGAGTTCAAGAGGTTACAAGTGACTACAGGGCACTTGGCAAGGATCAAAGAGAGCCATCAAGATACACAAAGTGAGGTGCACCTCTTCAGCTCTGATATGTTAAATGGGTGGAAGCATCAGCTGGGGACCTTTCAACACAACAAGGCAGGAAGAAGAGGTAAATTAAATGACAAAATAAAGGAAGGGAAAGCAGGCATCAGGTGCAGAGATGAGTTGCTGCGACTGTGTAGAATAAAGATGCTGACTTAGGTGCAGGTACCAGAGGAGGAAAGGAATACTTGCACAGGCATATTAAATATCTGGCAACAGAGGTCCATGCATGTAACCAAAGAAGCCAGCCTGCAGAAGGCTTCCTCAACTTTTCCAGACTGGAATTAACCAATGTCAATAGGCTCTGGGCACGATTCTTCCAGCCCCGCACCGGGCCGGAGAATTGCCGCCACCGCACCACGCCACCGCGACGCCGGAGCGCGATTCTTCGAGGTGCGGAGAATCAATGCCATTTGCACCGGCCGGGCCACTGATTCACCGGTCCGGATGGGCCGAGCGGCCACGCCAAAAAGCAGAGTCCTGCCAGCACCGTCCACACCTGGTCGCTGCCGGCTGGAACTCAGCACGAAAGGTCGGGGGGGAGGCCTGTGTGGGGGGGAGGGGGGGGGTCTCCATCCCCGGGAGGGGCCTCCGATGGGGTCTGGCCCACGATCGGGGCCGACCGATCGGCGGGCCGGCCTCTCCCCCCGCCCCCCCAGGCCTACTTTGTTGCGCATTCCGGCCCCAGAACCCCCGCGCCATGTTGTGTGTCGGGGCCGGCGGGTTCCGTAAAGCCACCGCGCATGCGTGGGTTGGCGTGTCGCCACTGCGCATGTGCGGGTTGGCGCCGCGCCCAGTGCATGCCAGGAAGTGAGGTTAGAGCGGCGTGAACTACTCCAGCGCCGTAATCACTAGTGCCCACGCCTGTTTCACGCCATTGTGAAACGCGACGGCATTCACGACAGCACAGACACTCTGTCCCGCGATCGGAGAATCACGCCCTCTGTTCTTTTCTGCATTGCCTTAATTCAGATTGCTCCAGGATAGACTGTTGCTCCAGGATATACTGTCTGGATAAAGAAAAAACCCACACACCCCAGTGTGAAGGAGATGAGAGACTTCAATGCACCTGAGAACACTTTTTCCAGCTGGTGTTTATAGTCTTACTTCAACTGGACCAAATATTTGGAGCAAGGAAACTTTTCGAACTTGATTCAAACTGAAACTTAGAAATGAAGCATTTTGGAGTTCCGTCTTTATTGACAAAACAGTTTGACTTTTGATGTTATTTTAAGATATCCCATCCTTACCATCTGAAAGTAGGTACTGCTCCTCACAGACAATTTACAACGGTTACCAGACATTTGTAAATCGAACTACAGTGGCAGCCATGGCTCAGTTGGTGTGCCTCTTGCTTCTGTGTCATAAAGCTATAGGTTCAAGTCTGTTATGGGCCAGGGTTTAGAGAACCCCAAAGTGTATCATGGAGTTCACCTGACCCACAACTTTTAATAGATTGTGGTTATGGGGAGCACAAGGGCCTACTTTATAGGTGTGATGCAACAGAGATCTAAAGTACTTTTAAAGCAAAACCATGTTTATTTATGACTCCAGTTAACACTTTATAAACGCACAGTAAACATCTTAACAACTATCAACACCAATAATCCCCACAGATACAATATTCTATAAGTAACCCTTCATTACTTTCCTAACAACATCCATATGTTAAACCTTTTTTACAGAAAGACAGCAGGTTTAAATTCTCTACAGAAACAGATATTACTTTGAAATCCTCAAATGAGCTGAAGTCAGTCTGTAGCTTGTAGAGAGAGATCATTATACAGCTGCTTGCTTTGCCTGCAGCTATCCAGCTCTCAAAACGAAACTAGAAAAACACTTTAGCTGCCTGCTCAAAAACGAAAGTGAAAGACAGCCAGCCCAGCTCCACCCACACTCTGACATCACTGCAGCTATTTGATAAACACCCATTTCTTAATGGTACATCCACTACAGCTATTTGGTAAACACCCAGTTCTTCAAGGTACTCTCACATGAAAGTACTCAGGAGATTAGTGCACAGAAATCAAAATTGACGCTCCAGTGCAATACTGAGGGAATGCTGCACTGTCAGAGGTGGTGTTTCTAGATGAGACCTTGAACCAAGTGGATGTAAAAGATCCCATGGCGCTATTTTGAAGAAGAGCAGAGGATCTATCTCTGGCATGCTGGCCGATATTTATCCCTCAATCAACATCATTCAAATAGTATTGCATTATTTATGGGAACTTGTTGTGTGAAAATTGGTTGTGTATTTTCTACATTACAGCAGTGATTACACATCTAAAGTGCTGAAATGCCTATGAAGTACATTGAGACATCCTGTGATCATGAATGGTACTATATAAATGTAAATTATTTCTTTCTTGCAGATCTCCTCGAACCCACAAAATGCTAATGGTAGAAGCAAATAGTAGATATGTTGCTAAAAGGTGAAAGTACATAAATTGAGGAAAAGTATAGCATTTGCATTTTAATATTCAAATAAAATAATACCCCAGAAGAGAAACTTAGTTTCAGTTTACCTAAATTAATCAAGTAAGAATCAAAAAGCATGGACGATTTCTCATGAGCAGTAAAGTAGCAAGACCAAATGACGTATAGTCACGTACAACTAGGACAAAAGTCAGTTGTACCGTCAAGGATCCAGTGGGTCAGACATATTTGTCTGCTTGTCAGCTGAATGGCTTCCCAAAGCTATACTCTACAGCTAGCTGATGACAGGGAAGGGGACAGTAGAGGTCAAGATAAACAGTTCAAGGTTAACATGCAGTGAAGCTTTTAAGAAATGTGACATTCATCCAGAAACCTGGGAAAACTCAGCCACTGTCAAGAAATCTGCTGTGAAATGTTAAGCCACATGCTTCAGACAGCAGACTGTAAATAACAAGCATTGTTGTAGAAAAGTCAATCGGCAACAGTTGGCAAACTGATAACAGGGACATGAAATATGTGTGACCGATATGCACTGTACACTAGTCCATAGGGCCACTCCATCAACAACTATTGATTAGGATTCTTCGAAGCTTGTGCGTTGGTTTTTTAACTCTCGATCCCCTGCACTGCCTTTGATTTGCCAAACATTCAGTATTGGAAAAGCAGCAATTTCCTCCATAGATACTGGGAAGACCAATTACACCCATTGGGCGCGATCTGACGGAAAAGCGTCTAAGTGTCATTTTGGTGCCTTTGGGGAAGTGTACCTTGACAGCCATATTGGCATGATTGGGACCCATATCTAACGGCACTTAATGCTGAAACTGAGCCCCCACAAGCCTCTCGCCATTCCTGGCTCACTCGCCCTCTGATTTGTCACACTTGTGCCCCGACTGCTCGCTGCTAACTCGGGGGAGCTTCTTATAAATGCTTCCTCTCCACTCATTCCTAGTCAGCACAGAAGAATGGCAGTGCACAGACCAGCCCCGGGCTTCAGTGATGCCAATCAAATAGGCTAATTGATGCGGTGGATGCAAGATGGGCCAACCTGTTCCCCAAGGGGGTTGGAGGCCCAGCAGCAGGGCCATCAATGCTGCCTGGGACGCAGTGGCAGCTGCAGGTAGTGCGGGCAGCTGGGTGCGTGCGCCCAGTGTTAGAAGAAACTCAATAACCTCCAGTGAGCTGCAAGGATAAGTCACCACCTCTCTCCTGGCATCAGTTCCACCTGCCACCCCACAAATTCTCAAACTGCATCCCCCCCCCACAAATCACTGGCTGACACCATAAGCGGGATTCTCCCTTCTGGGGACTAAGTCCCCACGCCGGCGGGAAAACCGATGCCAACCACTCCGGCGTCAACAGCCCCCGAAAGTGAGGAATTCTCCGAACATTTGGGGGCTAAGTGGACACCGGAGGGGTTGGAGCTGCTCCAGCTGGCACCTAAGGGCAGGCACGAGTTCGTGCATGCGCGGAACGCCCGGCGTGATTCCGCGCATGCGCGCACTGGGCGGCGTATTTCTGCGCATTAGCAGACCGGCCGGCATATTTCCACGCATGCGCGGGGAGTTCTCTTCTCCGCGTCGGCCGCCGGGCAACATGGCAGAGCCCTCCAGGGGCCCGGCACGGAGGAAGAAAGTCCCCCCACGGAACCAGCCCGCCCCGCCCGCAGATCGATAGGCCCCGATCGTGGGCCAGGCCACCGTTGGATCCCCCCCGCGTCTGCACACTTAAGGACTGCCCCTGCAAACTTATCTGCCAGGTCTCGCCGTGCGTGTGGTGAGTAATTCACGCTGGCGGGACTGGCCAAAACTGGGCGGCCGCTCGGCCCATCGGCGAGAATAGGACAGCCGGTGTCGGGGCGGTGGGACGGGATTCGCGCCTCCCCCCAGGGATTCTCCAACCCGGCGGGGGGTCGGAGAATCCTGGCCCATACGTCCGATGTTCGTGCTTGTACATCAGCACCCCTTGTAACCCACCAGCACAACCCCTTCATGTCCAAGTGCGCTGCACTTCACATACCACCTGCCATAGACTACCCCCATCAAGCGTGCAGCTCACAATTCCCGCTCTCTGTCCCCGCAGAAGAAGATAGCCCATAATAGGAGGGAAAGAGACATGACGGGGATGGAGAATGCTCACCCGATATGGGGAACGGGCCCTGGACATCGCGGGTACGACAGAGGAGAGAGCAGTCACCGACTGCGAGGTTGGCCTGCGCCGCAGAGGTGAGGATCCACTGCCCCTTCACCCAGATGAGCAGTCACAGGTGAGTTATTTAAGTCAGACAAAATGATCCTTCCTTCTCCCTGACATCATGTTCATTGAAGGGTCGCCATCTGATGAGGCCAGACCATCGGGGGGTCACCTCCCACCATCCCTCCTGAGAGACCACTATCGATGCGTCACACACCTCTTGAATTTTAAACTGCCCTACATCTCTACCTTTCTCTTCTCTTTTAAGATGTTAAAGTTACCTCTTTGACCAAACATTGGTCACCTGTCTCCTTGCATGGCGTGGTGCCAACCCTTGTTTAATTATGTTCCGATGAAGTGCCGAGGCATGCTTTACTATGTGAAAGGAATGATATAAAGATGAGTTGTTGTCTCCAAAAATATTTCTCTCCTTCCCTCAATGGTGTGCGACTGTTCAGGCGGCCTTGTTGTTCCTTACCTAAGTGCCCACTATTCGCGTGTCAGCCTCAAAAGTAAATGTTGGCAAGTATTCAATCATGGATGAACAGGACAGTGAGCCGATCTTGTTCCTATCTAACATTCACTTCTGGCATTTTGTCACCGGGGAGCAATCCAGAAAAGAGACCCTGAAATGATTATTTATCTTCCTCCCTTATCGAACTGACTGCTGCCTCCCATTGCCCTGATGTCAGGGCAGAGCAAAGAAAGGTCTCAACACTTTTTCAGCTCTCTGTAACTGAATAGCACAGTCCATTTTCTGCACTGATTTATTTAGAAGGAATTAAGAAAGGCACTTGTTCGAACTTCATAGACAACATTGCAGAGCAAGAGCGCTGGAGCTCGGTTCATATGTTAAACTCAGTTCAGAGGGCTTGTAGAGTACCACCTAGTAACTGGCTCTGATGAATTCTGACTCATAACTCAGCACCAGATATGTTTCAATTATTTTCTTTCTTTTAATGATTTTTGTTTGTCATGCATCTTCCCTCCCCTTCCTCCCACTGAGATTGCCTGAAGCTATACAACACTCAGCAGCACATAAGGCTACTGGAAATGAACAGATGATACACAAGCTTTAACAGCTCCTTCATTAATAACACACATTATATGTGGATGTATGTATGTATATGTAGAAGCGCTTACCTCGATAATACATATAACACAAGATTCCCAAAGTCAATGTTATAGGGAGGCTGTAAATTCTCTTATGTAGTTATTTTAAATTGCAATAGCTGCCTGGGAGGGCAGCCATTATTTTTTTAACCATAATTGCAGGAGATAAGGCAGTTATTTTACTGAGGGTGAGATGGGTAAGAAAGACAAGGGAAAATTCAGACACAGTTATAAACCACAGGAATTAAGCTCAAGTGCTTTCTAATAGCCACATGAACCCAGCAATGCGATTATAGCTTTGAATTTATTTCCTAGTACCCAATATATATGATGAAGACAATGTCAGAGAAACCAGGAATGAAGAGCCTATTAGTCCAGTATTGAACTTTTAGAATACTGCCTCTGAACCTGGGACTCCGCATATTGTAATAATTTATACAGGCGTTTGAGTAAATTTCACGCTAACATCATGGGGCTACAAATAGGTCCACGCAGTGTTTGAACAGGGGGATTGTCATGATTCGCAACCTGCATGAGTCTGTTTTGGTGGACATAGGCAGTAGGCAAAATGCACCTCATTTACCTGATTGGAGCATTGGTCAGAGGAGCCGAGTGTTCTATAGGTGGGTGGGTAGCGTGTGCCAATAAAATATGGTGAAGGCAGCCTTCCCTTCTCAAAAACAGTCTACCCCTCTTAAGGGGAAATAACACTGAGTTACATGGGTGCTGTTGAATGCTTTTGCTGTAATTTCAAGCAAAGAAAATAGTACATCTGGCCAGAAAGACAGTGCTCGAGATTCACCGATGTAGCAACAGAAACTATAGTGGTGGTGCAGGTGTGAAGGTTGAGAGAAGCTATGATTCTGTAGGGTACTCGGATGTCCTCGTTGAACACCCCAAGAAGGAGGACAGGAGAGTAGGTAGTCAGAAAGTTAAATTTCCTGGGCGGGATTCTCTGATCCTGAGGCTACGTTTTGACGTCATCGGAAACGCCATCGTGTCAACATGGCCTCAAGATCAGCAATTCTGGCCCCTACAGTAGGCTAGCACGGGGCTAGCTGCTGATCCCGGCGTGAACTGGGTGCCGCAGGGTCTGCGCATGTGCAGTGTCTCCCTTCTCCACGCCGGCCCCGACGCAACATGGCGTAGGGCTAAAGGGGCCGGCGCGGAAGAAAGGAGGCCCTCAGCCCGAGAGGCCGGCCTGCCGATTGGTGGGCCCCGATCGCGGGTCAGACCACAACAGAGGCCCCCCAGGGTCGACCCCCCCTCCCCCCCCCCCCACAGGCCGCCCCCAGACCCTTCCCGTCGAGGTCCCGCTGGCTGAGAGCAGATTAGAACAGCGGCAGCGGGTTTTCTGCTATGGCCGCTCGGCTCATCTCGGGCCAAGAATCGGCGGGGGGGGGGGGGGGGGGGGGGGGGGGGGAGTGGGGGGCTGCGTAGAACGGCCCCGGACCGGCGCTGCGCCGGTGCCAATGCCGCAATTCTCCACTCTGTGGGGAATCCAACCCGCTAATCATATTTAAATGTATACAAATGCTGGTTTTGCATGCTACCGCCGGCACAGGGAGCAAACCTCATTATCGCGACCAGGGAGGGACTGGAGCATGGCACCCAAATTGGCGCCAGGCGTGGACCTCGGTTTTGGGCAGGTGCCCAATTCTCTACCCGATCGCAGTTGCCGTTTGTGGCGTTGTGAGGCAGAGAATTTCACCCATTAAGTTGGATTGGCCACTGTTGAGTTTGGTAGCTTGATCTTTATAGGACCACAATGGGTGATTGTGGGAAAAATAGTGGGAAAAATAGCAACGGCCAATTCACCAGTGCAAGCAAGCACTTAGACAGAAGTCAGCATGAAATGTCATGAGTCTCATGTGTGCTATACCTTTAAGGCAGGAGAGAAGTAATAAAATGACAAAATCCTGCAGTTATAAGGAATCAGGTATGGGTTAGATTTTATTGTCAGCAAGCCAATGGAACCAATACTCAAGACACTGACAGAAAGAATTTCATTAAGGGAATTTGGAAACTTCTTCTGATTTCACGGAATTATCATTGTGGTCAGGGGAGCTGGGACCTCTGAAACAGCCTGAAGATACACGACGATGATGCTCATTGGCCATGTAGAATGCCAGGCTTCATAGGGATGTCTTATAATGGTCACAAAGGGCATTTTGAAACAGTTCATAAGGATTTATTACCTTTGACAATTCACAGAGCTGACCATGCAGGGAGTAACCAGTCCTTGCCTGCCTCAGGTTTTGAACACATCCACAAATAGGTATAAGAAAGGGTGTCTCGTTTTGTCCTTTTCTGTACAGCTGGACATTGGCCATTGTGCCAGAAGTGACACCTTTTCCACCTGATGTCTGATCAGCGCTCCAGGTGTAAACATGTATTGTGAGTATTGTTCAGGGAATGTGTAACCATTTTGGCTCTTGTTTGAATCAAAGTAGAGAGCTAGAGTGGGCGTGCCAGTTTTTCTGGGGTTAAAGTAAAGAGATTAAGGAGCCAGGCTGGGCAGAATGTGGAAGATTCAGCTTTGTGGGTATCATCTCGAAAACTGGAGCTCATAGTTTAATCGCTGCTGAAAAAAGAGATGTGTCAAAGCTTTTCATCTTGCACTCATAAGGACACTATCAGGGGAAAACAACAATTTATCCTGTATGAGAAACGAGTGCTGATTGGTCTGCAAGTGGACTCTGATTGGTAGAGTGTTACCATGATGTTGACTGCCAGTTAACTGCCTGGCACTGTTTGAAATTTAAACCAGGCAACTTGACCTCAATTGGACAATGCGTTGCCTTGGGGAATGAATCAGTGAATGGCTGTCGCTTTGACAAAGAGTCATTGGGCTCAAAACGTCAGCTCTTTTCTCTCCCTACAGATGCTGCCAGACCTGCAGAGATTTTCCAGCATTTTCTCTTTCGTTTCAGCTGGGACATGCTGTTTGATACAATCCACTGGTCATTGGGACATACAGCCTCCACACCGAACATAGCATTGGAATGGAAATTCAAATCTTACTTTAATCATTTGTATGAAAGGCAGAATGTTTTGTTGTCTTGCTAGCTTCACCTGCTGCTCACATTTTTTGATATTTTACCCATCCATGGTAGTCCGATGTAGACTGGACATTTTTCAGGGTCAGAAGTGATGGCCTCCAGCCCATCCATGAGTTTGTATGATATACGACTCTACTGATCTGACCAGGGTAGCTATTATCCATCACAATGTCTTTTCAGCATCAAGCTTGCATGGTGAGTGAAAGACTACGGCCCTTTTCACAAGGTTGCCGATAAGATCAATCTTAGAGCGTGCGGAACTGTAAGAATCCCAACACATGTATTGACCTGTGATGGTAGGCTTGTGGTGGACCATGACAGAGAACTCCCAGCATGGTGGCAGTGGTTAGCACTGCTACCTTGCAGCAGCAGGTTCAATTCCAGCTTCAGGCGACAGTGTGGAGTTTGTACGTTCTCCCGGTGTCTGCGTGGGTTTCCTCTGGGTGCTCCGGTTTCTGTCCACAATCCAAAGATGTGCAGGTTAGGTGGATTGGAGAGGATCAATTACCCCTTAGTGTCCAGGGATGTGCAGGTTAGGTTACGGGTTGTTGGGATAGGGTGGAGTGCTCTTTCAGAGGGTCGGTGCAGACGTGATGGGATGAATGGCCTCCTTCTGCAAAGTTGGGATTCTATGATTGATTCTATGACATTTCTCAACCAGTACATAAAGAAAGGGGAATTAATTTGACTGCTCCATTTCAAAGGTGAGATTGAGTGCAGGATGGAGCTCATTAAAGTGCGTAAGGAAATTATTACACGCAGTTGTAGATTTAAATATAGCAAACATATCATCTACATATCAGAGTATGCAAGGGCCAGAAAGATAGGTGTCATTCCACATGGGTGATAAATCTCTGACCAATCCAAGACCACTTGCCAACCAATCAACACTCTCTCCTCATACAGTATAAATTGTTGTTTTCTCCTTTTTCTGGGAAATGTCTGTGAAGTTCCTGCAAAGTGTCCTGATGAGGGTAAGACAAAGAACTTTGACATGTCTCTTTCTTCAGCAATACTCAAATTCTGTGCGATCACTTCTGTGACAGATAGCGATCTGGATGAAAGGGGCCAGTTTCCCTGTGTTTAGAAAATAAAACATGAACTGGATTGGGGAGAATTTGGATTTTTATGGGGTATTAATGAAATTAAGGCACATTTGAATTGAAAGAAATTAGATAGTTAAGTTTTCTTTTTCATTGATTGTTCCTAAATTATGTCATTCATCTGTTCATCAGTTACCAACAGTACCAGGGCTGGTTTGGCTCAGTTGGCTAGACAGCTGGTTTGTGACGCAGAGCGAGACCAGCAGCACGGGTTCAATTCCCGGACCAGCTCAGGTTATTCATGAAGGCCCCACCTTCTCAATATTGCCGCTCGCCTGAGGTGTGATCCTCAAGTTAAATCACCACCAGTCAGCTCTCCCCCTCAAAGGGGAACAATCTGGGACCATAACTACTTGAGTTATCAGTGCGCTATTCATATTCTTGTGATTGCGAAAAATAGTTCAATAAAATCAGTTTAAAGTTCAAGGTGCTGTAATCCTTTGCCAGCTTCATTATTTATTTCATTCAAGTCTGAATCCTTGTAACAGCTCAAGTGCTACACATCGAGATGCTGCAAGGCAGGTGGAGAGAGTGAGAGAAATTCCTGAATGATGAGGCAGAGTTAGAAAGACAACAAGAAAGAGTGGGAGATGGGCAAAAGCACAGGAGGCGGCAGGTAGGTGAGATTGGGGGGTGGTGCATGAATTGTTAATAGAGTTTCTACAGTAGGTCGCAGGGCCAGGATAACGAGGCAATGCCAGTAGATGGATTGCAGAGCTGAGGGATAATGCAAAGAAGAATAAGAAGAGATTAAAGAAATGACTCATTGAAGATTAAAGGGAGATTTAAATAAACAGACAACATTAATAATAAATAAAATGTAGCTATTTAAAAAGGAAGATGGCAGCGATAGACTTTTGAAACTATATTGCAACTGGTAACAATAACATTGCAAATTGCCTTTGTAATTAATAGCATACTATTCTATCATATCATAGAAATCATAGAAATTTACAACACAGAAGGAGACCATTTGGCCCATCACGCCTGTACCAGCTAAAAGAGCAACTATCCAGTCGAACCTCAGGTTCCTACTTTTGGCCAATAGCCTTTCAGTTTGCAATTCCTCTGTAGATTTTGAATGTAATGAAAGTTTATGCCTCTGCCACCCTTTTTCCAGCATTTCAGCCCCTCACCAATCGCTAGATTACTTTTTTCCTCAACCCCTTTCTGAACCTTCTGTCATTTATTTAAATCCATGCCTCCGGTGAGTGACCTCGACCGAAGGAAATAGGTCTTCTCTTCCCACTCTGTCCCGGCCTCTCATCATTTATCGTGACAATTTTAATTTTCGATGCAATCTTCCCTCAGCCTTCTCTGTTCCAAAGAAAACAACACCGCCGATTAAATCTTTCCTCACAGTTAAAATTGTCCTTACCTGGCAACATCCTGATGAATTCTTTCAGAAGCAGTCACACCCTACCTATAATGAAGCGATCAAAAATCCACACAGGCCAATAGCTGCGATCTGACTCGAGTTTTGCATAGTCCTAGTATAGCTTCCTTCTAAAATTGCATGCTTCAGCGGATAAATTTAAGAACCTTTTAGTGTATGTCTTTACTACCTCAGTTACCTGTTCTGCTACGATCTGAATATTGTCATGAGATGTTACCCTGAGATCATGTCAAACGAAGCAAGATTTGTGAACAGGGAATGTACACCCGAAGCGAGTGTTATAATAATAGAATTGTACTACATTGGGACCATTCAAATCAGGGGCGGGATTCTCCCCTACCCGGAGGGGCGGGGGTCCCGGTGAGATGGGATGGCGTGAACCACTCCGGCGTCGGGCCACCCCAAAGGTGCTGATTTCTCCGCACTTTTAGGGGCCAAGCCCTCACCCTTTAAGGGCTAGGCCCACGCCGGAGTGGTTGCCGTCCCGCCGGATGGCGTGGAAGATCTTTGGCGCCACGCCAGCCGGGGCCGAAGGGACTCCGCCGGCCGGCGGAAGTCCGCGCTTGCGCGGCAGCGTCAGTGGCTGCTGACATCATTCCTGCGCTTGCGCAGGGGGGGGGGGGGGTCACCTACGCGTTGGCCATCGCGGTGACCTACACAGCCGACGCGTAGTAAAAGAGTGCCCCCACTGCACACGCCCGCCCGTGGATCGGTGGGCCCTGATCGCGGGCCAGGCCACCGTGGGGGCACCCCCACGTAGCAGAATAATGTGTAACAATGGGAAAATCCTCCTGTCCTTTTAAGACAACTTTGTCATGATATGCAAACATGCAACCAGTGAACACTCGGAGTGGGACACGGCCGGTGAGCAGTCAGGACGCTCGGGGGTGGCATCACCACAAGCGGGCATGACATAAACACTATCAAAGGGATGAGGCACTCATGCCCTGCCTCTTTCCACAGATGGGCATCTGGAGAGTTAAACAGGGTTGATCAGCAGCATCACACCCCAGCACGTGGCTTGGAGTAAGCTGGTACAGTCAGACTGAATTACTACAGTTAGATTAGCAGAGAGTCGAACTCATTTGAGAACTGCGTTAATAGTTCAATAAACACGTTGAACTCATTTCAGAGTCTGGAGCATCCTTTAGTTAAGACTGCATCAAGTAGCAGCCTGTGTTATCCGAAGCAGCATAACACAACAAACTTAACATCCAATTTTCTGTAAGCAGCTCCATGAGGCACCCGCTGGTCTAGATAAACTTTGAGGAAAGGGAAGAATATTTTCTTAAATGAACAGCTTTGCACTTAACTCAACAGTCAAACAAAAAATGGCCGCAATTGAAGAGCAGCAATATCGGCTCTCAACAATTTTAGCTGGTCCATTATTCCATCAAAATCACCTCCTCTCCCAAATCAATATTCATATTGCTCAGATACAAAACAGAGTGCGCACACTGCTCCTCCTAATTATTCATGAAAGAGCTTCTTGGTTTGCCAACTGGCTCAGATGTGCTGGATCAAAAGCTACAGGATCCAAGAGAATTAACCAATATTGTTTAGGTATTCCGTGCACACCAGTTACAGATGGGATCAAGGCTCAATGTACAATGACTGATAAACTCAATTGCTTCAATTTAAATTACTGGTGTTTCCAGGAGAATGCAATTCTTTCTGAAACATCTTAGGTTATTTATTCTGTACCAGGGAATTTCTGCATGCAGAAAGCCATCTACAAATTATGCTTCCCGAAACACTCAGAACTTTATGTCACTTAATGGAACATGCTTGCCTCTCCCTTGAATAGGAAAACAATATAAAAACAGTTACGGCATCATCCTCACTGGAACATATTCCGAGGTCATGCTGCAAGCAGTTTATATGATAATATGTCAGCTAATATGTGAATAGAATTATATGCAAAAGAAGCCTAACACATCTTTCACTGGGAATAATTTATTGCATTGCAAGTTCAAGAGGTCACCTACTGCCCCGATGGTAGAGTGTAATAAAAACACCGCAAAAAGGTTAGGGTCAAGAAATACACATTGCTTCACCTGGGAATTAATAAGCAATTCAGGAAGGGAAAATGTAAGAGATGGTGTTTCTGATTATCATCAAGCAATGCTGAAATAGCTTCAATTCATGTCAGTAACTAAAGTAATCAGATGTATCAGAACGTCCATATTAAACCAGGCAATCCTGCTATGGGCAACACGGTGGCACTGTGATTAACACTGCTGCCTCACAGCACCAGGGACGTGGCTTTGATTCCATCCTTGGGTAACGGTGTTTAGTTTGCTCGCTCTCCTTTTGTCTGCATGTGTTTCCTTCGGGTGTTCCAGTTTCCTCCCACAGTCCAAAGATGTGCAGGTTAGGTGGATTGGCCATGCTAAATTGTCCCTTGATGTGTAGGTTAGATTGCGGCGTTATGGGGATAGGGCAGGGTGGGTGCAGGAGTGGGCCTAGGCAGAGTGCGTTTTTGAAGGGTCGGAGATGCAGACACGATGGGCTGAATGGCCTCTTTCTATACTGTAGCAATTCTATGATTTCACCCAGAAATCATTGGTGTGGTCGCACTTCGAACACTGGGTGCAATTTACCAGCCTTGTCACCCCCGACCTAGTGGTGCGACAAGGCTGTTGAATCTCATGGGAGGCCACTCGCGAGATTCACGATGCTCAAGGTGTCTCGCGAGATTCAGCGGAACCTCGCGAGAGCTCGCGATCTGGATCTCACCTGCCCTGGGCGAGATCCAGATTAACAGAGTCAAATAAGTCATTAGGCCCATTTATATATGCATGAGTCGATTTCTCCCGGTGCCCGGGTCTTAACGGCCTCCGAAGTGAGGCCTCGACCGTGTGCCATTAAATATTGATCCACATAAATGTGGACCAGGCGCAACAGTACCTGTGGGATGGGATCTCCAGACCTTTGGACATGTTCAGGGACAGGTCAGGGTGGCAATCTGGCTCTCCTGCTGGCATCGGGAAACATTGGCACTGCCAGGATAGAACCTTGGCACTGCCACCCTGGAACTACCAAAGTGCCTATGTGGCACTGCCAGGCTGGCAGGGGCACTGCCAGGGTGTCTGTATGGCATTGACATGGTGCCCAGGTGCCAGGGTGGAACTGCTCAGGGTTTGGACCTGAGGAGGCCATGGCCATGAAAGGGAATAAGAAGGCGCGTATGAAGTGTGGGGCTTGAAGGGTGGTTATGAAGTGGCCTCATAAATGTTGGGGAGGGGTGCAGGGTGGAAGTCCTGAAAGGTGGGGAGGGGTGAGCCTGAAAAGGGGGGCCCCTCAGCGTTCCCATAGTGAGGTGTCCTCACTTTAGAGAGTGGGGGAAGAATGCCCATGTGTGTGGGGAGGGATGAAATTGCCCATGGATGGGTGTGTGGGGGGTCCCTCAAGCTCATTTATTGATTGGAGGGGGGATACCCTTTCAAAATGGCGGCCTGATCTCTTAGGAGCTTGTTTCAATGACGAGTTCAGCTCCCCATAGATGGAAAAAATTCAAAGTTTGGGTTATGCAGGGGAGAAACTCCACAAGGCCCAAATAAATGACTCAGGGTGCGATTCAACTAAATGGGAACAAAGTCCCATGGCAAGCACGTTTAGCCGGGTGTTTCCAAGCGCTCACAGCACTGAGAAACACAAGGCTATCGAACGGCATTCGGGTTAGATAGGGGACCTCAGCGGTGACGTGCGGCCGAGGCCACACATCGCTCTGTCTTCTGCACTGAGGAGCTCTGCTCGCAGGAACTCCTCCGTGTTGCAAGAGATCGGGACAACATTTTTAAATGGCGTTCTGTTATCTGGAACCCCCAACATGTCCCTGAACCCCCCCCCCAAGGCCCAACCCACTATGATGAGGGTGTCCCAGGGTCCCCCACATCCCCCAACACCAATGCAGGGCATCTCCGGCCTGATCGCCACTGTGCGAAAAGTGCCATCTTGGCAGTGCCAACCTAGTACCCTGGCAGTGCCCCAGGCAGCTAGCAGTGCCACCTGGGCACCTTGGCAGTGCCAGGCTGGCACCCAGGTGGCACTGCCAGGTTGCCAGTGATAGGTTGCCCAGGTGGAACCAACAATTCTACACCTTCCTCAAAATAGCCTTCTGAGATACATTATAAGTAATTTGAGTTGAGACATGAAGTATAGAATGCTTGAGAGGAAATAAGTGACTTTGAACCTATGTTTCCCAAAGCTCTACACTACTCGAGAATTCCTTGAATCATTTCATATAATCCCTATAGTGCAAAAGAAGGCCATTTTACCCATCAAGTCTGCCTTATCATAGAATTTACAGTGCAGAAGGAGGCCATTCGGCCCATCGAGTCTGCACCGGCCCTTGGAAAGAGCACCCTACCCAGGCCCACACCTCCACCCTATGCCCATACCTCCACCCTATCTCCATAACCCTACCTCACCATTTGTGGACACTAAGGGCAATTTATAATGGCCAATCCACCTAACCTGCACATCTTTAGCCTGTGGGAGGAAACCGGAGCACCCGGAGGAAACCCATGCAGCCACGTGGAGAACACACAAACTCCTCACAGACAGTGACCCAAGGCCGGAATTTAACCTGGGTCCCTGGCGCTGTGAGGCGGCAGTGCTAAACACTGTGCCACTGTGCTGCCCCGGGTCTATTTTCAACTAATTGAAGGGATCAATTGCTATCACTAGTTCACATTTTCATTATCATGTAGCGAGCAAAATGGTAGAAGGCGATGGCGGTGTTTTTTTTTTCATCTAGTTGGTCATATAAAATATGTTCAGTAATGTTAATCACTATTTGTATGCAAAAAATACAAGTAGTCGGCGTTGCATCTGTTTAATTGGTATAAACCTTAAGCGACAGATTTTCGTATTACAGGACTCTGAATCAGCATTCCAGCAGCAAGTTGCTGCTTACAGGGAAGGCTTGGCAGCAGGGTGAAGCATATGAGCTCTTTGAAAAACTTTGTTGCCTGGCCCTGGTTAGACACAGGGTACAGAAGATTCTTCCAGCATTCCCGCTTTCTGCCAGGCCTCCTCTACATACAAACGACTATCCGGAGGTCTCTGAAGTCCTTCTCCAGGCCCGGCTATTATTATTTGTGTTCTTGATTACTTTGCTGCCATATTTATGTTCACGGATAATTTACCACTGATCCTACCAAACATGGCTGCATCATTGATGATACCAGCTGCTCCTTCTAATTGGAGTGTCTCATGGTACTCATTGGGCTCTTGTCTCTGATGGAAAGCTGTATTACTGACAAAGAGGATTTTGTACCTTTAATCACAAAATAAGGTTTATGTGCTTGGCAAATTTACCATTGCTTATGAATGCCATATACATCCTATTAAAATAAATAATTGTGCTATTTGTAAAAAGGACAACACTGGCTCATTCAGATTCCTGCCTTTTCACACTCCATTTTCTGCAAATCAGTCTTGCTGACAGAATCAACGTCAGTACCGTAAACTTTGCAGTCCTCCAAGGATCAAGCGTTGGTACCTGCTATTTCTTTCCTATCTGCTACCCCACGGCAATGTTGTTTGAAAAGACAATATCAGGTCACACACGAATGGGTGATTATACCCAGCTCTAACCCACCACTCTTCTCTCAGCTTTTACCCTGCATTGCCAGGCTGCTTGTCTGATTTCTCATCAAGTCAAGAATACCTCTAGTTAAATACTGGGAAGACCAAAGCAATTACCTTCATCTCCCAGCATAAACCACATTTCTTAGCCATCCATTATTTTCCATTCTCTCTCTTCCTCTGCCTCAGGCTGCACCAGGACTGAGCATCCTATTTGACTCTGTGTAGAGCTTCTGGTCCTCATCCTTGCCATCGAATAACCCTCATGTACTCCAATCTCCTTATATAATATCACCTGTCTCCAGGCTGTCTGCTGCTGAAATCCTTATCCCGTCCTTTGTTGCCTCCGATTATTTTAATGCACCTTTGGGTAGCCCCCTATCTTTTATCTCCATAGAATTGAGCCCAAAACACTGGCGATTCACACCAAGTCCCTGCATTTCCTGATTTTTATTGGTTCCCTATTTACCCTGTTCACAATCAATTATAAAATTCTCATCCTCATGTTCAAATCCTTACATGGTCTCGCTGCTCCCTATCTCAACAACCCCAGTCAGCCCTACAATCTTCAAGAATGTTGCTTTCCTGCGACTTTGGCCTCCTGTGAAACTATTCCCCACTACTGATAGCCATATCTTCCAGCTGTCTGGACTCTATGGTGTGGGATTACCGCCATAAAGCCCCTCTGCCCTTCTCCATCTTTCGGACATTTCTACGTCTTGAGACAAAGAATTGGCCACCTGCCCGAATATCTCACTGCGTGGCTCATTGTCAATTTCTATCTGATGGCACATCCTGCGAAGCAGCTCAGGACTACAGTAAAGGTGCTATTCAAGCCAAATTTGTTGTTCTCAACCTTTTAAAATTGAATGCCTTCATAGCAAGAAATTCACATTATTTTTATCATGCTTCAGGATTCAGGAAAAATACAACTGAAGAGAGTTGCCGTGAAAATCCAGCTATGGAGCTCCAAAATCTCGCTTCCAAATGTAAGAGAGTGTATGAGATTTGGTTTTAGTTCAGCAGTGAATTCTGTCTCCTTTGCATGCCACAGCAAAGCCATATTAAAACCACTATCACCGACACATAAATGAATAAAAGGCCGATTATTTTGGTTGAAGATTTGTTTTGTGTATAACATGCAGCCCGAGTTTGAGTTAAATGTATATAAACCAGCCAAACTTCACAGCAACTCAAGCTGCATATTACAGTATTGATGGCTCAGCCATGCCTATCTGTTCCTCTCTATTAACTTCCAGCAATAATTATATTAAATGTATCCTGAAATCGATAAGTTATTCATTTACCTCTTAAGTAGATCATTATTAATGAGACATGTTGTGTTATGTTATTGCTGGTAACATAAGCTGCCACTTGATGTAGGATCTGCTGAAAGATGCTCCAGACTCGGAGATAGGTTTAACGTATTTATTGAACGATTAACAATGCTCCTAAATGAGTTCGACTCTACTAATCTGCCTCTAGTAACTCAGTCTATTCTGCTAACTATACAAGCTTGGTCTCGACCATGTGCTAGGGTGTGATGTTGCTGATAATCAACCCTGTCCTGCTCTCTTGGTTTCTGCCGGTGGAAGAGGTCGAGCCTGTGTGCCTTGTCCTTTTTACATGGGTCGTGTAGTGCCCCCTTGTGGTAATGCCACTTCTGGGTGTCCTGATTACCCATTGGTTGTGTCCTGTTCTAATGACCCATTGGTTACGTGTCTGCATGTCATGACATCTCTGGTGCACCCTCTAGTGGTTACTTAGTTGTAGTGTATTTACATTAACCCCTTGTGTATATACAGTGATGCATATCACTACAAGACATATATTGCTAAATTTTAAAAAACTTAATTGAATGCAAAATGTCCATAGCAATCCTCACCATCAATGAATTATATTTAATAGCCTCTATTCTGAGTTTATTTCTGTGCCTGTCAATAGTATGATTTACAACTTGTTGCAGGATAGCACGTTATGCTGGCAACCTGCGGCTGGATTTTATGCACCCCACCCCACCCCCCCTCCACACCAACCCTATCCAGCCTGGCTGAAAATTTACACAGAATGGGGAAGGTGTCAGGCTCAGTGGACACACCTTTCCCCGATGGGTTCCCCCTTTAGCTCTCTCTCCTGGCCAGTAGCATCCAGTCCCCCGCTCTTCTCATCCTTCGTGTAGGGCATTTTACGACAATCGATGATGGTTTTATGGTCATGATTTGACCTTTAATTCCAGATGTTTATTGAATTCAAGTTCCACCATTCACCTGTATCCCCCGAGCATTAGCCTGGTTCTCTGGATTACTGGTCCAGTGACAATACTACTGTGCCACTATCTCCCCGTAACAGGAGGCACATGAGCACTATTCTTCGAATTATGCTGGATCTACAACACAAACCAGGCCAATCAGCGCAAGTGATCAATGCTGTCATTTACGCTCCACGTGATCCTCCTCCCACCCTTTATCGCCTAACCCTAACAGCATAACAGTTCGGACAAAGAGGCTGGACTCAAAACATTAACTCTGTTTCTCACTCCACAGATGCTTCCACCGCGAGTGATTTTTTTCCCAGAATTTCCTATTTTTATTCCGAATAGCATATGATTCTATTTCCTTGTTCCACATGTGCTTATCCAGCTTCCCCTTAACAGCCTTTCAGATAAAGTCCGTAGTTTTCTCAATACCAGTGCTGGACATTTTCAACCCTGGGCAAGATAAATCGTTCTGTTATTGCATGGACATTAACTTGATAGTCTGGATAAAAGCAAATTACTGCGGATGCTGGAATCTGAAACCAAAGAGAAAATGCTGGAAAATCTCAGCAGGTCTGGCAGCATCTGTAGGGAGAGAAAATTGCTAATGTTTTGAGTCCAGGTGACCCTTTGTCAAAGCTAAAAGTCAAAGAAAGTGGGGAATATTTATACTGTGGAGTGGGAATGAAAGAGGAGTCTTGGCCACAGAAACTCAGGGAAACGGGGTACTAGTAGCCACTGAAATCAAGGTGAAAGAGTGCAAATGGCAGTCCCCAGAGAGAACAAAAGGTGTGAAAGACATGTAATCTATTTGCCCTGTCATATGGAAATAGTGCAAGGCTGGACGGAAAATCTAGCCATATATGTGAATGTCCCTGGATTGTTGTCAGTTGTTATATAGTCAGATGCCTTTCTAATTGCATATTATTTAAGTGTAAAATTGTATTAATGTGCAAAGCATTAACGAGGGATCACTTGTAGTCCCATCTTTAGGAGCAGAGTGAAACTGTGGTTATTGATTTTGGTGATGTTGTATTATGTACGGCTACAGGGAATGGTAGTACATTGACAATGTTACTCAATTAGTAAGCCCAAACAACGTTCTGGTGATATGATTTTAAATCCCACCACTGCAGTGGGTGGAATTTAAATTTTATTAACACATCTGGAATAAAATGCTGGCCTCAATATTGACGATTATTATCATAAAAGCCCATCTTTAATGTCCTTTGGGGAAAGAAATCTGCCATCCTTACCTGGTCTGGCCTAACTGCAACTCAAGATCCACAGCAATGTGGCTGGCTCTTAACTGCCCTCTGAAATGGCCCAGCAAGCCACTCAGTTGTATCAAAATGTTACAGGGGAAAAAAGCATGATGGGTGTACTTATGGCACAGGGATTGCTATTTAAGAAGGATCTCATCACCACCTACTGAAGGGTAGTTAGAGATGGGCAATAAATGCCAATGATACTCACATATATGTTTAAATTAATTCCTGTTCTAACCTTCATCACCTGGCTTTCCAAAACAGAACAACTCACGTATGCTCCAGATATCATGTTAATTTAGTGAGGGTTCATTATGCTTTAATTTATCCATCCCCAATGTTTCTTCCCTCCTGAGGGTATTGTTTCCTTGGAAGAGAATTACCGCTTGCCAAGAATGGTTACATTTCATGGTCAAGACATGACTTTTATTGTTGGATAGTGATTTCTCTCAGCTGACATTGTTGTTGAGGCACTGCACTTACAGAATGGATTGGGTTTCCAGCATGAAGTGGTACACACCTATGTTCAGTTCAGGTTCTCCATTCTGAACCTTTTTGCAGTTTTGTCTAAACATGGACAAAAGATGGGCGGCACAATAGCACAGTGGTTAGCATTGTTGCTTCACAGCACCAGGGTCCCAGGTTCGAGTCCCAACTTGGGTCACTGTCTGTGAGGAGTCTGCACGTTCTCCCCGTGTCTGGGGTTTCCTCCAGGTGCTCCGCTTTCCTCCCACAAGTCTCCAAAGACGTGCTGTTAGATGAATTGGACATTCTGAATTCTCATTCGGTGTACCCGAACAGGTGCCGGAGTATGGAGACTAGGGGATTTTCACAGTAACTTTATTGCAGTGTTAATGTAAGCCTATTTGTGACAATAAAGATGATTAAATTAAAAATTAAGAGTTGAATTCCGGAGGTGAGGTCTAAAGTGACTGCCCTTGACATCAAGACAGCATTTGATCAAGTATGGCATCAAGGAACACAAGCAAAATTGAAGTCAATGGAAATCAGAGGTGAAACCCGGCTCTGATTTGCGTCAAAATTACCTAGCATGAATAAATATGATTGTGGTTGTTGGCAGTCAATCATTTCAAACTCAGGACATCATTGCAGGAGTTGCTCAGGACAGTGGCCTTGGCCCAACCATCTTCAGTTTCTGCATTATTGACCTGCTCTCCATCATAAGGTAGAAAGTGAGGATGTTCACTGGGTCCAGTATTATTCAATACCCTTCAGTTACTGAACCTGTCTGTGCCCAGATGCAGCAAGACTTGGACAACATTCTACCTTTGGCGGGTAAGTGACAAGTAACATTAACACCACACAACTGGCCATAACTTTGACATTTTAAAATTCTTTCATGGCCAACAATTATTGCCGATTCTGAATTACCCTTGAGAAGATGATTGTGAGCCACATTCCTGAAACACTGCACTCCATCTGGTGCAGGCAAATGGCGATACCAGAATGATTGTCCACCATCAACAAACTGGGGGGTTGTCATTTAACCAGAATTATATTTGGACAGGCAGAATCAATACTACGGCTACAAGTACAGGTCAAAGGCGGGGAATTCTGCAGTGAATTACGCACCTCCACAAAATGGCAGCAGTTTGTACCATATACAAGATACACAGCAGCAATTCACATTCAACTATTTCGTCCACACCTCTGACCTCCATCACCTAGAAGGACAAGGGCATTAGGAACATGGGAACACCATCAGGTGGATGTTCCCCTCCAAACCACGTACCGTGCTCACTTGAAACCATACCTTGATGGCACTGGCTCCAGATTCTGCTAAATCCTTTCCTAATAGCACTGTCGTGCACCTACATCACATTGACAGCAGCAGTTCAAGAAGGCAGCTCATCACCACCTTCTCAAAGCAAATCATGGGCAATAAATGTTGGCCTTGCCATAGGCAGTCAATTCCTAAGATCAAACAAAGAAATTATAGTAGTCTGTTGCCGAGCCAGCCACCAAGCAATTGATGCAAGTCAGCCTGGTACCATTCGAAGGAGCACTATGCAAACAGATTTTTGCCCTTAACAGTTTGCAAGTATTTACATATCACCAATGTACAATTACTGTTCGGATTGTTTCTTGGTTTGTATCTCTGCGTTAAACTGGTGTGGCCTCTTAGGTTTTCTGCCATTTGTGAAGTTAATTTGGGCAGTCTCAATCCAGTCACCGATGTTGCGTGAATTAACAGCACAAATTATTACTGATGATCCACAAATTTGAAATGTCACACAGGTTTCCGTCGGAGAGCATCGTGTTCACTTAAATAAGCCATCATTATTTTCATTAACTCGGCACTCATTATCTGAGGGAACCAAAAAGCAAAACCAATACCTCATTTTTAATCAGAAATTAAACTTGCGCACATTATCGCCTCCTTTTCAAGGTCTAGACAGGGGTTGAGAATCCTATCTGAAGGATAATGTATATATCGACTTATTACTTGTGTGGGTATTGGAGAGAGGGGAAATGAACTACAGTCATAACATCCATGTAGGCATGCCTTCAGCTTCACTCTTTCCCCCTTCAGGCCTATCCCTGTCATTGATAGCAATTAGCAGAAGTCACCATCTTGACTCAGAAAACTATGCCTTCCAGGAACCTTGGATGGAAGTAATTCAGTACCCTAGCTTACTAGAGCTAAGAAAACTATTTAAATTTAAATGGATCAACTCCCTTGCCTGCAGGTTGTAAAATTATCTTCTGCAGCTTTAAATAGCTTCATTTGACTAATCATTAACCACCAGTCGCAAAACGTATCACTAAGTTTGATGGAACACTCCTCGGGGGATTTGCACCTGCTCATCTGAATGGTAAATGTCAGTCTTGGAATGTTTTGACCACACTTCCCGTCAGTCTTGTGAAATGAATGTTTTTTTCCCCCATTGTGAAATGAATGTGTATTTTTCTCATTGTAAAACAAGTGTGTTTTCTTCCCCTACATCATTGTATGAAAGGACGGGTAGCACGGCAGCGCAGTGGTTAGCACTGCTGCCTCACGCGCCGAGGTCCCAAGTTCGATCCCAGCTCTGGGTCACTGTCTGCGTGGAGTTTGCACATTGTCCCCGTGTTTGCGTGGGTTTCACCCCCACAACCCAAAGATGTGCAGGTAGGTGGATTGGCCATGCTAAACTGCCCCTTCATTGGAAAAACTGAATTGGTCCTCTAAATTCATTTAAAAAAATTAAAAAATAAAAGTTACGAGGAGCCATTGTGGGCATGCCAAATTTCCTTAATTTCCTGAGGACGTATTTACACTGTTGTGCTTTCTTGATTGTAGCGTCACGTGGGTGGACGAGGATAGATTGCTGGTGCTGTTTACATCTAGGAATTTGAAGCTGTCAAGCACCTCCATCTCGGCACCGTTGGTACAGACAGGGGCTTGTATGACACTTTGCTTCCTGAAGTCAATAACCAGCTCCTTAGTTTTACTGACATTGAGGGAGAGATTGTTGTCGTTACACCATGCCATTAGGTTCTCTATCTTCCTCCTGAACACTGACTCGTCGTTGTTTGAGATCTGACCCACTACAGTCATGTCATCAGAAAACTTGTAGATGGAGTTGGAACCGAATTTTGTCACACATTCACGTGCATATAAGGAGCAGAGCAGGGGGCTAAGTGCTCAGCATTGAGGGGCCCCGGTATTGAGGACTATTGTGGAGGAGATGTCATTGTTTATCCTTATTGACTGCGGTCTGTAGGTCAGGAAGTCGAGGATCCAGTTGCAGGGGGAGGAGGCAAGTCCTAGATTTTGGAGTTTGGATACAAGCATGGCTGGGAATATGCAGTTGAAGGTGGAGCTGTAGTCAATGAACAGGAGTCTGGTGGTGGAGTCCTTGTTGTTGAGATGTTCCAGGGATGAGTGTGGGGCCAGGGAGGTAGAATCTGCTGTGGACCAGTTGTGGCGGTATACGAATTGCAGTGGATCAAGGCAATCTGGAAGGTTAGAGTTGATGAGTCTCATAACTAACCTCTCAAAGCACTTCATAATAAGAGATGTCAGGGTCACCGGTCGGTCGCCGTTGAGGCACTTTGCCAAGTCCTTTTTTGGCACCAGTATGGTGGTGGTCTTTTTGACGCAGGTGGGAACCTCGGAACGGAGTAGGGGGAGGTTAAAGATGTCCGTGAACTTACCTTCTAGATGGTCCACACAGGATCTGAGTGCTTGACCGGGAACTCCATCAGGACCCATAGCTTTCCATGAGTTCACGTTCGAGAAGGCCGATCTAACTTCTGAGGCTGTGAAGGTAGGTATGGGTGTGTCCAAGATTGTTTTTTCTTATTCGTTCATGGGATGTGAGCATTGCAGGCTGTGCCAGCTTTATTGTCCACCCCTAATTGTCCTCAAGGGGAAAGTTAAGAGTCAACCACATTGCTGTGGGCCTGGAGTCACATGTAGGCCAGACCAGGTAAGGATGGCAGATTTCCTTTTCTAAAGGACATTAGTGAACGAGATGGGTTTTTACAACAATCGACAATGGTTTCATGGTCATCATTAGAATTTTAATTCCAAATTTTTACGAAATTCAAATGTCACCATCTGCAGGGGTGGGATCCCCAGAGCATTACTCTGAGTCTCTGCTTCACTAGTTCAGTGACAATACCACTACGCCTCCACCTCCCCATATGTTGGGGCAGGTGACATCGGTTCATTGGCTTCCTGCTCGAAATGAGCACAGGAATGTATTGAGTTCATCGGGGAGGGGTGCTCTGTTGCCAGAGGTTCCACTTGGCTTTGCTTTGCAGCCCATTATATTGTTTAAACCTTGCCACACCCGGCGAGAGTTTGTGTTGTTATTCTGGGACTTTATTTAGTCTTCCTAAAGGGGAAGGTGGAGTGAAGAATATTTCACCTTCTTTCTGTACAAGTTGCACAGGTATAATTAATACTCTTTAAGCCTATGGGGTGACGAACACAACACTCATGGCAAAACGATTGCCATGTCTCTAGGAACTGAAGGGAATAATCTCAGACAGTAGTTCCATATCTAGTTATTTAAAACAAAATAGTGGATACCAATGATTGCAGTAATTGTCAAATCCACTAATAAGCAGCAGGAATCATGGGCGGGATTCTCCTGCAATTGGCGGGGCGGCCTCTTCCGGCGCCAAGAGCTGTGTGAACCACTCCTGCATCGGGCCGCCTGGAAGTTGCGGAATTCTCCGCAGTTCTGGGAGCTAGGCCGTCGCTGGAGGGGTTGGCGCTGAAGGGCCTCCGCCGGCTGGTGCAAGTTGGACCTTGCACAGGACTGCTGGTGTGTTCTGCCGCATGCGCAGAACCGCCAGCGTGTTTCCTGTGCATGCACAGGGGGCTTCTTCTCCACGCCGGCCATGGCGGAGCCTTACAGAGGCCGTCACAGAGGGAAAGAGTGCCTCTACGGCACAGGCCTGCCCGCAGTTCGGTGGATCCCGATTGCGGGCCAGGCCACCGTGGGGGCCAGGTCACCGTGCCCCCCCCTCCCCCGAGGACCCTGCTAGACGGCCGACAAGCCAGGTACTGCCAGGATGGAGCAGGTCCATTTCACGCCGCCGGGACTGGCCGGAAACTGGCGGCCGCTCGGGGCCCGTGGGGGGGCGCTGCCAACGGCCTCCAACCGGCACGGTGCCATCCCCACCCCCGCCCAAAAACCGGCGCCAGAGAGTTTGGCAACCGGCGTCTGAGCGGCGGGGTGGGATTCACGCTGCCCCATTGCGATTCTCCGACCTGGCGGGAGGTCGAAGAATCCCACCCCATATTTTCATGTTAACCACATTGTTTTCACCCTGGATACAATTCAACATTCCCATCTCGTCCATTAATACTTGAAGCATGCATTGAGAACTATTTGCACCTCTTTCGCCTTCATGGCGTTGCCTTTCGCAGCCACAGCTTCATGAGACACACCTTATTCTTGCCCAAAAGAGTGATCTGTGGCACCAGATAATATCATAAAATGACATAAAGAATTTTTAAAAAAATATAAATTTAGAGTACCCAATTCATTTCTCCCATTTGAGGGGCAATTCTAGCGTAGCCAATCCACCTAGCCCGCACATCTTTGGGTTGTGGGGGCGAAACCCACACAAACACGGGGAGAATGTGTAAACTCCACACGAACAGTGACCCAGAGCCGGGATCAAACCTGGGACCGCGGCGCCATGAGGCAGCAGGGCTAACCCACTGTGCCACCGTGCTGTCTATAATATGACATAAAGAATTGCAAACAGCTTTAAAGAAAATTTGATAATACCAAAAAAAGGAACTTCTTAGTAAAAAGTACAGAGGAAGCGAGAGACAAGTAAAATCTACTTCCTGTCAACTGGCAACACCCTAATTAATTCCCACAGCTGATCCCTAAACAAGATGAATCTGGTATAAATTAAACTTTCAGGAAAAGCAGTCAGGAACTGTTCTGTTCTGTCACATCTGGTAATTGACCATTAAGATAATAATCAAACAACTGCAGTTAATTAACATTCCATTAATCACACAATCCCAAAATCTCTAATAATGCAAGTTAGAAGCACCTTCTTACCACAGCTAGGAACCCTCCCTGCTATTGGTTCCGATACCGTGGAGATTTTGCACAAAGTAACTCCAACAGCTAGGGAGCAGGTTATTTTTCTTAATTGAAGGATGACTGTTTTGGCGAGAACTCTGCAAACTCTTTGTGATCCACGATTATGAATCCCCCTCCATTCCCACTCCGACCTCTGTCATTTGCCTTGCACTTTGCCCAAATGTCGTTCACGGCAAGCTCGAGGAGTGGTTCATGTTTCTCCTGGGCACCCTGCAACTCTCCATTCTGAATATTGACTTCACATTTCAGCTTCTATTTATCCTTATGTGGAAGTGATTGTGGTTGACGATGTCCACATTTGTTGCCCATCACTAATTGTCTTTGAAAAGTGGGTGTACGCCATCCTTCTAGTTAAATTACACCCACGAGGGTAGGGAGATCCAGCTGCAGTTCCTCCCAATCATGTTAGGATATACCCAAACTAAAAATGTGTGTTCATCAAATAAGGCTCAAGGAAAGTGCTGAACCTTAAGCATTTGTTTCTTCTTTAAGAATTAAACTTAAAATTTCACCTCATCTTTTCACCCTTCATACACATCAGATACATTTTATGTTTCAGAACCTGCAACTGGGGAAGTTTTCAATTTTAATGTTGTTTATATTTAGATTTAACGTCTGTACAAAGAAATAGAAAATGCAGAGGATGTCTGGTTGTGGATAAATGAAACAAAACAATCAAATGTTGTAGTTAATCATGAGCATAATTGCTTTTCTTCCCGCTGTGCCTGAAAATCGGTACACAATGATCAGAGACCACTATAACCAATGCAATTTCTGGACACTCGCAGGAGACTTGCAGGGGTGGGGGTGCATGCTCAGTGTTGTGGATGAGTATTTGTTCCAGTCAAGTACAGATGCATGGTTGAAAAAGATCAAGAACACTTGGGCATTTTGTGGTTGCATATCTGTGAGTTGTGCCCAGAATTTACATGCCTTTGAGTGCAAACATCGAGCAATCTCCAGGGCCAGACGGATGTATCCTAGGCTCTTGAAGGAAGCCAGCCGGCTGGCAGGAAAGGCCTTTGGCGCCACGCCAGCCGGGGCCGAAAGGTCTTCGCCGAGCGACGCGGATCAGCGCATGCACGGGAGCGTCGGCGGCTGCTGACGTCATCCCCGCGCATGCGGAGGGGAGGGGGTCTCTTCCGCCTCTGCCATAGTGAAGACCATGGCGAAGGCGGAAGAAAAAGAGTGCCCCCATGGCACAGGCCCACCCGCGGATTGAAGGGCCCCGATCGCGGGCCAGGCCACTGTGGGGGCACCCCCCGGAGCCAGATCGCCCTGCGCCCACCCAGGACCCCGGAATATGCCCGTGCCGCCTTGTCCCACCGTTCAAAAGGTGGTTTAATCCATGCTGGCAGGACAGGCATTCCAGCAGCAGGACTTCGGCCCATCACGGGCCGGAGAATCGGCGTGGATGGGCCCGCCGACCGGCACGGTGCGATTCCTGCCCCTGCCGACCGGCGCAGCGCGATTCCCACCCCCGCCGAATCTCTGGTGGCGGAGACTTCGGGACACGCCGGGGGCGGGATTCACGCCAGCTCCCGGCGATTCTCCGACCCGGCGTGGGGGTCGGGGAATCCCGCCCCATATCTTATTCATTTAAGAGAAAGTTTTGAGGAAATAACAAGGAGGATTGGTGAGGGTAGTGCCATGGATATTGTCTACATGGATTTCAGTAAGGTGTTTGACAAATTCTCACATGGCAGACTTATCAGAAAACTGAGATCTCATGTGACACAGGGGAACCTGGCAGGTTGGATCCAAAATTGGCTCAGTGACTGGAAACAAAGGGGAATGATCGATGGATGTTTTTGAGAATGGAACCACTAGAGGGCCGGACCAACAGGGGTATAAAAAGCAACCACATTGGGTCTCTCGCTCTCTTGGGTGCACTGTGACCAGGGCAATATCTGTCCCCGTTTGTAAATACTTGTAGTGATTCACGCCCGCAAGACTTCTACCTGCGAGGAGCGGAGCATCGCGGAAAGATGGAGCATGAAGTGTCCATTTAAATGCATGCAAATGCTGGCCTTGCATGCCCCCTCTGGCAGGGTGCACAAACCTTGTTTTTACCACCAACGACCCACTTCACTGGCATGGCAAGCAGTAAGACCAGTAAGTAACAGTTAATGGAACAAATAACCATAGAACTATCGGATAACGGAGCAGAATTAGGCCACTTGACCTATCAAGTCTGCTCCGTCATTCAATCACGACTGATATGTTCCTCATCCCCATTCTCCTGCCTTGTCCCCATATCGCTGATCCCCTTATTAATCAAGATTTGTGCTTGAGGTACTGTTGCTGACAGGGCGACAGACCAAAAGCTGGAATGTAGAATTAGACAGAATAATTATTTATTCGAACATCAGGGGCAAAATTCTCCAGTATCGGCGCGATGTCCGCCGACCGGCGCCAAAAGCGGCGCAAATCAGTCGGGCATCGGCCGCCCCAAAGGTGCGGAATCCTCCGCATCTTGGGGGGCCCAGCCCTAACCTTGAGGGGCTATGCCCACGCCGGACTGATTTCCGCCCTGCCAGCTGGCAGAAAAGGCCTTTGGCGCCCCGCCAGCTGGCGCGGAAATGACATTGCCGGGCGACGCATGCGCAGGAGCGTTAGCAGCCGCTCACGGCATCCCCGCGCATGTGCTGTGAAGGGAATCTCTTCCGCCTCCACCATGGTGGAGACCGTGGCGAAGGCGGAAGGAAAAGAGTGCCCCCACGGTACAGGCCCGCCCGCAGATCGGTGGGCCCCGATCACGGGCCAGGCCACCGAGGGGGCACCCCCCGGGGCCAGATTGCCCCGCGCACCCCCCAGGTCCCGGAGCCCGCCCGCGCTGCCTTGTCCTGCCGGTAAGAGAGGTGGTTTAATCCACGCCGGCGGGACAGGCATCCTAGCAGCTGGACTTCGGCCCATCCAGTCTGGAGAATCGGCGGGGGGTGGCCCGCCAACCGGCGCGGCGCGATTCCCGTCTCCGCCGAATCTCCGGTGCCGGAGAATTTGCCAACCGGCGGGAACGGGATTCACGCCAGCCCCCGGCGATTCTCCGACCCGGCGGGGCGTCGGAGAATCTCGCCCAAGAACTTAAAAACTAGGAGCAGGAGTCAGCAGTTTAGCCTCCTGTGCCTGCTCTACCATTCAATTTGATCATGGCTGATTTCATCATGGCCTCAACTCCGCCATCCTGACGTGGAACGGGATGATGGAACTATTTTGAGAAAGATTGCTTGAGATGTGGGCTGGAATTCTCCATTTGGGAGACTAAGGGCTGGATTCCCCATTGGCCAATGCCGATATTGGGGACCACAATGTGGCGAAGAATCGCGAAATTAGGATCGGCGGGTGCCAATCTGAACGCGATACTCCAAACCCTAGCTAGCATTGGAATCGAGGTCCATGACCATGCGGCAGCGGTCATTTGCATCCATTTAGCAGGCCCAGCACCCGATGCTTTGGCCTTCCGTGATTCTCCAGTCCCTGAGGTCGGGAATTAAGTGGGCACGGATCAATTGTGGTCTCTACCAGCGTGGCCCTAGCGTGGTGGACTTTGAGCAGCGTCAACTGGGTAACACCTGAGGGGAGTTGCCCCCAGAGTCCATTCCAGGGCCACCTTCCCCCCCATAATGTCCTATCTGCCCACCCCTCCTTTACTACACCCCTCTCCCCACACACTCCTCTTGTTGAAGCCCCGATGCTGGTGATGTTGGGGGGTGGGGTGCCTTTACCATCACTTAGAGAACGGGGTGCCCTTTAGAAAAGGCACCCGATCTCTGTGAAGCCGGGATTGCCAGCCAGTTTAATCTCTGCCCCGCTCAGTACCGGTGCAAAACTCACCCACCCTCCCCCCTCCAAAAGAAATTTAAAACATGCGTGGACTGCGATCTGGATCGCACCCAACCATCCTGTGGGAATCGCATCCCGTTTCCCACCAGAGGACACACTTAGAAATTTTTTGTGGGAGAATTCCGCCCAAAGTCGAACCAAAAGAACTTTTTCAATCATCCATGTAAGTGTCCAAACCTGAAAGAAGGTTTAAAGTAAGGAACTTTGGGAGGGTTCATTGCAGTAGGCAATGGACAAGCATTTCGAAGGAAGACTCCAGTCAAACATTCCTGAGGGGTTCCAGAATTATTGAGTACCGAGGAGAGAAGAAACAAAGAGTCAAAAAGCTATTTGTGCAAGCCAGCTGTCCTGTCCAATCTGGACCAGTACGCACCACTTGTCATGGTTGCATGCTTTTGCTGTATAACTAGTAATGCGATATCCCATCTTCCTTTTATTAAAACTCGACATTCCATCATGGTTCCTCATTGATCGAATCCTGATTGATTGATGAAATATGAAATATGAAAATCGCTTATTGTCACAAGTAGGCTTCAAATGAAGTTACTGTGAAAAGCCCCTAGTCGCCACATCCCGGCACCTGTTGGGGGAGGCTGGTACGGGAATGGAACCGTGCTGCTGGCCTGCCTTGGTCTGATTTCAAAGCCAGTAATTTAGCCCAGTGTGCTAAACTGAATTCACTTTCTAACTCAGGTTATCTTCCAAACATTAAAAATCTCACAATACATTAATTCATTCATTCAGGTGTGCTCTACCTGAACCAAGTCCTTAGCTCATAGAATCATGGAATTTATAGTGCAGAAGGAGGCCATTCGGCCCATCGGGTCTGCACTGACTCTTGGAAAGAGCACCCCACTTAAGCCAACACCTCCACCCTACCCCTGTAACCCAATAACCTCACACACACCTTTTTAGACACGAATGGCAATTTATCATTGCCAATCCACCTAACCTGCATATCTTTGGACTGTGGGAGGAAACCGGAGGACCCAGAGGAAACTCATGCAGACACAGTGAGAACGTGCAGACACGGCACAGACAATGACCCAAGCCCGGAATCGAACCTGGGACCTTGGAGCTGTGAAGCAACAGTGCTAACCACTGTGCTACTTGTGCTACCATGCCGCTTCATTCTGAGCCCTTTTCCTTCACAGTTATGTTCAGTGGTGATTTGCCATTGCCTTTCACTCTCAGGTGTAAGGCAAGGGGGCATATCCCAAGTGTTCCTCATTCGGAATGGAAATCAAACTTGTACGTTTGGCATTGTTATGACCCCGGCTGATGTTACTACTGCACAAGTCAAATCCTAGGGTGAAACCTGGTTTAATAGATCCTAACTTTTATTTTTTTTTAGATATGTGGAATGCAGTTTTTGAACAGTCAACATAGTCAGTTCATGAGCTTTTAACGAAAGAATAAAACATATATTAAACAAAAAAGATTAACTATAATACACTATTCCTTCACCCCAACCATATCTTTACAGCTATATACATATTTGTAAGGACAACACAAGTTATCTCTCTTATACTCTCATGTTTACAGTAAGTATACAGTTCATGTAAACCAATCGGCAAACTATGGTCAGACATTCCCCACTCTGAAGCCAAGTGACAAATACCACACAAAAAAAACTTCTACAGGTTTCTCATTAATTCCCACCAGATACTTACCATACTGTGAGCCAACCACTCTTACTGGAACTCTGTCTTACAAATCAGGGTTTCTGTTCCCTGTTCTTGAAGAACATGCCATGGAATATTTCCCCAAACAACGCATTCTCACTGATGTCTTCACCAACGATCCACCTCCACGGTTTCAACCACTCCTTCCAGTATTCTTCTGTCCTGCAGCACCATGTACATTCAAGCTGCCCCTTCCCTGCAGTCACTCAGATACCCTGCAGAACACCATTGCTTCATAGGTCCATTTTAAGGAATCACCAACATTTTGGATCTCTGGCTTCTTGCAAACCCACTTCACTTTCCAAATTCTTTCTGCAGCTTTGCCTTTTTAAAGTCTCTACTCCTCACTTTTAACTTCACTGAACAGAACCTCCCCCCCCACCCCTCAGATTCTTGTTCTTTGTTCCTTTGACTGGAAACTCTTATTGTACATCTCTTTGATTTCAGGACCTTTCGGTTCTCTAGCTAAGGACCTGTTCTCTGCAGTCTCTCTTCATGTCTCTGCTCCAGTAGATTCTTCAAAAACGTCTTTATTTATAAGTTACATTCTTTGAACGAGACTCAATCTGCATTTTTCTGCCTCTTTGGGCCCCTGGTTGGTAGGAAACAGCCCAGTTTTTCTATACCTGTGTTTGCTTTCAAGTTGTAAAAACCTAATTAAAAATGTAGGCAAACTAAGACTGGAGTCTCCTTAACACATAACTGCAGAAATATCAATGAAACTTAATCTTAAAACTGTATTTTATTCTTAACACACATTAATACAAATATAAAATTGCTTAAAAGTATATTTAGCTCCTAACAGTACTATTTTGAACAACACTCTAGCTATTTAATCAACTGAGCTCCTGTACAAAAATATATATTAAAATGTGTGTGTGTATATAAAACCTAATTTTCAAATATCAATACACATATCTTTCATTTCTAAAGAGGAGGAGCATGCACCCAAATTGTGAACAGTCCTTATTGTAGACATCTTACTGTAAATGTCCTTACTGTAAGTCCTTCTTGCTGTGTGCTTCCAGTTCCTTCTACTTTTTCTGTCAAGGACACACAATGGTTGCAGTTTTTTTTTCTCCCAGAAGTTAGGTGAAAGAAAAAGCACTGCCGTCAATTCCGGTGTCAACTTGAATTCGTGCAGGCGCAGCTTGTGATGATAGATCACAATTCGCTTTGTAACCACAGGATCAGGGGAAAAGAAGCAAGGGGACGGAAAGCTAAAGGAAAGGCAACCCTGGGTCACACACCTGTACATTGTCAGTCCCAGTGGCTGATTAAGAGGAAACAGAGATACGAGGCGGGTCACTTGTCTGCTAGAGGACATTAATAATAGGAATGAAAGAGAGAGAGAATAAAATGTGAGAGCAGGTGAAAGAGGAAGACAGTGGCAGAGTCAGAGATAAAACAAAATACATTAAAATTGGATTACAATAATTAAACTTCAGCCATATGGGACACATTCATTGAGCTTAAAAAATGATGATTTGATATTCTAACTCACTACTTTTCATATTATACAAGCCACTTAATGTATTAAAAGAGTGTAATCTATCTGAAAGAGTAATGCAATTGCTCCCTGAAATGTGATTGCAGCACCTGGCCAGTTTCCCTGGAGGCCATGGGAAGAAGATAGATGATGGATGTGCTCTCATTCTTTATTATCAGCACCGGCATCTGTGAATGTCGGGAGATTACCAGAAGCCAGACGCCTTCCTTCTATCAGTACAACCATTCCATCTCATCTCAGAGACTTTGAGAGAATGTCACTTTACTCTACAATCTGTGACTCTGTCAGGATGAATCTCCTCTGAAAAGTCACAGAGCAACTGATCATTACAGGACCTGTTACACTGCTAATTATACTCTTATTAATGAATGTAATTAAACCATTTCTTACTAATTAGATTTTCAGTCAACCATATGGTGTTGCCTGCGGCTCGTGTCGGCAGACTTGGCCTTGTGACTTTGTCAGGATGCAAGAAATACAGTTTCTAACAGGGGCCTTGGCTACGGAGGGACTTCTTGAAGTTCTGCACTTTATAATATTTAAATTATTCCAGACAGGGAACTTCCTTTCAGGCAATACATCACATTAAATTTTTTTTTAAACCCACAAGTTTTCTTTCGGAATATGGAAGGTGCTTACGGCCCAATAAGGCCATCCTATTTTGACACACGGAGCCCACCTGCCTACTATCTCCCAGTATCCCTCAATCCTTGATAACCTATTCATCCTTTCCTACTCCACCAATCATTTTCCTTACTCTCGTTTTTGACCCTTTTACCACAATGAATCATCCGCAAAGATTAACTGGTTATTTTCCTTCGTAAATCTTGAAAACTTCAATTGGATAACTGCAAAACTCTCTTCAAAATTAACCACAAATCCAATTTCTTTCACCTTTCATTGCATTGTGAAAGTCTGATATCCTAAAACATGTGAGCAGTATCTATTTCCGGATGCGAAACATTTGAATTTCAACTGCACAACTTTGTTTCCTTCAAATATCTGCATTTTTCTGGGGGGGGGGGGGGGGGGGGGGGGGGGGGGGTTGGAGGGGAGAAAGGATGATAGGGCGAACACCTAACGATTCTGACACCAGTTTTGATCATGATCTACCAAAGGCTGGGGTGAAAAATTCACCACTGGTGATCTGAACAGTCTAATCCCCATGAACCTACTGCTCGATCACCTCCAGCACTCTTTCCCTCCGTTCTTTCGAAGGAAGTCAGAAGATCACTCGTGGGGTGTAACTCAAGTATTGCCTTGTGAAGGCAGTCAAACACAGACATGTCAATCTATTCGAGCTACCAATCATTAGACTGGCGTTGAAGAGGAGACTGGCATGTATTTGCACTCTAATTCCCAGCGAGATGTATCGAGGTTAGTGCAACTCAGAGCAGTGAAGCGTCACAGGAGACATTTGTGACAAGTTGAATATGCAGACTTGAACTTTCAATGGCACAAAGTCAGACAAGGAACAATAGTTGAAGGTTCGCAAAGCTGGTAAAGTAATGGCAATCTGACTCAATCTTCAAACGCTGCACAGGTATGTCACGGTTTGTTATTAATCTAAAATTAAGACCACATATTGTACATTATTAAAGCAGGAATGCAAGGAATATTGAATTGTGCTGGATATATAATCACACCGGTGAGCACAGAGATGCCTTTGCTGCTATCAGAAACTGAGGACTGAATTTTAATATTCAGAAGTGCATGTGTTTGGGCGAGGTTGCAATTGGGAATCGGTTAAAACCGATGAAATTGGCAATGTTTCAGGCAGCCAGCTCCAACATGCTGTCTTTGACTAACTGTAGCGTATTGGTCTTTGTGAGGGCAATCCCCTAAGGAGAGGCGGGTTGTCAACTTCAATATGTTAATCGCTCAATTACAATGATATGAGCATGGCTTTTGCAATTTAACTGTGGGTCCATGGGTTTCCTGGAACCTGCCAGTGAAGTAAAGGTGAGAACACAGCGGCAATTGAGTGAGAGTTGACAACATGATAGGGGAAAATGCAATAACTATGGAAACCACACAGTTGTTTTCTTGCCCAATTGTGTGAAAGATCCCCCCCCCCCCCCCTCCCCACCTCACCCCCCAGTGCTTGTGTTGAGAATTCTACCTGAGCAGCTTTCGAAGTTTGAACATCTGATCTGCAACTCTAACTGCATGGAGCTCTGGTCTATCAGAACAGGACACACGCTGCTCAGGCAGTTCCTCAGGATCTTAGCTGAAGACCAAGATGACTTGACCCAGCAACCGCATCAGCAGGTGCAGACGTAACAGCAGCAGCTTGCTTTTCTTTGAATGTATTTATATCTATTAATTAAATGTATTTACGTAGTCTTTCACGGATTGTGGGCATTGCTGGCAAGGTCACCATTTGTTGTCTCTCCCGAATTGTCCTTGAACGGAGTGCCTTGCATATTTTATAGGGCCATTAAGGATCAATCACATTGCTGTGGGTCTGGAGTCACATGTAAGTCAGGCCAGGTAAGGATGACAGATTTCCTATCCTAAAGGTGTGGTGGAATTTTAACTCATGCCCCCAGAGGGTTATCCTGTGCCTCTGGATTAGAAATGCACCATTGTCAGGTCAGCTGCTCTGCATGGGAGAGGGAATGAGCAGAGACACACAGCTCATGGGAGGGATTCTCTGTTCCTGGTGGTGTGGGGTGGCTTCTATGGGAAATTCCATTGACAAGCGGCGGGAGTAGAGAATACTGCCACCAGTGAATGACCAAGAAACACGTGGCTGGGGGACCGGAGAATCCAGCCCAGGGTCTTCAGGTAATAGATAAGCTACCCCGACATGTCAGAACACCAATGTCTCAGAAATCTCAGAATCTAGCATGAGGTGGCGGCTGGAATAAGACCTGCTGCAAAGTGCATCTGGTGGCCATGCTTTACCAGTGGCTGTCAAAATCATTTAGAGATACCCTTGAGTGCACCCCAGGCAGGATTATCAGAATGGTACTCTACGCGATGCTGCAAAGTTTGATCTGCTGGAGAGGTAAGGTACAAAGCACAGAGACTCCTCTCATGTTACAGGGGCTGTTTAGCACAGGGCTAAATCGCTGACTTTGAAAGCAGACCAAGGCAGGCCAACAGCACGGTTCAATTCCCGTACCAGCCTCCCCGAACAGGTGCCGGAATGTGGCGACTAGGGGCTTTTCACAGTAACTTCATTTGAAGCCTACTTGTGACAATAAGCGATTTTCATTTTTTGTCATTTCAGGAGACAGTGGAACATGATGCAGCCAATGCAACCACAGTGATGTTCATTACTGCTTGGGATATTACTGCAAGTTTCGCTAAGGTTTCACTCTCCATCAACTTGAACATAGACATGTGAAAGCCATTTTCTTTGGCACCCAACACAATGTTGTCTTGTATAAAAAAATACAAGCATCCAATTCACAGCACATACTTGCTCATGTTAACTTTACGTTTTGAATACTTAATTGGAGGGTGACCCATATATTTTAAGCAGTTGTCGTTTGAAAGTTTGTCCCAAAAGGGATGGCTTTTGTCCTGCATTTTATAGGACAGTCCATGGAGAGTGATTCCGGTAGCCTCCTCAGTGAGTATGAGTGATTAGGTGGGACTAGATAGGAGTGAGTCTGCTAGTAGAGATGACTCAACAAGATAAGTTAAAAATGTTGCTTTTTCAAGACTCCCCCTCCTCCGGCCTCTCACATTCATTAAACACCCACCCCCTGTTCTTATGGTCAGCAACAGCTCCCCCCCCCAAACCCCCAACCCCCCCACACCCTGGGCCAGCAGTCGAAGTCACCTTGAGGAGATTGATCTCAAATGGAACCAGTTGGGCAAGTAAGTTTCACCAGGTTAACTGGTCACATCTGGAATCAACTGGACAGCTCAACTGAAAACAATTTGATTTGCCACGAGGACCAGTCCAAACTCAAGTGGGACTGACATTTACACTGCCTGGGACCAGTTCAATTTTCCATTGACTAATTAGACCCATTGCAACACATTTTAATTCCTGGAAATTGCCATTCATCCCAAGTAAAAAGGCAACTTGCCAAGCATCAACCAAAAAAAGGGCAAGATAGAAAAGTGGTGGAAAGAAATAACTTTTGTGGCTCAAAAATAAAACGAAACTTACGAGCTTACTTTTGAGTAATATAAAAGTGTGCACATCCTTGTGCCAACTATTCATCTTTAAGGTTGACTTGAAACTCTAACTGTATGTTTCTTTTTCCGCTGCTGCCAGACCTGCTGCCCAGCCTTTTCTGCTTTTATCACTTCTGTGCATTGCAACCCCTGTGACTTCACGAGAGTCAGAGACAGGCTACTTGGATCCCAGCTCACCTGATCTTGGCCATTGTTCTCTGGGTCTTGGAGCTCATGAGGGCTCAAGCAGAGGTGATTTCATCTGCACCCTCGACCATCAGGACACAATGGGGAGCAGGAGGGGTACTGAAATGGGTGTGTTGGGGAGAGAGGTTGCTACAGATCAGACGCAGAAGTACTTTGAACAGAATTCCCACTTGTGCGTGCCTTTTCATCATCATCCCCCTCATGGACCACCTTACTTCACTGGCAGCAAAACTAAAGAACATATTGCTACATGTCAGTGGGATGCTGAATGGCCAAGGCTACAGTATTATGTAACCTACTTATGCTGGGATTCAAAGTGTGCACAGTATTAGGGATGTTAGGAATGCATTTATTTGATTGCTACTACCGTTTCACACTGTTGGCCACTCTTTCAATGGATTAAGACATCCATGCAAAGACCTGCAACATCATATCGCTCGTGCTTGAGAGGGTCTCCGCCAATTTCCCGATGCCTGAAATGTACGCTGTCGTGTTATGTTTCTTGACATAGCATAAGCTGCTTCATTGATGTTCACTCTGACAAAAGAAGGTTCAGACTTGGATATAGCTTTAACATATTTATTGAACCGTTAACTATTCTCCTACTTGAGTTTGACTCTCTTGCTAATCTAGCTATAGTAACTCAACTAACTAACCAGTTTGCTCTAATCCATGCGATGGATGTGATGCTTTCCTGATCTGCTCCTGTCTCTCTGAGTGTTGCCTATGGAAAGAGAAAGAGCATGTGTGCCCTGTCCTTTTATACGGGTATCCCCCTTGAGGTCACCTCTGGGTGTGTCTTGAATGCCCATTGGTCGTGTCCTATCTTACTGACCTATTGGTTGAATGTCTGTGTGTCATGATGTCTCTGGTGCTCCCTCTAGTGTTTATTTAGTTCTAGTGTATTTACATTAACCCCTTGTGTATTTACAGTGATGCATATCACCACATACGCCAGTTGCACCTGAGGCCTGTTTAGGGGCACAAAGGTACACATTGTATTCTTCTCTTTGAAGTTTTAGTGTGAGTCATCCTGAAGTCTGTAGAAAAAACAGACAGAAAGCGCACTCAGTAAGCGTTGCGCAGGTCAAAGAGACACAGCCTGAGTGAGTAAGACACATCCAGAGTGGGAATTTGAAACTTGGTAATTTGGTGCAGTGACGTAATTCGGTGCAGAGTGGGAGAAGGTGCTTTTCCCCTACTGTTTTGTTCTCTCTCTTTCTTCGGGCCTAGTTTCGGGAGCCGTTCGCAGGAGGAGGAGCAATCTCTGTGTGAGTATAAAAACCTAACGGTAACTTCCTGTTTACCACTTTTTTTTTTCAAAAGTGACGTCAGAGGGAAGCTATGATCTGATTGGTTGATAGCAAATCTGCCCCAAATCTTAAAAAAACACAGCTAAACTCGTAAACTTAAATTAAACTAATTAATTAATTAGAGATGGCTGATCAGGTGATGTGCTTGAGCTGCTTGATGTGGGAGCTGGCAGATCCCATTGCAAGCTGCAGCGACCACATCTGCAGTAAGTGTTGGCTGCTCGAAGAGCTCCGGCTCAGGGTTAATGAGCTGGAGTCTGAGCTTCAAACACTGAGGCACATCCGGGAGGGGGAGACTTACCTGGACACTGTGTTTCAGGAGGCAGTCACACCTGTCAGAGTAAGTAGTTTAAATCCTGCCAGTGGCCAGGGACAGCAGGGTGTGACTGCAAGTCAGGCAGGTAAAGGGAACCAGCAGTCAGGAACTCAGGAGCCTCAGCCTTGACGCTGTCCAACAGGTACGAGGCACTTGCTCCCTGTGTGTATGGCGAACAGGGCTGCAGGAAGGATGAATCAGCTGACCAAGGCACCATGGTTCAGCAGGCCATTCAAGGGGAGGGAGTAAATAGGCAAGTTGTAGTTGTAGGGGATTCAATTATCAGGGGGATAGATAGTATCCTTTGTGAGCAGGATAAAGAGTCCCGCATGGTATGTTGCCTGCCCGGTGCTAGGGTGCGGGACATCTCTGACCGGCTTGAAAGGATACTGGAGAGGGGGGGTGGAGGATTCAGTTGTTGTGGTCCATGTCGGTACCAACAACATAGGCAAGTCTAGGAAAGAGGACCTGTTTAGAGATTATAAAGAGCTAGGATTCAAATTAAAAAACAATCCTCAAGGGTCATAATCTCTGGATTACTGCCCGAGCCACGTGCAAATTGGCATAGGGAGGCAAGAATAAGGGAAGTTAACACGTGGCTGAAAGAGTGGTGTGGGAAAGAGGGGTTCCTTTTCATGGGACACTGGCATCAGTTTTGGGACAGGGGGGGACCTATACCGTTGGGATGGTCTCCACCTGAACCGAGCTTGGACCAGAGTTCTGGCGAAAAGAGTAAATAGGGTGGTCAATAGGACTTTAAACTAGAGATTGGGGAGGGAAGGGAAAGTCAGGGAACCAAGAGGTGAAGTAATCAGTGGGAAGCATAGCTGCTTAGGAATACAAAAAAGCACGAAAAGACAGAACTCAGGAGAGGTTACGATAGTCCCCATCTCACAAAATATGATACAGTGTATGGAAAGGCTCAGTAAACCAAGGTCCACCACACTAAGAAAACAAAAAGGGACGGTCAATAGAGAATTAAAGGTGCTATATTTAAATGCGCGCAGTGTACGGAACAAGGTAGATGAGCTTGTGGCCCAGATTGTGACTGGCAGGTATGGTGTGGTAGGCGTCACAGAGACGTGGTTGCAGGGGGTTCAGGACTGGCATTTAAACATCCAAGGATTCACAACCTATCGAAAAGACAGAGAGGTGGGCAGAGGGGGTGGGGTTGCCTTGTTAGTTTGGAATGAAATTAAATCAATAGCACTAAACGACATAGGGTCAGATGAAGTGGAGTCTGTGTGGGTAGAGTTGAGGAACCACAAAGGCAAAAAAAACATAATGGGAGTTATGTACAGGCCTCCTAACAGTGGTCAGGACCAGGGGATCAAAATGCACCATGAAATAGAAAGGGCATGTCAGAAAGGCAAGGTCACAGTGATCATGGGGGACTTCAATATGCAGGTGGACTGGGTAAATAATGTTGCCAGTGGACCCAAAGAAAGGGAATTCATTGAATGTTTACAGGAGGGCTTTTTGGAACAGCTTGTGATGGAGCCCACGAGGGGACAGGCCATTCTGGACTTAGTGTTATGTAATGAGCTAGACTTGATTAAAGATCTTAAAGTAAGGGAACACTTAGGAGGCAGTGATCATAATATGGTAGAATTCAGTCTGCAATTTGAAAGAAAGGTAGAATCAGATGTAAAGGTGTTACAGTTAAATAAAGGTAACTACAGGGGCATGAGGGAGGAACTGACGAAAATCGACTGGGAGCAGAGCCTAGTGGGAAAGACAGTAGAACAGCAATGGCAGGAGCTTCTGGGAGTAATTGAGGACACAGTACAGAGGTTCATCCCAAAGAAAAGAAAGGTTATCAGAAGGGGGATTAGGCAGCCATGGCTGACAAAGGAAATCAGGGAATGCATCAAAGCAAAAGAGAAAGCCTATAATGTGGCAAAGAGTAGTGGGATGTCAGAAGATTGGGAAGGCTACAAAAACAAACAGAGGATAACAAAGAGAGAAATAAGGAAAGAGAGGATCAAATATGAAGGTAGGCTAGCCAGTAACATTAGGAATGATAGTAAAAGTTTCTTCAAATACATTAAAAACAAATGGGAGGCAAGAGTTGACATTGGGCCGCTCCAAAATGACGCTGGTAATCTAGTGATGGGAGACAAGGAAATAGCTGAGGAACTAAATAAGTACTTTGCGTCAGTCTTCACAGTAGAAGACATGAGTAATATCCCAACAATTCAGGAGAGTCAGGGGGCAGAGTTGAATATGGTAGCCATCACAAAGGAGAAAGTGCTAGAGAAATTAAGAGGTCTAAAAATTGATAAATCTCCGGGCCCAGATGGGCTACATCCTAGAGTTCTAAAGGAGATAGCTGAAGAAATAGTGGAGGCGTTAGTTATGATCTTTCAAAAGTCACAGGAGTCAGGGAAAGTCCCAGAGGATTGGAAAATCGCTGTTGTAACCCCCCTGTTCAAGAAGGGAACAAGATAAAAGATGGAAAATTATAGGCCAATTAGCCTAACCTCGGTTGTTGGCAAGATTCTAGAATCCATCGTTAAGGATGAGATTTCTAAATTCTTGGAAGTGCAGGGTCAGATTAAGACAAGTCAGCATGGATTTAGTAAGGGGAGGTCGTGCCTGACAAACCTGTTAGAGTTCTTTGAAGAGATAACAAATAGGTTAGACCAAGGAGAGCCAATGGATGTTATTTATCTTGACTTCCAAAAGGCCTTTGATAAGGTGCCTCACGGGAGACTGCTGAGTAAAATAAGGGCCCATGGTATTCGAGGCAAGGTACTAACATGGATTGACAATTGGCTGTCAGGCAGAAGGCAGAGGGTTGAGATAAAAGGTTCTTTTTCGGAATGGCAACCGGTGACGAGTGGTGTCCCGCAGGGTTCAATGTTGTGGCCACAGCTGTTCTCTTTATATATTAACGATCTAGATGACGGGACTGGGGGCATTCTGGCTAAGTTTGCCGATGATACAAAGGTAGGTGGAGGGGCAGGTAGTATTGAGGAGGTGGGGAGGCTGCAGAAAGATTTAGACAGTTTAGGAGAGTGGTCCAAGAAATGGCTGATGAAATTCAACGTGGGCAAGTGCGAGGTCTTGCACTTTGGAAAAAAGAATAGAGGCATGGACTATTTTCTAAACGGTGACAAAATTCATAATGCTGAAGTGCAAAGGGACTTGGGAGTCCTAGCCCAGGATTCTCTAAAGGTAAACTTGCAGGTTGAGTCCGTAATTAAGAAAGCAAATGCAATGTTGTTATTTATCTGAAGAGGCTTGGAATATAAAAGCAGGGATGTACTTCTGAAGCTTTATAAAGCACTAGTTAGGCCCCATTTAGAATACTGTGAGCAATTTTGGGCCCCACACCTCAGGAAGGGCATACTGGCACTGGAGCGGGTCCAGCGGAGATTCACATGGATGATCCAGGAATGGTAGCTCTAACATACGATGAACGTCTGAGGATCCTGGGATTATATTCATTGGAGTTTAGGAGGTTGAGGGGAGATCTAATAGAAACTTACAAGATAATGAATGGCTTAGATAGGGTGGACGTAGGGAAGTTGTTTCCATTAGCAGGGGAGACTAGGACCTGGGGGCACAGCCTTAGAATAAAAGGGAGTCACTTTAGAACAGAAATGAGGAGAAATTTCTTCAGCCAGAGAGCGGTGGGTCTGCGGAATTCATTGCCACAGAGGGCGGTGGAGGCCGGGACGATGAGTGTCTTTAAGACAGAAGTTGATAAATTCTTGATTTCTCGAGGAATTAAGGGTTATGGAGAGAGAGCGGGTAAATGGAGTTGAAATCAGCCATGATTGAATGGTGGAGTGGACTCGATGGGCCGAATGGCTTTACTTCCGCTCCTATGTCTTATGGTCTACATTTGTGTCCAGCCGAACAGTCTGGTGTGTCCTGTGGCCTCTGATGTGGACTCTTTCCTGATTTATTCCCGTATCTACCATCTGTTCTTGATCACTCGTGACGTGTAGGTCACCAAGTGAAAACCCAACTATCAGCCTTTCCAGTTCCATCAAGTATGAATATCTGAGCTGGTACATGTTCTGCCTGAGTGCTGTGACTGCGACTGTGGAAGCATCATTTGGGTTACCAAAATACCAAAAGCAACAGCTCCCAATAATAAATGATCATCTCGCTGCAGTCAGAGACAACCAATATCATAGATGGAGCATTTTGTAAAGGAGTCCAAGTCCAGAGTCATGTAAAGTGGTCATTTTGTTTCCAAGTGGGGTAAAAATGAAGTCACCTTGAAAAGTCACAGAAAGAATTAATAAGGTGAATGTGGAGATGCCTCATGCTGAATCAGGAATAAGGAACCACGAACATCATGATTTACAGTTTCTTGGCGGTAGCGGGAGGGATGGGGCGGGGGTCCAGGGCGGGGTGGGGGTGGGGGGGGGGGGGGGCAGTGCGGGAGGGGGATAACACAGAGATTATCCCCAAATTGTACTTGGAGCTTTGATCCCATTTTGCCAATGTCAAGAAATACTCAAACACCCTTCCAGTCTCTGGAATGTCCAGAACGCAAAATGGGTGTCTAAGGTGACACAATAGAGTAGAATAAAAATCAAGGCCCAAGTATACAGCAAACTCACACCAGTATATTTCCTCTGAGAGTCTTTGAATTTAAGTTTTAACTCACTTAACCATCATTCATACAGATCAGGCACAGCAGGCTTAAAATGCTGCAATCAAGGTAGCTTTTCAATTTTTAAAGTGATTTATACTTTGCCATAAAAATGCATTAACATAAACAGAAAATACACAGCACTTCTCAGTGGGGATTAATTTTAAAAGCTGCTCTAGAAATTGCAATTATAAAACCAGAAACAAATGACAGCAACCTGCATTGCCATAAAATCTCTTCTCAAAGTTGCGACTTTCCCTCAAATATCCAGAGAAGTGCGATTGGAGGATACGTGCATCACAGGGTCTCCGGTTTTGAGTGGGGGTTTGTTGGTCTGAAGGGACGGAGGTAAAAGATTGAGCAAAATAATAAAAACAAAATACTTCAGATGCTGAAAATCAGAAATAAAAAGTTACCACTGCTGCCTCACAGCGCCAGGGACCCAGGTTCGATTCCCACCTCGGGTCACAGTCTGTATGGAGTTTGCACTTTCTCCCCGTATCTGCGTGGGTTTTGTCTGGGTGCTCCGGTTTCCTCCCACAGTCCAAAGACATGTAGGTTAGGTGGAGTGGCCAGGCTAAATTGCTTCTTAGCATCTAATGGGTAGGTGGGGTTACGGGGATAGAGTGAGGGAGTAGGCCTAGGTGGGGTGCTCTTTTGGAGGGTCGGCGCAGGCTGGATGGGCCGAATGGCCTTTGTCTGCACTGTAGGGACTCTATGGATTGTAAGATCCTGGATAAACTCAGCATACCTGGCAGTATCGGTGGAGAGAGAAACAGAGGGCGAGGTTCTCTGGCCTCCCAGTGGCAGGCAGCCCCCCCCCCCATAGGCCGGTGGTGGGATCTTCTGGCCTCGCCGCTGTTAATGTGATTTCACATTGAATTCACCTCACGCTGCCAGCAAACCCATGGCGGGGGTATGCTGTCAGAGGGACTAGAAGATACCCCCGGCATGAATAGCCAGAGTATCTCGCCGAGAGTTAACGTTTCAAGTCCATATAACCCTTTAAATACTTGAAGAGGGATAGAAATGTAATGAACTGTGTATAGTTGTAGAGGGACTGGGGCAGAATGGAAGGTCAGGAAAAGGTCGGAGCTAAGATTGATGAAGATGTCATGGATAAAAGACAAAGAGGGTGTTCATAATAATAATAATCTATATTGTCACAAATAGGCTTACATTAACACTGCAATGAAGTTACTGTCAAAAGCCCGTAGTCACCACATTCCAACATCTGTTTGGGTACACGGAGGGAGAATTCAGAATGTCCAAAGTAACTAACAGCACATCTTTCGGGACTTGTGGGAGGAAACCGGAGCACCCGGAGGAAACCCACGCAGACACAGAGAGAATGTGCAGACTCCGCACAGACAGTTACCCAAGCTGGGAATCAAACCTGGGACCCTGGCGCTCTGAAGCAACAGTGCTAACCACTGTGCTACCGTGCATGTTAATGGTACGATTAAGGACTGAAGAAATGCTAATAGTGGCATAAAGGTAAGATCGCTGAATGTATTCATGGGAGAACAAAGGCCAGTGCTCAGTGAAAGCAAATTGAAAAACCAGGGACAGACTGGGGGAGGGGCAGGGCTATATTCGGGTAAGTCAAGGGAACCAATGAAACAAAAAGGGGCTCAAGATGGAGGGAAAAGTTCACAACGATTGAGCAGACTTCGGATTTTCTAGTCACCCATGCAACTCAAAGCCAAAATCCAGGATTCTTAAAGCCAGACAATTTGGTTTGCACCCATTTTAAGTGGATTGTCTGACTGAAAGGAGGTACAGGCTTATGATGAAGCCCACAGGCGCAATGCCATTTAAAGAGCTGCCTCATCTCTGCCCTCAAGAGTTAATAATTCATGGAACAGACTGCGTTGCTGGAGCTAAACGTGCAGATTCAAAAGGCATCCAAAAAGGAAATGGATATAAGCATAGAAGAAATGAGAAAGATCTGAGGGCTTTTGTACGGTACTCTTGTACTGCAAACTGGAAGAATTGCAGAACCTGGTTCCATTCTTCTTATATTGATGTATTCCAATAGGACTTCAATCACGGAAAGCACAGTCAGAACCTGAAGATTCTGATGCTGTCGTGTACACAAACACAAAACATGACACTTACAGTGTAGCGGATAACAAAAGGAGAAAAATATATTTTCCTCATCCGTGAAAACAAATACATTCACACCAAGAAGCCAGCATTTCTGGGAAGAGAAGAGATAAAAACTGGCATTTCATTCTTCGGGAATGAGAGAAAGTAGTCCCAGTCCCAATAGCTGAATAATTCTGACATCACAAACATGGAAATATGTGAAGCACTGTCGAGCTCCCAGGCCACACATGTTGTGTAAGCTGTTGGGAAAGGATATTTTAGCAAGTGCATAAGCAGCAGACAGATAGCAAATGGAATATTTGATAATACTGGAGTGCTTTTAACCTCATTAGTGTCGCTTCCTATTGGACATCTTAATGGCCTGACATTAATAGGGTTAAATAAAATGATGAAAAAAATTAATTCCTGCTTGCCTATGTAGGTCACACAAGGATACTACACGACTGTTAATTTTAAAAATTACCCCATATAAATTATTGCTGTTAATTAGAATGACACAGAGGAGAGGACCTCATTACTCATTTCTTCTGCATACAGTACAAGTTAGTATCACACTTAGTTTGATTACAGAAGAGCTCTAAAAGAACTCATTAACTTAAATACAAGTATAAGGGGAAGAAAAGGTTGGGGGGGGGGGAGAAGAAGAAAAAATGTCTTGAACCATCGATCATCTTGCACAAATATAGAAACTCGTTTGAACATCAACACCGAGAGCAACATTACCTCCCTTAGGAGACTGGTGTAATTACAATTACTGAAGGCAATGCCTCTTGCTAGCAAGAGCCATTAAAGATGATATTGGGATCAAATCATGAATGCACAACCAAAACTAAAATACTGACACTTTGGGGAATGTTTTAACACCAGGCGGGATGGTTTAGCATAGTGGGCTAAACAGCTGGCTTGTAATGCAAAACAAGGCAGCAGCGCGGGTTCAATTCCCGTACCGGCCTCCCTGAACAGGTGCCGGAACGTGGCAACTAGGGGCTTTTCACAGTAACTTTATTGAAGCCTACTTGTGACAATACGTGATTATTATTATTAAATGTGAGGGAAAGATCAATTTTTTGTTAAATTCTCAAGCATTCAGCTTCATCAGAGATGGGTTGTTGGCAGGTGATAAATTCCTTTTCAGGAGACAGGTGAGTCACTAAAATATTTTGGGAGGTGATGCAGCTCCAAATAAACTCAGTTTGTATTTTCATATTGTGATATACATAAATGATCTGGACGAAGGTATAGGTGGTCTGATTAGCAAGTTTGCAGATGATACTATGATTGGTGGAGTTGCAGATAGCGAGGAGGACTGTCAGAGAATACAGCAAAATATAGATGGATTGGAGAGTTGGGCAGAGAAATGGCAGATGGAGTTCAATCCAGGCAAATGCGAGGTGATGCATTTTGGAAGATCTAATTCAAGAGCGGTCGATACGGTCAATGGAAGAGTCCTGGGGAAAATTGATGGACAGAGAGATCTGGGAGTTCAGGTCCATTGTACCCTGAAGGTGGCAACGTAGGTCGATAGAGTGGTCAAGAAGGCATACAGCATGCTTGCCTTCATCGGATGGGGTATTGAATACAAGAGTCGGCAGGTCATGTTACAGTTGTATAGGACTTTGGTTAGGCCACATTTGGAATACTGCATGCAGTTCTGGTCGCCATATTACCAGAAGGAGGTGGATGCTTTAGAAAGGGTGCAGAGGAGGTTCACCAGGATGTTGCTGGTATGGAGGGTGCTAGCTATGAAGAAAGGTTGAGTAGATTAGGATTGTTTTCGTTGGAAAGACGGAGGTTGAGGGGGGACCTGATTGAGGTCTACAAAATTATGAGAGGTTTGGACAGAGTGGATAGCAACAAGCTTTTTCCAAGAGTGGGGGTGTCAATTACAAGGGGTCACGATTTCAAGGTGAGAGGGGGAAAGTTTAAGGGAGATGTGCGTGGAAGGTTTTTTACGTAGAGGGTGGTGGGTGCCTGGAACGCTTTGCCAGCGGAGGTGGTAGAGGAGGGCACGATAGCATCATTAAAGATGCATCTGGACAGATATATGAACGGGCGGGGAACAGAGGGAAGTAGATCCTTGGAAAATAGAAGACAGGTTTAGATAAAGGATCTAGATCGGCGTAGGCTGGGAGGGCCGAAGGGCCTGTTCCTGTGCTGTAATTTTCTGTGTTCTTTGTTCTATATACATACATCGGGATTTCAGGGTCTCAACATCCAGACAGGCAAAAGCAGGGAAATAGCACCAGATTCAGCAGAGAAAATACCTTTGTTGCACTGCGTGTGAGCCAGGGGGAAGCAGCGGTGTTTTTCCCGAGGCCCAACAAGCCGTCCTCCATGCGACTGGATCCCTGGTGATTGCCCAACTCCCCCTCCCGCTCGCTCTCACAATTGATTTACCCCTGCGACCGATTCGTTCCCCAAACCACCATGTTGTCTGAACCTGGCCCCACGGTGACAATATCCAAATCCATTCCCACACTCCACCAAACATTGCCAGGCTTACCCAAGCTATGCTCACCAGCTGATTATCAGTCCAACTCACAGCCAAGCCTGTCACTCTGTCAATCAAAAGCAAATCTAAGTTCAGCAGGTCGTGTGGAAAACCCTGACTGCTGGGTTCCCAGTCCGAAAACTCCCGGCTCCAAGCAACTCTCTAACAGACCCTGTGTATGCATTTACTTTCCCTATATCTCTCTGTTGTTTTGGTTGGGCAGAAAACCAGCTTATCTGAAGATTTAATTATATTGTCATTTTAATTACATACGATCTACAGCGCAGAAATGGGCCAATGTCCTAACTAAGTTATGCTGGCATTTACGCTCCACATGATTCTTTGGCTTCATCTTAGCGTCATAGCCTTCTACTCCTTTCTCTCTCCTGCGCTTAAAACGTCCCCTTAAATTCCTCTGAAAAGCAAATTGCTTGACGTTTGAGCAGTGCAAAAAAAAATCTGAACCAAATTTAATCATAAAATTCTATAATGTTTCTTTTTACCCAAGAGGCTGAGTTCTCCGGCCCCCCAGCCTCATGGCTTGCCATTCGCTGGCAGCGGGATTCTGTCTTCGTCGCTTGTCAATCGGATTTCCCAGTGAAGCCACCTACCCCACCAGGAAACCCAGGGATGCGGAGACGCTGCCGGCAGGAAAAGAGAATCCCGACGGGCAGAGAATATCAGCACAAAAGATTAATCCTCAGAAATAGAATGCTTAACTGTTAGTGTAGTTAGTACCAGCATCCCACATCCTGAGGCAGATTTTGTCTTTAAGTGATTTGATGCGGTATAAAAGTTTACTCTTTCTGAGTTTGACTTATTTTCCCAATCTCTGAAGTGCACACCCTATTGCTCTACTATGAAACGTTTGCATTTTCCATACCAAGTTGCTTGCGCCACGCCGCTGCAAAGCATAATCCATCTAAACGTGGCAACTTTCCTGAGGGGAGAATTGCTATGTTGTGAGGGATGAAGTGCTATCATTTATTACCATATTCTCCATTGAAAAATCCTTTCCCTTTGACACCAGATTTCAAGGTTCAGGTGTACTTTACAGGTTTCAGTCTAATTATAAACTATTTCCCCACAGGCTGAATTCCTGATTTCAGCCAGGAATCTGGCGTGGGTGCTCAGGAGACCAAGCATTTCTCTCTCCGCAGGCTGAAAGCAAATTGAGGTTACAATGAGCTCAGTACAGTGAAGTTGTGGAAAGAAATTGGGCTCAGTTGAAGATATTCAACTCTTAAAAATGAGTCAATAGAGTATTCCTCAGAAGCATGTATAATAGTAATCAATACTAAAAGGAGGCAGCTTCACTCTAAACCACAACAGTCCTTGTTTTGGAGTACCTTCACGCACTTTTTTTTCAACCTTTGGGGAATGTTGGGGGAAGGCATCCCAAGCTGATTATCACCCTGTTGAACCACAACATGAATGCTTCTTCCATGGCCAACATGTCCTGGAGTTGGACATGAACCTGGAGCTTCTGGTCTGGAGTAGGGATGCTACCACTGGGCTTCAAGACCCCCATCACAACAGCAGTACAAAGTGTTCAAACAAACTAAATAAAACATGAAAATTCATGCCTTCACAGTCACGAACACATACAAGTTAATATTTTTACGTATTGATATTTCTTAAATTCATTTCCCACTGCACTTTCATTGTAATTACTTATATTGACATGTCAAAAGCCTGATATTGTCACAAGTAGGCTTACATGAACAGTGCAATGAAGTTACTGTGAAAAGCCCTTACTCGCCACATTCTGGTGCCTGTTCGGGTACACAGAGGGAGAATTCAGAATGTCCAATTCACCTAACAGCATGTCTTTCGGGACTTGTGGGAGGAAACCGGAGCACCCGGAGGAAACCCACGCAGACACAGGGAGAACGTGCAGACTCTGCACAGACAGTGACCCAAGCTAGGAATCGAACCTGGGACCCTGGCACTGTGAAGCAACACTGCTAACCACTGTGCTACCATGCAGAGTTATTTTTCATATATCAGCTGGATTTGAGTCTGCGTCAGCTTTTGCTACTTTTATTTCCCTGGATATTTGTGGGTTAAACTGCGTCATTTTCAGAAAGACATGTCGCACAGTTATATGGGTGCCTCCCCATATATGCTCTGGGTGGGGGACTTCAATGTCCATCACCAATGTTCTACCATAGACCAAGCTGGCCGGGTCCTAAAGACTGGCAGTGCAACAGGTGGTGAGGGAAACAAAAAGAGGAAATATATATTGGATTGGATTTGTTTACTGTCGAGGTACAGTGAAAAGTATTTTTCTGCGAGCAGCTCAACAGATCATTAAGTACATGAGAAGAAAAGGGAATAAAAGAAAATACATAATAGGGCAACACAACATATACAATGTAACTACGTAAGCACTGGCATCGGATGAAGCATACAGGGTGTAGCGTTAATGAAGTCAGTCCATAAGAGGGTCATTTAGGAGTCTGGTGACAGCGGGGAAGAAGCTGTTTTTGAGTCTGTTCGTGCGTGTTCTTAGACTTCTGTATCTCCTGCCCGATGGAAGAAGTTGGATGAGTGAGTAAGCCGGGTGGGAGGGATCTTTGATTATATTGCCCGCTTTCCCCAGGCAGCGGGAGGTGTAGATGGAGTCAATGGATGGGAGGCAGGTTCGTGTGATGGACTGGGCGTTGTTCCCGACTCACTGAAGTTTCTCGCGGTCTTGGGCTGAGCAGTTGCCATACCAGGCTGTGATGCAGCCAGATAGGATGCTTTCTGTGGTGCATCTGTAAAGGTTGGTAAGAGTCAGTGTGGACATGCCAACAGCTACCTGGGCCTGAAGCTCTGCAATTCCCTCCCTCAGTCTTTCTGCTGGCCCTCTCTTCCTCCTTGTGGTGAATGTATTGATGTAACAATTCACCATGTGCATATCTGTATCACGCTGTTGCCCATGTGGGCTCCACCGATGGACCATTGTAAAGTATTACCTATGATGTAGCATGTTGGGGCCTGTGTGGGCTCTGCCCCTTGAGGGGAGGTATAAAGAGCAGTCGCCCTGTAGGCGGCTCCCACTAACAGATCAGTCGCAGGCAGGCACTGTTATAGTTGATTAAAGCCACTGTTTACTTCAACTCCTGGTTTCATGTGAATTGATGGTCGCATCAATTTAACCAACTACAACGCCACTATGGAATCGGCCCTCAAACCTGACCGACTGGAACTCGTTCCGCAGGCCGTGGAAGCGAAAGAGATTTTTTCGCACTGGCTCCGCTGTTTCAAGGCCTACCTCGCCGCCTCCTCCTCGCCTTCCGTCACCGACGAACAGAAGCTGAATCTCCTCCACGCACGGGTGAGCCATCAAAACTCCGTTCAACTCGAGGAAGCCTCCACCTACGCAGATGCCCTCGCGATGCTAGAGCGCCTCTACATAAGGCCCGTGATCGAGGTATACGCACGGCATCTCCTCACCACTCACCGCCAGCATCCCGGGGAATCGCTGGAAAAGTACCTATGCGACCTCAAAGTCCGTGCACGAAGCTGCAATTACCAGGCCATTACGGCCACTCAACGTATGGACCTCGCCATCCGGGCCACCTACGTGGCTGGAGTCAGGTCCAACTACGTGAAACAGCGCCTACTCAAAAAAGGTACCAAGGACCTGGAAGAGACGGTAAAATTAGCCTCCTCTCTGGAAGTAACGTTCCAAAGCCTTAGCGCGTTCCCGTCCGATCACGCCACCCCCTCGTGGACCCCCGACCAAAGAATACCCCAGGCCTGTGCCACGCGGCTGCCCGCCCACCATGGGGGGCTACCCTGTTATTTCTGCGGCCAGCCTCAACACCCCCGGCAGCGCTGCCCGGCCCAGAATGCAAACTGCACCGACTGCGGGAGAAAAGGACATTTTGCTAAAGTTTGCCTGGCCAGGTCCAAAAACAATAAATCGCAGGCCCGACCCTCAGACTCACAGGCCCGCAGATCCTGCAGTGTGGCAGCGTGTCTGCCGGCTCCGCCTCCCCCCCCCCCCCTCCCGCCCCCGGACGCGTCATCGGCCTCATCCTGTCCGTGGGAGCAGCCATCTTCCAGCCTGCACAGCGTGTGCGACTCACGGGGGCCGCCATCTTGGCCATCCTCGCCCACGCAGCCCACCACGTGCAATTCATGGGGGCCGCCCTCTTGGACGTCATCTTCCTCACCGCCCAACACATGCGACCGACGGGGGCCGCCATCGTGGCCGCCATCTGCTACGCCTCCCGACACGTGCGACCAACGGGGGCAGCCATCTTGGAACCGCCCCAGCACCTCCAACCACGCCGGCTACCCACAACTCAGCGTGGTCACCCTTGACCAGTCGCGACCCAAACATCTCCGGAGCTCTATGATGACTGTCCGGGTAAACGAACACGAAACGCCCAGCCTCTTCGACTCCGGGAGCACAGAGAGCTTCATTCATCCAGACATGGTAAGACGCTGCTCGCTCCCAACCTTCCCGGCGCATCAAACCATCTCCCTCGCCTCCGGGTCACACTCGGTGCTGGTCCGGGGGTGCACTACCGCAACCCTCGCAATACAGGGCGTCGAGTACGCCAGCTTTAAATTATATGTATTCCCCGACCTCTGCGCTCCTCTTCTATTGGGACTGGATTTCCAATGTAACCTCAGGAGCCTAAGCCTGAAGTTCGGCGGGCCCCTACCCCCACTCACCGTATGTAGCCTCGCGACCCTAAAGGTCGACCCTCACCCGCTCTTCGCAAATCTCACCGCCGACTGCAAACCAGTCGCCACCAGACGCAGGCGGTACAGCATCTAGAATAGGACTTTTATCAGGTCCGAGGTCCAGCGACTCTTGCGGGAGCGAGATCATCGAGGCCAGCAATAGCCCCTGGAGAGCCCAGGTGGTGGTCGTCAGGACCGGGGAAAAGAACCGGATGGTTGTAGATTACAGCCAAACCATAAACCGGTACATGCACGTCGATGCGTACCCCCTTCCCCGGATCGCAGACATGGTTAATCAGATCGCGCACTACCGGGTGTTCTCCACAGTGGATCTGAAGTCTGCGTACCATCAGCTCCCAATCCACCCGGGGAACCGCCACTACACGGCTTTTGAGGCAGATGGCCACCTCTTCCACTTCCTCCGGGTCCCCTTTGGCATCGCGAACGGGGTCTCGGTCTTCCAAAGAACGATGGACCGAATGGTGGACCAGTATGGGCTGCGGGCCACATTTCAGTACTCGGATGAGGATTTTAAAATTAAAGTGTTGTCGGATGGCAGAGGCCAATGAAAGTCAGAGAGCACCAGCGTAATGGGTGACTGAGAGGGAGTGTGTTAACCTCTTGTCAGAAAAACAACTTGTCGGTGCAACTCAACTTGCAGAAATGGACCCATGACTAGCATGGTGCAACAATAATAGACTCACCATGGTACAAATCTGACAATGTGGCCAAAATGCAATTTTTGTAGTGTGAAATAGGATTTAACTTATCAGTGAGTTTATATGGAACAGCCTTTGCTGGCTCGCTGTGCGCTGGTGACTTTTATGTATTGAACTGCTTATGAACTAAAGTAAAACATGATTATGAATGTGTGCATATTATATGAAATTTAATAAAGCAGCAACTACTTCCCTAAATGCACTTGGAGACAAAGCCAAAATGTAAGTGGTGGAATTATGCAACTCCAACTGTGTGGCTATAACAACAACCATTAAAACATTTTAAAAATTAATGTGCAGGATGTGGGCGCCGCTGGTTAGGCCGGCATTTATTGCCCATCCCTAATTGCCCTTCAGAAGGTGGTGGTGAGTTGCCTTCTTGAACCGCTGCAGTCCCAACAGTGTTGTTGGGGAGGGAGTTCCAGGATTTTGCCCCAGCGACAGCAAAGGAACGGCAAAAATATATCCAAGTCAAGGTCATGAGTGACTTGGAGGGGAAACTCCACGTGGTGGGGTTCCCAGGTATCTGCTGCTCTTCTCATTCTAGATGGTGGTGATCATGGGTTTGGAAGGTGCTGTCTAAGAAACCTTGGTGAGTTACTGCAGTGCACCTTCTAGATGGTACACTCGGCTGGCACTGTTCGTCAGTGGTGGAGGTGGAGGGTTGAATGGTTTGTGGGAGGGAGAGCAATCAAGCTGGCTGCTTTGTCCTGGATAGTGTCGAGCCTCTTGAGTGTTATTGTAGTTGCACTCATCCAGGAAAGTGGAGAATATTCCATTACATTCCTGACTTGTGCCTTGTAGATGGTGGACAGGCTTTGGGGGGGTCAGGAGATGAGTTACTCCTAGCCTTTGACCTACCCTCGTAGCCACAGTATAAATATGGCTAGTCAAGTTTAGTTTTTGATCAATGGTAACACCCAGGACATTGATTGTGGGGGATTCAGCGATGGTAATGCCATTGAATGTCATGGGGCGATGGTTAGATCCTCTCTTGTAGGAGTTGGCCATTGCCTGGCACTGGTACAAATGTAACTTGCCACTTGTTAGCCCAAGTGTGAATATTGTCCAGGCTTTGCTGCATTTGGACATGGACTGCATAATAATCTGAGGAGTCGCAAATGTGCTGAACATTGTGCAGTCATCCACAAACATCCCCACTTCAGACTTTATGCTGGAAGGAAGGTCACTGATGAAGCAGCTGATGATGGTTCGACCTCGGACACTACCCTGAGGAACTCCTGCAGTGATGTCCTGGAGCTGAGATGATTGACCTCCAACCATTACAACCATTCTCCTTTGTGCCAGGTAGGACTCCATCCAGCGGAGAGTTTCCCCCCTGATTCCCGTTGACTCCAGTTTAGCTAGGGCTCCTTGATGCCAAACCCGGTCAAATGCAGTCACTTTCACCTCACCTCTAGCATTCAGTTCTTTTGTCCATGTTTGAACTAAGGCTGTCATGAGGTCAGGACCTGAGTGACCCAGGCGGAATACAAACTGAGCATTCGTGAGCAGGTTATTGCTGAGTGAGTGCCGTTTGATAGCACTGTTGATGACTCCTTCCATCACTTTGCTGATGAGGGGGGGTTTACTGCTAGGGTGGTAATTGCTGGGTTGGATTTGTCCTGTTTTTTGTATATAGGACACACCTGGGCAATTTGCCACATTGCTAGGTAGATGCCAATGTTGTAGCTGTAGCTTGACTAGGGGTGCAGCAAGTTCTGGAGTACATGTCTCCAGTACTATTGCCAGAATATTGTCAAGGGCCATAGCCTTTGCAGTATCCAGTGCCTTCAGCCATTTCTTGATATCACGTGGAATGAATCGTATTGGCTGAAGACTGACGTCTGTGATGCTGGGGACCTCCGGAGGAGACCGAGATGGATCATCCACTAGGCACTTCTGGCTGATGATTGTTGCGAATGCCTCAGCCTTTCCTTTTGGTGTGCTGAGCTCCTCCATCATTGAGGATGGGGATATTTGTGGCGTCTCCTCTACCAGTGAGTTGTTTAATTGTCCACCATCATTCACGGCTGGATGTGGCTGGACCACAGAGCTTAGATCTGCTGCGTTTGTTGTGGAATCGCTTAGCACTCTCTATTACTTGCTGCTTATGCTGTTTGGCACACAATTAGTCCTGTATTGTAGCTTTACCAGGTTAACGCCTCATTTTTCAGTATGCCTGATGTTGCTCCTGGCATGATCTCCTGTACTCTACATTAAACCAAGGCTGAGAACCTGGCTTGATGGTAATGGTAGAGTGAGGGATATGCCCAGCGATGAGGTTGCAGATTGTGGTTAAATACAATTCTGCTGCTGATGGCCCAGAGAGCCTCGTGGATGTCCAATCTTGAGTTGTTAGATCTGTTCGAAGTCTATCCCATTTAACTCGGTAGTTGTGCCACACAACACGATGGAGGGTTTCCTTAATGTGAAGAAGGGACTTTGTTTCCACAAGCACTGTGTGGTGGTCACTTCTATTGATACTGTCATGGACAGGTACATCTGCAACAAGCAGATTGGTGAGGATGAGGTCAAATGAGGTCGAGAGGTTGATCATGAAGCGCATCACCTCCATACTCCCAGAACGCCTTGATCCACTGCAATTCGCATACCGCTGCAACCGGTCCACATCAGACATCATTTCCCTGGCCCTACACTAATCCCTAAAGCATCTCGAAAACAAGGACTCCTACATTAGACTCCTATTTATTGACTACAGCTCCGCCTTCAACACCATAATCCCAGCCAAGCTCATATCAAAGCTCCAAAACCTAGGAGTTCCCACTCTGCAACTGGATCCTCGATTTTCTGACCAACAGACCACAGTCAGTAAGAATGAACAACAACACCTCCTCCACAATAGTCCTCAACACTGGCGCCCCGCAAGGCTGCCCCCTACTCTACTCCCTGTACATACACGACTACGTGGCAAAACTTGGTTCCAACTCCATCTACAAGTTTGCTGACGATGCGACCATAGTGGGCCGGATCTCGAATAACGATGAGTCCGAATACAGGAGGGAGATAGAGAACCTAGTGGAGTGGTGTAGTGACAACAATCTCTCCCTCAATGCCAGCAAAACTAAAGAGCTGGTAATTGACTTCAGGAAGCAAAGTGCTGTACACACCCCTGTCAGCATCAACAGGGCCGAGGTGGAGATGGTTAGCAGTTTCAATTTCCCAGGGGTGCACATCTCCAAATATCTGTCCTGGTCCACCCACGTCGACGCTACCACCAAGAAAGCACAACAGCGCCTATACCTCCTCAGGAAACTAAGGAAATTCGGCATGTCCACATTGACTCTTACCAACTTTTACAGATGCACCATAGAAAGCATCCTATCGGGATGCTTCACAGCCTGGTATGGCAACTGCTCAGCCCAGGACCGCTTCTTTCCCACTGTTACCAGACTCCTAAACGACCCTCTTATGGACTGACCTAATTAATACTACACCTCTGTATGCTTCACCCGATGCCGGTGTCTATGGGTGGGATTCTCCACTCCTGCGCCGAAGTGGTCGCGCCGTCGTTAACGCCGTCGAGGTTCACGACGGCGCGAAATGGCCCTGATCCAGGCCCTGACAATGGGCCAGGATCAGTGCCAACCCGCGCATGAGTGGTTGCCGTCCTCTCTAAGTCCGCCCCGCAAGATCCGTCTGCCATCTTCTTGCGGGGCGGACTTAGAGAGGACGGCAACCACTCATGCGCGGGTTGGCACCGATCCTGGCCCAGAATGCGGCTGCTGGGAGAACCCGAGCTCTTGTACTCCGCCTTACTGGGTGGAGCCAGTAGGCAGCTGATCCAATCGGGACCCAGCATCTATCCACCAATAGCGTCTCGGCATCACAGCGTACCGTAATACCCCTAATGCATACCACCACATTCACCCCTTGTTAAAAAAGAACCCGGCGGGGGTAGTGGGCCGTATGTTGGTAGGGGTTTACAGAGTCGGTACCTAGGATGCCGCTAACACGGCGGCTATGCACCGATATCAAACTACCAGTACTATTTACAATGCCACTTTTACTGGGCAACTGAATTATTTACAGAGGCATTTCTTGCTTTGTTATACGGATTCAATGAGTAGAATGGGTGCCCTGGTCATCCTCGCCGATCGTCTCAACCCCGGTTGAGGCGCTGGCTCGGGCACCGTCGTCTCTGGGAGCGTAGCGACGCCTCTTCCTGCTCCACTACCCCTAGACCGATCCACCCAGGAATGGGGCGGCTGTGGGGTGCGCCGGTGGGAGGGAAGGGGTAATTGGTGTTGGGGGGGGTGTGTGGTGGGAGCGAGGGGGTGTGTGGAGTTCCGGTGGGCGGCAGGTCCCGCAGGGAGACCGTGTCCTGTCGGCCGTTGGGGTACGCCACGTAGGCGTATTGAGGGTTCGCGTGGAGGAGATGAACCCTCTCGACCAACAGGTCCGATTTGTGCGTCCACACATGTTTTCGGAGCAGGATGGGTCCCGGGGCTGCCAGCCAGGTCGGAAGTGACGTTCCGGAGGAGGACTTGCTAGGAAGACCAGGAGGCATTCGTGAGGTGTTTGATTCGTTGTTGTACAAAGCAGCGACCGGATGGAGTGGAGAACTTCCTGCCAGCGGGAAACTGGGAGACTTGTGGACCGTAGGGCCAACAGGACGGTATTCCAGACCGTTCCGTTCTCCCTCTCTACCTGTCCGTTACCCTGGGGGTTGTAACTGGTCATCCTGCTCGAGGCAATGCCTTTGCTGAGCAGGAATTGACGCAGTTCGCTGCTCATGAAGGAGGACCCCCCTATCGCTATGTATGTAGGCGGGGCAACCGAACAGTGTAAAGATGGTGCAGAGGGCTTTAATGACCTTGGCCGCGGTCATGTCAGGGCAGGGGATGGCAAAAGGGAACCGGGAGTACTCGTCAATCACGTTCAGGAAGTACGTGTTGCGGTCGGTGGAGGGGAGGTGGCCTTTGAAGTCCAGACTGAGGCTCTCAAAGGGACGGGAAGCCTTTATCAGCTGCGCTTTATCTGGCCTGTAGAAATGTGGCTTGCACTCTGCGCAGATTTGGCAGTTCCTGGTCGCTGTCCTGACCTCATCGATGGAGTAGGGCAGGTTGCGGGTCTTTACGAAGCGATAGAACCGAGTGACCCCCGGGTGGTAGAGGTCCTCGTGGAGGGTTTGGAGACGGTCCACTTGTGCGTTGGCATATGTGCTGCGGGATAGGGTACCGGAAGGCTTGTTCAGCTTTCCGGGCGATACAAGATCTCATAGTTATAGGTGGAGAGTTCGATCCTCCACTGCAAGATCTTGTCGTTCTTGATCTTTCCCCGCTGTGCATTGTCGAACATGAAGGCAACCGACCATTGGTCAGTGAGGAGAGTGAATCTCCTGCCGGCCAGGTAATGCCTCCAATATCGCACAGCTTCCACTATGGCCTGGGCCTCCTTTTCCACTGAGGAGTGGCGGATTTCTGAAGCGTGGAGGGTGCGTGAAAAAAAAGCCACGGGTCTGCCCGCTTGGTTGAGGGTGGCCGCCAGAGCTACGTCGGACGCGTCGCTCTCAATTTGGAAGGGGAGGGATTCGTCGATCGTGTGCATCGTGGCCTTTGCGATATCCGCTTTGATGCGGCTGAAGGCCTGGCGGGCCTCTGTCAACAGGGGAAAGACCGTGGACTGGATTAGCGGACGGGCCTTGTCCGCATAGTGGAAGACCCACTGGGCGTAATAAGAGAAAAAGCCCAGACAGCGCTTCAGGGCCTTGGAACAGTTAGGGAGGGGGGAATCCATCAGGGGCCGCATGCGTTCAGGGTCGGAGCCTATAACTCCATTTCGCACTACGTAGCCAAGGATGGCTAGACGGTCAGTGCTAAACACGCATTTTTCCCTGTTGTACGTGAGATTCAGGGCTTTTGCGGTCTGGAGGAATTTTCGAAGGTTGGCGTCATCGTCCTGCTGATCGTGGCCACAGATGGTGACGTTATCGAGGTACGGAAACGTAGCCTGCAAACCGCACCGGTCAACCATTCGGTCCATCTCCCGTTGGAAGACCGAGACTCCGTTAGTGACGCCGAATGGAACCCTTAAGAAATGATAGAGCCGCCCATCTGCTTCAAAGGCAGTGTATTTGCGGTCGCTTGGGCGGATGGGGAGCTGGTGATATGTGGACTTAAGTCCACCGTGGAAAAGACCTTGTACTGTGCAATCCGATTGACCATGTCGGATATGCGGGGGAGAGGGTACGCATCCAGCTGTGTGTACCTATTGATGGTTTGACATTAGTCTATGACCATCCTCTGCTTCTCCCCGGTCTTTACCACCTGAGCTCTCCAGGGACTATTGCTGGCCTGGATTATGCCTTCTCTCAGCAGCCGCTGGTCTTCAGACCGGATAAATGATCGGTTCTGGGCGCTGTACCGTCTGCCCCTAGTGGCGATGGGTTTACAATCTGGGGTGAGGTTCGCAAACAGGGAAGGCGGGTCGACCTTGAGGGTCGCGAGGCCGCAGATAGTGAGTGGGGGTATAGGGCCGCCGAATTGGAACGTTAAACTCTGGAGGTTGCACTGAAAATCCAACCCCAGGAGTGTGGCAGCGCAGAGGTGGGGAAGGACGTAAACCCGGTAGTTCTTGAACTCCCTCCCCTGCACCGTGAGGTTCGCGATGCAGAACCCTTTGATCTCTACAGAATGGGACCCTGCTGCCAGGAAAAACTTTTGATTACTGGGGTGGATCGGAAGAGAACAACGTCTTACCGTATCGGGGTGTATAAAACGCTCCGTGCTCCCAGAGTCGATCAGGCAGGGCGTCTCGTACCCATTGACGAGTACCGTTGTTATTGCCGTTTGGAGCGTTCAGGGCCGCGACTGGTCCAGGGTCACCGAAGCCAGTCGCAGTTGCTGCATCGGGGTGTTTTCTTCAGGCCCCGTGAAGTCGTCCATTCTGGGGTCCTTGGCCGTCAGCCAAGATGGCGGCTTCCACGGGTTGCACACGTTCGGGGGTGGACAAGATGGCGCCGCCCATTGATCGCACGTGGCCGGGGGAGCACAAAATGGCGGCGCCCATCCTTCCCGCATGGAGTCCGGGACCCGAGCTGGCACCACTCCTTCCTCCCGCATGGAGTCCGGGACCCAAGATGGCGGTGCCCGTTGGTCACACATAGACCGTTGGGCGGGGGTGCCAAGGGGGTTGGTCGTAGCGGGGGTCTATGGTGCCCAAGGGGCAGCCGTGCGGTCGGGGGAGTATGGAGTCCGGGACCCAAAATGGCGGCGCCCGTTGGCTGCACATGGATCGTTGGGGGGCGGGGCTTGAGTTTGGGGTCCTGGTTCTCCCCAGTAGATTGCGGCGACCCCCCAGGCCTGGCACACCGTTACAAAGTACCCTTTTTTGCCACACGTTTTGCAGAGTGCTGAGCAGGCCGGGCAGCGCAGCCGGGGGTGTTTCATTTGCCCGCAAAAGTAGCAGCGGGGCACCCTGGGTGGGTTTGGGGTGGGGGGTGCTGGGGGGGGGTCGGTTGTGGCGGGGGTCCACGGTGCCCAAGGGGCAGCTGCGCGGTCGGGGGCATAGGCATAGGCATTCTGTGACACCACATCGAGCGAGGTAGCGAGGGCCCGTGCCTCCTTGAGGCCTAGTGCGTCTCTCTCCAGCAATCGCTGGCGAATTTGGGACGGGAGCATATCTGCTACGAAGGCATCCCGAACTAGTAGTTCCGTATGTTCATTAGCTGAAACCGATGGGCAGTTGTAGTTTCTCCCCAGTATCAACAGCACACTGTAGAATTCGTCCAGCGATTCCCCGGGGATCTGCTGTCTCGTCGCGAGCTGGTGGCGTGCGTAGGCCTGGTTGACGGGCCGAACATAGATTCCCATCAGCATGGCGAGCGCCGACTGGAAATCCTCCGCGTCCTCTATGAAAGTGTAGATTTCCGGGCTCACCCTGGAATGCAGGACTTGCATTTTCTGGTCTGCTGTAGTCACGCAGGTGGCCGTTCGGAGGTTTCCTTCGAAACACGCTAGCAGTGTTTAAAAGTGGCCGCTGAGTTTGTCGCGTGGGGGCTGATTCGCAGACACTCCGGAGTGATTCGGAGCTCCATGTCCTTTAGGTCTGTGTAATAAATTGTAGCACGATCAATCACTCACGAGGAGAGAAGAGATGGAGTCAATCGATGGCTTTATTACGCAGACTTGTTCCCCAGCAGCAGCTGATCCAATCGGGACCCAGCGTCTATCCACCAATAGCCTCTCGGCATCACAGGGTACCGAAATACCCCTAATACATACCACCACAGGGTTTTCGGGGTGGCACAGGGCAGGCATACGAAAGTTGGGGGACCTGTTTGTGGACGGGAAGTTCGCGAGCTTGGGTGAGCTGGAGGAGAAGTGCGGGCTCCCCCCCGGGGAAAACCTTCAGGTACTTACAGGTAAGGGCGTTTGCCAGACGGCAGGTGGTGGAATTCCCACGGCTACTGCCACACACAGTACACACAGCTCTCGGGGGAGTGGGTGGGAGTGGGGAAGATCTCGGAAACTTACCAGGTGATGCAGGAGGAGGAGGAGGCCTCGGTGGTGGAGTTGAAAGGTAAGTGGTAGGAGGTGTTGGGAGAGGAGATCGAAGAGGGGACGTGGGCAGATGCCCCAGGGAGGGTGAACTCTTCCTCTTCATGCGCGAGGCTCAGCCTCATACAGTTTAAGGTGCTGCACAGGGCACACATGACCGGGACAAGGATGAGCAGGTTCTTTGGGGGTGAGGACAGGTGTGTTAGGTGCTTGGGGAGCCCAGCAAATCACACCCATATGTTCTGGGCATGCCCAGCGCTGGAGGAATTTTGGAAGGGCGTAGCGAGGACGGTGTCGAGGGTGGTAGGATCCAGGGTCAAACCGGGCTGGGGGCTCGCAATATTTGGGGTGGCAGACGAGCCGGGAGTGCAGGAGGCGAAAGAGGCCGGAATTCTGGCCTTTGTGTCCCTGGTAGCCCGGCGAAGGATTCTCCTTCAGTGGAAAGATACGAGGCCCCCAAGCGTGGAATCCTGGATCAGCGATATGGCGGGGTTCATTAAATTGGAAAGGGTGAAATTCGCCTTGAGAGGGTCAGTACAAGGGTTCTTTAGGTGGTGGCAACCGTTCTTAGACTTTCTGGCAGAACGATAGACATTGGTCAATGGCAGCAGCAGCTCGGGGGGTGGGGGGGGGGGGTTTACTTTATTTTTGTTTATGTTATTTACACTGGAAGGGTCTGAGGGGGTGTATACACCTGTTGTCTTAAGTCGGGGTGTTAATGTTAATTTATTATTTAGGTACGGGGGGGAGGGGTTTGGGGGGTTGCTTTTTTAGATTGTGTTTTGTACTTAACCCTGTTGGGTTCTTTTTTCTTTCTCATTTTGTTATTGATATTTTATGAAAACCTTTAATAAAAATTATTTTAAAAAAATACATACCACCACAGGGTGGATAAGTGATCCAATTTGATGATTTGAGCACTTGAAATGGAAGGGCCGTAGTGGATGAGGTGAGGTTTTGGAACTTACAAAAAGCCAGGCTCCACTGCTTGTAGCATATTTGGTTTTATGGTCATTGATGGGCTGTATCCAGTCCATGTTTCAAGCCAATGAAAAAAATCTAAATCAATATCAAGTGCTGGCATTAACACAATGGACAGTGGCACATTAGCCCCCTAGTCCACTCCTGTTATGTAAAGACATTTTTAATTTGGAAACACTCCAAATTGACTTAATCAGCAACATTTCCATTGATCTTTAACCTAAATTAGCTGTTGATTTTTACTTAATTAGAAACCAAGTCCCAGCTGCTCCATTCAGTACAATTACTTGTGCATCTTTACAGGACTACAGCTTTGCAATGAGCTGTTGGTCACTGGAACTAGAAAGCAGCAGTCTTTTAATCTCTATGCAAATTATATCTATCTTCCTTCACAACAAAAGCTGCCATTTTTCAAATCACTAACTTGAACAAATTGCAACAGTCCCCTGATTCAGGCAGCGCTTAGAATTGTGCGTACATTAAGTGCCAATCATGGCTCAATGCAAGACTACAGTTGATGGTGAAGGGAGCTGGGTACAGAACTGGACCAACTCTTTAATTTGTTATCAGAAACAGTAGCCTCTGAAAGATTCTGAGCACACTTCTCAATTTTTAAAGATACATGCAGCGGGATTCTCCAACCCCCCCCCCCCCCACCCGGGTTGGAGAATCCCCGGGGGGCGGCGGGATCCAACGCCGGCTGCCGTATTCTCCGGCGCTGTGTTTCGAGCAGGGGCGGGGTTCACGCTACGCCGGTCGGGGACCATTGGCAGCGCCCCCCCCGGCAATTCTCCGGGCCCCGATGGGCCGAGCGGACGTCCGTTTTTGGCCAGTTCCGCTGGCGTGGATTAGACATGGTCCCACACGGCGGAACCTGGCAGGTAAGTCGGCTGGTGCGGTCCTCGGGGGGGGGGATCCGACCCTGGGGGAGGGGGCACACGGTGGCCTGGCCCACAATCGGGGCCCACCGATCTGCGGGCTGGCCTGTGCCGTGGGGGGCTCCTTCCTTCCACGCCGGCCCCTGTAGAGCTTCGCCATGGCAACGTGGCGAAGACAAGCCCCTGCGCATGCACCAGAATACGCCAGCCGGTCTGCACATGCGCGGAACCCCGCTGGCCCTTCAGCGCATGCGCTTACTCGCGCAGTCCCTTCGACACCGGCTGGTGCGGTGCCAAACCGTTCGGCGTCCACCTAGACCTGGATATGCGGAGAATTCCGCACATTCGGGGGCTGTTGATGCCGGAGTGGTTCGTGCCGGTTTTTCCGCCGGCGTGAGGACTTAATCCCCGGAGAGGAGAGTCCCACCCCTATTCTCTAAATCCTGGCCAGGATTATGTCCACATACCTGTCACAGGGGTGTTTCAACAGAAAAGTGGTTTCAAAGGTGTAGACAATGACAGTTTTAATATAGACATTCTGTAACATCTTTCCCATCTTATGACTGCACCTGATAGAATCTTTATAGACTACTGGTATGAAGGTGCCATGGTGGCACAGTGGTTAGCACTGCTGCCTACGGTGCTGAGGACCCGGGTTCGATCATGGCCCCAGGTCACTGTCTGTGTGGGGTTTGCACATTCTCCCTGTGTCTGCATGGGTTCGGCCCCCACAACCCAAAGATGTACAGGTTAGATGGATTGGTCACGCTAAATTGTCCCTGAATTGGAAAAAAATAATAATTGAGTACTCTTAAAAAAAAAAAATTTATATACCACTGGTATAATTCACGTGATCAAACCATGCTTGAAACACAATTAGCACAGTATTTGAGTTGCCTTTCAATTCGCACTTCAATGGACCAAGATTGAATCATTGGTTCTACCAGTGTTAAAATGTTCGGAATTCTACCTCCCAATATATGTGGAGAATTTATACACTAATCACATTAAAATGTTCACTTCTTTTCTGCTAACATTATTTAAATTCCTCAACTTGCACAATTTTGTGTTAATATCCAAAACCTATTCTTGCTCCAAAACCTGGCAATTGTAAGGATATTCACTATCAACAGAATAAATATCACCTCAGCTGTAAGTCGCGTGACCCCATAACATTTCACAAAATTTCCCTTCTCTGCAAGGAGACATGCTGATTCCTGACCCTAATCACTCGCTGTGTAACATAGAGTTTCCTCACATCATTGGTGCTTTCTTTGATGATCACATTTAAATTGGGTCTTCTGGTTTTTGATCTGTCTGACAATGGAAAAATGAGGACGTTCTTCTCTTCTTCTCAAGCAGTTCCTCAGGACTGAGGGTGGCTGATTCCACCCCGGTTTGATGGGTCCTGAGATGGGTAAGTGCAATGTGTGGGGGCAGCACGGTGGCAGAGTGGTTAGCACTGCTGCCTACGGCGCTGAGGTCCCAGTTTCGATCCTGGCCCTGGCTCACTGTCTGTGTGGAGTTTGCACATTCTCCCCGTGTCTGCGTGGGTTTCAGCCCCACAACCCAAAGATGTGCAGGTCAGGTGGATTGGCCATGCAAAATTGCCCCTTAATTGGGAAAAAAATAATTATGTACTTGAAATAATTTTTTTTTTCCAACGTGCAATGTGTGATCTTCAGACCACATGTGAATGGATGGTGCTTGCATGGTTGGATTGATCAGTTGTTGGGGGATTTGTTTGCCCGATCCAATGATTTTACTTTGTCTCTACGTGTTCCCGACAAAGTCTCTCATTTTGATCGGTCTCAAGCCAGGGATTACTATAAGTGGTTTCATTTCTTCACGGATGCTAAAGCGCTTCTGTTGTCCTCCTGGGAGCCTCCAGCCACAACTGGGTTCCAATTAGAACAGTTACTATTGTGGCAGACATGTGAACTACATATCCTGCCCAATAGTGCTGGATTTGACTGATTAGTATCTCAATGCTGGGCATTTTGGCAGAGAGGGGAGGGCTATCTGGATCCAGTATGTGAATCACAATTACATTTACTAGCACGTAGTCTATGAACCATCATGGAGACACTTCACTCTTGTGGTTCAAGTAATCTTACAAACCACTCTGAAGCATTACTATTTCTATTCTTAGAAATTGGTTTTCGCTGCAAAGCAGTCACTGCAGCATTGGGAAATGTGAATAATATTTTGGAATAGCTCAGGAACTCATCAAACTTTAGCCACAACAAATTCTGACTGGAAAGTTCAACAAGCAGCGAGAGAAAGCTCACACATACCAGTAATAAGGAGATAAGAATGCAGAAATTAATTGACTTGAAATGATTGGATCTGCATTTGGATGTTATGTTTACCTGCAGTTTAAAGATTCTGCTGACCTTGAAAGAAGAAATAACGTGTATTTCAACAGCATTTAACTCTAGTTCCGCAACTTCTTGACATAAATCATCTGAGCCAATAACGTAGTAGGTCTCAGGAGGCATATTAGCCTTTTGAAATGTTTACAGTACAGCAAGGGCATCATAATAAAATCTTTAAAAGGAGAAATCCTTTCTATAAGTTAGCTGGAATTACAATATCATGGGAGCTGGTTAGTGTCTCCTTAAGGTTATAAAATAGGGTGTCATGGAGAAACAAAAGACGGTAATTTAAGAACAGTCTGAATATCTATTATCAAAATCTAGAAGAGATAACATACAGATCAATGGAGACTCAAATCACATTTACTGATTTATTTGTAACAGAATTCTTACCATGAAATCAAAGTACAAATATCAGAAAAGATGGTATGTAGTGATACGACATGATTTTACTGATGATAAAGAAATAAAAAAGGACAGGAGAGAATGGAATGATATAGAATTTTTCAAGCGAGGACATGTGATTGTTGATTGCGCTGTGATGTTTTCACTGCTTCTATTATAGATTGTAGAGACTCAGTGTCCCCAAGTGGAAAGCTAAGGTTGATGGGGCAGATATAGATCTCAGAGATCAGATGCGGCCTCCTTCAATTAGTACCATGGGACAACTGTCAGTGCAAGTGGTGTCAGGTCAGTCAGTGCAGCAGAAAATCATAGCATCGTTGATTTAAGTTAAGGGGTGGGAAGATTAGAAGGGATGTGAAGATCAGAGGGTGATTGATATCTGGAACTCACTGCCTGCAAGGGTGGTAGAGGCAGGAACCCTCACAACACTTAAGAAGTGTTTAGATGAGCACCTGAAATGCCACAGCACGCAATGCTACGGACCAAGTGTTGGAAAATGGGATTCGAGTAGATAGCTGCTTGATGGCTGGCGGGAACTCAATGGGCCAAAGGGCCTCTTTACATGCTGTTAAAGCTCCATGGGCTCGATTCAGCTAAATGGGAACGAAGTCCCATCGCGAGTGCATTTAGCCGCGTATTTCCCGGTGCTTGCAGCACTGAGAAACACATGGCTGCACAACGCGACTTGCGTTGTATAAGGGACCACAGCGGGAACGCACTGCCGAGACAGCCCATAGCCCCGTTTTGTAGACTCCGAAGCTCCGCTCGCTGGAATTCCCCAGTGTAGCTAGAGATTGGGTTGCCATTTTAAAATTGTGTCCCAATCACCGAGGCCCCCGAAGTGATCCCCGACCCCCCAGCCTGAACGCACTGTGGGAAGCTGCCCGAACGCACAGTGGGAGGGTCCCGTCCCACCCCCCGCACACATGCAGGGCACCTCTGGCCTGATCATGCGCATGCAAAATATGCCAGCTTGGCACTTTGGCAATGCCAACCTGACATAAGAACATAAGAACAAGGAGCAGGAGTAGGCTATCTGGCCCCTCGAGCCTGCTCCACCATTCAATGAGATCAGGGCTGATCTTTTGTGGACTCAGCTCCACTTTCCGGCCCGAACACCATAACCCTTAATCCCTTTATTCTTCAAAAAACTATCTATCTTTATCTTAAAAACATTTAATGAAGGAGCCTCTACTGCTTCACTGGGCAAGGAATTCCATAGATTCACAACCCTTTGGTGAAGAAGTTCCTCCTAAACTCAGTCCTAAATCTACTTCCCCTTATTTTGAGGCTATGCCCCCTAGTTCTGCTTTCACCCGCCAGTGGAAACAACCTGCCCACATCTATCCTATCTATTCCCTTCATAATCTTATATGTTTCTATAAGATCCCCCCTCATCCTTCTAAATTCCAATGAGTACAGTGCCAGTCTACTCAACCTCTCCTCATAATCCAACCTCTTGAGCTCTGGGATTAACCTAGTGAATCTCCTCTGCACACCCTCCAGTGCCAGTACGTCCTTTCTCAAGTAAGGAGACCAAAACTGAACACAATACTCCAGGTGTGGCCTCACGAACACCTTATACAATTGCAGCAGAACCTCCCTAGTCTGAAACTCCATCCCTCTAGCAATGAAGGACAACATTCCATTTGCCTTCTTGATCACCTGTTGCACCTGTAAACCAACTTTTTGCGACTCATGCACTAGCACACCCAGGTCTCTCTGCACAGCAGCATGTTTTAATATTTTATCATTTAAATAATAATCCCTTTTGCTGTTATTCCTACCAAAATGGATAACCTCACATTTGTCAACATTGTATTCCATCTGCCAGACCCTAGCCCATTCACTTAGCCTATCCAAATCCCTCTGCAGACTTCCAGTATCCTCTGCACTTTTTGCTTTACCACTTATCTTAGTGTCGTCTGCAAACTTGGACACATTGCCCTTGGTCCCCAACTCCAAATCATCTATGTAAATTGTGAACAGTTGTGGGCCCAACACTGATCCCTGAGGGACACCACTAGCTACTGATTGCCAACCAGAGAAACACCCATTAATCCCCACTCTTTGCTTTCTATTAATTAACCAATCCTCTATCCATGCTACTACTTTCCCCTTAATGCCATACATCTTTTTCTTATGCAGCAACCTTTTGTGTGGCAACTTGTCAAAGGCTTTCTGGAAATCCAGATATACCACATCCATTGGCTCCCCGTTATCTCCCGCACTGTTAATGTCCTCAAAATATTCCACGAAATTAGTTAGGCACGACCTTCCCTTTATGAACCCATGCTGCATCTGCCCAATGGGACAATTTCCATCCTGATGCCTCGCTATTTCTTCCTTGATGATAGATTCCAGCATCTTCCCTACTACCGAAGTTAAGCTCACTGGCCTATAATTACCCGCTTTCTGCCTATCTCCTTTTTTAAACAGTGGTGTCACGTTTGCTAATTTCCAATCCACTGGGACCACCCCAGAGTCTAGTGAATTTTGGTAAATTATCACGAGTGCATTTGCATTTTCCCTAGCCATCTCTTTTAGCACTCTGGGATGCATTCCATCAGGTCCAGGAGACTTGTCTACCTTTAGCCCCATTAGCTTGACCATCACTACCTCCTTGGTGATAACAATCCTCTGTCATAGCCTCATTTCCATCAGTCACTGGCATGTTATTTGTGTCTTCCACTGTGAAGACCGACCCAAAAAACCTGTTCAGTTCCTCAGCCATTTCCTCATCTCCCATTATTAAATCTCCCTTCTCATCCTCTAAAGGACCAATATTTACCTGAGCCACTCTTTTTTGTTTTATGTATTTGTAGAAACTTTTACTATCTGTTTTTATATTCTGAGCAAGTTTACTCTCATAATCTATCTTACTCTTCTTTATAGCCTTTTCAGTAGCTTTCTGTTGCCCCCTAAAGATTTCCCAGTCCTCTAGTCTCCCACTGATCTTTGCTACTTTGTATGTTTTTTTCCTTCAATTTGATACTCTCCCTTATTTCCTTAGATATCCACGGTCGATTTTCCCTCTTTTTACCGTCCTTCCTTTTTGTTGGTATAAACCTTTGCTGAGCACTGTGAAAAATCACTTGGAAGGTTCTCCACTGTTCATCAACTGTTTCACCATAAAGTCTTTGCTCCCAGTCTACCTTAGCTAGTTCTTCTCTCATCCCATTGTAATCTCCTTTGTTTAAGCACAAAATGCTAGTGCTTGATTTTACCTTCTCACCTTCCATCTGTATTTTAAATTCCACCATATTGTGATCGCTCCTTCCGAGAAGATCCCTAACTATGAGATCCTGAATCAATCATGTCTCATTACACAGGACCAGATCTAGGACCGCTTGTTCCCTCGTAGGTTCCATTACATACTGTTCCAGGAAACTATCGCGGATACATTCTATAAACTCCTCCTCAAGGCTGCTTTGACCGACCTGGTTAAACCAATCAACATGTAGATTAAAATCCCCCATGATAACTGCTGTACCATTTCTACATGCATCAGTTATTTCTTTGTTTATTGCCTGCCCCACCATAATGTTACAATTTGGTGGCCTATAGATTACTCCTATCAATGACTTTTTTGCCTTACTATTCCTGATTTCCACCCAAATGGATTCAACCTTATCCTCCATAGCACCGATGTCATCCCTTAATGTTGCCCGGATGTTATCCTTAAATAACAGAGCTACACCACCTCCCTTATCATCCACTCTGTCCTTCCGAAAAGTTTGATATCCTCGGATATTTAACTCCCAGTTGTGACCATCCTTTAACCATGTTTCAGTAATGGCCACTAAATCATTGTCATTCACGATGATTTGCGCCATCAACTCATTTACCTTATTCCGAATACTACGAGCATTCAGGTAAAGTACACTTATGTTGGCTTTTTTACCTCTGTTCTGAATCTTAACACCTCGATCAGGAACCTCTCCTAAGTTATATTTCCTCTTAACCTTTCTCCTGATTTTCCTTGTCATTGAACCCATATCTTCATGTAACAACCTGCCGCGTCGCTTACTATTAATTTTTTCACTTCCCGTTTTATTTCTTTTAGTATTCCTGGTCCTATTCACTGAGCTCCCCTCAGTCACTGTACCTTGTACTGTCGCCCTTTTTGATTTTTGACTATGGCTTCTCTGCCTTACACTTTCCCCCTTACTGCCTTTTATTTCTGTCCCTGTTTTACTACCTTCCAATTTCCTGCATCGGTTCCCATCCCCCAGCCACATTAGTTTAAACTCTCCCCAACGGCTCTAGCAAACACCCCCCTAGACATCGGTTCCAGTCCTGCCCAGGTGCAGACCATCCGGTTTGTACTGGTCCCACCTCCCCCAGAACCGGTTCCAATGTCCCAGGAATTTGAATCCCTCCCTCTTGCACCATCTCTCGAGCCACGCATTCATCCTCTCTATTCTGACATTCCTACTCTGATTAGCTCGTGGCACTGGTAGCAATCCTGAGATTACATCCTTTGAGTTCCTACTTTTTAGTTTAACTCCTAGCTCTCTAAATTCAGCTTGTAGGACCTCGTCCCATTTATTACCTATATCGTTGATGCCTATGTGCACCACGACAGCTGGCTGTTCACCCCCCCCCCCCAGAATGTCCTGCAGCCACTCCGAGACATCCTTGACCCTTGCACCAGGGAGGCAACATACCATCCTGGAGTCTCGATTGCGTCCGCAGAACCGCCTGTCTATTCCCCTTACGATTGAGTCCCCTATCACTATAGCCCTGCCATTCTTCTTCCTGCCCAGCTGCGCAGCAGAGCCAGCCACGGTGCCATGAACCTGGCTGCTGCTGCCTTCCCCTGGTGAGCCATCTCCCTCAACAGTATCCAAAGCGGTATATCTGTTTTGCAGGGAGATGACCGCAGGGGACACCTGCACTGCCTTGCTACTCTTCCTCTGGCTTTTGGTCACCCATTTTCTATCTCCCTCGGTACCTTTCACCTGCGGTGTGACCAACTCGCTAAACGTGCTGTCCACACGTCCTCAGCATCGCGGATGCTCCAAAATGAGTCCATCCGCAGCTCCAGAGCCGTCAAGCGGTCTAACAGGAGCTTTAACTGGACACACTTCTTGCACGTGAAGGAGCCAGGGACAGCGGACGTGTCCCTGAGCTCCCACATCGCACACGAAGAGCATGACACAGGTCTGAGATCTCCTGCCATGTCTTAAACCTTAGGTTACCAACAATTACAATTCCCCCCCCCCCAAATTAAATAAATAAACAACGAAGAAAAAATAAATAAATATACCAATGAAAAGAGACAGAAAAACAGAAACACTACTTACCAGGGTTAAAAAGCACTTCCTCCCCACCCAGTTTTGAATTCCCACCTAGATACAAATTCCCAAACTCACTCTTGGTTCTGTCTCACTCTGGCTGTGTCTTCTCTGGCTCACTGGGAGAACTGTAGAACATACAGTGCCGAAGGAAGCCATTCGGCCCATCGAGTCTGCACCAACCCACTGAAGCCCTCACTTCCACCCTATCCCCCTAACCTAAATTGGCAATTTATCATGGCCAATCCACCTAATCTGCACGTCTTTGGACAGTGGAGGAAACTGGAGCACCCGGAGGAAACCCACGCAGACACGGGGAGAACGTGCAGACGCCGCACAGACAGTGTCCCAGCGGGGAATCGAGCTTGGGATCCTGGAGCTGTGAAGTCACAGTGCTATCCACTTGTGCTACCGTGCTGACACCCTGACAGTTCCCATGCCAGGGTGCCAAGCTGGCACTGCCAAGGTGCCCAGATGACACCTGCAGTGCCAGGGCACCGCCCTGCCAAAGGCCATGCAGCTGGGGACCTGAGCTTCCCGGAGGACCCCCATGAGTGCTGTTCCATCTGGTCCCCGTTTGTTCGGACCAGTGCAGAACAGCACTCACCCAAAGTCTCTGAGGCAAAGCGAATGAATCCCAAAGCCTCAGGTACCTGGGGAATCAGCACATTAAACTGAGACTAGCTGTCTCGCTCTAATATGCAGATTTGCCAAAAGGTGTTCCCGCCAACAATGGGCGGAATTTACATCGCAACGTCTCGCCAGACCACGTTGGATCTCGCGAGGCATTGTGAGCCGGGTAGATCCCGGGAGCAAGCTTTCCCAGCTTTTATTGCCCATGCTGTGTCGCAGTGAGCTACTTTTTGGGCGTGGCGTGACCATTTGATCACACCCAAAGACTCTGCACTTGCCAGAATAGAATCAAATTCTTTAGCCGCTGGTGTCAACAGGGAGAAAGATGGGTGCAATGGCATAATCAAGTTGGTTCTTCATTTATCAAAGCTCCTTCTTTGCATATGCCAATATATTAATGCTTTACAACTTACTTTACATATTACTTTACAACACTTTAGTTTATTTCTGCTTTTTGGAAACAGCAGCCATTTATGCTGTTGCCACGGGAAAGCTAATGCATGAATGATATTGTCATGTGAGAGGAGCTTTAAGAAATGGGTGTTTCTAAATGGGTATCTCAATATCTGCAGTGAGAGTACTTTTAAGAAATGGGAGTTTATTACTGCAGTGATGTCAGAGAGTGGGTGGAGCTGGGCTGTCTGTCAGCTTTTTACTTTCAATTTAGGTTTTTTACTGCAGGGTGGGTTTGGTTTCATTTTCGTTTTGGAGAAGTTGAAATCACAGCAGGATGTGTGTGAATCCCTGCAAGCTTATGAGTGTCCATTTGCTGATAAAGGAAAGCTTAAAGAATTACTTAATGTTGTATTCTTTGGGGGTTGTATTTGAATTAATGGTTGCTAAGATGTTCACTGTATGTTTTAAAAAGGTTAACTTGAGTTCATAGAATAAACATTGTTTTGCTTTAAAAAATATTTTTCCATTTCTGCTGTACCACACCTGTAGAGTGGGCCGTGTGCTCCCCATACCACAATCTATTAAAAGTTGTGGGTCAGGGGAACTCCATGATACACTTTGGGGTTCTCCAAACCCTGGCCCATAACAATATGGGGCTGGATTCTCCGATTCTGGGACTATGTCCCCACACCGGCGTGGGAACGTTGGCATTTAATGCCAAACAAACTGACGCAAAACGGGCACCGATTCCACGTTTTGCTGGGGGCTAGCAGGACGGCAGCGTAGAAACCCGGCTCTCGCTGCTGTTACACCGTGGAGAATTGCCGGGTCCGTGGCCGCGCATGCACACGGTGGCGGCCTGCAGCGGTCGCACCGTGCTTCATGGTGGAGGCCGCTCGCGGACCCAGCCCGCGAAATAGTCCCCCCCTTCGGCCAGCTTGCGTGCCCCGGACCACCCTCCACAGTGCCCCCAGCCCCAAATAAGGTCCCCCCCCCCACAGTGCCCCCAGCCCCAAATAAGGTCCCCCCCCCCCCCACTGCTGGTGGATTGGCCCTCCTCCGAATGTGGTGGCGCTGGACTGAGTCCGCAGCCGCCACATCGACATCCCGATGGGTGAGACCAGATGTGTCCCACGCCTTCGGGAACTCTCCCGGTCGGGGGGCGGAGCATCGGAGGGCGGGCCTCAGGCAAAGTCCTCAGGCCGTCGATACGTGGCACGTCGTACTCCAAGAGTACACTGCTTTGGTGGGGACGGAGCATCGCAAAAGTGGCGCCGCCCCCGATTTGGTTGGAAACTTGGATTCTCCGGTTGGTCATCGAATGCGATTTCGGCGTCGACGACCAGAGAATCCTCATTTGAGTTCAAGGAGGAGCAGCCTGATTGTCATTGTAATGAGAACAATAGAATCACAGCACGTGACAAACAAAAAAAAAGACACCAAACAATTCAACTTCTTGAGTTTACACCCTTATCTTTGATAAAAAATACTGGACGTGACTCTCCGCTGGCGAGATGCTCCGGCCGGCAGCCCGGGGGTTTCCCGAAGGTGTGGGGCTGCCCCACAATAGGAAACCCCAATGACCGTCCGGCGTAATCGAGCAACTCACCGGCGGTTTGAGGCAGAAAGGTGGCACGGTGGGACGGAGCATGGCGCCGTCTGTTTTGTATCAACAATCCGAAAACTGGACATACACCGGACACTGCTCAGGAACTCTACTATAATACTGAACAGGAAAGACAAATGGAAGAGGTGGGTTAAAAGCAGGAGGACTCACTGCTTCCTCATTTTCTGATTCAGTCAGTACCAATTTATGACCATAATGAAAGAGGTAAGAAATAGAGAATAATAATTGTTATGGTAGCCACAAAGGACAGCATGGGGCAGCATTGTGGTTAGCACAATTGCTTCACAGCTCCAGGGTCCCAGGTTCGATTCCGGCTTGGGTCACTGTCTGTGCGGAGTCTGCACATCCTCCCCGTGTCTGCGTGGGTTTCCTCCGGGGGCTCCGGTTTCCTCCCACAGTCCAAAGATGTGCAGGTTAGGTGGATTGGCCATGATAAATTGCCCTTAGTGTCCAAAATTGCCCTTAGTGTTGGGTGGGGTTACTGGGTTATGGTGATAGGGTGTTGACCTTGGGTAGGGTGCTCTTTCCAAGAGCTGGTGCAGACTCAGTGGGCCGAATGGCCTCCTTCTGCACTGTAAACTATGAAATGGGGGGGTGGGGAGGTCATCTCCCCTTGGGCTTCTGGAGTTTGAACTTCCCTATTGAGTGGGTGGGAGCTCGCCCAATGAGAAACAAGCAGTGGGAGTTTAAAAGCCGCTGCTTCAACCTGGGAAGTATTCTGTAGGTCCCGAGCTTGGGCTGGTGCACTGAATGCTGTGGCTGCGTCCTTTTCCGTTGTATAAATAAAAGTGGGGGGGCAGTATGTGGCGCAGTGGATAGCACTGGGACTGGGGCGCTGAGGACCCGGGTTCGAATCCCGGTCCTGGGTCACTGTCTGTGTGGAGTTTGCACATTCTCCCCATGTCCGTGTGGGTTTCACCCCCACAACCCAAAGATATGGAGATTAGGTGGATTGGCCACGCTAAATTGACCCTTAATTGGAAAAATAAATAATTGGGTACTCTAAATTTATTTTTAAAATATATAAATATAAGGGTATGGTGTGGGAAGATTTTCGAGATTATTACAATAATGCAGAGTTTCTATTGGAACTGTCCAGGACTGTAATGGAAATCCATCTCCCCAGTGATACTCCATTTGCGCCAATATGTGATTTGAGCCAGAGCGAAGCTTGAAGGTTAAACACTGAATACAATGGCTGAAACGAAAGCTGATATATTTTAGGTTTGTCATCAACGGTTTAGCGGGTAATAAGTGAGATTCTGAATGAATGAGATGGAAAGGCAAGTAGAAGGGTTAAAGGGGGATACATTTGTTGCTGACAGATTTGGTACTGGAGGGAGAGAAAGGAAACTAAAAGCAAGACTTGACAAGGCCTGAGAACAAGGTGGGTTTTGACCTGGGGCAACAAACAAAAAAGAAAGCAAATATGGGTCGCTGGCTCATGAGGCAAGAAGGGAAATTACGTGAAAGACGAGGAAAGATTATTTAGGAAAAAAGAAAAATAGCCGTATGATAATATGGAGAATGGGAAGAAACTACATGATAAACATTCAGACCAATGTTCACACTGGCATCCATGACAATAGTTGACTACCTTTTTTTTCAAAAACAAATCCAAGGACACTTTGATTGGAGTGTGCTGAACCTGCAACATCAATTCAGAATCATGGAATAATAATGTTGGATTTTCATTTCTGAACCTTAGTTCATCGATGCAAGCAACCTAACTATCCAAATGCTTTGAACTGGTCGTCACACCGAATACCCCAGGTGTTGCTAATCAGCCATATTTGCAACTCTTGTCACAACGCAAGGCTGCCGCAAAGCTATAGAGATAGATTATGGACTAAGATGCCCTTCGATGATAATATTTAAATAGCATCTGTTCATATTAAAACATCAACATATCTCAGGAGTTTCACATTTTGAATTACTGTTGAAATGCAGTGGCTGAGGTAGGCAAATTATTTGGCAAATGTTTCTCATCTGCTAGTCATCACAGTTGGTGCTAGTCAACTAAACAAAGGGGAAGATGTCGAAGTGTCATAACGTTAATAACAGGACTAAACAAGACTGGAGAACCTCTGACAAACAGCAGCCAACATCATGTTTTGAGATATTTCATGTTCATGTTCAATATCTCATGTTTTGAGATATTTGTCTAGATTTTCTTGGGGTCTCCTCAACACCTTCATCCCAACCCACCCCCCTCCCATCCCTGCCCCTGAACTGCTCCCATTAAATCAATCAGCCCATTCAGATCCCCCCCCCCCACCCCCCAGGAATCCCCTATCTCCCCTCCCTAGGACCACTATCACTGACCTGGCCTCCATGTCCCTACTCCTAGACATGCTGCTGTAGTGTCTATTCAGGCCACTGTTGCGCTAAGCCTGGATGGACTGGAGGATTGTTGGCTAATCTGATTTGCCAGCAGCTCTTCAAGTGGCACTTCCTTCCACATGAGGATGGAAATCGGCCTGCTGCCAATCAACACTCATCAGAGGGTAAAATTGCAGTTGGAAAGTCAGAGATGGCAGGGATGTGGTCAAGCCCAAACATCTGAAGAATTCAGGTCATGGAGTTGAGACATGAGGGAACCCTTTGAAAGGTAACTTCAAAAGGACCCACTCATGCCCCCCCCCATGCCAAACTATGACATTTGCATGCCTATTTACACACTATACACGAGATAAAACTAGTGAACATGAAAGTGACAATAGGACGTGTAAATAAAGTCTTTAAAAAAGATAATTCATTGATAAATTTCTACTTTCTCAAAAAAAAATTATTTTTACTTAGACCAATAAAAGTGTCAATCACCCAGACCCTTTGAAGTATCAATAGCTGAAACTGCAACCACTTGAAACCTTTTTATCCTTAATACATAAACTTTGTGCAATTGACAGAAGAGATCAAAGAGTCAGAGCAGTCATTCAAGCAATGTTTTGCCTATGACCTAGATGTTTCAGTTTCTAAAGGATTTATGGGCTCTCAGTCAAGAAGGCATAGTGAGGCTTGGCTCATATACAGTGTATAGTGGATTAATGGGCATGGAAGATGCATAGTTTGTGTTGGCGATATGAGGGAGTCGGTGGGAATATACCTGGGCATGTGAGGTTTGAAGGGCCATTGCGAGTGGGTGGGGACATGGGATAACATGAATAGGGCATGGGAAGTGTGTGTGTGAGTGTACGACGTAGCTTGAGGGCTGAGGGCGTCATCTTTCCATTCTAACTGGAATAAAGTCCCGCAGTGCCCTAGTGGGCCTTTTAATCAGCCTGCTTAGCACCTGGCAGCCCCTGCCATTGCCTATGGCCCTTTTCCAATATCAACTGGCCTGACTACAGCCAATGCCCCCAACACAATGAAAATCTTTACTATTTCTTTCTCCCGTGGCGGCGGGTGGACCGAGTTGGGAATTTTCACGACTCCCGCAATCTGCCTCAAGAATGAAGATTTAGTCAATTGTTTTTCTAAAGAGATCTTTTGGATTAATTCATTTTCGGGTTATGCTGTTAAATTATATTCAGATCATAAATGATTAAATCCACACAATGCACCTGGCTCTTGGGAACACTGATTAAATATAGCTGAAGTATAGTTACGTGGCTGTGTAGCTAATATCGTGTCAATTTGAAACATAGGGATTCATTAAAACGTTCTGGTAACATTCATATCTAAAATGTTGGACTGGATTCATTCCTTTTAACCCCACATGGGCTAGCTGCCAGTAATACACAGAGGAGGTAATTAGCAAGTTTGACTGACAGCTCAAGTCGCCAATCCCTGGGTCTCATCACACTAGAATGTATATTAGTCTGCCTCCTAGAAGTTATGCACAGGGGCATGCATGAGATTAAAGTATCCAGGACACACATTGAGGAGATTCACTGTTAGGACACCAAGGTTGCACGAGTGTATGGGCAGTTATTGGGTAGTAAAAATAAATCCTAAATGTTAAGGAAGACAGGGTTGATTCATGGTAGAGATGACTGATGATGAATCTAAAATAAGATCTCGTACATAGTCAAAATCTGTAACAACTAATTATCCCCTCATGGAGCATAAGAGAATGGCTCTTACATTCATTATTCACATAACAAACTCATGCTTCAGACAAAAAGATCTAATATGTTAGGTTGGCTCCCGCATAACAGAGGAACAGTGCAAAATGGGCTTAGGCCCAGTGGGGAAGCCTGTGACTGAATTATGCCTCATGGCCCACAAAGATCTGTCAACTGTCACCACTGCACTACCAGTAGGAGTGAAGGTTTCCATTGCCCTCAACGTGAATGGACGACGGGTATACCCAAGCAGCTAAAGAGAGCAGCACCATTTTGTTTGCATGTTCTGTTCTATTAAGGAGCTATCTTCAGCCATGTTTCACCACAGACCCCTTTACATACATTAACAACAGTCACCAGAAGCAGAAACACCTTAACAATCCAAACATCGGCAAGATGCACCAGAGTACACGCGGTAAGCTTCTGCCGTTCCCAGGGGTTACGTTTCTGTGAAAACTCAGAAACCACAAAATCGCAAACGATGAACATGCCTTTCATTGGGAGTCAGTTAGATAGGTTCCGGCAATGTGATGTCCAGCATTGGCTTGTGTAGTTACGGTGCAGCAAATTGTGGGGGTACCTATATACGTCAGACAATGGAGCCTCTGAGCGATACAAGACATGCATTGAAATTCTTAAAAAAGACCCAATCCTCGTTTGAGAGAAAAAAAATCAATCACCTCAAAACTGGGAAACAAAATTGGTGAACATTTCAAAATTGGACAGAGCTGTCATTGCAGCTCTGGTCTGAGAGATTCGGACATTTCCAGGTTAGTCCCTCCGATCGGTTTGCACGTTAGCTGTAACCATTTCAGGCACCGCTTGTTGGATAGGTGCGTAAAAAAAGGGAATTAAATGTCCACACCAAGGACTAATGGAAGGAATTCACTTCCAGAGTCTTCAACGCCATTTCCCGGTTAAAAGTTGTCAAGGTCTCTGCTCAGTTATAACTGCCATATAACTCTCACCCACTTTTACAGATGCACCATTGAAAGCATTCTTTCTGGTTGTATCACTGCTTGGTACGGTTCCTGCTCTGCCCAAGACCGCAGGAAACTACAAAAGGTCATGAATGTAGCCCAGTCCATCACGCAAACCAGCCTCCCATCCATTGACTCTGTCTACAATTCCCGCTGCCTCGGAAAGGCAACCAGCATAATTAAAGTTCCCACGCACCCCGGACAGACTCTCTTCCAAATTCTTCCGTCAGGAAAAAGATACAAAAGTTTGAGGTCATGTACCAACCGACTCAAGAACAGCTTCTTCCCTGCAGCCATCAGACTTTTGAATGGACCTACCTCGTATTAAGTTGATCTTTTCTCTGCACCCTAGTTATGACTGTAACATTACATTCTGTAGTCTCTCCTTCCTTCCCTGTGTACCGTATGCATTGTCTGTATAGCATGCAAGAAACAATACTTTTCACTGTATACTAATACATGTGACAATAATAAATCAAAGCAAATGGTTTCTTTCCTCGGGGAAAGAAAATGTGGACAAGTGTACAATCGTTCACGCGATGACCGATGCAGTGTGCAAAGTACAAAGCGTGAGTAAGCAAATATGTGAACAAGAAAGTCGCGAAAGGTAGGACTTTACTGCATACTGTCTTTTGGCCAAGCCCATGTCTTTTTTAAACAGGAAGCGCTATCATTCCATCCATGTGAAATTGACACACAAGCCCAATAAGATACCATGCACATTTCCCGATGTGGACAACAAGTGAAGGAATACATTATTATACTCTCACCCTGAAGCAATGAAATGTTTTCATTTGGTTGTAAATAACAGTTATAAAGCAGTAGACTCAAAATGGAGGTCTTGCCATCACAGATGTCTGGGTTGTTTCAGGAAATGAAAATTTAAAAGAAACAATATTGTTGACAGACTAAATTATCAGGATTTTTTCTGGAAGAAGGCCTCTTGCATTTGCTGAGAAATAAATTACAGCTGTTTGATTGGGACCTGTGATGTGAGTGAAATGTGTGACAATCTTTATTTTGAATTATGTTAAAATATTAAATCTACACAAAAGGATATGCACGTTGGTCAGCAAACAGTGCCTGTGCAAAAAAACAATCTCCTGCTTACAGCTTGGAAATAAAGATGACTTTCAAAACAGCAAATGTTTTATAAAGGGATCAGGAATGGACAAACAAGCAAGCTTGGTGCGTCAATTGTTTCGTTGATCTTCACATTGTGCCAATGAGGTAAATTAGTCTTTGTAAACTTAGTTGTAATTCTTACACAGGCTGTCTTTTGCTTTTACTGAGGAGAGGGTTTTTTTTTTTAATGTTCTTCCTGTGCAATACATTTCAAAAGGAACCTGAAAGGGATTTGTTTGAGTGATCTGATTAACCCTTTGTGAGCCATTATTCTGATTCTACATCGACTGTTCAACGGCACATCTATTTTGCTCTCTTGTCTAAGACAACTGGTAAGCCTCTAATAATTTAGTCAGTTGCAAAAGGTGCCTTCTGCTGTAATGTACGGCATGTTGGAATTGTGCTGTAGTATGCAGTGGGAAAAGTTACAGATATCTTCTGTATAAAAATGCATATGTTTAAATTCCAGATCACAGGGAAAGTTAGCTTTTTGTACTGAAAAATTCTGAATGCAACATGGGTTGTAATGTACTACCCTTGCTAATTCCTTAACATTTCTACTTCAGTGTAGCATTTTCTGTACAACTTAAGTTTCTTGTCAATGATAACCTCCCAGGATGTTGATGGTGGGGGATTTAGCAATGGTAATGCCTAGATCCTCTCTTGAAGGAGATGGCACGCACCCACCCTCCGGCCGTGGTCATGTCCCAGGGGCTCTGTCCCATCCCCTGGGTGTTCGGATGTTGGCTGCTTTGTGTGCGGTGTTGACTCCCACACAGTGTCCAGGCATCAAGGTTTGATTGGGATGCTTGGCAATGACTCCCACATGCTACATGGCCCACCCACCCACGGGAACCCACTTGGCATGTGTCAAGTGCTCACTTAACCACGATTCCCAATTCCCTATTCACGATTGCCTTCAGTCACGCATCAAGAGGCCTCAGCAATCGGTGGGGGTTGGGTGATCGGTAGGGCAGACGGACAGGGACAGGGGTTGCCCCCGGCATGGGGTTGGGATCTAAGGGTTTGCACGGTGATGCCGCGAACGATTGCCCTGCCTGCGCCTACCCCCCACCCTCCCATGGCGGCCCACCCCTGCGGAGGGCCCCTCACCAACCGCTGAGCACTGGGGTGGCAAGGCCAGCGCCCACAGTCTCTTTGCCTGTGAGCACCGATTGCTACTCCCTTCCTCGACTCCCCACAGAAGCACTTCCATCAGGAGTACTAATCGTGAGCACTTGCTGGGGAGGCGAGTAAATGACAGGATGTCATTGGATGACAGGTGGCTCTCGTTAATTGTATGCAAATGTGGCTTAAGTGATGACAATTGATTTCTCGCCATGCTACGGCGAGATTCTGAATTCGCCTACGGGAGCGGGCCGGTTGCATCGTAAACTGTTTGGCGCCTGGCGCGGTTCCCGTTTTTGGCCTCTACCGCTATTCACCGGCCTCGTGATGCTTGAGCGCAAGCATCACGACGCCGGAAGACCACGCCCTTAGTCTTTCACAAGGCTAATTCTTCATTTGAAATAGCTCCAGCTTTGAAGCTCGAGGCTGCTCACAGTCAAAGGGAGTGAAATTAAATTTCAGGTTAGAAGCCGCAGCAAGCCACTGGCCTGGAAGAGTTTGGTAGAACAGACAGGCTGTAGCTGTGGTTACCCCTGTTAGTCTCTACACCTACCCCCAGCCTAGGAAGACCCCAACCTGGAACGCTTCAGCTCACTGATCAAGCCCAACCTCACTGAAGAGCCCCCTCCCTCGCACCCCCCACCCTGAGCATTGGGGCTGCAGCTCTGGTGCCCTTGAGCTGCATGCTGGAAAATGAAAATGTCTACTCACTTCCCCACTGTAGCCATTGGGTCAGCTTCACATTTTTGAAAAGAAGTACTAAACAACACCCATGTGACTTCCCACTGGAGAGTCGGCTAACTCCTGATAAGCTGTGCATTCAACTCTCGTTAAGGCAGCACGGTAGCATAGTGGTTAGCTCAATTGCTTCACAGCTCCAGGGTCCCAATTTCGATTCCCGGCTTGAGTCACAGTCTGTGCGTAGTCTGCACGCTCCCCCCGTGTGTGCGTGGGTTTCCTCCGGGTGCTCTGGATTCCTCCCACAGTCCAAAGATGCGCGGGTTAGGTGGATTGGCCATGCTAAATTGCCCTTAGTGTCCAAAATTGCCCTTTGTGTCGGGTGGGGTCACTAGGTTATGGGGATACGGTAGAGGTGTGGGCTTGGGTAGGGTGCTCTTTCCTAGAGCCGGTGCAGACTCGATGGGCCGAGTGGCCTCCTTCTGCAATGTAAATTCTATGAGCTATGATCTATGATCTAATGAGGTTGAAATGAATGCAAATGAGATTTAATCATATTCTCACCATTTTTGGGTGTGATCCAGAACTTGCCATCGGGAGCGGGCTGGGTGAATCGCAAAATTGTTCGCTCCTGGCACAAATCTCAATTTTGTCCTCTCCTGTTACTCACCCAACGTACCCCAATCCATGCCAGGCTCAACGCAGTCACTGAATCCTGCCCAGGATGAATGGCAAGACCCTGGGAAGCACTGAGGATCAGAGGGACTTGGTGTGCCTGTGCACCATTCCCTTAAGGTAGCAGGGTAAGTGGATGCAGTGGTTAAGAAGGCACATGGTATACTTGCCTTTATTAGCCAATACGTAGAGTTTAAGAGCAGGGAAATTATGCTGGAACTGTATCAAATGTTGGTTAGGCCACAGCTAGAGTACTGTGTGCAGTTCTGGAACCATGATTATGGGCGCGATTCTCCAAAATGGAGACTAAGTGTTCGCGCCATCGTGAACGCCGTCGCGGGGACAACCAATTCTGGCCCCCACACCTGCTCCAGCCTCCCTTCCCAGCGCCAAATGGGCGCCGCGCCAACTCGCGCATGCACACTTGGGCCACGCCAACCCGCGCATGAGCGGGGGACTTCTTCAGCGCACCGGCTCCGACGCAACATGGCGTGGGGATTCAGGGGCCGGCCGCGTGACAAAGTAGGGCCGGTGCGGGGGGGGGGGGGGGGGGGGGAGGAGAGAGGCCAGCCCGCCGATTGGTGGGCCCCAATTGTGGGCCAGATGCCATCGGAGCCCCCCCCCCCACCCTGGGACGGAGCCCCCCTCTCCCCGCCCACAGGCCGTCCCACGACCCTTAGTGCAGAGTTCCCGCCGGCAGCAACCAGGGGTGAACGGCGGCGGCGGGACTCTGCCGTTTCCGCGCAGCCGCTCGGTCCATCCGGGCCGGAGAATTGGCAGCCCGGCCGCGGACAGCGGCCAGCGACCGGCGCTGCACCAAACGCGCCGGCGCTATTGGCGCCGATTCTCCGCACTTCGGAGAATCGCGCGCTGGTGTCGGGACGGCGTGGCGCGATTGCGGCGATCCTCTGGCCCAGCGTGGGGCTCGGAGAATCGAGCCCTATAGGAGGGACATGGTACCACTGGAAAGGGTGCAGAGTAGATTTCTCAGGATGGTGCCTGGCTGGAGAGTTTTAGCTATGAAGAGAGATTGGATAGTCTTGAATTGTTTTCCTTGGAGCAGAGAAGACTGAGGGGGGGACATGATTAAGAGGTATAAAATTATGAGGGACACAGAAAGAATAGACAGGAAGAAACGTTTCCCCTTGGTGGAGGGTTCAATGACCAGGGGGCACTGATTTAATGTAAGTGGCAGGTGGTTTGGAGGGGATGTGAGGAAAAAAAAATTCTCCCTGAGCTTGGTGGGAGTTTGGAACTCATTTCTTGAAAGGAGATGGAGGCAGAGACCCTCATAACATTTAAGAAGTATTTAGATATGCACTTGTGATGCAAAGGCCTTTGGGTGAAATGCTTTCAAATGGGGTTAGAATACTTTTGACTGGTGCAGGCGTGATGGCTGAAGAGCCTTTTCAGTGCTGTAGATCTTTATGACTCCAATGCATTCAGTGAAGAAAAGGAAAACCAGGAAACAAAAATACTCTGATTAAGCTATTGTCTAATAAGCATTCAATGGCAGAATTCACTGGGGTTGAATTAAAGAACAAGAGCAGAGTTGATACACTGGTGGGTGTGTATATTACAAGTCATCAAAGAATGGGAAGAAGATAGAGTTGCAAATTTGCAGGCAATTTGCAGAAAGGTGCAAGCGTTTAGGACTGGTGAGAATGGGAGACTTCAATTATCCTAACATAGACTGGAAAAATAGTGGTCTAAAGGGCAAAGAGAAGGAGGAATTCCTAAAATGCATTTGAGAGAAATTTCTTTGGCAGTCTTTGATTCTTCAGCCCAATGAGGAAGGAATCAGTGTTTTATGTTGTCCTGGTGAATAAAGTAGGGCAAGTGGAGCATGTTTCAGTGGGAAAGCATTTGGAAAACAGTGTTCATAAAATCATTCAGTTTAATGTAATTGTGGAAAAGTAAAATGAAATGTGAAAATATTGAACCGGAGTTGGGCTAATTTTAATGATTGGTGAAACCACGAGACTTCAAAAAGAGGAGGTTGGATTCTCCGTTCCTGAGGCTAAGTGATGACGCCAACGGAGGATCCGTAGTGTTTCACGATGGGAAAATTGGCGCAAACCCCTCACCGATTCCGGTAAGGGGCTCGCACTAGCGCCACGTGATGCACCCGCGGATCTTGCGGAAAACGGACGGAGAATCAGCAGGTCCCGTGCTGCGCATGCACAGGGCTGACAACGGCGGCCGGCGCACGCTTACACTCCCCACACATGCACATGCACTCGACCACGTACCCGCCCACCCCGACCCCACAGCCCACCCCCTGTCCACCTCCCTCAACTCCCTCCAGCCCTAGCAGAAGCCCATCGGCCAGCGGCACGGATTCCAGCCTAGTGTGACGGCGCAGGACACTGTCCGCACGCTGGCACGCCAGGCTCACGACCACCGGGACCACACATGGCCCGTGCATCGGGAACCAGGTCCATCGGACATGGAGCATCCCGCCGTATGTCCCGACGCCGCCGATTTGGAGGGTTCAGAGCATCGTGAACCAGTGTCAAACCGGCGCCTGCCCCAATTCCGGCATTGGAAGCCATTCTCTGCCTGATTGCAGTTGCCAATTTCGTCGTCGGGCTATGGAGAATTCCGCCCAGGAGCGATTTTGAGTGAAAGCTAAACACATTCCCACAAGCGAAAAAGATGTGGCAACTAAAACTAGAGTTCCCTGGAAGACTATTTGAAGAGAATGTTAAGAGGAGGTTTGAGAGGGGCATTCAAAACTGTAAGCATTATGATACGGTAACTGAGGAGAAACTGTTTCCTGTGACAGAAGGAGTTGTAAACAAAAGATGCAGGCTGAAGGTAAATGGCATAAGAAAATAGGTAATGAAAGAAAATAATTATGCAGTGATCAATGCTGTCCTGAAGTGCACTGTTTGAAGAGGTGGCGAATGAGATTCAACCACAATTTGGTTGATTGATTGTCACATGTACCAAAGTACAGTGAAAAAGATTTTTCTGTGGCTACGGGAACGTACACAGTATGTACATAGTAGACAAAAAGAATAATCGACAGAGCAAATTGGCAAATAGTACTTCGACAAATCGTGATTGGTTACAGTGCGGAACAAGGACCAAACAAAGCAAATACATGAACAAGAGCAGCGCAGGGCGTCGTGAATAGTGTTCTTACAGGGAACAGATCAGTGCGCGGGAGAGTCGTTGAGGAGTCTAGTAGCTGTGGGAAAGAAGCTGTTCCTATGTCTGGCTGTGCGGGTCTTCAGACGTCTGTACCTTCTGCCTGATGGAAGGATCTGGAAGAGGGAAAAGCCTGAGTTGGAGGGGTCTCTGACAATGCTGTATGCCTTCCTGAGGCAGCGGGAGGTGTATACAGAATCAATGTGGGGGTGGCAAGCTTGTGTAATGTATTGGGCTGAGTTCACCACACTGCAGTTTAATGTGATCTTGGGCTGAGCAGTTGCCATATCAAGCTGTGATGCAGCCGGTTAGGAAGCTCTCTATCGCACATCTGTAGAAGTTTGTGAGAGTCGATGCAGAGACATGCTGAATTTCTAGAGACTTTGTTGGGCTTTCTTGACTGTTGCATCAACGTGAGTGAACCAGGACAGACTGTTGGTCTGTGACCCCCAGGAATGTAAAGCTATCGACCATCTCCATTTTGGAGCCAATGGTGTTGACGGGGCATGTGTCGTGCTACGCTTCCTGAAGTTGATGATCAGTTCCTTGGTCTTTCCGACATTTAGAGAGAGGTTGTTTTCGTTACACCATGCAACCAAGTGATCTATCTCCCTTTTGTAGTCTGATCAGTCGTTGTTTGGGATACGACCCACCACAGTCATATTATCCATAAAGTTATAGATCGAATTGGAGTTAAATCTTGACACACAGTCGTGTGTGTATAGGGAGTACAGTAGAGGACAGAGCACACATCCTTGTGGGGCCCCGGTATTGAGGACTGTTGTGGAGGAGGTGCTGTTACCTATCCTGAAAGATTGTGGTCTGTTGGTGCGGAAGTCAAGGATCCATCTGCACAGGGAGGGGTCAAGTCCAAGACTGCAGAGTTTGGTTGTAGGGATAATGATGTTGAAGGCAAAGCTGTAGTCTATGAACAGCAGTATGACATAGGTGTCCTTGTTGTCAAGGTATTCGAGTGTTGATTGTAGGGCCAGGGAGATAGCATCTGCTGTGGATCAGTTGCGGCGATAGGCGAATTACAATGGATCAAGAGCGTCTGGGAGTTTGGCACTGATCTGTCTCATGACTAGCCGCTCGAAGCATTTCATGATAACAGACGTCAGGTTGGGAGTCATTGAGGCATGCTACCTTGTTCTTCTTTGGTACTGGTATTATGGGGTCTTCCTGAAGGAGGAGGGGACCTCGGAGCGGAGAAGTGAGATGTTGAAGCTGTCTGTGAATACATTCGCCAGCTGGTCTGCGCAGACTCTGGGTGCTCGCCCAGGGACTCCATCGGGGCCCGTTGCTTTCTGCGGGCTCACTTTCAAAGAGAATTGGGTAATTGCTTGCTATGCTGCATGACAAGTGCACCAAAGTCATTCAAAGCACCAATACAGGTACTAGTGGCTGAATGTCCTCCTCCTATGATGTATCATTCTTCATTCTATGATTCTCTAAAATTGGGCATTTAACTTTGTCATGCAGACAATTTCACAAAAACATTATGCACACCAGTCGGGTCCATTCATTTTTGACTATTTATACCAGTTAAGCAGTTCATGTGTTTCTTGAATTGCAGGGAGGGTTTATTGCAGGCACCTAGCTATTAGCAAGAATTTTAATTTAATGAAATCTTATTGCATTACATTCCCTTTTAAATGCAAACATTTTCTTAGCAGACATAAACAAACCACTTTCTTTTGAATGATACTCGTCATTTTCGAAGAAAAGAGAAATCATATTCATGTTTTCACAATCTAGCATTCCCAACAATGGGGAACAGAGCACAGAGGAATGCATAACAGTCAGAAACTCATGGGCTGTGCACCCATGATTTTTCCAGAGGGGACCTGTCCTGGGAGCGCTAAGTATCCTAATCATGCCCCATAGCCCTTTCAGTGAAGTAAAATTGCAAGAAACTTAAGCCATATTAATTAGAATTACACAAAATCCATATTAAAATCTACGCCAGCCTGGGAACAAAAAAAAATATTCCTTTCCCATTATGTTTCTTCCAACAACTAAACTTCATTCAATTCCCCTTTGGAGAGTTTTACCATTGTTGAATTAACCAACTTGGATGGAGTTAATTCTAGTGTCCTTTGAGAGAACAAATTACATCCAAAATCCGTGTTCGACCTCTCCTCGGAATCTCGCCATCAGGCCCTTGTTTCATCAGTAATTTAGTCATTTCCATTTTTATCAATTTTTCTCACCAGATTAAATACTTCTATCATGTCCTTCATTCCATCCAACCTTTTCTGTCCAAGGAGAATAACCAACGCTTACTTAATTTATCCTCACTGCTCTTGGATCAGAGCCCAGGAATCATCCGAGCAGTTCTTATCTTTCTTCTCTCCAGAGCATCTACATATTTTCACAAACAAAGCGCCTGAAGCTGTATTCAGTATTTTAAGTGCAATTAGATGGAGTGCCTTACTCACCTTATCTGCTACGTTTTGCTAAAATAAATTATTTTTCCATCAAATTACTGCAGTTACTCAGTAATTATGCAGAAAACACACACCCCCATACAAAGTCTGCTCCAACCAGTTATAAATTCGAACAATTTATTAAAGCTCTAATTATGGATAATTCATTTTTGATACAACATATTATGACAGTTATTTTAGCTACTAAATAACTATGGGATGGATTTTATGCTACCATGTTGGGGCGTGTGGAGGCAGGATATGTAAAGTTCAGGATATGGTCTTCCCACAGCACAGCCGCCACCCCCAACCTGTCCGTAATTTAATGGGGGTTATGGAGGATGTCAGGTATTCCCCTAGGGCCCATTGAGGCCCTTCAGCGGCCAAGTAATGGCCACTAAAAAGGCATCATCCTGTCCTTGCCAGGATTTTTCCTGAGGTGGGAGAGACCCACACCATGTGGGAAGTTTAACATCTTTATCGATAGGGGCTGGCTTGGTAAAGGCGAGAGGAACATCCTTTGCAGGTCACCTGGGTTGATCGGAAGCACCCTCTTCAAGAACATTCATCCCCCTACTCCTTTTAAACCACCACTACCCACCAGCCTCTCCAACATGGCCCCCCCATCCCTGTCAACCCCCTCACTGAGACCCCCAAACCAGACGTATCTCTGCATGTAGCCCCAGCAGTGGCCACCACGCCTGACTGGTGTGGGACTTCCTCCTAATAGATTTGAAAGCCTGGCCTGAAAACAATTAACCCTGCTCCCCGAGTTAAACTGCTGCGTGGCAGCTGTCAGGATCATGGGCGGACCCTCTCAGACATTTACCAAGGGATGAGGGAGGCGGGGACCAGAAAGGAACGATGATATCTTGTCTTGTGAGTTTAAAATGATCTCTGTGTGATACTCTCCACAGATGGAACTTTTTCCAGTAAAATCCAACTTAAATTCTGCAATAAACATTTGCAGCTGTGAAGTCGTGGGGTGTTGTGATTTTCAATCTTAGTTTACTGATGTTTGCTTTAAGTAAATGTCCTTCTTTACTTTGTGCTTTTGTTATGGGTCCGGGCTTGCAGAACTCCAAAGTTTTTCATGGAATTCAACCGACCCACAACTTTTAATAGATTGTGGTGTGGGAAGCACACGGCGTACTCTCCAGCTGTGATACAGCAGAAATGGACAAGTGGTTTTTAAAACAAAACAATGTTTATTCTATGAACTCAAGTTAACCCTTTTAAAACAAACATTGAATATCTTAACAACCATTACTTCAAAGATAACCCCAAAAGACTACAACACTAAATAATCCTTCGAACTGTTCCTTTAAACATCCAAAAGACTTCAAACCTTCAAAAATAGGAGCACATTAGGTTACATTCAATATATTTATAGTCTTTGGATTTCAGAAATCAACAGACCAGCTCTGTGTTTCTTCATGCAGCTCACAGCAAAACACACAGACACTCCCAGCTGCCTTCTCAAACTGAAACTCAAAAAGCAGATGTGAGCTCAGTAACTCTGACATCACTTCAGTAATATGATCAGCTCCATTTCTCAAAGGTACATTGCTTAAACATCCATTTCTTAAAGGTACTCTCACATGACACCTCCCCCCAAGAAAAAAAAATAAACCATCAACTTCAAGATGGTTTCATTTTTCACCTTTGCACCATCAATTAAGAAATGCACACAGTAAAAACACTTTACCGGTTTAAAAAAAACAATACAGACAAACAGGTATAATAATATAGTCCATTTTTTTTTCGTTCTTCTTCCTCCAACCGAAATCCTTCTCGATTGACAGTCTCTTTGAACAAGAAAGTCTCTGCACGATCCATCCATTTCTCTACGCCTCGGCATTTCTTTTTAAAGTTAGATACTTCAGTTCAATCTGATCACAGAGTCCCTTGTAATTCTCCAACACAGGAGCATTGGTTATCACAGCTTGCAGGCAGTCAAATGCATGTTGAAACTCTGCTGTCCATTGAAATTTTGTTACGTTTCTTCAGCAAGTCCATCAGTGGAGCAATCAAGCTACAAAACTCTTGCACAAATGTTTGATCAAATCCACTCATGCCAAGAAATCGAATTATTTTCCATCGTGTCGAGGGTATCGGAAACTCCCCAATAACGTTTGTTTTCACATCCCGTGGGACCAATCGAACCTGTCCCATTGTATGTCCAAGGAAAGTGACTTGGGCTTTTTCAAATTCACTTTTGGCTAGGTTTATCACCAAACCCGCCTCCTGAAATTGATCGAATAACTCCATCAGATGTTTTAAATGTTCTTTCCATGTCTGGCTGAAAACTACCAGATCGGCGATATATACCGCACAATTGGGTAATCCTGAAATGACTGTATTAGTTAACCGTTGAAATGTGGCTGGGGGATTTTTCATGCCAAATGGCATAACTTTGAATTGGTATATACCATCTGGAGTCACAAAAGCTGAAATCTCCTTCGCCCTTTCGGATAAAGGTACCTGCCAGTAACCTTTAAGTAAATCCAATTTGGAAATAAAAGCGGATTGTCCCACTTTCTCAATGCAATCCTCCAAACGTGGGATAGGATAGGAGTCCGTTCTTCTAATTGCATTCACCTTTCTATAGTCCACACACAACCATTGGGTACCGTCTGGTTTAGGTACCATCACTATGGGTGAGCTCCATTGGCAGCAACCCACTTCAACTATGCCATTTTTAAGCATACTCTCGATCTCTTTGTTAACCTGTGCCAATTTTAAAGGATTAAGTCTATATGGATGTTGTTTGATAGGAACAGCATTTCCCACATCCACATCGTGTATAGCCATTTTAGTACTTCCCAATTTATCTCTACAAACTTGCCCATGTGATATCAATAATTCTTTCAGGTCAGTTTGTTTTTCCTCTGGAAGGTAACTTAACAATTCATCCCAATTTTTAAGAACATCCTCATTTTCCAATTTAATTTGAGGTATGTCAAATTCACAGTCATCTGGATTTGGTTTGTCACTTTGAATTAGAAACATTAAAACCTCCTTTTTCTCTCCTTCCCTTTCAAAGTACCTTTTAAGCATATTCACATGACACACTCGGTGGGTCTTCCTTCTATCTGGTGCTTTTACCACATAATTCACCTCACTTAATTTCTTTTCAATCTGATAAGGTCCACAAAACCTAGCTTTTAAAGGCTCACCTACCACTGATAACAACACTAAAACTTTATCTCCACTGGTAAAACTACGAACATTGGATTTCTTGTCCGCTACCCGTTTCATCACATTTTGTGCAACTTTCAAATGTTGTCTAGCCAATTCACCTGCTCTATTTAATCGTTCCCTAAAATTTGACACATAATCCAATAGTGTAATTTCCAATTTCTCACCCACCAATCTTTCTTTAATCAATTTAAGTGGTTCCCTTACCTCATGACCAAAAATTAATTCAAAAGGACAAAATTTGGTTGACTCATTAGGTGCATCCCTAATTGCAAACAGTATGCATGGAACTTCTTAATCCCAATCCTCTGGATAATCTTGACAATAAGCCCTCAACAGTGTCTTTAATGTCTGATGCCACCTTTCTAACGCTCCCTGTGATTCTGGACGGTAAGCAGTTGATTTAAATTGTTTTATTCCAAAGCTATCATAACTTCTTTGAATAACTTTGAGGTAAAATTTGATCCTTGATCCGATTGAATTTCTGTCTGCAGTCCATACCTAGTAAAGAATTTAAGTAACTCCTTCACACTCTTTTTAATATTACGTCCAAGACATGCAGGTTAGGTGGATTGGTCATGATAAATTGCCCTTAGTGTCCAAAATTGCCCTTAGTGTTGGGTGGGGTTACTGGGTTATGGGGATAGGGTGGAGGTGTTGACCTTGGGTAGGGTGCTCGCTCCAAGAGCCGGTGCAGACTCAATGCGCCGAATGGCCTCCTTCTGCACTGTAAATTCTATGGTCCTGGAATGGCCTCTGGAAAACTGGTAGACACATCCTTATAGTCAAAAGATATTGATTCCCACTTTTTGTTTTAGGAAGCGGTCCTACACAATCAATTAGGACCCTTGTAAAAGGTTCCTCAAATGCTGGAATGGGTATTAAGGGCACTGGTTTTATCACTGCTTGAGGTTTCCCTATCAATAAGCTCTCAACATGTGTGACATGATTGACAAAAATTTAACTACATCTTTATGTAGTCCAGGCCAATAAAAATGTTTCTGGATTTTAGCTTGAGTTTTCCTTATCCCCAAATCACCTCCCACTGGTACCTCATGTGCCACTTACAACACCTCCTTTCTATACCGTACCAGCAATACAACTTGATGAACCTCTGCCCACTTTTCATCCGGCTGCATATGCACAAGTCTCCATTTTCTCATCAAGACATAATTTTTACGGCAATAACACTCTGGTATACTCTCAGATTCCTCTTCCGTATATGCTTTCTGACATATCCGTTTTATTTCCACATCTTTCTGTTGTAACTCCGCCAATTTTCCTGAATCAAAAATATCCGCCTCATCCTCCACCTGTTCTTGTTCTTTTTCAACTATTTGATCAAAAATCGTTTCTGATAATTGCACTTCCACTTCATCTTCACTCTTTGATTTCTCCTCTTGTCTTAACCTGTGACTTTGCGGTTGTAGCGCACAAAGACTCCGTTAGACGAATAGAGTGAAGTCAATGAGGCTTTATTAAGCGTGTCTGTTCCCCCGCAGCTCGATAGTAGAATGGCCTGCGGGGGAGGACTCCGGCTTCTTATACTCCGCCTTCAGGGCGGAGGTAGAGGTCAACGGCCAACCAGGACCCGGGATCTGTCAGCCAATGACATTAGGGCTTCCAGTCCCACATGACCCCTAATACATACTACCACATTCACCCCTTGTCAAAAATGAACCCGGCGGGGTGATGCTTCGCATGGTGGTAAGGGTTTACAGGGCTGGTCCTGGGAGGAAAACATTCACATGTCAATACAGTATGTACAATTATGTCCTGTTTCAGCTATTTACAGAAGGTATGGGGAGAAAAGCAAAATGTTCTTGTGAAAAGTCCATATATTGATTTAGATCGACGCCACGAGTCGGTCGGGCGGTCTGGTCGCCCGTGTCGATCGCCTCGGCCCCGGTGGTGGTGGTGGTGCTTGTACCGGTGTTGTCGTCTCCAGGAGCCTTACGGTTTCAGCTTGGGCTTTATTCTTGGTCGGGCCTGAGGGGAGGGGAACCGATCCCCCTGGGAAGGGGGCGGTCGCGGGGTGCGGCGGTGGCAGGAAGGGGGGGGTTGGGTGAATGGTGTCGGGGGGGGGGTGTGTGTGTTGCCGGCGGGCGCCAGATCCCGCAGGGAGACCGTGTCCTGTCGGCCGTCAGGGTACTCCACGTAAGTGTACTGCGGGTTCGCGTGGAGGAGGTGAACCCTTTCGACCAACGGGTCCGCCTTGTGTGCCCGCACATGCTTTCGGAGCAAGATGGGTCCTGGGGCCGCCAGCCAGGTCGGCAGCGACGTTCCAGAGGAGGACCTCCTAGGGAAGACAAGGAGACGCTCATGAGGCGTTTGATTAGTGCTCGTACATAATAGCGACCGGATGGAGTGGAGAGCGTCCGGGAGGACCTCCTGCCACCGTGAAACTGGGAGGTCCCTGGACCGTAGGGCCAGTAGGACGGTCTTCCAGACCGTGCCGTTCTCCCTCTCTACTTGCCCGTTCCCCCGGGGGTTGTAGCTGGTCGTCCTGCTTGAGGCTATGCCCTTGCTGAGCAGGAACTGGCGCAGCTCGTCACTCATGAAAGAGGACCCCCTGTCGCTGTGGACATATGCGGGGCAACCGAACAGTGTGAAGATGGTGTTCAGGGCTTTAATGATTGTGGCCGCGGTCATGTCAGAGCAGGGAATGGCGAATGGGAAGCGGGAGTATTCGTCCACCACATTAAGAAAGTATGTGTTGCGGTCGGTGGAGGGGAGGGGCCCTTTGAAATCGAGACTAAGGCATTCAAAGGGGCGGGAAGCCTTAATCAGGTGCGCACCATCCGGCCTGAAAAAATGCGGTTTGCATTCCGCGCAGATGTGGCAGTCCCTTGTGACTGTACGGACCTCCTCTAAAGAGTATGGGAGATTGCGGGACTTGATAAAGTGGAAAAACCGAGTGACCCCCGGGTGGCAGAGGTCCTCGTGGAGGGTTTGGAGGCGGTTAATTTGTGCGTTGGCACATGTGCCGCGGGATAGGGCATCGGACGGCTCGTTCAGCTTTCCGGGACGATACAAAATCTCGTAGTTGAAGGTGGAGAGCTCGATCCTCCACCTTAAGATCTTGTCGTTTTTGATTTTGCCCCGCAGTGCATTATCGAACATGAAGGCTACCGACCGTTGGTCAGTGAGGAGAGTGAATCTCCTGCCGGCCAGGTAATGCCTCCAATGTCGCACAGCTTCCACTATGGCTTGGGTTTCCTTTTCCACTGAGGAGTGGCGGATTTCTGAAGCGTGGAGGGTTCGAGAGAAAAAGGCCACGGGTCTGCCCGCTTGGTTAAGGGTGGCCGCTAGAGCTACGTCGGAGGCGTCGCTCTCGAACTGGAAGGGGAGGGACTCGTCGATGGCGCACATCGTGGCCTTTGCGATATCCGCTTTGATGTGGCTGAAGGCCTGGCAAGCCTCTGTCGACAGAGGGAAGGTCGTGGTCTGTATTAGGGCGCGGGCCTTGTCTGCGTACTGGGGGACCCACTGGGTGTAGTATGAAAAAAACCCCAGGCAGCGTTTCAGGGCTTTTGAGCAGTGCGGGAGGGGAAATTCCATGAGGGCGCGCAAACGTTCGGGGTCGGGGCCTATTATCCCATTGCGCACTACGTAGCCCAGAATGGCTAGCCGGTTGGTGCTAAAAACGCACTTGTCCTCGTTGTACGTGAGGTTCAAGGCTTTGGCGGTCTGGAGGAATTTTTGGAGGTTGGCGTCGTGGTCCTGCTGGTCGTGGCCGCAGATGGTTACATTGTCGAGATACGGGAACGTGGCCCGCAACCCATGTTGATCAACCATTCGGTCCATCTCCCGTTGGAAGACCGAGACCCCGTTTGTGACGCCAAATGGGACCCTTAGGAAATGGTATAATCGCCCGTCTGCCTCGAAGGCTGTGTACTTGTGGTCACTTGGGCGAATGGGGAGCTGATGGTAGGCGGACTTGAGGTCCACGGTGGAGAAGACTTTATATTGGGCAATCCGATTGACCATGTCGGATATGCGGGGGAGAGGGTACGCGTCTAGTTGTGTGTACCTGTTGATGGTCTGCCTATAGTCTATGACCATCCTTTGTTTCTCCCCTGTCTTCACTACTACCACCTGTGCTCTCCAGGGACTATTGCTGGCCTGGATTATGCCTTCCTTTAGTAGCCGCTGGACTTCGGACCGAATGAAGGTCCGGTCCTGGGCGCTGTACCGTCTGCTCCTAGTGGCGACGGGTTTGCAATCCGGGGTGAGGTTCGCAAACAAGGACGGGGGTTGCACCTTGAGGGTTGCGAGGCCGCAGATAGTGAGTGGGGGTATTGGGCCGCCGAATTTGAACGTAAGGCTCTGTAGATTGCACTGGAAATCTAATCCCAGTAAAGTGGGGGCGCAGAGTTGGGGAAGGACGTGTAGTTTGTAGTTTTTGAACTCCCTCCCCTGCACCGTTAGGGTAACTATGCAGAAACCTTGGATCTGTACGGAGTGGGATCCTGCAGCTAGGGAAATCTTTTGTGCGCTGGGATAGGTGGTCAAGGAACAGCGTCTTACCGTGTCGGGGTGGACAAAGCTCTCCGTGCTCCCGGAGTCGACTAGGCATAGTGTCTCGTGGCCGTTTATTAGCACCGTTGTCGTCGTCGTCTGGAGTGTCCGGGGCCGAGCTTGATCGAGCGTAATTGAAGCGAGACGTGGTTGTAGTAGTGGAGTGGGGTCTGTTGTTGCCATCCAAGATGGCGTCGGGGATGAACAAAATGGCTGCCCCCATACATCGCACATGGCTGGGGGTCACAAGATGGTGGCGGGGGTGGACAAAATGGCCACCCCCACGAGTCGTACAGGTCTGGGATGGTCCAAGATGGTGGCGCCCTTCCTCCCCTCGTGGTGGCTGGGACCCAAAATGGCGGCGTCTGCGGGTCGCACATGGGGCGCTGGGGGGGTTGGGGAGCGTTAGAACCGCACGGGGCTCCCTCATCTCTGGGGACAGCGGTGGTCGGGACCCAAGTTGGTAGCGCCGGCGGGTCAGACGTGGGCGCGGGGGGGGGTTTGGGGGGCATTAGAGACGCGCAGAATTCCCTCTTCTCCGGGGAGAGCGGTGGTCGGGACCCAAAGTGGTAGCGCCGGCGGGTCATACATGGGGCACGGGGGGGGGGGGTTGGGGAGCGTAAGCGGCGTGCAGGGTTCCCTGTTCTCCCGGGACCGCGGTGGTCGGGACCCAGAGCGGCTGCGCCTGCGGGTCGTACATGGGGCGCTGGGGGGGTTGGGGTGTGTAAACGGCTTGCAGGGCTCCCTGTTCTCCCGGGACAGCGGCGACCTCGCGGGACCGGCACACAACCGCGAAATGGCTCTTTTTCCCGCAGCTCTTGCAGATTGCTGCGCGGGCCGGGCAGCGCTGCCGGGGGTGTTTCGCCTGGCCGCAGAAATAGCAGCGGGCGCCCCCGTTGCGACTTGGCGTTTGGACCGCGCAAGCCTGTGGGGTGTCCGGGGGGGGGGTGGGTTTGTCGCGACGGGTACGTACGGAGCCCAATGGGCTGCCGCGCAGTCGGGGCCGTAGGCGCGGGTATTACGCGCGGCCACGTCTAGGGAGGCTGCTAGGGCCCGGGCCTCTGAGAGTCCTAGCGACTCTCTTTCTAGAAGTCTTTGGCGGATTTGGGAGGAATTCATACCTGCCACAAAAGCATCACGCATTAACATGTCCGTGTGTTCATTTGCGTTCACCGAAGGGCAGCTGCAGGCTCGTCCCAAAATCAGCAGCGCGGCGTAGAATTCGTCCATCGATTCTCCGGGACCTTGCCGTCTCGTCGCGAGCTGGTAGCGAGCGTAGATTTGGTTAACTGGGCGGACATAGAGACTTTCCAGTGCTGCGAACGCCGTCTGGAAATCCTCCGCGTCTTCAATGAGGGAGAAAATCTCCGTGCTCACCCTCGAGTGCAGGACCTGTAGTTTTTGGTATTCTGTGACCCGGCCGGTGGCCGTTCTGAGGTAGGCCTCGAAACAAGTCTGCCAGTGCTTGAAGGCTGCTGCCGCGTTCACTGCGTGGGGGCTGATCCTCAGGCATTCCGGGATGATCCTGAGCTCCATAGTCCTTTTTAGGCACGCTTAATAAATTGTAGCGCACAAAGACTCCGTGAGACGAATAGAGTGAAGTCGATGAGGCTTTATTAAGCGTGTCTGTTCCCCCGCAGCTCGATAGTAGAATGGCCTGTGCGGGAGGACTCCGGCTTCTTATACTCCGCCTTCAGGGCGGAGCTAGAGGTCAACGGCCAACCAGGACCCGGGATCTGTCAGCCAATGACATTAGGGCTTCCAGTCCCACATGACCCCTAATACATACTACCACAGCGACCTTGTTACTACACAATTTGGAAAAATCCCAGGATTTTCGTCCTTCAACACTTCAGTTGTCTGATTTTCCACTGGCTTATCAACCACAGTAGGCATCACTCCCACCTGCGATCCAGCTATCTCATTACCCAAGAAAAACTGTATTCCTGGACAAGAGAGTTTCTCTAATACCCCTACTACCACTCACTACTCTTCACTGGACTTTCCAACCTTACCTTATATAATGGAACGCGACTCCTCTCACCCTGAAGTCTACAGATTACCACCTTTTCTGGCAACATTATTCCCAAAACTGTATAATTCCTCATCTCTTCCCATTAAAAATTGACTAGCTCCTGTATCTCTTAAAATTGCGACTTCTTTACCTGCTCCTCCGGATACACATGAATAAACTTTACCCACACAAGTAAATTCTTTAAAGAGATCTGGCACCTTCTTATCAATTACTTCTTGAGAAGGCTGTACAATCGTTTGCACCCCCTTCACTTCCCTTTACCACTCCAACAAACCCCACTGTCTTATCCTGTTTTACCACATCAGCCTTCTCTTCAACCACCAACACTGTGACTTTACATGGCCTAGTTTATTACAGTGAAAACATTTGAAACTTTTCATTTCTCTTCCACCCTCCTGGATTTCTTTTTTAATCTGAGGTACACTCTCTTTATTGTCTCCCATCAGATCACCTTTACCACTTGATTATTTCTCATGTACCCAGTTTCTATCCCTCACAAGCTGAAACTGATGTTGGAAACCAAGCTTTTATTGATGAACTAATTCATAATCATCTGCCATTTCTGCTGCTAATCTCGCAGTTTTAACCCTCTGCTCTTCCACATGAGTTCTCACTACATCAGGAATTGAATTTTTAAACTCCCCCAAAAGTATAATTTCTCTGAGAGCTTCATACGTTTGGTCTATTTTCAAAGCCCTTATCCACCTATCAACATTACTCTGTTTGAGCCTTTCAAACTCCATGTATGTTTGACCAAATTCTTCCTTAAATTTCTAAACCTTTGTCTATAAGCTTGAGGCACTAGCTCTTATTCACCTAAGATGGATTTTTTCACCTCCTCATACGTTCCAGATACCTCCTCCGGTAGTGATGCAAGCACTTCACGAGCTCTACCTACCAGTTTTGTTTGAATCAGTAATACCCACATGTCCTCTGGCCATTTCATTTGTTTAGCTATCTTCTCAAATGAAACAAAAAAGTCTTCTACCTCCTTCTCGTCAAACCTTGGCAATGCTTGGACATATTTAAATAGATCCCCACCATGTCTTCGACTATGACGCTCTGTCTCACTATCCTCATCAATCTCATCCAACTGTATGTTTCCCTTTGCGTCTGCCAATTTTAACTGATTTTCATGTTTCATAGCCATTTTATGAAGTTCAAACTCTCTCTCTTTTTCCCTTTCCTCTCCATCTCTTTCTTTATTTCTTTCTTCTCTCTCCTTTTCTTTTTCCTCTCTATCTCTATCTCTTTCTTTGTTTCTTTCTTCTTTCTCCTTTTCTTTCTCTCTCATTGCATATTCAAGCTGCTTTAATTCTTTTTCATGTTCAAATTACTTAATCTGCAACTGGAGCTTTGCCATTTCTAATGAGTCAGAATGTATCTCAGGCAATTTTAAATGGTCGGCTATTGCGGTAAGTACCTCATCTTTTCACATTTTTCCAGACAATGTTAACTGCAATGCTTTTGCCAAATCTAACATTCTGCTTTTAGTCTCTGTCCGTAAGGTATTACGTGTTACTGTGTCCACCCCCAAAAACACCTGAGCCTCTGAAAGAGCCATTGTCCACAACACACTCCCCACTTAAACTAAAATACCACACCTGAAAAGCAACCACAATATGCTCACCGCTCACTGTCTTTACGTTCGTTAAGCCAATCCAATCGATAGACTTTTATCCCCCTCGAGCCCCCAATTGTTATGGGTCCGGGTTTACAGAACCCCAAGGTGTTTCATGGAGTTCAATCGACCCACAACTTTTAATAGATTGCGTGTGGGAAGCACACAGCATACTCTCCAGGTGTGATACAGCAGAAATGGACAAGTGGTTTTTAAAACAAAACAATGTTTATTCTATGAACTCAAGTTAACCCTTTTAAAACAAACATTGAATATCTTAACAACCATTACTTCAAAGATAACCCCAAAAGACTACAACACTAAATAATCCTTCAAACTGTTCCTTTAAACATCCAAAAGACTTCAAACTTTCAGAAATAGGAGCACATTAGGTTACATTCAATATATTTATAGTCTTTGGATTGCAGAAATCAACACACCAGCTCTGTGTTTCTTCATGCAGCTCACAGCAAAACACACAGACACTCCCAGCTGCGTTCTCAAATGAAACTCAGAAAGCAGAAGTGAGCTCAGCTCCCCCCACCCTCTGACATCACTTCTGATCACAGTATGATCAGGTCCATTTCTTAAAGGTACATTGCTTAACCATCCATTTCTTAAAGGTACTCTCACATGACACTTTGCACATTAGAGATGCTCAATAACTTATTAGTTGTCGCTCCGCTCTAAAAGCCACTATCTTTAAGTGTTCCTCCATTTTGTGTTCCTAACCACCATTGCAAGATCGAACATGCACAACTCTTACATCTAAAAGACTCTTTGCACATCTTTTACAAACACTGATCCTTCTACAAATTAATGACTTTTACTATGCAAGAGTCAACTCCCAATCTTGTGTGGTCTTCAAAATTTTATGGCAGGCTAAATCAGCTTGGTCCCCCCTCCGCCCTTGCCACACATAATTTGGAGCATCACAGAAAATTCCAGGATGCAGGATTAAAGTTGAAGGTACCTCAGAAATTTGCTTTTATTTTAAACTTGTTGACTCAAACCCTCCGACTCAACTGTTCTTGCTTTCTTCCAAAATTCTTCCAGTGCCACAAAGTCCCCTTGTGAGTGACTTCAGAAAACATCTCACAAAATCCACCCTGTTCATCTCAGTTACCCACATTTAACATGACACTCAGAAACCAGAAACAATTTTGTCAGGCATGATTCATCTACTGTAAATCCATGTCAGCTCTCATTTATTATGTTCCACCTGAACATGTTTCCCCAACCTGGATGTCCCACAATGATCTCCAACAGTGTGATCACAGTTAAATCAACACTAACTGACCAGCACTACTGGATAACCAGGTTGTGGGTTGGATTTGCTGGCGAGATCCTCCACTCCCGCTGAAGGTGACCCCCGCCGTTCCCACAGGTGGTTCTGGCAGGACGGGTGAGCCATTCCATGTGCCATAGGTTTGGGCGTGGCCAGAAGATTCCTCTGCTGTCCAATAGCAAGCTGCTTCTGTCCCCGGTAAACATGTCGCGAAGGGATAGTAAAATCCCGGCCTGCAGCTGCTTCTGTCACCGGAAAACATGTCGCAGAGAGGGTGTAAAATCCCGGCATGTATCTTTCTCTCTCGACATAGTTGAATGAAAATACATCCAAGAAAAACATGGAATCAGTTTTCCCAGCAATATAAAATCTGTGCAGGCTGCCATGTCACATTTTTTTCTTTTTAAAAAGCATCTGGAAATAACTATTGAAGCGGTGAATAAAACTGGAGTAAATGTTTTTTGAGTCGTTCATGGGATATATGGTTGGTCGCAGGCAGTGCCAGCATTTATTGCCCATCCCTAATTGCTCTTGAGGGGTCAGTTAAGAGTCAACCACATTGCTGTGGGTCTGGAGTCACATGTGGGCCAGACCAGGTAAGGACGACAGATTTCCTTCCCTAAAGGACATTAGTGAACGAGATGGGTTTTTACAACAATCGACAATGGTTTCATGGTCACCATTAGATTTAATTTTCCAGATGTTTATTGAATTCAAATGTCACCATCTGCAGTGGCGGGATTCGAACCCTGGATTCCCAGAGAATTACTCTGGGTCTCTGGCTTACTAGTCCAGTGACAATACCACTACGCCACGGCTTCCCCGATGTTGCAGATACAGCATGTGAAGTTCATCTTGATCCAGTCATTTACTTGTGTCTCTTCTGTATTGGCAAATGTTTGGTGTGATGATACTTGGTTTTACAAGCATGAAGGAAGAGCCAACGTGGCATATTGTGGATGGAGTTTTCTGGCCTTTCTCACTGATGGGATTTTCTGGTCCCATCAAGGGAGAACCCCCGCCACATGTTTCATGGCGGCAGTGGGTGCGTGGAACCGGAAACTCCGTTGATAGCTGCGGGACCAGAAGATCCCGCCGCCAGCCAATGGTGGGCCGCCTCGACCACCACGAAATATGCATGCAGAAAGTTCCGCCTCATGTTTAACACACCCTGTGTCATTGTAATTTCAAGTCATAGAATTTTTGTAAGGAGTCATCACTTGAGATGCTACTGCTCCATCTCTATGATCTTCATCTTCTCTATATCATGAAAATGTACATAAATCCTGGGACACCCATGGAGGAGATACTGCGACATGGAATACATGGATTGAACAACAAAGAAAGAAGCTATCCTACCCAATTTGTCCGGTCGGGATTTATTCTCTACTTCTTCCTACCTTATATTATCTCATTCTTTCAGCATACACCTTCAGTTACTTTCTCCCTCAGATACTTATCCAGGTTTTTCTTGTATAAACCTCTGCTATTCAACTCAACTATGGCATATGACAGCAAGTTCCATATTATTAACACAATTTGAGTAAAGCCATGTTTCTGAGGCAGGATAAAGTGTTTCTGGTCTGCTGCCTCCATTTCTGTTTGAGGTGCTTGCGAAGCTTTCCGACACAGGACTGACCACCAAGGAAATGGATACTGTGACCTTTTCCCAAACACCTGCTGATTAGAGGATCTTCAGGAGTCCTGAGGGCAGGTCTAAAATCTGTACGTCAGACAGAGTTTTTTTTTCTTTTACTTTGTTTCAGGTGTTTCTACTTTAAGCAGGTCCTCCTGGCTGCTGATTGCCATTGACAAGCAGAAGGACTCTATAACCCAAGTCTTAGAAGAAACTGTAAGCCTAATAGGCCTAAAATTTCTTTTTTGAATGTCTAGCTTCTACAAGCTGCTCCCAAGGGCCAGTCTGAGCTGGGGCTGTCCCAAGGCCATCACATGTCCTGATGAAAGAGGGGAAATCCCAGAGCTGGAGCAATGCAGTGCCTGATTAGCACCTGGGCTAGGGGGTTAAGGAAATCAGCATTGATCATGCGAGGCACAATTATGAAGGGACAGGCATTGTTTCTGCTGTAACTTCTTTGATCGTACCTGGCAACAGTTGAGCTTCTTAGAAACGACCAACCATATTAGGAGCTCTACAGTGCAATTGCATTACACCAAGGAATTTTCATTGTTTTTAGTTAAGTCCTGGGGCGGGATTCTCCGCAATCGGCGCAATGTCCACCGACCGGCGCCAAAAACGGCGCAAATCAGTCCGGCATCGCGCCGCCCCAAAGGTGTGGAATTCTCCGCATCTTGAGGGGCCGAGCCCTCACCTTGAGGGGCTAGGCCCGCGCCGGAGTGATTTCCGCCCCGCCGGCTGGCAGGAAAGGCCTTTGGCGCCCCGCCAGCTGACGCGGAAAAGACTTTGCCGTGCGACGCATGCGCGGGAGCGTCAGCGGCGGCTCACGGCATCCCCGCGCTTGCGAAATGGAGGGGGTCTCTTCCGCCTCCACCATAGTGAAGACCATGGCGAAGGCGGAAGGAAAAGAGTGCCCCCACGGCACAGGCCCGCCCGCGGATCGGTGGGCACCGATCGTGGGCCAGGCCACCGTGGGGGCACCCCCCGGGGCCAGATCGCCCCGCGCTGCCTTGTCCCGCCGTTCGAAAGGTGATTCAATCCACGCCGGCTGGCCTGGGTTGACAGCGGCGGGACTTCGGCCCATCGCGGACCGGAGATCGCCGGGGGTGGCCCCGCCGACCGGCACGATTTCTGCCGACAGGCGCGGCGCGATTCCCGCCCCCGCCAAATCTCTGGAGGCGGAGAATTCGGGACACGGCGGGGGCGGGATTCACGACAGCCCCCGGCGATTCTCCGACCCGGTGGGGGGTCGGAGAATCGCACCCCTGATACTTTATCTACTTCAGCTCATAAGTACATACAAATAAATCAGGGACTAGAAAAGTTCACTCATCGCGGCACCCTCGATTTTTGGCTGACATCAAATTCTCCACCCACTCGTGTTTCCCAAATCCGGCGTTGGCCGACAGAGAATCCCGCCAATGATCTTTGTCACTATTACACTGTCTGGCAAAGCAGCCCAGAAATATCTAAATATGATGGCTGTCTCTTAATATTATATTAAAAATTGATGTCCTCTGGACTCTCTTGCCTTACTTGAAAGTAACATTAAGGATTTCCCTTGTCTATGCCATTCAATTTTTTATGTTCATTGCTGAGGTTTTCTCTTAATCACCACCCGTACAAACTTGCGGAGCTCGGCCATCTCTATTTTTGTCTCATAACTTTATACTTGAGTTGTCTCGTTGCTTTTTTCTGCACCCTTGCCAATTGATATGTCTGGACTATTTTGTGATAGGCGAGCAACATTGTGGGATTAACTCCCAACCTCAAGTCGGGAAATGGTATTCATGTTTCCAGAGCGGGGCGGTGCTTGTTCACCCAATCTGATTTTAAACAAACTATATTAAAGTACCAGAGATAATTGAACAAAACATGTCATTGGAAGGCAATCAGCACATTGTGAAGCCTTTGATTAATTCCTTCATGTTTAAATCCAACTTAAAAGCACCAATAGGAAATTGGCTGTGCTAACTTCATTTATATAATACCATGAAGCCAAGAGCATCCCTCATGTCTCCAGCGATCATGGGAAGATGGAGAAAAAAAGAGAAAGATCAGTCGACTGGCATCCCTGATCATAAAATCCCTTCAGTGCAGAAGGAGGCCATTTGGCCCATTGAGTCTGCACCGAGCCTTGATAAGAGCAACTCACCTAGGTCCAAGCCTCCACCCTATCCCCGTAACCCAGTAAACACACCAAACGTTTTGGATACTAATGGCCAATTTAACATGGCCAATCCACCTAACCTGCACGTCTTTGGTCTGTGGGAGGAAACCGGAGCACCTGAGAGACAGAGAGAAAGTGCAAACTCCACACAGACAGTCACCCAAGACTGGAATTGAACCTGGGTCCTGGGCACTGTGAGGCAGCAGTGCTAACCACTGTACCACCGTGCCGCCCCTGATAAGGACAGTGGGTGAGTATTGGAAGTGGGATGGATTCAGGACCACGTCAACAATGGCCAACAAATGCATTATAGAACCATCCTGGGTTCTCACGTTGTTTAGCAAGTATTCTTTGCGTAACTTTTTGGTAGCAGCCTCCAGAGGTCCCTTTAGACATCTCTCGCTTGGCTTCTGTTCGCCTGAAGGAACTGAATGCAGTATGCATGGCCACGCTTCAGTCAGCTCCAAAGCAATTTAGGAAAAGTGCCTAAAATGTCTGCACGGCCCACTGCCTGGACAGCAGAGGATGTTCCAGCCAATACAGCGTGCAGTGCATTCTGACATTGACTGACTTGTGCATGACACATTCCAAGTTGGATCCTTCAGTGTCCTGCTTATCATCAGGAAGCAACAAAATCATTAAAGCATATTATCTGTTCATGTCTCCCATTGTTATTTGTGGGCTTTGCTCTGTACAAATTGTTTTTCCACATTTTATAACAATGACCACACTTCAATGGCTAGGCTGTGCATGGAGGTGGCCTGAGTAGTGTACAGTAATTCCTCATAATATTCAACATTGTTTCATTATAAAGTTGCATATACAATAGAAAACATATACCCTTTTAATATCTCCAACATATTACATCATTTGCACATAGGTCACTTTGCATTTGTGGATATAGTGGTGCCATTTACATGTCGTTTGGCATCCTTTGAAGCTTGTGGTATAAGAGTTCAGTTAATTTAGTGATTCAGTCCTTTGGAATTCCTCATAAACCCAATTAGGGATGGTAGTCTGGTGCTTGGAAGAAACAATGAAAACCTATCAATTCAGAAATGAAATCAGAGGTTTGAAAGTGTTTTGACGCCAGAGAATAAGTGGTTGATATTGGGAGAGCACTCGAACTACGTCCTACGATGCTAAGAACAATTTGTGGTAATGCCGACAAAATAAAAGGAAGTACTCAAAACATGACACCTTTAAAAGCTGCAAAGATAAGCTGTGCTCGAAGCACCAACATAGAAAATACAGAAAGACATCAGGGCATCAGGGTCGAAGACCGAACCCAATGCAATGTACCTCTCACTGTAATAGCCATTCAAGCAAAAGCTAAAAGCTTTTTATGATGACTTAAGGAATGAACAGGGTGAGAGTTCACAGTTGGAAAGTTTTAGTGCTAGTCATGGTAGGTTCGAACATTTTATGGTACATTGCATCAAAGTAAGGGTGAAGGGGTTGAAAACTTCCCTGTTCATTTGAGGAATATTGTTGAAGAAGGTGGCTACTCACCTAAATGAGCCTTTAACTTCGATGAGACAATGTTTTATTGGAAGCATGTGCGACAAAGAACAAATATTTCCAGAGGAAAAGACTGTCAGCATTTGAGCCCACCGAAGTTGCTTAACACTGCAGGAGATTTCAGTTTTAAGCACTTAATGGTGTATCAGTCAGAGACACTGAGGTCTTTGAAGGGTTATCAAAAAGAACATCTGCAGTCATTTGGCATTCAAAAAAGAGAGTCTGGATGATCGGGGCGCACTTTCAATAATTATTCTCTCTATATGCCATCACTGCTCAGAAAGAATATTGCGCCAATGAAAATATTTACTTCAAGATTTTCCTTACCTGAGATAATGCCCTAGCTCATGATGACTTATTAAATTATATTGAAGTGTTTTTTTTTGCCAGCCAACCCGAATTCATTGTCACAGCCCATGGCTCAGGGGAAAGAGCAATATTCAAGGCTTCTCATTTACTTTGCACCTTGTCCCAGCTCATCAGGGAGGCAGGGAGACAGTGATCCTGGGGATTTTTGTCACATCTGTAATATCCTCAATGGTACTAACAATATTGCTGATTCATGGGATGAAGTTACATTGATGTTTATGAATCGTATGCGGTAGAAATGTGGCCTGAATGTGGCAACCACTTTGGAGGATTTGATGATGTTGTTAGCCAGGTTGAATGCAAAATCATCAACTTTGCAAAGGAAGTTGGCTTTGACGAGATGGAGGAGACGTTTGTGGTGGAATTGCGCGAGTCCCACAGAGAGGATTTGTCAAATGAGGATTAATGAAACTTGAGAAGCAAAGAGCTGAAGAAGAAAAGCAAACTTTTGAAACACCACCCCCTCAAATATTGACAGTAAAAAACTGTCAAAAGCTTTTCAACTTATTGAAAAATCAATGGAAATCTTCACTGAGAATGATTTGAATAGGAAATGCAATTCCAATGTTCCAAAGAACAGGGCAATCATGGTTTCAAGGAGACCGACTGACAGAAGGAGAAAACAAAATTCTTTGGATATATTTTTCAAGGTCTTTAATTGTCAGTCCTGCCCCTTCATCCCATTAATAGCACCACTCACCAGCTCTACAAGCCAGTTCCACATGAGTATTATCTTATTTAAATTTATATCTGTTTATATTTAGAAATTCATCTTACTTTGGAAGCTATGGTACTGTACATGTGCTGTACAGTATTTCAACTTCCAGAAGAACCTCAATACAGAGTTTGTACATTGATTCTATGGGACAATATGATTAGCTTAAAATTGTTTCGCTTGAAGTTGTGCATTTAAAGAACCCAACTAGAATGTGTGAAATTTCTGTATTGCAAAATATTTGGTCCAACTGATCTATCCTGATATTTATGGTCTAGATTGGCCTCATTCCTGCTTTCCTGATCTAACCCTACCAGCATAATGTTCAATTTCTTGCTCCTACAAGTCCTTATCTAGTTCCCCCTCAAACGTAACGTGTTATTTGCTTTATCTACATCCTGTGGCAGTGTATTCTGCATTCGATACCACTCAGTGGGTTAAGAGGGTTCTGCTCAAGTTCCTACTAGGATCTGAATTTCTTTGTGGCCATCTTACATTCATTCATGAGTAGCCCGAGGTCTCTTTTTTAAATTCCTCATTTCCAGTTGGTTATTTTTCTCCATTTGGGCCGCCAAGTTCCTAAGCTGCAGGTGATGTTGTTCTCGACAGTGTTACCCATCTGACAGCTCCGCACATCATGGGCGGGATTCTCTGTTGTCCGACGCCGATATCGCAATCGGCGATCAGGCAGATAATCCCTTCCGATGCCCAAATCGAGGTCGGTACTGGTTTGACGCCGGTTTTCGAGTCTCCACCCCCTCAAAACCGGCAGCATCACATCATGCGGCGCACGCCATTGGAACGGCATTGGCGTGTCATTGGAAGGCCCTCCCCCGATGCTCCGTGCCCGATGGGCCGAGTTTCTGACCACGCGGTCGGGAACCCGGTGTGGCGGCCGCAGACTGTGTCCAGTGCCGCCACAGTCGGCGGGAAGCCATGCCACTGGCAGGGGGGCATCTGCGAGGACTGGGGAGATTGGTAGGGGGTGGCTCGGGGTTGTCCTGTGGGCCGCATTTTTATCACACCCTTCAGGAAACCTGAAGTGTACATTTTATTGTGTTTTAAATGTTAAAAAGGATTGGATAAGGTTGTTAGAAGGAAGCATCTGGCAGGAATCAACAACTTTAAAATGAAAATGATCCCATTTAAAAACAATTAATTTACGGGACGTGGGTGTCGTTGGTTATGCCAACATATATTGCTCATCCCTAGTTGCCCTTCAGAAGGCAATGGTGAGTTGTCTTCTTGAACCGCTGCAGTCCCTGAGGTGTAGGTACACTCACAGTGCTGTTAGGGAGGGAGTACCAGTATTTTCCCGCAGCAACAGTGAAGGAACCGCCATATATTTCCAAGTCAGGGTGGTGACTCCAGGTGGTGGAGTTCCCAGGTATCTGCTGTTGTTATCCTTCTAGATGGTAGTAGTTGTGGGTTTGGAAGGTGCTGTCTAAGGAACCTTGGTGAGTTATTGCAGTTTATCTTGTAGATGGTACACACGGCTGCCATTGTTCACTGGTGGTGGAGGGTTTAAATGTTTGTGGAAGGTTGAGCAATCAAGGGGGCTACTTTGTCCTGGATGGTGTCAAGCTTCTTGAGTGTTGTTGGAGCTGCACTCATCCAGGCAAGTGGAGAGTATTCCATTACACTCCTGACTTGTGCTTGTAGATAGTGGACAGGTTTTGGGGAGTCAGGAGGTGAGATACTCATAGCCTTTGAACTGCCCTCATAGGCACAATATTAATATAACTAGTCCAGTTCAGTTTCTGATCAATGTAACACACAAGATGTTGATTGTGGGTAATTCAGCAATGGTAATGCCATTGAATGTCATGGGGCAGTGGTTAGATCATCTCTTGTAGAAGATGGTCATTGCCTGGCACTTGTGTGGCACAAATGTAACTTGTCAGCCCAAGCCTGGATATTGCCAGGTCTTGCTGCATTTGGACATGGATTGGTTTATTATCTGAGGAGCTGCAAATGGTGCTGAACATTGTGCAGTCATCTGCAAACACCCCCACTTCTGACCTTATGATGGAAGGGAGGTCATCGATGAAGCAGCTGAAGATGGTTGGGCTTAGGACACTACCCTGAGTAACTCCTGCAGTGATGTCCTGGAGATGTGATGATTGACCTCCAACCACCACAACCATCTTCCTTTGTGCCAGGTGTTACTCTAACCAGTGGAGAATTTCCCCCCTGATTCCCATTGAGGAGCAAGTTCAGGAAGCAATGCAAAGGTGAGTAGTATTTTTGACGTCTCTCCCACATATGTTGTGGATGCCAGAACAATTGCAGATTTCAAAACTGGGATCCATAGATTATATAATTAGGTAAGCATACCAAGGGATGGAGGTTGAAAAGCAGGTAAAAGGAACAGAAACTAAACTGGACTGGCCATATAAGGTTAGAGGCTGGGAATCCTGCGGCGAGTAACTCACCTCCTAGTTCCCCAAAGCCTGTCCAACATCTATACTGCAGAGGAGTGTAATGGAATGCATTCCACTTTTCTGATGAGAGCAGCTGCAACAACACTGAAGAAGCTCAACATCATCCAGGACAAATGAGCCCATGTGATTGGCACCCCTTCCTCCACCATGGATGCACAGTCGCAGCCGTGGTTATCATCTACAAGATGCACTGCAGTAACTCTCCAAGGTTCCTTCGGCAGTACCTTCCAAACCCACGACCGCTACCATCTAAAAGCGTATGGGCAGCAGATACCTGGGAACGCCACCACCTGGCGGTTCCCCTCCAGGTCACTCACCATCCTGACTTGGAAACATGTCGCTGTTCCTTAACTGTCACTGGGTCAAAATCCTGGAAATCCCTAATAGCACTGTGGGTGTACATATACCTCAGGGACTGCAGCGGCTCAAGAACAAAGCTCACCACCACCTTCTCAAAGGTAACGAGGGATGGGCAAAAAATGCTGATTAAGTCAGTGACCCCCACATCCTGTAAAAAGTGAATTTAAAAAATGTGATCTAATTGAATGGTTGTCATAGAAGTCATAGAATTTACAGTGCAGAAGGAGGCCATTCGGTCCATCGAGTCTGCACCAGCTCTTGGAAAGAGCATCCCACTCAAGCCGACACCTCCACCTTATCCCCGTAAACCAGTAACCCCACCTAACCAAAGGGCAATTTAGCATGGCCAATCCACCTAACCTGCACATCTTTGGACTGTGGGAGGAAACCGGAGCACCGGGAGGAAACCCACGCAGACACGGGGAGAACGTACAGACTCCGCACAGACAGTGACCCCAGCCGGGAATCGAACCTGGGACCCTGGGGCTGTGAAGCAACTGTGCTAACCACTGTGCTACCATGCAGCCCCCAGGTTGAGCAAGCCCGAGAGGCTGAAGGACTGTTGTTCCCAATGTCCCTATTTAAGCAAAGAAAGAAATTTGTATGGCTAGTTTTCTTGGTTAGCCACATTAATTAAAACTGGCCTTCCACCACCCCTCCCCCAGCCGATACCATTATCATTCTCTTCGCCTCTCCAAGGCCCTATTCTTCCCAACTATTTCTGGTCCCAATCTCTGCTCCTTCTTTCTTCTCACATGTGCCTCACTTACACTTCAATCCACCCACACTTGAGAAACAAAAAGGATTTTAAAGTTACTTACTGCAACTATTCTCTGCTCTCTAAGTGCTCCCACTTGCTTCAAACACAAATATTGACCTTCACTGGTAGAAAGGATCCATCAACTCCAACGTCTGCGACTAAAAAGGCAAAATCTCCACAGTTGCACTTCAAACAGTAAAATAATACCTTGACCGTTCCTCACCTCTGCCACCTCATCCAGCTCTGCTTCAATTTTAACACTTCCCTTTTGAAATAGTACACTCTGTGAACGTTTGTGAGTAGCTTCACTAGTAATGGAAACAAATTGAAGTTTAGCAAAAGAGAAAACTTTACTAGATAATTTTGGCCCTCCATGTTTATCAATAATGAGGTTGGTGTCCTCTCTCGGTAAAGGTTCCTTGGTCATGCAGTAGATATATTGGCATGGAGATTCCATTAGGTTGCTCTCGTGTTCCCACTGCAGTTCACCCAAAATCAGACAATCCTGTGCAAAAGGATCAAGGATTTTCTAGCGCAAATTATATTGTCTGCAAAGTAAGACGCTTTGATCTTTATTTTTCATAAATTCAGAGTACCCAATTATTTTTTTTCCAATTAAGGGGCAATTTAGCATGGCCAGTCCACCTAACCTGCACATCTTTGGGGCAGCACAGGTTGTTTTTGGAAGCTCTTCCCTTGGTTACTTGTTCACTACCATTCACCTCGGGATATGGCAGGACTACTGAGCTTTTATTTCTTAGCTCTATTTATAGCATGTTGTTTCTGCTGTTGACAGCCATATATTTCTGTATTGTAGTTTTACCAGGTTGGCACGAGGTCCCTTCCTCTGGATTAGAAGTTCCAGGTTGAAGTTCTTCCAGTCTCTTTCCAGATGCCGGTGCAGTCCTAAAGGGCCAAATGGCCTCCATCTGCAATGTAAATTCTATGATTCTTTAATTCACCAGGACCCATTGAAAACAAAAGGCGTGATCGTGGCATGTTTCAATGGGCTGAGAAACAGTCTGGGGATCCTGGCACTACTTCTCCACTACTTCCCCAAAGGGGAGAAAATAGTCTGGGTGAAGATGCTGGCAGGTGTCATGTTAAGCACACTGAGGTAACACGGGCTGCAACTGGATGCAGCTTTAACTGAAAGATACTCCAGACCTTGAAGTTAGTTCAATCTGATTTATTGAACCTGTCACACAGTTAGCACAGTTCTCTGTGAGTTCGACTCTCTGCTAACCTAAGTGTGATTACTCTGTCTGACTGAACCAGACTAGCTCTTAGCCACGTGCTGGAGGTGTTATGTGATATATAAACCCTGACTCACTCTGTAGATGTCCCCAGTTTTGACGATTTCAAACCTTAGCTTTGTGTAAATGCTCCTGTTGGAGACGAGCAGATGGCAGGATCCCAGTGCTCTGATGGCATTGCAGTTAAAGTCCAGGAGCTGGCAGGCTGCTGGAAGGAGCTTGGGTGGCTTTTTGATGCGGTTGAAATCTGCCTATGAGAGGAGATTGGCAGAAGCACCTGTGTCCAGCTTGAACTGGATAGAGCATTGATTTACTTGCATCACCGCACGCCATTCGGCCGCAGAATCCACAGCGAGGATGGACAGACTTTGTGATGATGTTGGTGAGGCATGTTCTCATGTGGTAATGATGCCCACATATTAGGGGGACTCCAGGCAATCGTCCTCTGGATCCGTTGCACTGCCAGGATCAGAATCCTGTAAACCTTGTTGTCCACTCCGAACGTGCCTGCTTTGGAATTGGGATCGCTGGCCCTTGACTGGTGGTGCAGACCTGCACAACGCTGCATAGTGTGCAGGCTTTCCGCAATTTAAACAGCGCCTGCCTCTTGCAGGGCAGTGTGTCTTTAAGTGGGCGGTGCCGCAGGTCAGGCACGTCATGACATCATTATGCTCCGTGCGTCGTCGCACATGCGCAGTGCGGTAGGCAGACGTTCACACCTGCGCAGTGTGGTGATCGGCCGCTTTGTTATCCCATTCGCATCGCGCATGCGTGGGGCTCCGGGAAGAGCGCACAAAATGGCCGCTTTCATCAATGTTGAGGAGCTGCATCCAGGCGATGGCCTGCACTCTCTCTGCCTCATGGGAGGCAAGTTTCTCATTTTCAGCCGATTTGTATTGGGAATGCTGACTTTTGGCGTGCTCATGCACTGTATATGTTTCAATCGTGACTGACAGGGTCAAATGCTTGATTTTTAACAGCTGCTCTCTCAGAGGATCAGAGTGCACTCCAAAAATAATTTGGCCTCTGATCATGCAGTCAGCAGTAGCACCAAGGTTGCAGGACAGCGCTAGTAGACGGAGATTAGTTAAGAAGGAGTTGAAAGATTCATCTCTACCTTGTAGGCATTGTTTGAATATATAGCGCTCGAAGATTTCATTGGTGTCCACTTCACAATGGAAACTTGTCCAGGATGTCCAACTTGTCCTGGCCTTCGGTGAAGTTAAATGAGTTGAAGAGTTGGATGGCTTGAACCCCCGCAATTGAGAGGAGAAGCGCGATCTTTCTTGCATCAGCCACACCCTCGAGGTCTGAGGCTTCGATGTACAGCAGAAACTTTTGCTTGAAAGTCTGCCAGTTGGCACTGAGATTGCCGGATGTCCTCAGCTGTTGAGGAGCCTGAATCTTCTCCATGGTGCCAGGACACATTTGCTGGTCTTCACAGAACAGATTGAGGTAAACCACCTCGGGATAGCAGTCTCCTGGTATCATGTTGTGTTGTGAGATAACATGGGCTGCAACTGGATGCAGCTTTAACTGAAAGATACTCCAGATCTTGAAGTTAGTTCAATCTGATGTATTGAACCTGTCACACAGTTAGCACAGTTCTCTGTGAGTTCGACTCTCTGCTAACCAAAGTGTGATTACTCTGTCTGACTGAACCAGACTAGCTCTTAGCCACGTGTTGGAGGTGTTATGTGATTATATACACCCTGACTGACTCTGTAGATGTCCCCAGTGGAAAGAGACAGAGTGTGAGTGCCTTGTGCCTTTTATAGTGGGAAACCACCCCCAAGTGTTCTGCCTGCTGATTGGTTATGTCCTGGTCTCTGTGTTCATTAGCTGCCTGTCTGTATCTCATTATGTGCATGGCTGCATATCATGACATCTTCCCTTTTGAAATGTTTTTCTGTAGCATATGTGAAAGTATTTACATGTGTAGGCCGAAAAACTAACTTATTTACATACTATGGCAGACGGGAACATATGTACATGTGAAAACAGATGTCTAATGTGCGAAAACAGAACATAGCAAACAAAACAAATGTTCATAAATCCAGTCTCTGGGGCTTGCGTCTGATCCTGACCTCATTATGTGCATGTCTGCATATCATGACAACAGGTATCTTATTTTCAGAAGTACCTCGTCCTGCTCTTGGCCTGCTCTTCTACTTTCTCCAGTGAACCAGATTTGATCCACTAACATGATGGTAATCGGACAGACTGGACTCCTACATCAGACTCCTATTTATTGATTACAGCTCCGCCTTCAACACCGTAATCCCAGCCAAGCTCATATCAAAGCTGCAAAACCTAGGGCTTGCCTCCCCATTCTGAAACTGGATCCTCGATTTTCTGACCAACAGACCACAATCAGTAAGAATGAACAACTACACCTCCTCCACAATAGTCCTCAATACCGGGGCCCCGCAAGGCTGTGTACTTAGCCCCCTACTCTGCTCTCTGTACACACACGACTGCGTGGCAAAATTTGGTTCCAACTCCATCTACAAGTTTGCTGACGATACAACCATAGTGGGCCGGATCTTGAATAACGACGAGTCAGAATACAGTAGGGAGATTGAGAACCTATTGGAGTGGTACAGCGACAACAATCTCTCCCTCAATGCCAGCAAAACTAAAGAACTGGTCATTGACTTCAGGAAGCAAAGTACTGTACACACCCCTGTCAGCATCAACGGGGCCGAGGTGGAGGTGGTTAGCAGTTTCAAATTCCGAGGGGTGCATATCTCCAAAAATCTGTCTTGGTCCACCCATGTCGACGCTACCACCAAGAAAGCACAACAGCGCCTATACTTCCTCAGGAAATTCAGGAAATTTGGCATGTCCACATTAACCCTTACCAACTTTTACAGATGCACCATAGAAAGCATCCTATCTGGCTTCATCACAACCTGGTATGGCAACTGCTCAGCCCTGGACTTCAAGAAACTTCAGAGCATCGTGAACACCACCCAGTCCATCACACAAATCTGCCTCCCATCCATTGACTCCATTTACACCTCCCGCTGCCTTGGGAAAGAGGGCAGCATAATCAAAGACCCCTCTCACCCGGCTTACTTACTCTTCCAACTTCTTCCATTAGGCAGGAGGTACAGAAGTCTGAGAACACGCACGAACAGACTCAAAAACAGCTTCTTCCTCACTGTTACCAGACTCCTAAATGACCCTCTTATGGACTGGCCTCATTAACACTACATCCTGTATGCTTCATCCGATGCCGGTGCTTATGTAGCATACCTTGTGTTGCCCTATTATGTATTTTCTTTTATTCCCTTTTCTTCCCATGTACTTAATTATCTGTTGAGCTGCTCGCAGAAAAATACTTTTCACTGTACCTCGGTACACGTGACAATAAACAAATCCAATCCAATCCAGACTGAGGAATGCACCTGGCCATGAGGTTGCTGCTGCAACTGAAGATCGGTCATGGCAAAAAAGTGTGAAAGCCACCTGGTAATTTGGCCCGAGCGTAAAGGCAAACCCACCACATAAAATTAGTACCAATTGCATGCTTAATGGGCTTTAATTAATACCAGGTGTGCTTCCGACTCTCTCACTCACCCGCCGACTGAAATATCCCAGGAGGGTGCCATGATGTTGGGACCTGTGCCCAACATCTTCTTGCGCGAGTTTGAGTGGGGCGCGCGCCCGCTCAAACACCGTAAACCTCTGGCCGTAGACTATTTTTAACGCAGTTTTTAAAAACGTTTGCTTTTATTTTAAATTTAATTTAAACTCTGCCCAATCGGAAGGGCTCACTGATGAGTTATTGTCCGGCACTATGCAAATGACTTTGAGTGAAATTCGAGCAATAACATTCACTTTATAAAACTCGCAAAATGGATTTGCTTTTATTGTCACGTATACCGAAGGACAGTGAAAAGTATTGATCCAGATAGATCATTCCATACATGAAAAAAACAGAGGGCATATATAAATACACAATGTAGACATATAGACACAGGCATCGGTTGAGCATATGAAGTGCAGTACTACTCAGTGTAGAAGTGTGAAGAGATCAGGGCCGGGATTCTCCGAACTCTCGGCTAAGTGTTGACGCCGGTGTCAACTCCGGAGTGTTTCACACCGGTGTCAACGGGCCTCTTGGCCCAGTGATTCAGCGGCCCTCAGGGGGCCAGCACGGCGTCGGAGTGCTCCATGCAGCTCTGGCATGATACGCGGCCCTGCACTGCTAGCGCGGGTCCGCGCATGTGCGCGGCGGCCGTTTCTGCGCCGGCACATGCATGTGGTGGCTGTTTCCGCGATGGCACCGCGCAACATGGCGGAGCCCTACAGCGGGCCTGCGCGGAAAGAGGGAGGCCCCCTCCAGATGGCAGGTGTCCGCTGATCGGTTTCCCCCGATCGCAGGCCTGGACGTCGTGGAGGACCCCCGGAGTCTGATCCACTGCCCCCCACCAGGACGGCCACCACGGCTTTGGATCCAAGTTCCCGCCAGGTGGTACCAGGTTGGAACCACTCCGGCGGGACTCCTCGGAATTCGGTGGGAATTTGGCCGGTCGACCGCGGCGAATCGCCACGGGGGGCCTCTTTCAAATGTTCCCAACCGGCATCGTGTCGACCATGCGGGCGCGACTGCCGCCAATTCTCCGGCTGCCAGAGTGGCGTGGTGGGAATTTCCCGCATCACCAGTGATTCGCTGACCCGGCGCGGGCTAGTAGAATCCCGCCCCAGATCAGGCCTTACGAGTGTCATTCATGAGTCTGTTAACAGCGGGGAAAAAGTTGTTTCAACCAAATATTCAACCATATCACTGAGTGAATCCAAAGAACAAAATTTTGGCTAAAGTCACTTAATACTGTTTGTGCAGCATCAGCTAGGTGCGATTAAAATCTCATCCCTTTGCAAATCCTGTTTTTAAAAAAATAAAAAGTAAAAAGAAGTATTATTTTCAGCTTTGTACGATGGGTAACGGTTAGGGACAGCAGCAGGCAATCAGATATATGGCAGTGGGGATGACATGTCATTTGCAGTCTATATTTAATGGAGTGCTGGTTAATGAATTACTTTGAATTAAGAGAAAAACATAATTTTTGTGCTGTTTAATTTTCAATCTGCTGCACATGAAATTCTACATTGCTTTCAAATAGATTTTTAATCTATTTCAATCTAAAATAAATAAACCCAAATCAATAATACTAACTTGTTTAGGTTCAATGCTCCAGTCGGAGCTGCTTCTCCATCCAACCTCCCCAACCCCAGGTCAAACAATTTGCACTTACATAGCATAATTTTAACATCATAAAACTACCCAAGGGGCTTCGCAAGACTATCAGGCAAAATGTGGCACCGAGTCACGTGAAACAATTGGACAGGTGAACAAAATCTTGGTTTGAGGGATAGGTTTCAAGAAATATCTCAAAGGGGAGAAGAGATGTAGAGAGATGGAATGGTTCAGAGTGGGAATGCCAGAGTTAGGACCCTGGCACCTGAAGGCAAGGCTCCAATGTTGGAAAATTGGGGATGTGCAAGTGGTCAGAATGGGAGGAGTGCAGAGATTTTGGGGGCTCAAGATGGGAAGAGATGAGGCCATGGAGCATTCTGAACAGAAGGATGAGTATTTTAAAATTGAGTTAAAAAAAAAAGATAGTTGCTTTCATTACCGATTTTCATATCTGATCAACGAAGATAGCTCATATAAGTTTGTAGTAAAACCCTTCAATTAACCCCATACAGGGACACATATACCAGTGAGGGTGAAATATCTGAATAAACAGCAGGAGAGTGCCCTATTTTCTCAGCATTTAATTATCGCACAGTATTGCACTCCGTTCTTGCACAAAGCAGCGCATTTACATTTATTAATTATCTAATCGTGAGTTACGGAGCAATGTTTGTTCTCCCATTTTCTGCTGAAAGTGGAATTTCACCCCGAGGGTAAAGATTTCTTCTGTTTTCAGTGTGTTAGCAACACAGTGAAGACAGTGCATGGTACTTCTTCCATTTGCTGTTTGTATTGAAATAAAAAGAAAAGTTTTGAAGATAGCATGTGTACAAGCTAGAAATGGTGATCAAAGCAAATCCCTGTTCTTGTGATAAAGGTGCAAGAACAAAGCAACTGGTGGAAATCTGGGGAGTAGAACATATTTTCATTTTAATTGTTAAGTTCAAGCAATCCCTGATGCAAAGTAAAGCCTTCGTTCACTGGCCTAATAACGTACCTCAACTCTCTTGCTGCACCGACGCAGCATTGCTACTTCCTGCATTAGTCAATCTTGTGACTTCTCTGTGTAAGATTGACAATTTAGTGCCAATTACTGCAGAATTATGGGCTGTTTAATTGCACCCAGTAGGAATTGGGTTAACAATGCTCAAAACCCATTTTGCGGAAGATCCTGACAGCTAATAAAGAGAAGACTTTCATCCCATTTGTGGACCACGTTCAAACTCAGGGACAAAGAGATTAAAAGTTCTAATTTACTATGCAATTCAGCCCCCCTCCCCAAGATTCTTTTAAAATTTCAACCACAGCTTTATTCCCGCTTCAACCCCACCCAAAATAAAATGATTGCGTCCTGTGATTACTTTGAAAAAACTGCTTCAGGCCATTTTGTTTCATTTGCCTAATTAAGGAATGTGCTGCACATACTTTAGTGGCTTTGAGTTGTTCCTAGCATCATGTCCCATTCTCAGAATCTGCTTCCTGATCATATCCGCCGTTACCGTTCAACCAGATGCTGGAGATGCACAAAAGCTGGCACACTTCTTTCACCTCCAAATTCCCTGAGATGAATGGATCAGGGAAATTACTATTAATACAGATGAATTTTGTTCTTACGTTTCCTCTTCAGAGCCCTCCAGCGGTATTTTTCATTTATGAGCCTAAGTGCAGTGATGGGAGGTTTTGTGTGCACCCAGCCCGCTGGCCAGAATGGTGAGAAGTTGCTCCCAATTCCACACTTGGAAACTCATTCATTATAGACAGGTGAATATCGGGCCAAATCACCTGATGGGTCAGGAGCTGGTTCGTCATTTCACCGTCAGATGGCGGGGTTGAAGGTCCGGGTGCGATATTTAGTCTCCAGTCCAACACACACATCTCAGTATCTCCATCCCACATGTCTTCAGGACACGCGCGGAGATGTCTTACAGCCTCAAGAAGATGACTGAAAGCCTCAAAGACTGAAAGGCATGTCCTGTATCCCAGGAATGGCCCCAGGAAGCACCTTAACCTCACATCTCCAGCCTTGGAGAACTTTGAGAGCAGGCCAGTGCAACTAGCAACCGCATCCGAAGTGCTATCCTGTGCAGGAAGAGGATGAATGATCGCAACACTTGTTCTCTCACGGAGACCTTCACATCACCAACATCCCATCTATAATGTTGCTCACGCCCCATCCTCTGGCCTTTCTGGGGGAGGGCCCACCACACAAAGGGGATATGCACTCCACTCAATCTTTGCTGCATGTCATCTGATGACATACCTATCTTTCATCTTCATACATGGCAAGCTGGCACACAACAAGCAAGAAAGACTGCAGACCGAGAGAGGGATGGCCAACATCCTCGCTCTCAGTGAGTTTGAGGAGGTTGCAGCAGAGCCGGCTGGGGAGGTTAGAGAGTCACTCCTGTGGGGAAGGGGAGGCAGGTGCAAAGACATACACCTGTGTGGGGCCTGGCTCAAGGTTAAGCTTGTGCTCACTTTCAGGACAACACCTCACTGACAAATCCATACAGCAGTCAGAAGTAGGAACAGCCCGGACCTCTGACAATCAGAGGGCTACTGCAGCCTGCACTCAGTCCTTTTCAAAGAAGAGCCTAGGGAAGTGGCCACCAACGCAATGCTCGAGATGCAATGGCAAGTGGCAGAATGTCAGGCAGAGATTCAACAGTCACTCAGCAGGTTAGAGCAGGCAATAGAGGAGTCCGTCTGCGTTCTATTTGATATCATTGCTCTGACATGTGAGCACCTCGAGGTCACCAGGGGAAGGTTGGCAACTACCATGGACCATGGTCCAGGATGTCTTCCCGGATTTGCGCTCGGCCCTGCACTCCATGACCACACATTCTAATAATAATAATAAAAATTGCTTATTGTCACAAGGAGACTTCAATGAAGTTACTGTGAAAAGCCCCTAGTCTCCACATTCTGGCGCCTGTTCGGGGAGGCCGGTACGGTGGGCACCAACAGATGTAGGCAACATAGGAATGAGGCACCTGATATCTGCCAGACATCCCTTTTTCTGCTTCACTTTACTCTTTAATTCCTTCATCATCCAAAGGACTCTGTTTGTTCTGTTCCACCTTTTCCTCTCATTGGAATGTAGTCAAACTACCTCCTCTTTGCTGGCAGCCTTTTGTGCAAATACAATTTTGCCTGTCAGCATTTGGTTCCAATTTACCTGGGCCAGATGTGTTCTCGACCCATTGAAATTGAGACTCACCAAAATAAATATTTTTCACACTGCATTGCTTCTTGTTCTTTTCCACAGCCAACCTAAACCTTATGATGCTATGATCACATTCCGCTAAATTTTTCTCCCCTGACATTTCATCACTTATCTCACCGCTTTCCCCATAACCAGATACAGCAATGCTTCCTTCCTAATTGAACCGCAAGCTTACTGATCTGGAGTATTTCCCTGAACCCGCTTTAGAAACACCTTCGTCCTTTCTGCCCTTTACTACCCCAATCAAGATTAAGATCATTAAAGTCTGCCCAGTTGAATTTTGTAAGGGTGGTATTGTCCGTTTGAAACAAATTAATTTTGTGCTTGTAAAGATTTTCCACCCTTTTAATCTTTTTGAGGCACTTGTGGACATATTTCACTTTGCTGAAAGACTTTGATTTTCAACGGAAGTCTACAACCATTTAGTTGAAACAATACTCATTTGGATTCCTTCTGTTTCCTTCGGAAATGAAAAATCTGTTCTGTCAAATGTTGAATACTCTCGCAATATTGATGAACAAGGTTACGCTCACTTGCTCCCTATATCTTTTCCTCCCTTTCAGATCTCCAGCTCTTTGATGAGTTCTACATCCGAAACATTACCCAGACACAGCTTTAGCATTCCGATGAAGCTTTGTTCCTGATTGAAGCAGCTCCAAATCTTTTCCAACATATACGAAACCATCCCTAGTTTCCATCCACCCCTTCCCTCTCAGCCTTCCTTCAATGCTGGAACAATTCCAAACAAACTATTTGCTTCTCGCCAGTGATCCCCAACATACAGGCTGGGGTAGAAGGGTCATGACAAATCATTCATTTGATTGCTAATTTATACTTATCAGACATAATTTGTTTCTCTCAATTTCTGAACTCCAACCACCCTCCCAACCCCCACTTACCGGCCAAAATATTAAGCCCCTTAACAATCTGAGATTTCAACCTTTAGTCCATTATTTCAGCAAGGTCTCTTACTCATATTTATGCTTAACGATAGGTGACTGATAATGAATAGATTGTTAAGAGGCTTAATATATCAGCACCGATTTAGAAATTAATGACAGAAACTAAATATGTCTGATAAGGACCAGCATCAATACAGTCCTAAAATGATTCCTGTTTGCCGACCTCAGGGGAACTCAATGTCACTTATCCATCAAAAAGACCCAAGGCATAGAACAGCCCCAGTTTGGAACTCTTCTAAGGTTAGGCATCTTTGGGACAGAATCGAGTTTATTTTAATGGCACGGCCTTTGTGATTCTGAATCTGGGTATTGCTTCATTCGAATAAGCACAAGGGCACTATACCAAACAGTCCACAGTTTTGCAAATGATCTATTTCACTCAAAAACTGTTTCAAAAATATAGAAAGCTCACATCGCCACACCATTTAGAACTTTTCCCGGACTAGGATTTTGTTATGTATCTGCTGCAACAAAGGAAGCTTTAACCTGCAGTTGTATTTAGTACTGGATGCGTATATTTGGTAATGGTAATTGCAAAGGTTGCCAATTTGTATGGTTAGCCTACATTTCCTTTTTGGTACAAACAAACTCTACATTCAGCTCTTTCCCCTGACCAACTTTCTCCTTTCCCATTCTAATTTCTGAGGTACAGTTTCGTGGATGGTCATCAGCTTCCGGTATGTAGAGACTACTCTCGGTCTGTAGCCTCAACAAGTGCCGACTTGTTCATTGAAACCAAGCCTCACCAAGCTACCTTTGCTACTTCAACAAGGTCACCAAGCAGAGATCACACAAGGTTAATTGCTGAAAAGTGATACTCAGGTTTAGGCTGAAAAGTTGCAAGAAACACATGTGCCACCCCTCAAGTACGAGGTAATGACCACACTGAGAAGAAAGATTCTAACCACCTTATCTTTGCATTTAATGGCATTGCTGTTGCTGAGCTGCCCTATCATAAACATCCTGGGTGTCACCACTGCCCAAAAACTTAACTAAATGGGCCACATGAAACTGGATGCAAGAGCAGGTCAGTTGCTGGATATTTTGTAGCAAGCAATTCACCCCCGGTTTCCCCATAGCTTCTGCACCAACCATAAGGCACAATTTCAAATTGTTATACAATGCCGTCCACTTGCCTGGATGAGTGCAGCTCCAGCAAAACTCTTGAAGCTCGACACCATCCAGGACAAAGCAACCCATTTGACTGACACCTCATCCGCCAACTAAAAGCTTCACTCTCTCCATCACTGTCTGAACAGGGCTGCACTGTCGGAACACGGCTGCATCGAAGATACACTGCAGAAACAATCAATGTTTTTCGACAACATCTCATAAACCTGTGATCTCCTGTCTGGAGTTCCCTCCCTGACAGCACTGTGGATTTACTTCCATCACATAGACGTCAGCGGTTCGAGATGGCTCATCACCACTTTCTCAATTAGGGATGGGCAATAAATGCTGGTCTGCCAGAATAATAAAAGCTATAAATAAAATAAGTATATTCTGATTTAATTTGTTCAAATTCCTCTGGTATGATTTACACAAGGGCAGTATGTTAACAGAACACCGACAATCATACATAACCCAGATCAATGTGATTCAAGTCTCCTCTCATTGATGGCCAGTAGCATTGAAATTACACTAACATGCGACATAGCCACACAATTACCAAGGCCATAGACCGTCTATTTCCATCTTAGTAGAATTGCTTGATAAGACCTCTCCCTAAGCTTATCTGCTGCTGAACATATAAAGATAGAACCAGGAGCAGGCTTTTTGGTCCCTCGGGCCTGCTCTGCCAATCAGTAAGATCATGGATGATTTTGTTATGATCCCAGCTGATCTGACTACTGGACAAATGAGATCCCAGAGTGAAACCTGGCTTGGTAGACCACAGGTGGGATTCTCCGGTCCAACATATGCATTTTCCGGGATGGCATGCAGGCAGCAGGATTCACCATTCCCGCAACCGGCCAATGGGGTTTCCCATTGTGGCCACCCCACGCCATGGGGAAACCCAGGGATGTGGGTGCACTGCCGGCGGACCAAAGGATCCTGCCGACGGAGAATTGCACTGCACAACTTTTCTTTTCTGAAACTGTGAAGGGTAGTTACTGAACACATTCACAGGAGTCTGCCAGTGTTCTTTTAACACAAATAATAAAATGCTTATTAAAAAAAGAAAAATGAACAATATTACACAAGACAAAAAGGTTCGAACGATTTCAGTGCAAACATCAGTAAATTATTCAGTTCACACTTTTCCTTCATCCCAACTATACCTTTAGAGATACATACAAATAATAACAGTTTACAGTTTCTGTCACATACTCTGATATTCAGGGTAAATGGTGTATGTAAACTAATGCACAAATTGTGGTTGGATAGGCCACAGCCCAATAAGAGTGACAGATGTCACCAAAGCAGATTTCATGGATTTCTTATCAACCCTCTCTGCACCATGCCCCTCCACCCCACCCCCGACACCCCACAGACTCTTTCTTGAACAGATGTATTACTTTTAGAATTTTCACATCTGATGGGAACTTTCCAGAATCTAGGGAATTCTGAAAGATTACAACCAATGCATCAATATTAAAACTCAAGAAAGCAGACCAAATGACTTGTCAGCCTTAAGTCCCATTTATCTCCCTCGTATCTTTTCTCTAGTGATAATGATTGTTCATATTTCCTCTCTCCCCTTTGCGACTTGATTTTCAAATTTTTTGGGCTGCTTTTTGTTTCTTCTACTGCGAAGACAGATACAAAATACTTGTTCAAAGCCACTCCCATTTCTTTGTATCTCATTATTAATTCCCCAGTCGCCCCCTTTCGGGGACCAATGCTCACTTTAGCTAGTCTTTTTATACTTGTGGAAGCTTTTTCCATCTGTTTTTATATTTCTTGCTAGCTCTCTCATGTACTCCAATTTTTCCCTCAATGCTTCGGGTCATTCTTTGCTGATTTTTAAAACTTTCCCACCATTATCCATGCCTAACTATCACCAAGTCCTGTTCCACTCCCTGGGCGAAATTCTCCCCCAACGGCGCGATGTCTGCCGACTGGCGCCAAAGACGGCGCCAATCAGACGGGCATCGCGCCGGCCCAAAGGTGCGGAATGCTCCGCATCTTTGGCCGCCTAGCCCCAACATTGAGGGGCTAGGCCGACGCCGGAGGGATTTCCGCCCCGCCAGCTGGCGGAAATGGCGTTTGTTTCCCCGCCAGCTGGCGCGGAAATGCGGCGCATGCGCGGGAGCGTCAGCGGCCGCTGACAGTTTCCCGGCGCATGTGCGGGAGCGTCAACGGCCGCTGAAGGTTTCCCGCGCATGCGCAGTGTGGAGAGTCTATTCCGCCTCCGCCATGGTGGAGGCCGTAGCGGAGGCGGAAGGGAAAGAGTGCCCCCACGGCACAGGCCCGCCCGCGGATCGGTGGGCCCCGATTGCAGGCCAGGCCACCGTGGGGGCACCCCCCGGGGTCAGATCGCCCCACGCCCCCCCCAGGACCCCGGAGCCCGCCCACGCCGCCTGGTCCTGCCGGTAAATACCAGGATTGATTTACGCCGACGGGACAGGCATTTCTGGGTGGGACTTCGGCCCATCCGGGCCGGAGAATTGAACGGGGGGTCCCGCCAACCGGCGCGGCCCGATTCCCGCCCCCGCCCAATCTCCGGTACCGGAGACTTTGGCGGGGACGGGGGCAGGATTCACGGCGGCCTACGGCCATTCTCCGACCCGGCGGGGGGTCGGAGAATGACGCCCCCTGTCTCCAACCCCCCTCCCCTCCTTCCCCTCCCCCCACTTTGTGCTTGTTGAGCTAATTGCCTCCTGATTAAGTAACATTTCAATTTAAAAATTCTCATTCATGTTTTCATCTTCCTCCACGGCCAGATCTCTTCCCGGCTCCATAATCTCCTCCAGGTGCCAACAATCCCCTAATGCTGGCTTCGTGAGGAATGTTGTTTTTAATCACTTCACCACTGGTCGATGTGCCTTCAGTTACTAAGACCCTGAGAGCTGGAATTCCCTCTCCACACCTCTCCATTCTCTAATTCGCTCGAATTATGATACCCCTTCAAATCTATCTGTGTGATCAAGCTTTTGGCCAGCTGCCTCAAGGTCTCTTTATTTGGTCAGGTATCAAACGTTGTTTGATAATGCTCCTGTGTGAGCACCTTGGGTTATTTTACCATGTTAAAGGCACATCTAAATACAAGTTAATAATGCTTTCTCAACGTGGGTGGGTTCGTCAGATGGGCAACTCAGTGGCAGATGGATTTTATCCCTGAAAGGTGTGAGGTGATGCACTTTGGAAGGAGTAAAAAGTCAAGGTAGTGCTCAATGAATGGCAGGATACTAGAAAGTTCAAAGGAACAGGAGGATATTGGGGTGCTTGTCCACATATCCCTGAAGGTGGCAGGACAGGTAATAGGGTAATTAAGAAGGCATACGGGACATTTACCTTTATCAGTCGGAGCATAGATTACAAGATCAGGGAGGTTATATTGGAGCTGTGGAACTTTGGTTAGGCCACAGCTGCAGTTCTGGTCAGCTCACTTTAGGAAGAATGTAATTGCACTGGAGAGGGTGAAGAGGAGATTCACCAGGATGTTGCCTGGGGTGGAGCGTTTGAGCTATGAAGAGAACCTGGGTAGAATTGGGTTGTTTATTTAGAACAGAGAAGACTGAGGGACAAAATGATCGAGGTGTAAAAGGTTATGAGTGTTTTGTTGTGCTCTTGTCATAGCATAAGCTGCTTCCTTGATGTGCACTCTGACAAAGGAAGGTTCAGATGTGGAGATAGCTTTAACATGTTTATTAAACTATTAACAATTCTCCTACTTGGATTCAACGCTACTGTTAATCCTGCTATAGCTACTCAGACTGACTAACCAATCTGCTACAATCCAAGTGGTGGGTGTGATGCTCAATCAACCCTGTGTCTGTACTCACTGAGAGTCTCCACTGGAAAGAGACTGAGCATTTGTGAGGTGTCCTTTTATATGGGTTGGTGTAATGCCCTCCTGTGGTAGTGTCACCTCTGTGTGTATCGTGACTGCCCATTGGTCGTGTCCTATCTTACTGACCTATTGGTTGACTGTCTGTGGGTCATGTCTCTGGTGCTCCCTCTAGTGTCTAGCTAGGTGTAGTGTATGTACGTTAACCCTTTGTGTACTTACAGTGATGTATATAACCACAGTGAGGGGTATGGACTGGGTGGATACGAAGCAGTTGTTCGCTTTAGTTGAATGGTCAGTAATGAGGGGCATACTGTTAATGTGAGGGGCAGAAGGTTTGGAGGGGATTTGAGGAAAATGTTTTTCACCCAGAGGGTGGTGGGCGTATGGAATGCACTGCCTGGGTGGATAGTGGAGGTGAGAAACCTCACAACCTTTAAAGCACATGGATGAGCGCTTGAAATGCCATAACATTTAAAGCTATGTGCCAAATTCTGAAAATTGGGTTTAGTGTAGATTTAGTGTTGGTTTGTCAGTGCAGATTTGATGGGCTGAAGGTCCTCTTCTGTAAAGAATTATCCCATGGCGCAATAGATCCTATTAGGTGAGGTTAAAACCATGGGCATAATTTAGAGCCTTATCCAGAGGTGCATTTTGAGGCGGGGACAGGGGGGTGGGGGTGGTCACTTGATCAGGTGGGAGGGTGCTGGAAGGAGACCCCCTGTCACCTTTCCGACTTCCCCTTCGATCAAGCACCGGGCTGGAAGGGTGGAGCAAAGTCTTCCCACCAAGAGGTCTATTGAGTCCCTTAAGGTCCTTATCACACATCCCACTGAAAGCCGCCCCATGCCCTCCTTTCCTCTTTGTTGGCACCTCCTTTCCTGGAACTCCCAGTCCACCCACACTTACTTCAGGAATCCAGTGGCTGCTGCTCCCAGCAGTGCCGCTGGTACTGGAGAGCTGTCAGACTCTGATTTAAAGTATCCAAAATGGTCATTTTGCACAAACCACGGTAAGATTTACTCAATGCAACATGAGCATGAGCAATAAAACCGCAGGGGCTATTCTTTATAAATATGCTCATGGTTTTATTACATATAATATGCAAAGAAGAAATCATCTTCCATCCAGGCATCAAAATAAATTGCTCCTTACATTTACACTGCTCTTATATAAGGGTGGGCTCACATGTCAGGAACATCAATGATAGTATAATTTTGTCACCGAAAATCTATCAAATAGAAATGTGCAACTTCAAGTATTTCAAAGTATATGAAAATGAATATTTGAAGTTACGCACAGAGGGAGAAAAATTCACCAAGTCCTGCTGGTGGGAATTAGGATCAAGACCCCGTTTACCTTGTGCCTGATGGAAGTGATCCAGTGCAAGGCTAAAATCGGTTAAAGGTAGCCTAAACTTCTCAAAGGGGTAGTGCATTCTGGCTGCAACAGTTATTGGAGAGCATTCTGAGTGGGATGAATCCACAATAATGGTGTTGTAGGCCAGAGAAAGGGTTCCTACGTGCTCAGATGCACAGTGGGAGGCCTTATGACAAGTGGTACAGAGGAGGAATGAGATCATCTTCTCAGCAGGGGCCCTCCAGACACACGCTGTGAATGCAGTGGAAGTAGACAGCCACAGAGGCAATTCCAGGAATCTGGTCCCAAGGGCGTGGACACAGTGACAGACAAAGTTCAATGACTTTATACATGTAGCCCATTGAATGGGCCTTCACTTACATCACATTCGTATACTACTAACTGCTCCATCAACTTCACACACTGCTCAATGTACCACACCCCCTTCACTCACCCATCAAAAATCAATATTCTGCTCTATCATTCATATGCTCCACATCACTCTCCCATACGTACATTGATGCAAGCCACGCACCCACATCTTTCCAGCTTCCACATGTTTCAAGTTATTCAGCTATGACAAGCATATATATGCTATCATACTACAGCACAGGGACATCTAAGCAGAAGTAAGCTATTTGGGCCCTTGAGCCTGCGCCACCATTCACCCAAATCATGGCTGATCTTCTACCTCAATGCTATTTCCCCGCAGTATCCCCATATCCCTTGATATCTTTAACATTTAGAAATATATCGATCTCTGTCTTAAATGTATTCAATGACTGAGCCTTGACAGCCTTTTGAGGTAGAGAACTGCAAAGATTCACCCGAGTGAAGAAGTTCCTCCTCATCTTGATCCTAAATGGCCTACATTTTATTCTAATACTGTCCCCCCTGGTTCCGCCATTGGAAATATCCTTCCTGTATCTACCCTGTGAACCCTGTAAGAATTTTTTTTGATTCAGTAAGACAACCTGTCATTTTTCTGAATTCTAGAGAATATAGGACCAGTCTCCTCAATTTGCCTTCATGGGACAAACCCATCTTCCCAAGAATCAGTCTTGTGAACTTCCATTACACTCCCTCTATGGCAAGTATATTATTCCTTAGGTAAGGAGTTCAAAACTGTACACAATACTCGGTCTCACCAAGGCTATGCACAATTGCAGCAAAACTTCTTTACTCATGTCCTCAAATCCTCTTGCGATGAAGGCCGACATGTCATTTGACTTGCTAATTGCTTGCTGCACTGTTAGTTTTCAGTCACTGATGAACGGCACCCAGGTCCCTTTGGACATCAACACTTTCCAATCTCTCACCATTGAACAAAAACTCTGCATTTCTGTTTTTAGCACCAAAGTGCAGACGCCCCACAACTCACATTTCCACCTAATTTTGTGTCATCAACAAATTCAGAAAATTACACTTGGCCCCCACAACCAAATCTTTTGCATAGATTGTGAATAGCTGGGGCCCAGTCACTGATCCTTACCTTAGCCCACTAGTTAGAGCCTGCCAACTGCAGAATGACCCATTTATTCCTACTCTCTGTTTTCTGTCTGTTGATCAATTCTCAATTCATGTTAATACATTACCCACAATTCTCTATGCTCTAATTTTGCTCATTAATCTCTCATGTAGGTCCTTATCAAAAGCATTCTGAAAATCCAAATATACCATGAGTGCAATTCAACGGACAAAAAATAGTGTCGTTTAGGGCATGTTTAGTAGTGTTTCTTGGCACCTACAACGCCGAGAAACATTGCGCTATTTAACGGGACTTTGCCTGTCTTCTTTAGCCTCGGCGAGGATCGCTCCACCGAGGCTGCAATTACCCCATTTCCTGCATTGGCGAGTTCAACTTGCCAGTGCAGGAAGATGAGTCACGGATCGGGGCACCATTTTTCAATGCAGCCCGATCTTTCGACCCCCCCTCAGCCACCCTACCCTCCGGATCCCCCACCCCCACTGAACCCAACTTACCTCTTAAGTTTAAAGTTACACAGTTGTTAAAACAGTCTTAAGGGCTCCCAAAAAAAACACTTGATCAAAGAATTACATGAGTAAACTGCCTTCTTGCCAATTACGACTTTATAAAAATCCAGTAATATTATCCAAAGCAAATAGTTGCTGTCACTTCAATAAAGGCCCAGATCTTGACTCCTCAATCACTTCCACTCAGATGTGGCAATCCAAATATATGGTGTATTTCGCACACACCATAATGCATCATTACAAATGCATGAACCTCACACCCTTCCCCTTTTATCTCTCATTTCTCACAATCAAGTTGTCTCTATTTACTTCCCAAGTTTAATTAATCATGAACACACACACTTAGCTAATGCTACATTTTTACGAATACTAATATCTTTCTTGGTTTGCAATTAGTCCTGGGAGACCCCAGCAAATTGGACATCATTTTTCATTCGCTCATGTTCCATGTGGTACCGGTTCTAGCTCGTTATCAGTTCCGGAATTGCTCCAGGATTGGTGCCAATTTTGCTGTCATAAAAGTCCATCGATTCTGTCCCAGCATCAACACTTAGGGTGGGATTTTTCGATTGCTGAAGCCAAAATTGCATACGGCGATTGGTCGGAGAATCCGTTTTTATGCCGAAATCGGGGGCAGCGCAGTTTTTCGAATGCTCCGGCCCTTCTAAAATGGTGTTATCGCTGAGTACCCCACCCACAGTTGGGATGGCCTCAGGATGTCACCAGAGGGCCTCCCCTGATGCTCCGCCCCCGATGGGCCAACTTCCCGATGGCGTCGGTCGTGTGTCCTCTCAACTTGTCAGGGGAGTCATTCTGCTGGCAGAGGGGGCTTCGGCGAGGGCTGGGGGAACTGATAGGGGATGGTCTGGGGGTGGCAAGGGGCGTTACAGGGGGGCACTATCTGATGCCATGTTATATGGCATGGCCGCCGCAGGCTACCGCCGTGCGCATGCGTGGCCACAGGCCCGGCAATTCTCCTTCCATATCTGCAGGTACATGGCGCGGCTGATAGCCCCCACCGGTGCGGGGGCGACGCCAACTTTTTGGTCGTAAGACCAGACGCTTTCTCCGGCCATAGCTGCAAAATCGGAGGATCCAGCCCATAGTCGCTGAAACAGAGAATCCAGCCCCATAACATTTACCTTTTTTTATCAAACATGGAGAAACACAGACACAAGACCATGAATTAGTTTTAACAATAAGAAAAACATTTATTAAACATGGAATGTTGGATTATTTTCCAAAATCCCTTTACTCCCCCCTTTAGTTTAACAAATACACACCAATTTTAAGATTAACACGAATTGCAAAGTACATCTTAGTTGCAACGGTCCCATTAACACAAAGTTCTCTTTAAAAGCACAGATTGACTGTGGTCAAATACACTCCGTTCTGAACCCAGGTTAGTGCCTGTGGTTTTTGAACCATAAAATCATAGAACCCTGCAAGTTGAATGAATTTGGTTTGTTCTCACTGGAATGAAGGAGGTTGAGAGGCGACCTGATAGAGGTCTACAAAATTATGAGGGGCGTAGCCAGAGTGGACAGTCAGATATCTTTTCCTAGGGTAGAGGGGTCAATCCTTTTGGGGCATAGGTTTAAGGTGTGAAGGGCAAGGTTTAGAGGAGATGTATGAGGCAGGTTTTTTTACACAGAGGGTAGTGGGTGTCTGGAACGCGCTGCCGGAGGAGGTATTGGAAGCAGGGACGATAGTGATATTTAAGGGGTATCTTGGCAAATACATGAATAAGATGGGAATGGAGGGATACGGACCCCGGAAGTGTAGACGGGCAGCATGGTCAGCGCAGGCTTGGAGAGCCGAAGGACCTGTTCCTATGCTGTACTTTTCTTTGTTCTTTGTTCTTCTTTGCAGTGCAGACTCAGCCCATTGAAGCCGAACCAACCCTCTGAAAGAGCAGCCTACTTAGGGCCACTCCCTCACCCTATCTCCATAACCTCACCTAACCTGCACATCTCTGGACACTAAGGGGAATTTAGCATGGCCAATCCACCTACCTGCACATCTTTGGACTGTGGAAGGAAACTTGAGAACCTGAAGTAACCCATGCAGACACAGGGAGAACATGCAAACTCCACACAATCACCCAAGGCCAGAATTGAACCCATGTACCCAGCGCTGTGAGGCAGCAGTAAGGCAAGGTAAAGTGGCCATAGTTCCAGATGGCCATCGGGTGAATTCCCTTTTGAGGGGGAGAGCTGACTGGTGGTGATTTAACCTGAAGATCACCACACCTCAGGTAAGGGGCAAGGTTGAGAGGGCCTTAATGAATAACCTCAGCCGGTATGGGAATTGAACCCGTGCTGCTGGCCTTGCCGGCCAAGTGAGCTAAACCGGCCCTAACCACTGTGCCACCACAATCCCTGCAGAATCCCCCCCCCCCAGAGAATTGTCACATAAGAGTTTCCAAACTCCTCTCCCAAAAACACACTTTCAAATATTCCCTTCTAATAATAATGCTTTCCCTTATTGGTCTGCATTTCAAAATCCAGTCCAGGTTTTCCAAATGGCACTTTAAACAGAGCTTCTGTTACACTTTAAACAACAGTCCAGTCCATCCCCTTTAGGATTCCTTTGTCTTGACTGCTGTACAAACAGTATTAGAATGGTACCTGACATTGGATTTATCTTTGAAGGCTGCTGTCCCACTATTAATCTAGTTACTGCAATTGCCTCTTTTACTCAGAATACTTTGTTACTCTTCCTTGAATTCTTCCGAACAATGCCTTTGTTCTCTTAACTCCAGTCATCTTAAACACTCTTCCTGTCCCAATTCCCTGGTTATCTAAAGTGTACCTTGTACTTCAGGAAGCCTGCCTCTTTGCAGCCTCCATCCCATCCAGTCTTTCTTCTCACAGAGTTGAGAGATATTCTCTCCCCAAGGTCCTGTCTCCAACTGTCTTGTCTTCCAGTTAAAGCTAAGAACAGGAGAAAGCCTTCCCTCTGGAAAGTGGCCTCATGTTGCTGAGCAACAACTTACTTATATTTACTCTTCACACCATAGTCCTGTCGAAGCACAACAGAAACACAGTTGGAACTTAATTAACCCCCACACTTATAAACCCCTTTGACCAGCATGAATCTAACCATAGGATTTACCCTTCCAGTAAATCCACTTAAAACTGCACCTTTTTTCTAATGTTTACCAATACAAATATAAATCCCTTCAAGCTACTTTCATTTTCCAAACAACATACCTATTAAATATTTTACCATCTTTTTATGTTTCTCACTAGTTTATTTTCATATTCTTATTTCTTTTTTTATAATTTTCCTGATCTTCCTTTTCTGAATTCGGAAATGCACCCAATCCTCAGGCTCACCACTTTTTTGTCAACTTTACAAGCTGCTTCCTTTGATCTCATAAAATCTTTAACTTCTCTTGTTCGGCACAGTTGATCACCATTTCTGCTAATTTTGAGCCTCAGAGGAATGGAAATTTGTTGCAAACCATGTATAAATTCTTCAAATGTTAGCCGTTGTCTATCTAATATCATACCTTTTTATGTAGTTTCCCAATCAAACACAGCCAACTTGCCCTCATACCTTTGTAGTTTCCTTTCTTTAGATTTAAGGCTCTTATTTCAGAATAAACCGCATCATTTTCAAACTTAACCCAAATTTCCATCTTATTATGATTAATCTTCCTGAAAGATTATTAATGAGCCTTTTCTCATTTTGTAGGACTGGATCTAAAATAGCCTCTTCTCTAATTGTTTCGCGAACACACTGTCCTTGAAAACCAGCTTGTATACATTCTAGGAATTTGTCCTCAACAGCATTAGTGCTTCTTTGGTTTACCCAGTCTATATGTCGATTAATGTCCCCCATAATTACTCTTGTATTATTCTTGGTATTTTTCTTGTTACCTGTACCTCTAATTGCTTGTTTTATATCATGTCCTACATTACCAGAACTGTTTGGTGGCCTACCAACAGCTCCTGCTAATATTTGCTGCCCCTGCTGTTTTGTAACTGATTCTACACCTTGATCTTTCAATCTAAGATCATGGTCTCACTATTGCACTGATATCATCCTTCGTAACAGCACTACCCCATCACCTTTTCCTATTTGCTTATCTTGGCTAAATGTTGACTACCCTTGAACATTCAGTTCCCAGCATTTGTCACCCTGCAGCCATGCCTCTGTAATGGCAATTTGATCATACTTTCAAACTTCTATTTATGTTGTCAATTCATCTACCTTATTATGAATGATGTGTTCTTTCACAGAGAGTAACATTAAATGTATTTATTGATTCTTGGAGCCTCTAGCCTTATCTGCTGGCACACTCTTGAAATCTCTGTCCCTTCCTTCCGCACTCAGATTATCAGTTCCCCTATTGCTACCTTGCTCTCTCACCTTTTCCTCTCTCTTCAAATGATCATATCTTCCTTCCATTGATCTCTTGCCTGCTATTTGGTTTTGGGGTGACATGAAGCTGATGCTCACTGACACTCTTCTCTGCCTCTTGCAGGACAAGCAAAAAAGAGCTAGTGGACAACAGAGACAGCTGCACATCCTCTTCCCTTTGAGGCATTATTGGTGCATCCATCGCTGAGGCTCCGGTCAATTGCATCACTGAGGCCATCCAAGATGGTGGTAATTTTCTGCTGTGTGACCCCTGAAATTCCACATAGTCCTCATCCTGCCACCATGCAATGCTGCATAAACTGAGGATGATGTAACCAGGTACCCCTTCCTTTCCACCCACTTCCTTCAATTTACCCAATTCTCTCCATGTGAATTTATGTTTTCAGATACCCACAAACTGCTGTCTGGCCAGTCAGCTGAGGTTGAAGACCCACAGGAAGGAACATTCCAAGAAAGAAGCACCAGAACTTTATCTGACACTCACAGCCACTTACTGGTACTGAAAAATAATATCTTTGTTCTATTTATTTGTTGCTGCAAAGAGAAAAGGTACAGAGATGCCCACACTCTGAGTTCTTGTCAAACATGATGAGAGGTTTATTAAGAGTGTTGCTCATACAATCAAGATGGTGATCTGCTCAAAGCCTGCTCAACCACTCTGCTGACACCACTATATATCATGTGATGCAGAGCCAGCAAAATGTATTCCCAGATACATAACACCCCTCCATCTTGACATCATGAGTGCAAGGACAACAATTAGCATTTATATAACAGATACCCTGATATGTTATTTTTGTATATAGATACAATTTAATAAGACAGTCTCTGTGGTGAACATCTATTCCTTTTTGCTATAATTCGGCATTTTCTAACTTGGCTACTTGCGATCTCAGAAGTGTCCTCATTCCTTTCTGTGGATGGTACTTCTTGAGTAGTTATTTCCCTATCTGTCACTCTAGGCATTGAAAGGTCCTCAAAAACAGCATTGGAACTCGTCACTGTCTCTGGTCTCCATGCCAAGTATAGCTCTGTTCATCTTCTAAAGGTTGAACCTCTTGAGAAGTTTCTGCAAACTTGCTTTGTGCAGCATGACATTGTCAAACTCTTTAATCATCCGTCTGTACAGTGTATGATATTGGACTTGTCTTCGCTAGGATCACAGCTGGTACTCATTTCTCATTAGTTCTGTAATCCCCAGCTAACACGCTGGGCTGAATTCTATCTTCTTGGTTAAATACTCGTCATTAGAGATTTTCTCCTTCCTAGCAATTTGTGTTTGTTGTGGTTGTCAATCTCTGAAGCATCAGGTGGAGTTAACAAATCAAACTGTGTTTGGAGTTTCCTCTTAAACAACAACATTGTTGGTGAACTTTACATGGTAGCATGTACAGTGTTCTGAAAGATATTAAAAATTTGTTTACTCCTCTTGATAATGACCCCTGGTCCTTCAATGCTTTGATAGAATGCTTTAATGATTGCACAAAAGGTTAATTCAATACATTGCTGGGTGATATGGAACTGACTTAATATGGTGTATACCGTTCGCTTTCATATAGTCCTCAAACTCCTTTAAGTAAATTGCGTATCATTAACATTGACATCTGCTCCGGTGTTCCAAATCTTGTGTAGTTTTTCAATGGTCTGCTCAGTCGTCGTTGACTTCATTATCGCGATTGCTAGCCATTTTGAGTGCTTGTTCACTTCAGAACATGTATCCCTCCAGTGGGCCATCATAATCAATGTCTATTCTCTGCCATGGCTGAGTCAACCATTTCCATGGCTGTAATGGTTGTAATGGTGGACTGTTCCGTAGTTTAGCACAAGATTGGTATCGCCCAAATTTCCCTTCAATTTGAGGTTCCATCCTTGCCATCAAAAATAACTGTATGTCAATTCCTTCACCCTGACCATACTAAGATGTCCCTCATGCAGTTGGTCATATAAACACAGAGGAATAATCAGACGGATTCTTCATAATAGAACTTCATTCTGTACTGTTAATTCAAGTCTTCGTGTGATGTGGGGCTTGATAATTTTGCCTGTGAACATTTCACAGCAATCCTTTTTTGACCAAGTCCATCACCTTCACCATCACGGGATCCGTTCTTGTATACATTTGAACTTAAACTATCCGCGAGCGAGAATCACAAAATATTGACAACAATTTCTTCTGGGTCATGCTTGACCTGTACACTGTATTGCCAATCACGATAAAGAATCAGCATTTTCATGTTGCTCAGACTGGCGATATTGGATATTGTACATGTGCGCTGACGGAATCAATGACCATCTTTGCAATCTACTCGCTGTCAAACAAGGTACACTTTATACAGCCCAAAGATCGTAGTCAAGGGTTGATGAAACATCAAAAAGGTAAAATGACGGCGTAAAGTTAAAGGTGGAACCTTCTTACAATCAGAATAATGCTGAAATCTTCTTTTTCTAGCTGAGCGTAATTTATTCCTGCATTAGTAAATGAAGCAAATGCTATTGGTCATTCCTCTCATGAAGGCACAAGTGCGAGAGGATTGCACCAACCCCACAGGGTGAGACAACAAAAGCTAGTTGCAACTTCACTTTTGGATTACAATGAAGCAATATCTCTGACTTCAGCAAAGCTTCTTTCACTTCATTATATGCATCTTTACATTCCTTTGACCAGTGCCATGCCTATGTGACATGCAGCAACATGTGTACAGGCTTCAAATGTGTTGCTATATTTGGCACGAATATACCATGACAATTGATTAATCTGAAAAACGACCTTAATTGTGTCACATTTTGAAGATGTGGTGCTTCTAAGATTGCTGACAATTTCTTTGTTTTTTTGTGTAAACTGTCTTTGTCGATGACCAAGGGAATTTATGGATGACTTGAAAAAATCACGCTGTTACTCCCATCCCTCAGGTTTTGGCTCTGTAACTGCTTCAGGTTATCTTCAAGTGTTCCTGTTCACTCGAACCGGTGTCATCTAAATAACTTTGCACTCCATTCAACCCATTTTGAATTTGATCCATGGATCTTTAGAAAGAGCAGGTACAAATGTTATTGCAGTGATCTCTGTATGTGTTAATACATGTTCAGTTGATGTAAAGTAAGTACAGACAGATGATCACGAAGTGGCAACACTAACAGGATCTATAAAAGGAGTTTCCCACTCTTTCTTAGTTAGTGTGTGTGTGGAGAACAGCTGGAGTGGAGACGTGGTCAGATCAGAGTGTAGTGGATTACGATAAATGTTAATTTAATCTAAACTTACTTATTTGTTTTACTAGCTTAGTATTAAAATGAAAGATCTCACTATTTTATTATTTATTACTCAATAAACATTTTGTCATCATCTGGAAGACTTTGACTATTTCTCAAAAGAATTCAAGACAACTCGGCAAGACAAAAGGAGTAACATTTATATTACATAGAACATACAGTGCAGAAGGAGGCCATTCGGTCCAACGAGTCTGCACCGACCCACTTAAGCCCTCACTTCCACCCTATCCCCGTAACCCCTCCTAATCTTTTTGCCCACTAAGGGCAATTTATCATGGCCAATCCACCTAACCTGCATGTCTTTGGACTGTGGGAGGAAACCGGAGCACCCGGAGGAAACCCACGCAGACACGGGGAGAACGTGCAGACTCCGCACAGACAGTGACCCAGCGGGAAATCGAACCTGGGACCCCGGCGCTGTGAAGCCACAGTGCTAGCCACTTGTGCTTCTGTGCTAACTATTATATAGTAATATACCAGTTATTCAGGAATAAAGAACAGACCTTTATGCGTCACCATGGGGAGTACTGGCTGTGTTTGCCAGCCACACTCATCTACAGATGCAATTTCACTGAATATCTGTCCTCCAGAATGTCCAGAAAACAATTCTTCGATCAGCAGCAATCAGATAATGATCTATGCACAAAACTGGGGTAATCATAGTTTTAAGATCTCCACTAATTCTCACTGAGCCATTCCTTTTTAAAACAGAAATGATTGGTGTCACCTTATCACTTGGAGCAACAGGTTCAAAGACTCCTGCCCTTACTAACCTTTCTCATTCTTCTTCAATTTTAGGCTTGAAGGTGTATGGTACAGTTCTAGCTTTGAGACATTTGGCAGTGCTGTCTGGCTTGATTTTTACGTGTAGCTCAACTCCAATCATAGAGCCTTGTGATCTTCAAACACATTCTCACACTTCTTCAGAGGTTGTTGCAAGTTTTTCTTTGAATCCACTAATTGACTGATTGTTTCCCAGTTAAGCCTAATGTCAGCCAACCATACTCTGCCAAATAGAACAGGAACATTTCCATGGACAATGTGGATAGACAACTTCATCATCTGCCATTTGCTTTTACTTTCACCATAATGCATCCTTTTAATGGTACAACCTCTTCAGTGTATATCCCTAGGATCACATTTGGCTGTTTTAAAGGCAGATGCATCAGCTTTTGATGATAATTTGTCTCATGTGCTGTGCCGGTATCCACTTCCATTTTAAAATCATGGCCGTCAAGTTTTGGATATGCCCAAAAAGGTTGTTGATCACCCTCCTTTAAGCTCTTACAGTCGCTCAGTTTAGCTGTCTTTTGAGAGATCATGAGCTTCACCCACTAATTTGTAGACACGACTAGATTGTTTACTTGAATGGTTCTTGCAATTTCTTGGTGTAGAAGAGGTTTCTGAGTCCAACACGCTTTGGTAATATGGCCCTTCACATCACAATTCTTGCATGTATTCGATTTACAGCAGCAATCCACCGCTGAGCATCCAATCTGTGTAGAACGGTGACAGGTTCCACCTTTGCAGCCTTGTCCCTTGAGGAATCCATTTTGTGGATCTTCGTTCCAGACACTATCTGCAAAACTTCCCTTGTAGCAAGCTTCATAAATGTGACAACTTCCACAGTAGCTTTCAGAATTGAATCACTTACAGTAAGCAGCTTCCTCTGAATTGCTTCACTAAGTAATCCACAAACCAGCCTGTCTCGAAGAGTATCATCAAGTGTTGGATCAAATTCACAATATCTAGCTAATCTTCTTAAAGATATTACAAACTGTAAAATGGTTTCACCTTTTCCCTGACTATGGCCGTTGATTTGCAACCTCTCTGTAGTATAATGATTTAGGAGAGAAATGTCCCTCTCGGATTTTTATTTTCTTTCATAAAATTAGTACCCAATTCATTTTTTCTAATTAAGGGGCAATTTAGCGTGGCCAATCCACCTACCCTGCACATCTTTGGGTTGTGGGAGCAAAACCCACACAAACACGGGGAGAATGAGTAAATTCCACACGGACAGTGACCCAGAGCCAGGATCGAACCTGGGACCTCGGCTCCGTGAGGCAGCAGTGCTAACCACTGCGCCTCCGTGCTGCCCTCTCTCAGATTTTTATTAATTCACGGAAGCACTTGTCACCTGGTTTTGCTGGGTGAATAAGATCCTATAGCAGCATAAACATTTTACAGCCAACTAAGTTGGGAAATGATGCACCCTTTAGGTCCTCTGGTGTCTGGTTAGCTGTTAAAAATGATTGGAATCTTTCTTCATTTGAATTCCATGTTTCATAATCCTCATCAAACGCATCCATGGCACCCGTTTTCCTGCCATTTTTGGTTCCCGATCCTGAGGATCTATACTTCCTCCCTTCCAACTGTGTTGCAAATTATGGCACAAATGATCCCTTGATCAAGCAACTCGGAAATTTTCCCCTTTTTACCTGAATATATTTTGACTATTCGCCCAGGTAGTGGCCCATGAAGAGTTGGCCGACTTCAAAATCCCCATTCCCACAGCTCTTGTAGCTTCGCCATGTGCGTTGCCCAGACCCCACTCACTTCAACGCACAGAAGTCTTCCCCGACTGTCAGTCATCTTATTCGCAGGTGCTGTCAAAGCCTTTTGTTAAACTTTCACATCGTTGGCAGTGGTTCACCCGACATCTCTGTCTGTGTGTGTGTGTGTGTGTGTGTGTGTGAGTCCGGTCCCCGGAATCTTCTGTTGCTCCCCTGCCATCCCACAATTAGTCAATGAAAATTTTCTTTCCAGCGATTTGTCTGCCTCAATCTTGTCGCTCGTTTTCTCTCCTGTTATATTCCTGTGTTGCCGCAAAGAGATAGGATATGGAGGTGCCCACAGTCTGAATTCTTATAAAAAATGCTGAGGAGTTTATTAAGGGTGTTCTCATACAATCAAGATGGTGATCTGCTCAAAGCTCGTGCCAACGGTCTGTTCACATCACTGCCCATCGCATGATGCAGAACCAGCAAGAATGTATTCTCAAATGATCATAGAATTCCTACAGTGCAGAAGGAGGTGATTCAGCCCATTGAGTCTGCAATGGCCCTCTGAAAGAGCACCCTATCTTAGCCCACTCCCCAGTACTATCCGCATAACCCCACCTACCCTGCACATTTTTGAATACGAGGCCAATTTATCATGGCCAATCCACCTAACCTGCATTTCTTTTAGGCTGGGAGGAAACCAGAGCATCTGGAGGGAAACGACAGATAGTAAGTGCAAATTCCACACAGAGAGTCACCCAAGGCTGGAATTGAACAGCGGTCGCTGGTGCTGTGAGGCAGTAGTGCTAACCACTGTGCCACAGTGCCGCCCAGATAGATAACAATCTTATATTTAAACAAAGCCAATTACATAGGAATGAGGAAGAGGATAATCGGGTAAATAGACAAAGGTATGCCCATATTTTATAGCAGGTAAGATTTAATGAAACAATCAAAAATGTTCAACAAATATACATTCCACTGAATAAACAAATTCTCAGTGAGAAAGAACCATCTATGGCTTCATAAGGAGGTTATGGGCAGTATTATATAAAGGAAAGATCTGTAATGTTGCAAAGAATACTAAGTCTGAGGATGGAGAGACTTTAGTTAGGGACCACTAAAATGTTGATTAAAATAGAAAAAGTGGAATATGAGAGTAAACTCGTTCAGAATTTAAAGAATTTAAGGTTTTAAGAATTTTTCCTAGTATATAGGAAGGGAATAGTTAAAGTCAATGTTGGCTCCTTAACTGGAGACAGAAGAAATTATCATCGGGAATGACGAAATGGAAGAGAGAATAAACAAATGATTTGTGTCTTTCTTCACAGCAGAAGACACGTTATATACCAGAAATAGAGGTTAACCGAGGGTTGAATATGAGAAAATTAAGGTAATTCACATCAGCAGAGCAAATGTTCTGGAGAAATACAAGGGTTTAAAATATCACACATCCCCAGGACCTAAAGGTCTACATACCCGGATTGAAAAAGAGAAAGCTGATAGATAGCAGATGCACTAACTATGATTTTTCACTTTTCCTAGATTCCGGAACAGTCACAGAATCATAAGATTAGAGGTTTGAAAATGTAACAGTGTTATTCAAGAAAGGAGGGTACAAAAAAAACTGAGAACGACAGGCCAGTTAACCTGACATCAATCATCAGGGAAGTGTTGGAATATCTTATTAAGGAAGTCTTTAGTTTGATTAGAAAAAGTCAACATGGTTTTACTGAAGTGTGACAACTTCTTTTAGAGATTTTGAGGAAGTAACTCGAAGGATAGATAAAGGAGAACCAGTAGATGTACTATACCTGGATTCGAAAAGATATTTGATACAGGATGAATGCAAAAGATAAGGGCTCCTGGAATTGGGGATGCGATATTAACATGGATAGAGGATTGATTAATGCACACAAAGAAGCAAATAGGGATAAATAGGACACTTTCAATTTGGTTGCCAGTGACAAGTGGAGTTACAGGATCAGAGCTGGGGCTTTTACTATTTACAGACGATATTAATTATTTAGATGAAAAGACAGAGAGTAATTTGTCTTGGTTTGCTGATGGCACGAAGCAAGGTGGGAATACAAGCTGTGAGGAGGGCACAAAGCGGCTGCAAAGAGTTGTAGGCTAGAACTCACTGGCTTTTGGGATTCTCTGTTCCCACCGGCAGCGCATCCCAGCCCATGGAGTTCTGGCGGTGTGGGGGTGTCTTCAATGGCAAATGCCCTTGACAGAGACGGGAATGGCGAATCCTGCCACCAGCGAATATACGCTACCAAGGATTTGAGCACAGGAGCAGGGACATCTTGCTGCAAGTATACAGGGCCTCGGTGAGGCCAAACTTGGAATATTGTGTGCAGTTTTGGTCTCCTTATCTGAGGAAGGATGTTTTTTCTCTCGACGGAGTGCAGCAAAGGTTTACCAGACTGATTCCTGGGGTGGCAGTACAAATGCATGAGGAGCGATTGAGTTGGTTAGGTTGTATTTGCTGGAGTTGAGAACAATGAGGGGGTATCTCATAGAAACCTATAAAATTCGAACATGACTAGACAGAGTAGATGCAAGAAAGATGTTCCCTTTGGTGGAGGTGTCCAGATCAGGAGGTCACAGCCTGAGGATATGGAGTGTGGGCCTATGGAATTCGGTACCACAGAAAGTAGTTGAGGCTAAAATGTTTTCAAGAAGCAGTTCAATATAGCCCTTGGGGTGCAAGAGATGAAAGGATATGGTGGTGGTGGTGAGGGGGCGGGGAGGGGGGATGAGGCTAGTTGGATGATCAGCCATGACCAGAATGAATGGCAGAGCAGGCTCAAAGGTCTAAATGGCCTTCTCCTGCTCCTATTTTCTATGTTTCCAAACATATGGCTGGGGGACCAGAGAATCCAGCCCATAAAGTGAGTAAGTGAGTGGGAAACAAAGTGGCAGCTGGAGTATAATGTGAGGAAGTGTGAAGTTATTCACTTCGGTCATAAGGATAGAAAAGCAGAATATTTTTTTACAGGTGTGAGACTCGTAAACTTTGATCTCCAAAGAGACTTGGGTGCAAAGAACACAGACAGTTACCGTGCTGGTACAGCAAGCAGTTAAGAAAGCAAATCGCTTGTTGGCTTTTATTGCAAGGAGATTGGTGTAAAGGAATAAACAAAACTTGTTGGAATTGTACCAGCCTTTGGTGAGATCATGCCATAAGACCATAAGACATAGGAGCAGAATTAGGCCACTCGGCCCATCGAGTCTTCTCCGCCATTGAAGCATGGCTGATATTTTCTCATCCCCATTCTCCTGCCTTCTCCCCATAACCCCTGATCCTCTTATTAATCAAGAACCTATCTATCTCTGTCTTAAAGACAGTCAGTGATTTGGCCTCCACAAAAGAGTGGCAAAGAGTTCCACAGATTCACCACCCTCTCGCTGAAGAAATTCCTCCTCATCTGTTTTCAAGGATCGTCCCTTTAGTCTGAGATGGTGTCCTCTGGTTCCAGTTTTTCCTCAAATGGAATCATCCTCTCCACGTCCAGGCCTCACAGTATCCTGTAAGTTTCAATCAGATCCCCCCTCATCCTTCAAAATTACAAAGAGTACAGGCTCAGAGTCCTCAACCGTTCAAAGAACAAAGACAAAGAACAAAGAAATGTACAGCACAGGAACAGGCCCTTCGGCCCTCCAAGCCCGTGCCGACCATACTGCCCGACTAAACTACAATCTTCTACACTTCCTGGGTCCGTATCCTTCTATTCCCATCCTATTCATATATTTGTCAAGATGCCCCTTAAATGTCCCTATCGTCCCTGCCTCCACTACCTCCTCCGGTAGTGAGTTCCAGGCACCCACTACCCTCTGCGTAAAAAACTTGCCTCGTACATCTACTCTAAACTTTGCCCCTCTCACCTTAAACCTATGCCCCCTAGTAATTGACCCCTCTACCCTGGGGAAAAGCCTCTGACTATCCACTCTGTCTATGCCCCTCATAATTTTGTATACCTCTATCAGGTCGCCCCTCAACCTCCTTCGTTCCAGTGAGAACAAACCGAGTTTATTCAATCGCTCCTCATAGCTTATGCCCTCCATACCAGGCAACATTCTGGTAAATCTCTTCTGCACCCTCTCTAAAGCCTCCACATCCTTCTGGTAGTGTGGCGACCAGAATTGAACACTATACTCCAAGTGTGGCCTAACTAAGGTTCTATACAGCTGCAACATGACTTGCCAATTCTTATACTCAATGCCCCGGCCAATGAAGGCAAGCATGCCGTATGCCTTCTTGACTACCTTCTCCACCTGTGTAGCCCCTTTCAGTGATCTGTGGACCTGTACTCCTAGATCTCTTTGACTTTCAATACTCTTGAGGGTTCTACCATTCACTGTATATTCCCTACCTGCATTAGCCCTTCCAAAATGCATTACCTCACATTTGTCCAGGTTAAACTCCATCTGCCATCTCTCCGCCCAAGTCTCCAGACAATCTAAATCCTGCTGTATCCTCAGACAGTCCTCATCGCTATCCGCAATTCCACCAACCTTTGTGTCGTCTGCAAACTTACTAATCAGACCAGTTACATTTTCCTCCAAATCATTTATATATACTACAAAGAGCAAAGGTCCCAGCACTGATCCCTGTGGAACACCACTGGTCACAGCCCTCCAATTAGAAAAGCATCCCTCCATTGCTACCCTCTGCCTTCTATGGCCTAGCCAGTTCTGTATCCACCTTGCCAGTTCACCCCTGATCCCGTGTGACTTCACCTTTTGTACTAGTCTACCATGAGGGACCTTGTCAAAGGCCTTACTGAAGTCCATATAGACAACATCTACTGCCCTACCTGCATCAATCATCTTAGTGACCTCCTCGAAAAACTCTATCAAGTTAGTGAGACACGACCTTCCCTTCACAAAACCGTGCTGCCTCTCACTAATACGTCCATTTGCTTCCAAATGGGAGTAGATCCTGTCTCGAAGAATTCTCTCCAGTAATTTCCCTACCACTGAAGTAAGGCTCACCGGCCTGTAGTTCCCGGGATTATCCCTGCCACCCTTCTTAAACAGAGGAACAACATTGGCTATTCTCCAGTCCTCCGGGACATCCCCTGAAGACAGCGAGGATCCAAAGATTTCTGTCAAGGCCTCAGCAATTTCCTCTCCAGCCTCCTTCAGTATTCTGGGGTAGATCCCATCCGGCCCTGGGGACTTATCTACCTTAATATTTTTTAAGACACCCAACACCTCGTCTTTTTGGATCACAATGTGACCCAGGCTATCTACACCCCCTTCTCCAGACTCAACATCTACCAATTCCTTCTCTTTGGTGAATACTGATGCAAAGTATTCATTTAGTACCTCGCCCATTTCCTCTGGCTCCACACATAGATTCCCTTGCCTATCCTTCAGTGGGCCAACCCTTTCCCTGGCTACCCTCTTACTTTTTATGTAAGTGTAAAAAGCCTTGGGATTTTCCTTAACCCTATTTGCCAATGCCTTTTCATGACCCCTTCTAGCCCTCCTGACTCCTTGCTTAAGTTCCTTCCTACTTTCCTTATATGCCACACAGGCTTCGTCTGTTCCCAGCCTTTTAGCCCTGACAAATGCCTCCTTTTTCTTTTTGACGAGGCCTACAATATCACTCGTACAACAAGTTCTTCATTCCAGGGATCATTCTTGTGAATCTCCTCTGGACCCTTTCCAAGGCCAGCACATCCTTCCTTAGATACGGGGCCCAAAACTGCTCACAATACTCCAAATGGGGTCTGACCAGAGATACATGGAATTTTGCATGCAATTTTGTCTCCATATTTAAGGAAGGATGTACTTGCATTGGAGGCAGGAAAGCAAAGGTCCCTTTTTTAATGATATCTTATGCGAAATGGCTGAGCAAATTGGGTCTATATTCTCTGGAATTTTAAAGGATCAGAGGTGATCTCACTGAAATATGCACGATTCTGAAGGGGTTTGACAGGGTAGACACTAAGAAGTTGCTTCCCCTGCCTCGGGGGTCTGGAAGGAAGGGAATTGGTTTCAGAATAGGGGTCCGATCATTGAAGACTGGGATTAACATAACATAGAATTTACAGTGCAGAAGGAGGCCATTCGGCCCATCGAGACTGCACCGGCTCTTGGAAAGAGCACCCAAGGTCAACACCTCCACCCGATCCCCATAACCCAGTAACCCCACCCAACACGAAGGGCAATTTTGGACACTAAGGGCAATTTATCATGGCCAATCCACCTAACAGAGGTGGATGAGAAGGATTCCTTTCATTCAAAGGTTTGCAAATCTTTTGAATTCTTTACCGCAAAGGGATGTGGCTGGGTCATCATGAAACATTTTCAAGGATGGGTCAATGGACTTTTAATCACTCATGGACTCAAAGATTATGGGGAGGGGATTGGCAAAATGGAGCTGAAGCCCAAGGTCATCCATGATCGTGTTGAATGCTGGAGCAGGTTCAATAGACCTAGAACATAAGAACAGAAGAAATAGGAACAGGAGTAGGCCATCTGGCCCCGCGAGCCTGCTCCGCCATTTAATGAGATCATGGCTGATCTTTTGTGGACTCAGCTCCACTTTCCGGCCCGAACACCATAACCCTTAATCCCTTTATTCTTCAAAAAACTATCTATCTTTATCTTAAAAACATTTAATGAAGGAGCCTCTACTGCTTCGTTGGGCAAGGAATTCCAGAGATTCACAACCCTTTGGGTGAAGAAGTTCCTCCTACACTCGGTCCTAAATCTACTTCCCCTTATTTTGAGGCTATGCCCCCTAGTTCTGCTTTCCCCGACCAGTGGAAACAACCTGCCCGCATCTATCCTATCTATTCCCTTCATAATTTTATATGTTTCAATAAGATCCCCCCGCATCCTTCTATACTCCAATGAGTACAGTCCCAGTCTACTCAACTTCTCGTCATAATCTAATCCCCTCAACTCTGGGATCAACCTAGTGAATCTCCTCTGCACTCCCTCCAGTGCCACTATGTCCTTTCTCAGGTAAGGAGACCAAAACTGAACACAATACTCCAGATGCGGCCTCACCAACACCCTATACAATTGCAGCATAACCTCCCTAGTCTTGAACTCCATCCCTCTAGCAATGAAAGACAAAACTCGATTAGCCTTCTTAATCACCTGTTGCACCTGCACACCAACTTTTTGCGACTCGTGCACCAGCACACCCAGGTCCCTCTGCACAGCAGCATGTTTTAAATTCTTACCGTTTAAATAATAATCCATTCTGCTGTTATTCCTCCCAAAATGGATAGCCTCACACTTGGCAACATTGAATTCCATCTGCCAGACCCTAGCCCATTCACCTAACCTATCCAAATCCTTCTGCAGACTTCCGGTATCCTCGGCACTTTTTGCTTTACCACTCATCTTAGTGTCGTCTGCAAACTTCGTCTATGTAAATTGTGAACAACTGCGGGCCCAACACTGATCCTTGAGGGACCCCACTAGTTACAGGTTGCCAACCAGAGAAACACCCATTTATCCCCACTCTCTGCTTTCTGTTAGTTAACCAATCCTCTACCCATGCTACCACTTTAACCTCAATGCCATGCATCTTTAATTTATGCAGCAACCTTTTGTGTGGCAACTTGTCAAAAGCTTTCTGGAAATCCAGATATACCACATCCATTGGCTCCCCGTTATCTACTGCACTGGTAACATCCTCAAAAAATTCTACCAAATTAGTCAGACACGACCTACCCTTTATGAACCCATGCTGCGTCTGCCCAATGGGACAATTTCCCTCCAGGTGCCCCACTATTTCCTCCTTAATGATAGATTCCAGCATTTTCCCTACAACCGAAGTTAAGCTTACTGGCCTATAATTACCCGCTTTCTGCCGACCTCCTTTTTTAAACAGTGGTGTCACGTTTGCTACTTTCCAATCCTCTGGGACCACCCCAGAGTCTAGTGAATTTTGATAAATTATCACTAGTGCGTTTACAATTTCCCTAGCCATCTCTTTTAACACACTAGGATGCATCCCATCAGGGCCAGGAGACTTGTCTACCTTTAGCCCCATTAGCTTGCCCAATACTGCCTCCTTAGTGATTACAATCATCTCAAGGTCCTCACCTATTATATCTTTATTTCCATCAGTCACTGGCATGTTATTTGTGTCCTCCACTGTGAAGACTGACCCAAAAAACCTGTTCAGCTCCTCAGCCATTTCCCCGTCTCCTATTATTAAATCTCCCTTCTCATCTTCCAAAGGACCAATATTTACCTTAGCCACTCTTTTTTGTCTTATATATTTGTAGAAGCTTTTACTATCTGCTTTTATGTTCTGAGCCAGTTTACTTTCATAGTCTACCTTACTCTTCTTTAGGGCTTTTTTAGTAGCTTTCTGTTGTCCCCTAAAGACTTCCCAGTCCTCTAGTCTCCCACTAATTTTTGCCACTTTGTATGCTTTTTCCTTCAATTTGATACTCTTCCTCACCTCCTTAGATATCCACGGTCGATTTTTCCCCTTTCTACCGTCTTTCTTTTTTGTCGGTATGAACCTTTTCTGAACACTGTGAAAGATCGCTTGGAAGGTTCTCCACTGTTCCTCAACTGCTTCACCATGAAGTCTTTGCTCCCAGTCTACCTTAGCTAGTTCTTCTCTCATCCCATTGTAATCGCCTTTGTTTAAGCACAAAACACTAGTGTTTGATTTTACCTTGTCATCCTCCAACTGTATTTTAAATTCCACCATATTGTGGTCGCTCCTTCCAAGAGGATCCTGAACTATGAGATCATTAATCAATCCTGCCTCATTACACAGGACCAGATCTAGGACCGCTTGTTCCCTTGTAGGTTCCATTACATACTGTTCCAGGAAAGTATCGCGGGCACATTCTATAAACTCCTCCTCAAGGCTGCCTTTACCAACCTGGTTAAGCCAATCGATATGCAGATTAAAATCTCCCATGATAACCGCTGTACCATTTCTACATGCATCCGTTATTTCTTTGCTTATTGCCTGCCCTACCATCCTGTTACTACTTGGTGGCCTATAGACTACTCCTATCAGTGACCTTTTCGCCTTACTATTCCTGATTTCCACCCAAATTGATTCAACCTTGTCCATCATAGCACCAATATCATCCCTTACTATTGCCCGGATGCCATCCTTAAACAACAAAGCTACACCACCGCCCTTACCGTCCATTCTATCCTTTCGTATAGTCTGATACCCTTGGATATTTAACTCCCAGTCGTGACCATCTTTTAACCATGTTTCAGTAATGGCCACTAAATCATAGTCATTCACGATGATTTGCGCCATCAACTCATTTATCTTATTCCGTATTCTACGAGCATTCAGGTAAAATACACTTATGCTGTTTTTTATGTCTTTGTTATGAATCCTAATACCTTGATCAGTAACTTTTCGCAATTTATTTTTCCTCTTACCCTTTCTTCTAATTTTCCTTGTCTTTGAACCCATATCTCTACATAATAACCTGTCACGTAACCTGCTGCCTTGATCTCCATTAGCCATTATACTGTCCATAGCTTTACACTTCCCTTCCCCCCAACTTGCTAGTTTAAAGTCCTTGTGACCAACCTATTTATCCTATTCGCTAGAACACTGGTCCCAGAATGGTTCAGATGAAGACCGTCCCAACGGTACAGGTCCCTCCTGCCCCAGTACTGATGCCAATGCCCCATGAAATGGAATCCCTCTTTCCCGCACCACTCCTTTAGCCACGTGTTAACTTCCCTAATTTTCTCAACCCTATGTCAATTGGCACGTGGCTCGGGTAGTAATCCAGAGATTATAACCCTGGAGGACCTGCTCTTTAATTTAGTCCCTAGTGTTTGATAATCCCCAAACAGGTCCTCTTTCCTAGTCTTACCTATGTTGTTAGTCCCAACGTGGACCACAACAACTGGATCCTCCCCCTCCCTCTCCAAAATCCTTTCAAGCCGATCAGAGATGTCCCTCACCCTGGTACCGGGCAGGCAACATACCATGCGGGACTCTCGATCTGGCTTACAAAGGATGCCATCAATCCCCCTAATTATAGAATCCCCTACAACTACCACTTGTCTTTTTGCTCCCCCCTGTTGAATGGCTTCCTGTACCACGGTGCAGTGGTCAGTCAACGCATCCTCCCTACAGCCCTCTTCCTCATCCACACAGGGAGCAAGTACCTCATACCTGTTGGACAAGGTCAAGGGCTGAGGCTCCTCAACTCCTAAACTCAGGATCCCCCTACCTGCCTCCCTTGCAGTCACACCACTCTGTCCCTGACCACTGTCCGAATTAACAGTACTCCTTGACCTGTTAGTCTTCTCCTGCTCTTATTTCTCTTGTTCGAATATACCCCTGACTTCCACTGCATAAAACATACTCCCCAAACTCATTGACTTGCATGAATTCCAATTATTTTCAGATAATTTTCTCTGCAAACATACCATATTTAAATGAATACATTTACATGATAAAACCATCTATTTGTGCACTCTATCAGCCGGCAGACTCTGCTCTGTACCACCTGCTTGTTTACATGTCTCATCACAGACTGTACGATGACCAATCAGAAGCCCCGTTAGCCTGACTAACAGTGCCGCAGGTTGCTTAGGTTCAGAAAATTTAAATTCCAGAAACGTTGAAAGAAAATCAATTGAGAACTCACATTGCTCCACCATCTTTATATTTTGGGCTGTTTCCAAGCAAGTCCCAACACGCAAACCGTAAGAAAAACACCCGTGGAGCAGAATTGATTATAGGGCCAACCTCATTTTAAACATAAACCCTGCTTAATCATATAAAAGCCTTTGTACCATCTAGTTGAAGTGTAAATTTCCGATAAGAAAGAAAATAAAGGCCATATCTCAAGATCGCACCTTTGAGTGTGTAGTTTAAAAGTTAATCGCTAATAACTAACATACATCACCAGTGCTATCAGATCACGTTCCACTGGAACTCAAAGAGAGATGGTTCTGGAATGGGCCTTGTGCTTATCCATCCCTGTGCATGGTTGTGTATAATTAATAAATGTTTGAAAGTTCCTGGAGGCCTTGTTTTCCAGCAGTCTTTATTAAACACCCCCGGGACTGGTTATGATGCTTTCTGGCAATGTGGTTAGCACTGCTGCCTCACAGCGCCAGATTCGATTCAGGCCTTGGATGATTGTCTGTGTGGAGTTTACACATTCCCCCCGTGATTGTGTGGATTTCCTCCGCGTGCTCCAGAATTTGTTGATAAAACATGGAGGAACAGAGTCACAGGGCCGCTAATGAGTTTCAACGACTATTACACCTGAAAAGTAGAATTTTTATACAATACTCCTTGACTCCTCCCACAGATGTGCCAAGGTGTGCAGGTTACATGGATTGGCCATGATAAATTGTCCCTTAGTGTCCAAGGATGTACAGGTTGGGTGGGGTAACAGGGATAGGATGGGAGAGTGGGCTTTGGTGGGATGCTCCTTTGGAAGGTCGGTGCAGGCTTGATGGGCTGAATTGCCTCCTTCTGCATTGTAGGAATTCTGTGGTGACATATCAAATAGCAAGAATCCCCAGTGACACTACCGGTGGTGGGAAATGAAAGCCATTGAACATAAGACAGACAGAGAACAACAGAGGCAGAGAATCAGAAGGTACAATACCAATGGAGCCCCCAGGCACCTGAAGAAAAGCAATAGTCAATCATGAAAAATTTCTCCCTCCACCCAAATCCTTTGAACATGCAGAAAGGCCTGCCCAAGCAGCACACTGGTAAAACTGGTATCGCTGTTTCAGTCGGTGTAGGATCACTTTGGAGTGAGCACAGAAGCCTGATAAAGTTAGGTCAGCACATTTCTTAATTCCATTGCCGGCAGTCCAGACGATATTACAATAGTCCAGGGTGCTAATGAGGGCACAGCAACCTATAAAGAGGCTATTAAGGCCTTCAATTTGTTATGATTCCAGTTGATGTTATAAATGGGTGGGGAGATCCTAGAATAGAAAACTGGCTCAAAAGACTATAATTTGTACCTTTTTTTTGATAAAACACTGAGGAACAGAGTCACAAGACTGATAATTAGTTTTAACAAGAATAAAACATTTATTACACCTGAAAAGTTGGATTATACAATACTCCTTTATGCCTCCCTTAGCTCAACAAAAACACACGGATTTAATGATTGACATCGATTGCAAAGTATATCTTAAGCTACAGTGACCTCATTAACACAAGAAGTCCCTTTTAAGCACACAAGATGCCTGGGAGCAAATACACTCTCCAGTCTGAACCTCAAGCTCCCTTCTCTTTCCACAGACACTGTCAGATCTGCTGGGATTGTCCAGTATTTTCTGTTAATGTTTTCCTTCGCAGTTTGCATTCCAAAATCCAGACCTGGGGCGGGATTCTCCGCAATCGGCGCGATGTCCGCCGACCAGCGCCAAAAACGGCGTGAATCAGTCCGGCATCGCGCCACCCCAAAAGTGCGGAATTCTCTGCATCTTGAAGGGCCAAGCCCTCACCTTGAGCGGCTAGGCCCGCGCCGGAGTGATTTCCGCCCCGCCAGCTGGCGGGAAAGGCCTTTGGTGCCCCGCCAGCTGGCGCGGAAATTACTTTGCCGTGCGACGCATGCGCAGGAGCGTCAGCGGCCGCTCACGGCATCCCCGCGCATGCGCAGTGGAGGGGGTCTCTTCTGCCTCCGCCATAGTGAAGACCATGGCGAAGGCGGAAGGAACAGAGTGCCCCCACGGCAGAGGCCCGCCCGCGGATCGGTGGGCCCCAATCACGGGCCAGGCCACCGTGGGGGTACCCCCGGGGCCAGATCGCCCCCCCCAGGACCCCGGAGCCTGCCTGCGCCGCCTTGTCCCGCCATTCGAAAGGTGGTTCAATCCACGCCGGCTGGCGTGGGTTGACAGCAGCGGGACTTTGGCCCATCGCGGACCGGAGAATCGTCGGGGGTGGGCCCGCCGACTGGCGCGATTTCCGCCGACCGGCGCGGCGCGATTCCCGCCCCCACCGAATCTCCGGTGATGGAGAATTCGGGACACGGCGGGGGCGGGATTCACGCCGGCCCCCGGCGATTCTCCGACCCGGTGGGGGGTTGGAGAATCGCGCCCCTGGTTTTTCAAATGATACTATTTAATAAAGTTTCCACTCTACATTTAACAGCGAATCCTGTCCAGGATTTTACAAAAATCCCTTTAGGATTTATTTCTCTTGACTGCTGTGCAAACTGTGTTAGCTCTCAATTCCCAGATTCTGATTAAAATGACCACCAAAAGTTTAATCAACCTCCAATGTCTTTTGTCCTACTTTAAATCTAGTTGTGGCAAATGTCTCTTTAACTCAGAACACTACGCTTATTCTTCCTTGAATTCTTCTGAACAATGCCTTGGTCTCTGTTCACTTAACTTCAGCCATCTTAAACATTCTTTCTGCCCCAATTTCCTGGTTATCTGGACTTTAATTTGAACTTCAGGTAGTTTGCCTCTTTACAGCTCCCGTCCTGTCCAGTCTTTCTTCTGGCAGAATTGGGTGGTGCTCACTTCTCGAAATCCTGTCTCCAACTGCTCACAAATTAGCTAAACTAAAACTTAAAAGCTTTTTACCTTACAAGGACTTCCAGTTATTCAGCAATGCTGCATACCTCTGCTGGCCTATTTATTTACTCTTCGTGCTGTAACCCTCTCTAAGCACAAGAGAAACACATTTGGAACTTAACCAACCCATACACATACAAATACCTTTGTCCAGCATCAATCTAACAAAAGGTTTTACTCTTCCGGGCACAAAAACATTAAATTATATCCACCTAAAACTTTACCTTATTTCTCATTACCAACATAAATCCCTTAAAACTACTTTTATTTTCCTCACAATCATATTTCAGGCTTTGGTGGAACATTATTATGGACTGGCCTAGGTTTGACAGGCGCACAGAGGAATCTGGAGAAAGTTTAATTATTTTCATTAAAGACCTGTGTTGTTTAGCTGATAGTTTCAAGTATGGGGCTCTAAGCGGTGAACTCATCTCAGACTGAATTGTGGTGGGAGTGTTTGATGAAGCCTTATCTGATTTTCAGCAGTCCAAGGAACATCTTTTTTTTTAAATTTAGAGTACCCAATTACTTATTTTTCCAATTAAGGGGCAATTTAGCATGACCAATCCACCTACCCTGCACATCTTTTGGGTTGTGGTGAGGATGTGCAAACTCCACATGGACAGTGACCGAGGGCCAGGATTCGAACCTGGGTCCTCAACGCCGCAGTTCCAGTGCTAACCACTGCATCACATACTGCCCCAGGAACATCTAATATTGTCCAGGACAGTGCGATTAACAGTCTAAACTATGAAAGCAGAGCTAAGTTTTAATCCAGGATGATAGGGAATCTTGTTATAATCAGATTTGTGAGCAATAGAGGTACCAATGCACCTACTAAAAAGCAGACACAGAAAGAAGACTGAGAAGTTGCCACCATTATCCAATGTTTCCATTGTCGTGTGAGAAAACCCCATTGGTGCGCTGCCATAAATGTAAAGTGTCATTCCTGCCAGAGGTGGGGCCATGTAAAAGTGATGTGCCACAACAGAAAGCCTCCTACTCCAAAACATAAAGGGTGACTATTCCAACCAAGCTGTATCCAGGAAGTAGGAGATACAGAGGAACACAAAATGCTTCTCTTAGGTGAAGTTGCAAAATCCAAGTAAACTTTTTGGAGTCCGGATAACTTTGTTGTAATTGCCCGTAAAACCAATATTAAATTAGGCACAAAAGCAGGGGTGTCAATTCTTTCTGATGCAGCACTGTGGTTGACACCCACGTTCCTCCAGCCATTTACCATTTGACTCCACAATCCAAGATACAAGGACAAATGACTGCCACTCTTCAATGTAATGGAAGAGAACTTGCCGATTCTGTGAATGTTATTAATAATATACATTGCTCTTTATTAAGCAGAGAACTTTGGATAGCTTTGCAGCTTCTTTATTCACCAGTTGCAGCACAGACCAAGTCACCACAGAATGGTTTGAATTTGCCTCCATAGAGGGAGCTCCACACCTGCAGCCACAGGAGGATATTCTGGAGCTTGCAGTACTCTTCGTGGAGAGGGTGGATGAAGGAGTTGACCGGACCTACACTGACAATGACGATCAACCAGAGGACAAAATTCTGCACCTTACCCCACTTTTTGAAGAGAGAATGGATACGGATGACAAACAAGAAACCACTGATTAGCGTGAACAGAATGCTGATTTCCATAATTTCAATCCAGCCTGAGAATTCGACCTTCGGCTGACCATTTTTAAATGTCAGGAATTCACCTGTCTCTGTGCACCCAACCCAGAATTGAAAATTGTGGCCTCTGTCTATTGATTGAAATACCTTCCAGAAAGAGCAAGGAGAATATATTTCCTACACGCCCTCCAAGAGAGCTGAGAAAACAGTCGGATATTGATGCTGCTGGCACAAGTGACTGTGTAAGTGCAAGGGGTTGAGTGGAAATAGGATGTGTAAACATTTAATGAACAGAATGACTTGTGGGGAAAGAGCTATAAAGTGCGATCTAACAAAAAAGAACGGAGTCCGTTCTGGGCAGAAATCGAAGGGTCGTTCCCTCCCAGCACTACAAGTGGCGGGAATAACACTGGAATCTGACGGCACTCTTTTTTTCTGGTTACCCAGTGGGGAATGCCCCTCCAAAATGCCCCTCCTCAGTCGCATTTCTTGCACTGAAGAACTCAGATCGCCGGAACTCCTCGGTGCAGGAGGAGATCGGGTTACCATTTTTTAATGGTACCCAGATCTCTTGACCCCCCAATGCCTTAATTCACCTGTAAGGGGGTCCTCAGGCCGCTCCACACCCCGCTTTACCAGGCAGGGCACCGCCAGGACCAATGACCACCGCAGGTAAAATGTCAGCCTGGCACTGCCAGTCTGGCAGCCTGGCAGTGCCCCTGCCAGTGCCACCTGGGTGACACTGCCAGGGTACCATGCTGGCAATACCAAGGTGGCACTAGCAGTGCCAGGGTTCTACCCTGCGCAGAGGCCAACCACCCGGGGGCCTCCCATCCCCTGGAAGACTCTCCCAAGTGCAGTTCCACGTTGATTCATGTTTGTAGGGGCTCATACTGAACGGCGCTCAGCTAAGGGTTCTGAGGCAAAGGGGATAGATCCCAAAGCCTCAGGTACATCAGGCACCGAATATTAGAGTGAACAGCTAGATTTGCCAAATACTGATGCAGCTCCACAATGGACATCAACCGACCTTGGTTATTCTATTGCAATGCTATTCCTAGTATAAAGGAAGCATGGCTGATCTTCTAATAGCTGATATAGAGCATATAGATTTCAGATCATATACCACTGGAATTTAGAAAGAGATAATTCTGGAAGATGCCTCGTGCTTATCTACTCCACATAGTTGCATATATTTAATAAATGTTTGGAAGTTCCTGGAGGCTTGTTTCCGATAACCTCTGTTAAACACACCCAGGGACCCTCTCTGATGTTACTTCAGTGTGGAACCCCATGAATAGGTCTCCACAGTCAGGCAACCAAAAGTCTAAGGAAGAAGAAAATAGCCAGAGTGATCTTGTCTCTGATCACTTCCTTGCTGTATTGAGGCGTTGATCAGTTGTGGAGGATTTCACACCTCTTTGACACCTTAACCAGTTGGACAGCATCTGAACTTTGTCTGAACTAATGCACAGGTTAGGAAAATTGAATGGTTGCTGCACATTGAACTATACCCTGGTCAGGGAATCAATAATGAGAAGAGGAGATAATTTGGAGAGGTAAACGTTGAAAAAAACTTTGAGTCGACATTTTTGTTTCTAAAGTATTGTAAAGAATTGTAGTCTCTGGAATATTTTGTATTATAGTTATTTAATCATTTTCAAAAAATCTATCTTTTACTTACATTCACAATATTAAGTAGTTTACATAAGAACATAGTAAGAATAGTAGACCATATTGCCCACTGAGCATGCTCCACCATTCAATATGATCATTGGCTGATCTTCTGCCTCAATCCACTGTCCCGCCCACCCCCATATGCCTTGATTCCCCGAGCAATCAATAATCTATTTATCTCAGTGATCCATACATCCAACAATGGAGCATCTGCGATAGAGTGTGCCAAAGGTTCACAACCACCTGAGTGCAGAAAATTCTCCTCATCTCAGTCCTAAATAGTCACCCCCTTATCCTGAGACTGTGCCCCTGTGTTGTGGATTCCCCAGCCAGGGGAAACAACCTCTCAATGTCTACCCTGTCAAGCCGCTTCGGGAATCTTGTATGTTTCTGGAGAAGGTAGAAAATATGAAGTTAACCCATAATTTTTAAATCGATTTGACAATAAAATAATTGCACCCGACAGTAGCAGAGTTCAAATTGCTTGTCTCATTTACTCGGTGATTAAATTGGTTTATTTCCTTGATGTAATTAGCAAATTTCTTCTTCCATGTGGAATAACTGGTTTGCTCATTGTATAATTTTTCATGTTTGATGAAACCATGTAAAGTGGACATGTTTTCCAGGACATTTAGCATGTGCATTTAAGTAAGAACATTAATTGTTTGCATGCATAAAACACTGTTGAGGTTGTCCGGTAACCCGTACATCAATATTGGCGAGGAATGTGCTAAACTTGACACCTGAAGGGTTAAAAATAGGAGTTTGAACCAAGTCCCGAACATACAAGAAATAAATGGCAAGAATGGGAAGTGATCATATTATTGAATCTATAAGCCGGTTCACAATCTGATGAATAAGAGATTCTGATTTCATTCTGTGTTTAAAGGATTAACTGTGCAAAGATAAAACCATTGTATATTTGCTGCTACAAAACCAGAGCTTTGTTCATTCAAGTCATTGAGACTTTCACACTTTGTTTGAGAATGAAAGATATAAAGATAGATTAGACTATTATTGTTTTCATCTGTGAATTTCTTTTCTGTGTATCTGCCATTTCACAAGGAATTTGGTAATGTGGCAGGAGATTATGTTAAATTCAGTAAACTGATTACTACATTCGTAATAACTTGGGTTTGCGCCTCCTTGCGAAAAATTTGAGCTTGCAGGTTGCAGGGCCATTGTTGTCTGTTGGAAATTACTGTCAAGCCATTAATAGGAAAGGAAATATACCAGTCCTGAAACTCGCATATGTTCCATCTAGGGTTCCATAAATGGGGCACGGGTGTTTTTACACAACCTGCCAGTTCTCACATGATTGATTGCTGGGGAGTGTTTGAATTTGGGCTTCTGTGTGTTCAAGTTAGCAAGAGTAAGAGGGAAAGTTGCTGGATGTTCTAAAGGCTGCACACAGTGCACTCCCCAATAAAGTCACTTCATTCATGAAGCCCTGTACTAAGTGTCTTGCTGCTTTTATGGACTGCCGTCAAGGTTGGGCATACAACCTATAAGTTCTGATGTGACTCGGTGTGTATGTTGAAGGATGGATAGAACTACTACAGCTGACACTGGGGAATAAAGTGTCTTGATATCTGATCTCTGTGGTGATTGTAGTGGTCTGTTTAATACTTGCATTGTACAAAGGTCTTCGCTTCTGATTCATTTGGAGAAACTTTATTTGCACGCTTTCTCCCTACAGTGTTTTGTCCTTTTAGAAAACCTGCCAGTACCCTGCACCTCTGTTCAGTATTATCTGTGGAGGAAGATGTTTCAGAAAATTCAAGTTGTAATAGATGATCAACCAAGAGCAGCATACCAGTCAACTGCCATCCTGAAAGATATTAAATATTCATCTTAGCAATACCCTGCTTTTACCGTGCTTTGTTGCAGCCTCTTTATTGATTATTAGACCTCAAGGTCTCAGCAATTATATCTGTCCCACACACTGGATGTCAAAGCATTTCAAATTACTTAGCACTAGCTCTTATTCATTTGCAGGGTGTTAAGTCTCTGTAGGCATTTTCTGAAAACATCTCCACTGCTTTTGAAGTTTATAGATTTTTCAGGGATATAACCTTCACTGTTGGTTATTCTCCACCCACCAACATTAAAGGCAGAAATCATTCAATGTAATCTCCTCCCCAACACTAATATTAACACGTGGATGACTAGCTCAGGACATACAGAAGCTGTGCCACATACAGTAAAGGTGCATTGCAGCAACTTGACAAGCTTCGCTTGACGGCACCTTCCAAACATGTGACCTCTGCCACCTGGAAGGAAAAGAGCAACAGATCCATGGGAACGGCAACACCATTAGCAACCTCCCTGCAAGTCACACATCAACCTAACTTTGAACTATATTGTCATTCTCTGACTGTCGTTGGGACAAAATCCTGGAGCTCTGTCTCTCACAGCATCGTGGCTGTACCTGCACCACATGGGATTGCAGTGGTTCACGAAGTTGACTGAACAGCACTTTCTCAAGAGCAATTAGGGATAAGCAACAAATATTTGCCGAGCCAGCAACACTCACATCCCGTGAAAGAATTAAAAATGATAACACATCAGTTTTTCTTATTTTTGTCAGTGAAAGGCTTTTACAATACTGATGATTACGCTTGGACAGGATCTGACATCCAAAGTGAAATGATAGTTCTTGCTAAAACTGATGCAAGCCGATTTCACCGGTGGAATGTGCGGAGGACACAACGGGTGCAATTTTGCACTTTGCCCGCAGAGTGCTGGCTGAGACAAGAAAACCAGCGTGTAGCTCTCCAGCTGCAGAGCCAAGTTTTCAGAAAATCTGGGGGGGCGTGGTATCCGCCATTATGCTGGTGGGGTGGGGTCTGATAGTGCCGGCAACCTCGGTTCCACAGAGATCGGGGCGTCCCTTTCCACGGACACGGGTAACGCACCCCACAATCACCGGAGAAACCACCCCCCCCCACACACACACATAAGGGGAACACTCTCAATGGATCTACCCAGATGGCTCACTGGTATGCCAGGGGGCAGTGCCAGAGCACTACCCAGGCATGTTCCTCTCCCCCGTGAGCTATATTTAGCTTTGTGCCCCTAAAGAATTCCCCTCAACTATTTCCCATTCTTCAATACCTGTTGTAACCCTTGCCAACGTGACATCAGGTCAGCAAGTGGGGAATTCCCTACCTGGGGGGGGGGATGAGGACATATGGCAGGGATGCCTATTAAATACATTTCAATTTATTTAAATGTATTTAAATGAGGGTCCTCCATGAGCGGGGAAAATCTCAGAATGACATCTCGCTGTCATGTTTCTCCCTTCCGTTTTCTCGCAGGATGTTCCGCTGGCGTCACAATTTTCACCTGTGGCGAACGCAAGCAGAAAATCCCCCCCCCCCCAACACCCCCCCCCCCCCCCCCCCCAACACACCCCCACAGCCTGGCAAGTTGCATTAACATCAATAAAGAAGGTATAACAAATATGCAAACAATATTATTAAGTACAGCAGGGTTTCAAGATACTGGCAATGTCAATCACTGCCTCAGCATTCATCCAATGTCTTGCCTCTTCTGAAATGGCACTATATATAGCAGCATAAGAGGATGCACCCAGTGCTCACAAACAAAGGTATGTACCGCAGGAATTGACCCCTGTGGTGAGCATAAAAAGTGCCTGGAACATTTGTGCCAGCCCATCAATGGAATGGCACTACAGTTGAATGAATGCTCCAGTAACCTGGTTCAGTAACTGTCACATCGCACTGCACATGCAGTACAGTGTTCCAAATGACAGCACGATATGAAAAAGAACTTGACAAGCCTAAGAAGCAGGTTGTGGTTTCCTGCTGAGCGCTCATTAGCCCACGAATGGGAGGAAATGGTGGGCAGGCCAGCACGGCAGCAGAAAACCCTGGCCACAGTGACTGATGTTTTACCCATTTGTCATGTTGAGCATCTCACCTACATCAGCATCAAACAGACGTTTTGGATCGTCATTAAATATTCAGGTATAACTGGCAGCTCCAGTAACAATGGTGAAGACTTATAGGCCTGGGTTAAATGCCAGCAGCTCTTGTAATTCTACTCTGATCATAATCTTACAGAGGACTTGCATCCCAGCAAAACCTCCGCTGTAGCTTGAGTGGCTGAATGCAGCAATTCCATTCCTTTTTTCAGCATCAGCAAAAGTTACATACTATTGGAACAGTAAATTGTGCTGTGCCTCTTCCAAATGAAAATGTCACAATCTGCCAGGGATGCCATCAAGAATGTCATGAAAGTGAATAAAACCAACAGGCACAAGGACAATGCATTACAGACTCCAGCGGACATTAGGTCTGACAGTTTGACTCGCAAAAGGACTGGAAAAATAGATCCACTCTCAATGCTGGTTTTGAGACTTGTAGAACTTCCCCTGTGTGAATGTCAGGGTAGGTGGAGTAGGGCAAGTGGTTTCTCAATGATTCCAATGGGATGGCCTGGCATGTCTGAGGGCTGGGCTTCATTGGCATTTGCCTGGTGGGCTGCGGACAGAAAGCGGCCACCTCTGATGACCCAGTGGCTTCTGGACTTGAAGTCTGAAGTCAAGATGGGAATCGGGAAGTGTAACCAGAGCAGAGGCGATTCGTGCTGAATTTGTGGAGTAATCTGGGGCCTACGGAAATAAATTGGCAGGGACTCGGGTGGAACATCTGCAGTGACCAGTCCACGAAGTATTGCCCTGTAATAGTGAACGGGGTCCTATGTATTTCATAGAATCTCGCTTTGCATTCTAAACAGACTCACTACATTGATTCTTACAGTTAAAACATCAACATTTAGAACGGGATCAGTAAGGATTTATAAACCAAAGGTAGTTGAACTAAACTATGCTCTATCGCTACAGTTGAATTTCTTCACAGGGATCCTTGGAGCGGTATTTGTTTCTGAGTTAACGTTGCTGCAGGGTTCTAATCACAATTAACATAAACATTCATTTCATATGAAGACTGTGCGAATGACCAAGTGACAATATTGTTGCAATTTATGCCCTCTAACAACCATCTTTAATTTACATTGAGATTACCAGAGGTCATAGGAACATAGGAATTAGGAGCAGAAGTAGGCAATTCAGTCCTTTGATCCTGCCCCGCCATTCAATCAGATCATGGCTGATCTCTTCCTGGCCTCAAATCCACCTCCCCGCCTGTTGTCCATATCCTTTCACCTATTTTTAAAGATCAAAAATATATCTATCTCTTTCTTGAAACCATTTAATGACTCCGATTCCACCGCACTATGGGGCAGGGAGTTCCACAAATTTACCACCTGTATCCGTGACCTCTCGTTCTAGATATCCCCACAAGGGGCAACATTTGGTCTACGTTTAAGTTATCAATCCCATTTAGTATTCTTTACACCTCGATCAGATCCACTCTCATCCTTCTAAACTCCAGCAACTATAAGCCCAAACTGCTTAATCTCTCCTCATACATCAACCCTTTCAGCCCGGAAACAATCTGGTGAACCTCCTCTGAACTCCTCCAATGCCACCACATCCTTCCTCAAATAAGGAGACCAAAATTGGACACAATATTCCAGATGTGGTCTAACCAACACCCTATACAATTACAACAACACTTCTCTACTTTTATACTCCAGTCCTTTGCAATAAACGTTAACATTCCATTTGCCTTTTTAATTAGATACTGTATCTGCATACCAACTTTCTGTGATTCATGAACAAAGACACCCAGATCCCTCTGCCCAGACGCATCTTGAATCTGCTTTCCATTGAGATAATAATTTGCCTTTCTATTTTTTCGGCCCAAATGGATAACCTATATTAAATTCCATCTGCCAAATCTTGGCCCAATCTCCTAGCCTATCTATATCTGTCTGTCAAATCTTTATCTCCTCTTCATTGTCCGCTTTCCCACTTTACTTTAGTATCATCCCCAAATTTTGCAATAAATATTACACTGATCATTGGTCACCATCATTGGTCTGGCCACATCCACTATCATTGGAGACAGCTGAGCCAAAACCCATCAGTTGCACTTAACTGCAGCATGAGTTTTGTACAAGTGATAACCAAACCACCTAATGCCCCAAATCATCCAGACTGTTTGAGGAATAAAGAGGCATATACTTGACTGGTGTCAGCCGGAGAAAACCTTAACCAGCTCCGAACAATGAGTCAGTCATTGGACGATTATATGTTTAACAGATCTCAGCAATCACAGAAAGGTACTGGTGTCATGGACTGCCTGGAGATGACAGCAGACAGTATTCAAAGGGTCCTCAATTGGCCAATGCATCTCCCAATAACAAGTTTAGAATGGCAGTTTAGAAAATAATCAAATATGAATAGCAGATGGAGGGGAACAGATTATAGACAATTGGGAAGGTCGCTGGGAGATACACATATTAATGTATAGTCAGGAGATTTGATAGGGTACAAAGAACAAAGAAAAGTACAGCACAGGAACAGGCCCTTCAGCCCTCCAAATCTGCGCCGACCATGCTGCCCGACTAAACTATAATCTTCTACACTTCCTGGGTCCGTATCCCTCTATTCCCATCCTATTCATGTATTTGTCAAGATGCCCCTTAAATGTCACTATTGTCCCTGCTTCCACCACCTCCTCCAGCAGCGCGTTCCAGGCACCCACTACCCTCTGTGTGAAAAACTTGCCTCGTACATCTACTCTAAACCTTGCCCCTCGCACCTTAAACCTATGTCCCCTAGTAATTGACCCCTCTACCCTGGGGAAAAGCCTCTGACTATCCACTCTGTCTATGCCCCTCATAATTTTGTAGACCTCTATCAGGTCGCCCCTCAACCTCCGTCGTTCCAGTGAGAACAAACCGAGTTTATTCAACCGCTCCTCATAGCTAATGCCCTCCATACCAAGTCATATTCTGGTAAATCTCTTCTGCCTCCACATCCTTCTGGTAGTGTGGCGACCAGAATTGAACACTATACTCCAAGTGTGGCCTAACTAAGGTTATATACAGCTGCAACATGACTTGCCAATTCTTATACTCAATGCCCCGGCCAATGAAGGCAAGCATGCCGTATGCCTTCTTGACTACCTTCTCCACCTGTGTTGCCCCTTTCAGTGACCTGTGGACCTGTACAGCTAGATCTCTCTGACTTTCAATACTCTTGAGGGTTCTACCATTCACTGCATATTCGCTACCTGCATTAGACCTTCCAAAATGCATTACCTCACATTTGTCCGGATTAAACTCCATCTACCATCTCTCCGCCCAAGTCTCCAAACAATCTAAATCCTGCTGTATCCTCTGACAGTCCTCATCGCTATCCGCAATTCCACCAACCTTTGTATCGTCTGCAAACTTACTAATCAGACCAGTTACATTTTCTTCCAAATCATTTATATATACTACAAACAGCAAAGGTCCCAGCACTGATCCCTGAAGAACACCACTAGTCACAGCCCTCCAATTAGAAAAACATCCTTCCATTGCTACTCTCTGCCTTCTATGACCTAGCCAGTTCTGTATCCACCTTACCAGCTCACCCCGATCCCGTGTGACTTCACCTTTTGTACTAGTCAACCATGAGGGACCTTGTCAAAGGCCTTACTGAAGTCCAGATAGACAACATCCACTGCCCTACCTGCATCAATCATCAGCTAAATAAACAGAAGGCACCATCAAAGAACAACAAAGGTATAATTGCCCAGACCCTGGAAAGCCAAGAGAAGCAGTTATCATCAAGCAGTCTCAGAAAGTAGACAAGAAACCTTTGTAACAGCAGCTTTAAAAAATCTTCGCTGTACCAGGAAAATGGCAGTTCTCAGATTTGAGTATCATCCCTGCATTGTGTAGTAACTGTAGCTGGTTATTTAATTTTGTTGTTGTTTATGGAATAGGGGGAAGTCTTATAGAGTTCAGGTATCATAGATATATTTTGAAAGCAGGAGTGCATTGCATCGAAACTATGTGTGTTTAATAATTCATACATCTTAAATTGTGAGCCGAGTAGTCCTGTTTGTGTGTATTTGTCTTTTCTTTACTTTAAGAAACATTCTTTAATATTTGTTACTCCACAATTGGGCTATTTATTCTCACTAGGTTTTCACTTGTCTTCTCATGCCAAAACAAAATTAAACTATACACCCCCACAAACTGGTGTTCCAATTTGGGAAACCCTCACAGATAACATTAGTGTGCAAAATGATGATGCCCATTGTTTTAACATCATGGCATCTGGTTACAAATATTGTGCATGATGTACGCATCATGGGTCATTAATAATAAGAGCAGCAAAAATATAATGCAATGCTAGTTGTCCTATAAGTGATTCCACTGTGAACCATACAGTATAAACTATACATTAAGACCATCATGCGATATTGTCAATTAAACAGGAAAATATCCCATTCGGTACTTATAACATTGTGTCGATAATAACACTGATTATGATGACTGCCTCAGTCCTCATTAGCATGTTTGCACATTGTACCATATAAGCATGGTGACACTAAATTCATACTTATGGGAAAGAGTCAGTGCTTGCAACCCAGATAAACTGCAAAATACATTTTCCAGGCTGTTGATGAACTAAAAGACATTCTCCAGCCTGGGTTCATAAAGCTATTCAGTGTAATTATTTCATCGAAGGCGTGGAATTGGATGCTAATTTATCAGTAATCTCACAGGATAGAAAGATCAAATAACTACTGAGGAACAAAGTGGAATAATTGAACAACATAGGACTGTCAGTGACAAGCATTGGAGTCCTCAGGTATCTCTGTGTGACATAGCTTTTAGGCCAGAAGACAAAAGGCTGATTAGCAAATCTGAGGACTCTGCTTCTTACTGCAACATATTTTCAATATCTACTGTGCAGCACAACTTTCTGACAATGGGCGAAATTCTCCGGAAACGGCGCGATGTCCACTGACTGGCGCCCAAAACGGCGCAAATCAGACGGGCATCGCGCCGCCCCAAAGGTGCGGAATGCTCCACATCTTTGGGGGCCGAGCCCCAACATTGAGGGGCTAGGTCGGCGCCGGACGAATTTCCGCCCCGCCAGCTGGCGGAAAAGGCCTTTGGTGCCCCGCCAGCTGGGCGCGGAAATGACATCTCTGGGCGGCGCATGAGCAGGAGCGTCAGCGGCCGCTGACAGCTTCCCACGCATGCGCAGTGGAGGGAGTCTCTTCTGCCTCCGCCATGGTGGAGACCGTGGCGGAGGCGGAAGTGAAAGAGTGCCCCCACGGCCCGCCCGCGGATTGGTGGGCCCCGATCGCGGGCCAGGCCACCGTGGGGGCAACCCCCGGGGCCAGATCGCCCCGCGCCCCCCCCAGGACCCGGAGCCCGCCTGCGCCACCTTGTCCCGCCGGTAAGGTAGGTGGTTTAATTTACGACGGCAGGACTGGCATTTTAGCGGCGGGACTTCGGCCCATCCGGGCCGGAGAATCGAGCGGGGGGGCCCGCCAACCGGCGCGGTGCGATTCCCGCCCCCGCCGAATCTCTGGTGCCGGAGACTTCGGCAACCGGCGGGGGCTGGCTCTCCAACCCGGCGGTGGTCGGAGAATCTCGCCCAGGATCTCAATACCTAAAAAATCTCATAAAAGTATTGAGTTAGAGTGGGATAATAGAAAAGTAGACAAAAGGACAAGACTTAAATCAGCGGAAAGAGATTCTTGAGAATCATGTGCAGGATGAAACCCATTCACTGAGTCACTATTAGCCTATTACATATCCCTGTTATGTCAATTTCACCCCACAAAACTTGCTCACAATAAACATCCATGAGCAATAAAATAAACAGGACTCCAGCCATGATTCCATTCTTTGTTCACATGATAATTGTGGCTGCCAAAGGGCTTCTAACTGAGATCATTTCATCCATCTAGAATTACGTATGAATGTAATTATTAGGAACAGGAGTAAGACACACCCTCAAATTGCTCTGCCATTTGATAATATCGCCTAAATTATACCAGGGACAATAACTCAAGATACTTAATAGCTGTAAAGCGATTTGAAACATCATGAAAGGTACCATATGAATATAGGCTTTGTCTTTCTTTCATGCATACAATAGGCAGAGTTGCTGCAGCAATGGTGAAATTGGAGGCCCCATGCTGAGACTCTGAGGAGAATTAATCACAGGACAATCAACTCATGTTTGGAAAGTGGCTACAAAATAAATCACTGCATTTACAAAATAATTCAGCTCTGTGGCTGAAACACCTTGCTATTCGAACTAGTCCGATGCCAACAAAAACCCATCATAAATGGCATCTGTTCCTTTTACTATTTCCAGGATTTGCCAATCAGACATCTACCAGCAGCTAAGAGGAAATGTACAGTAAATTGAACTGCTGATCTATTGTTTTCAAAGAAGAATTATACAAGATACACAAATTCAAGCCTTAACTCAGGAATTGTATTTTTTCCCCTTTCCCCAGAAAATACAATATAAATTGTGTTTTGCATTGTGAATGTATAGCCTAAAATTGGTAATTGTAATTCATAAGTAAGAAACCACAGCAGCAAAAAGTGTGACCCCCCCCCCCCCCCCACCACCCCGTCCAACTCCATCTCTGCCAACCACCTGACAGTCTCCCTCCAAGACTCCCCACCCCTCCAAATAAAAATAACCTCCTGGTCACCTTTCCAACTCCCCCTAAATCTCCCCCACCCCCCCCAGTCTCTCCCACCTCCCAACACACAACAAAACTCTCCCACCCCTCCAACAGACCCCTCCTACCCTTCATCCACACTCCTCAAACACACCCCAACCAGCTTCCAGTCCTCCAACACCACCAAACTTCCCCACATTTCTCTAACACACCCAAACCTACCACATCCTTTCAATACACCTCAACCCCCCCACCCCCCCGCCCCCACCGCCCCCCCCCCCCCCCCCCCCGCTGCCCCCCCACATTCAACTCCCCAGCATCCCAGTATCAATTTGCTCTAAAATTGAGACTTGACTGACCATTCTTCAAGCAAGAGCCCATTTAGTTGCTGTGCTACCGCTGTGGACCTTTGGGCAGTTTTGGAGTTTTCTGGTAGGCTTTAAAAAAAACCAAAACCATGAATCCATCCAAAGGTGGGAGGCAGTAGCGCAGTGACTGGTGAAACTCACCTGACAGACCAGCTTCATAAAAAATAAGAACTCATGCTGAAGGTTCCAACTTCTTTTAAGTGTCGGTCTTTCAGATCTGACGCTCTGCCTCTGGCTACTCAGGCTGGTGGACAATAAGAAACTCCATTCAGAGCAACAAGCCCAGGCCCTTGCTATCCCTGGGCATAGTGTTTTGCGCCATCATGCACCGCCCCCCACCCCTGCATTTCCTGGGCACAGGATGTTGATAGTGGGGAATTCAGCAATGGTTATGCTGTTGAATGTCAAGGGGAAATGATTAGTTTCCCTCATGCTGGAGATGGTCATTGCCTCGCACTTGTGTGGCATAAATGTTATTTGCCTCATATCTGCCCAAGCCCAGATATTATCCAGGTCTTTCAGCAAATGGAGACAAACTGCTTCTGTATCTGAGGCGTCACAAATGGTGTGGATCATCACTTCTGACCTTATGATAGAGGGAAGGTCATTGATATCACAGTTGAAGCTGGTTGGTCCTAAAATCCTACCCTGAGGAATTTGTGCAACTATGTCCCAGGACTGAGATGATTGACCCGCAATGACCACAACATTCTTCCTTTGCGTTAAATATGATTCCAAACAGTTTTGCCCCGATTTCCATTGATTTCAGTTTTGCAAGGGCTCCTTGGTGCCACACTCTGTCAAATTGAGTGTTGGAAATGTGGCCAGGAGGTTGGGTTGCCCGTGATGACAACGGCAGTCATTCTCACCTCTTGAGTTCAGCTCTTTTGTCCAGGTTTAGACCAGCTCTAATGAGGGTCAGGATCTGAGTGACCCTGGCAGAATCCAAACTGTGTGTCAGTCAGCAGGTTAACTGAGTAAGTGTTGTTTGATAACACTGTTAACAACACTTTCCATCACTTTGTTTATAATCGAGATTAGACTGATAGGGCGGGTATTGGCCATGTTGGATTCATCCTGCTTTTTATGGACAAGACATATGTCTGCAATTTTCCACAATGCCAGGTAGATACCAATGTTGTTGTTGTACTGAAAGATCTTAGCTAAGCGTGCAGCTGGTTCTGCAGCACAAGTCTCCAATACTATTGCAGGAATGTTGTCAGGGCCTTTTACATTTATATCCAGTGCCTTCAGCCATTTCGTGATATCAGGCGGAGTGAATCAAATTGTTTGGTGACTGGCATTTGTCATGTTGCGGACCTCAGGAGGAGGTCCCTAACCTCACTATTGTAATATAGAAGAATATTGCAGCTTACCTATGCACAGTCAGGATCCACAAACAGCAGTGACTTGATAATCTGGTGCAGTGCTGATAATTGAAGGATAAATATTGGCAAGGGCACTGGTGAATATTTCTCGCCCCTTCTTCTGGCATGAAGACAATAGATGCAGTGGCCTCCTCCAATTCCACTTCTCTTCCCACACCGAGTGGTGCACTGTTTCGATAGCTAGTAATTCCTGGGACGGGTGGCTCATCTGTCGCCAGTGGTTGATAGCTTGAAGGGCACCATCCCACATCAAATCTGACTGACCAAAAGTCTCTCCCACTCTGACAGCCAGCCGCTGGAGTGTTTGGAAGGATTTGCAGATTGATTAACTGAACCTATTTGAATGCGTTATGACCGCACCTTCCTTGTCCATCAAGTGCTGGCGGGGAACTCAAGCCCAGAGCTTCTGGCTGAATGGCAGGGACACGACTCACTGCAAATAGCCCCGTACAGCTTCACAAATCTTTCTATGCTTCAATGAATGGTGCCATGGTACCTTTTATCATTTAAGATTCACCTACGAGGGCAGATTGGATTTTTGTTTAACTTCCCATCTGAACAACGGCACTTCTGACAGTGCAGCATCCTTAGTATTGCATTGATGTACCAGACTAAATATTCTGTTCTAGTCTCTGGGCAGGATTTGATCTGACAACCTTCTGACTCAGAGGCAGTAGACCTATCTGAATGGAACTGTGACATTGCTTCAGCAGAACAGAGTTTAAAAAAAATTCTTCGTTGTGGGAAATCCCATAGATATTGATAAACAGCAGGGATGGGGGTGGGGCTTCTACCCAACATAAACCACTTTTTTTAAAGCACAGGAAACTGAGTGAAAGGATAACATTTGTGAAGTGTTTGTGAGATTGGCAACATATCGCTCTGGACCAAAGTAAATTGCAGAATATTTCAACCAGTAAATAGTTTAATAAGGACTATCTCACTGCAATAGCAATGGGATTTTAGAACTGTCTTATAGCCAAATGGAGGCATTGCCTAGCCCAATGGTTCAAGAACATTTAGTAACATCATCCTGTCTATTCAGAAAGTGAAATAAAAACAATTAATGCAAATGTGGTAGCATGGCCCCTTTAAGGGGTGATCTTACATGGGACATGTGACTCGCGCAGGGCCTAAAACGTGGGAGCACGTGAACCCTGACCAATGGGGAGAAAGCGCGGGGCTCTGAGAGCAGGGGCCCAGGCAGTGTGGACCTGTGAGTCAAGGAGTAAAGACCGATGTGATCTCCCTCTGTACCTGGATGTAGTCAAAACGCATTGCTGTTTCCAATAAACCTCTTTGTTACAAAAGAAGCCTCCTCTCTGATACCTCACGCGACGAGATGAATCGGACAACGTTCGCAAGTCTTGAAAATCATGGGAAGGTGTTGCATCGGATATCTCCAAGAAGCTGAAAAGACGAGGTCGACAGAAAAATAATCAGTGAGTGAGAAACAATGGGCGGGATCTCTGACTGAGTTCACCCGGCAACCGGAGAATCCTGCCCGAAATCAATGGAGTTCTCCATTGTACGCGGCTCGCCCGTGGCGTTCTTGCGGTGGGTGGGGTGGGAGAATCCAGCCCGTCAATGCCTATGATATGGAAACTCAATCCATTCGACCTAGGGTCAAAGACTGGGTCCAATATATCGAGACGCTCTGATAGTTTATTACTGCCAACTAGATGACTGGGGAAGATAAGCAAAAGGTAATTTTGTTAATAGTTTGCAGGCTCCGCATCGACAACCTCATTTGGAATTTCAAAAATATATATTTTTATTGGCATTTTCCAACTTTAACAGTTTAATATATAAAGCACATGGGGCTGGGTTCTATGCACCCCGACGCCGAAATCGCGTTCGGTGACAGGGCGGAGAATCCAGTTTCACGCATGAAATCGGGATCGGCGCCGGTTCCACGATTCACTGCCCCATGTGTATCCACCGCCTAAGGCCATTGCCAGGGGCCCGCCCCACTATTCTCCGCCCCGACCGGCCAAATTTCAAATGGCGTATTTCTAATGTAGTCCTGCTGTTCGAGATACTCGCGTAGCAGCTGGGGACTCAGTCCGCGGCCGCCATAGTCGGGGGCAGGCCGATTGGAGGGCAGGGGGCCCTCATTCGGGACTGTGATTTTATTGTGCGAGCGGTCAGGGGCGGGGCCGATTGATTGCACTATTTCCACGGTCCAGATCCACAGTCCACCATGGAGCACGGCGCGGCCGTTGGAGGCCACCGCCGTGCGCATGCGCGGCCTCTGACCCAGAGGTGCAGGGGGCCATATCGGCAGCTGGGGCTGCGAGCTCCATGACAGCTGCCTGCTATCCCTCTGCAGGGCTGTGAATTGATGGCCTTTTGACGCCAGTTTTTCAGTAAAAGACCGCAGTTTTCATGACGGCGTGGGGACATAGTCCCTGAAACAGAGAATCCAACCCATTTACAAAATAGCAGCTCAAGTGTGTCTGATCTTCACAAGCATGTTTGTACAACAGTTTTTACAAGTGGCCCCCCTCGCCCCTCCCCTTCCCCTGTTTTTTCCTTTTCTCCCCCCCGCTTGGGGTTTCATTTTTGTTGTTTGGTGTTGGAAAGGGTTGCATGGTCCTTCCCCTCCTCCCCTTGCCCCCCATAATTTGTTTTGTGCCTTCTTTGGGATCCCATCCCCCCACCCCCCCCCCACCCACATGCCCCTGTCTTTTGTACATGTCCTCCCTTGTCTTTCTTTTTCTCCTTCCCCGCCCCCCCTCTTCCTAGTCGCTGTTTGCCTCGAACAGGTCTGACCCTCGAATGGTGTACTTGATCTTCTCCAGGTGGAGAAATTCTGCCAGGTCTGCGAGCCAGTCTGCTACTTTAGGTGGTGCTGCCGATCACCAGTCGAGCAGGATTCTCCGGCGTGCGATTAGTCATGCGAAAGCCAGCGCTTCGGCCCACTTTTCCATTTAAAGATCAGGCTGGTCTGATACCCTAAAGACTGCCACTCTCGGGCATGGCTCCACCCTCACTCCCACAACTTTTGACATTGCCTCGAAGAAGGCTGCCCAGTGCCCAACAAGTCTGGGGCAGGCCCAGAACTGTGGGTGTGGTTGGTCGTGTCTCCCTGGCACCGTTCACATTTGTCCTCCACCTCTGGGAAGAACCTGCTCATTCGGGTTCTAGTCAGGTGGGCTCTGTGCACCACTTTACACTGCATAAGGCCTAGCCTAGTGCAGGAAGAGGTGGGGTTGGCCCTGCTCAGTGTTTCGCTCCAGAGTCCCCAACCCACTTCCGTCCCAAATGCATCCTCCCATTTCCGTCTATTTCATCCAGTAGTAATCTTGCCATCAGTAACCGTCCGTATATGTTCCCACTGTACCCCCCTCCTTATTGTCTGTGTTTAATCGCTCCTCTAGGAGAGTGTCTCTCGGGTCCCTGGGGTACTTTGCCACCTCCTTACAGAGAAAGTGTTTAATTTGGAAGTGCTTGAACTCCTGTCCTATCGGTAGGCCCAGGTCCTCCATCAGTTCATGCAAGGTCGTGCGTCTGTCTCCTGTGTAGAGGTCCTTAACCGCTAGTATCTCCTCATCCTGTCTCCATTTTATAAAGGTGGTGTTGAGCATGGCTGGCGGGAATTTGTGGTTGTCGCGAATGGGGGCTATGGAGGATATATCAGTTAAAACTAAAATGTTGCCTCATTTGATTCCACATCTTCAATGTGTCTCCCACCACTGGGCTGGATGTGTGCCTTGATTGGGGGGGGGGGAATCCTGTACACAGTTGAAGTAACCCCCCCCCTCTCCATGATCAGTCGGTGCATGTAAATGTTGAGGGTTTCCGCCATGGTCTTTTTTATAAAGACTGTGTTGTCCCAGTCGGGCACATACACACTAACCAGGACTACCGGTGCTCCATCTAGGACACCACTGACCATGAAATACCGTTCCTCCTTGGTCCCTAACCACCCTTGTCGCCATGAACCTCGTCCTCTTACTGATCAATATGGTTACTCCCCTAGCCCTCGTCCCGTAGCGTGAATGGTACGTCTGTTCCACCCAGCCCTTTCTTACCCCAGTTGGTCCTTCTCCCTCAGTATGTTTCCTGCAGGAAGACTATGTCGGCTTTCAGGCTTCTCAGATGGGCAAAGTCTCTGGATCTTTTCAGTGGGCAGTTAAGTCCCCTGACATTCCAGGTGATAATCCTGGTGGTGGGGGGGAGGGGGGAGGGGTAGTCCCCGCTCCTGCAGGATCAACCGTACTTACCTGGTGGACGCACTCCTGCATTCCGGGGTTTCCCTTTGTTAGGGGGCCGCCCAGTCACCGAACGGTCACCGTTCTCGGCCCTGAGGCCGGGCCCTTGTGCTCTGGGGTTTCCTTTAGTCCTGGGGGCATCCAACATGGTCGCCAACTGTGTGTACGCCACATGGGTGTGCTCATTTGGAATTTAACATCCCTGGAGGCCCCAGCCACAACATAATTTGACTAATTGGTAACACTTGTGAAAGTGCGCTTCAGCCCAGACCCTCCATTGTACTGCAGTGATATAAATTTAATTCGGCCATCAGTGGCCCAGGGAGACAATTTTGGCTTTTGGAGCCAGACTTAGCCAAATGGCTGAACACTGTGAATTTGGCTCGGCAATGAGCGACATGTTGTGTGACTGCCTGGTATGTGGCATCAACAATATCAACCAAAGAAGATGGTTAGCCAAAACCAAAATATCCCTGGATAAAGCGATAGAGGTAGCTCCAGCCACTGAATGTGAGGAGAAGGGTGCTTCTGAGCTACATTGTGTGCAAGAAGGCGAAGTAAATCAACTTTGGAGTGAAATGGATGTTAGGCGAGCACTCCGAATGACAGGCAGAGAGGAGGCTGAACAGCAATCCTTGGAGAAGGACCATGGACAGGGGCAAGGAAGAAAGCCGGGCCTCCAGCCTAGGGATTTTGATGAGATTTACAGATGCGGGGAGACCAACCCCAAGAAATGTGCCATTTTCAGAAATATTGTTTGTTTCAAGTGTTTCAAGGGCCACGTGCAAGCATGTTGCCATGCCAGTTTAATAAAACACATCACCACTCTGGTGCGTAAAGCAGAGAAATTTGTGATTTACAGGTTAAATATGGTTACGATTAGCAAGATGGCTCCCACAGAAATAGTGCTTATGGTCAATATGCAACCATTAAGTGTGGAGATCGACACAAGGACATCAGCCATAGTGGTGGGTGAATAAACCTCCACGTACCTTCGAGGAGGAGTCTAATTCCTGAGCCTAAGCAGCACAACTGTTCGGTTGGCAAGGTTTCCAGGGGAAACCTTAAAGATTTTAGGTACCACGCCAAGACTGGTGTTGTATCAACCACGGTCGGCTCAATTACCCATGTTCATCATGGAAGGACAAGTGCCAAGCCTCATGGGATGAGATTTGCTATGATAGATAAAGCTAAACTGGTTAAACATTTTCAGAATGTCAGGTGGTGTTTTTCAAGAGGTCCTGTGCAAGTATGAAGATGTGTTTCAAAACATGCATGGTGCCCTTGCTGAGCAGGAACTGACGCAACTCGTCGCCCATGAAGGAGGAACCCCGATCGCTATGGATGTAGGTGGGGAGCCTGAATAAGGTGTTCAGGGCCTTGATGACGGTGGCAGAGGTCATGTCAGGGCATGGGATGGCAAAGGGGAATTTTGAGTATTCGTCAATAATGTTGAGGAAGTACACATTACGGTCAGTGGAGGGGAGGGGCCCTTTGAAATCGATGCTGAGGCGTTCAAAGGGACGAGAGGCCTTTACCAGGTGCACTCTGTCTGACCGATAGAAGTGCGATTTGCACTCCGCGCAGACCTGGCCCTCCCTGGTCACGGTCCTGACCTCCTCAATGGAGTAAGGCAGGTTGATAAAGTGAAAAAAATGGGTGACCCCTGGGTGACAGAGGTCATTGTGGAGGGCCCGGAATTGGTCTACTTGTGCGCTGGCACATGTTCCGCGGGATAGGGCATCTGGGGGCTCATTAAGGTTCCAAGGTCGATACAAGATAACGTAGTTGTAGGTGGAGAGCTCGATACTCCACCTCAGAATCTTGTCATTCTCGATTTTGCCCCACTGTGTGTTGTTGAACATGAAGGCAACCGACCGTTGGTCAGTGAGGAGAGTGAATCGCCTGCCAGCCAGTTAATGCCTCCAATGTCGCACAGCTTCTATAATGGCTTGGGCTTCCTTTTCGACGGAGGAGTGTCGAATTTCAGAGGCATGGAGGGTACGGGAGATGAAAGCCACAGGCCTGCCCTCTTGGTTGAGGGTAGCGGCCAGAGCAAAGTCCGACGCACTGCTCTCCACCTGGAACGGAATGCTCATCCACAGCGTGCATCGCGGCTTTGGCAATATCTGCCTTGATGCGGTTGAAGGCCAGGCGGGCCTCAGCCGTCAGGGGAAAAATGGTGGATTTAATAAGTGGACGGGCCTTGTCTGCATAATTGGGGACCCACTGGGCATAGTAAGAGAAGAACCCCAAACATCTCTTCAGGGCCTTGGGGCAGTGGGGGAGGGGGAGTTCCAGGAGGGGGTGCATGCGGTCGGGGTCGGGCCCTAGGACTCCGTTTTTCACAACGTAGCCAAGGATGGCAAGGCGGGTTTGTGGAAAACGCATTTTTCCTTATTATAGATAAGGTTCAGGAGTTTAGCGGTGTGGAGGAAGTGCCGGAGGTTTTCGTCATGGTCCTGCTGGTCATGGCCGCAGATGGTGACATTATCTAAGTATGGGAACATGGCCCGCAGCCCGTACTGGTCAACCATTCGGTCCATTCTCGTTGGAAGACCGAGATCCCATTGGTGACGCCGAAGGGAACCCTGAGGAAGTGGTAGAGGCAGACATCTGCCTCGAAGGCAGTGTATTGGTGGTCCTCCGGGCGGATAGGGAGCTGGTGGTACGCGAACTTCAAGTCAACTGTTTAGAAGACTCGATACTGCGCAATCTGGTTGACCATGTCAGATATGCTGGGGAGGGGGTACGCATCGAGCTGCGTGTACCGGTTGATGGTCTGACTGTAGTCGATGACCATCCGGTGCTTCTCCCCAGTCTTGATGACCACCACTTGGGCTCTCCAGGGGCTGTTACTAGCCTCAATGATCCCCTCTCGTAGGAGTCGCTGAACCTCCAATGGCACTGTATCGTCTTCTCCTAGTAGCGACGGGCTTACAGTCCGGGGAAAGGTTAGCGAAGAGCGAGGGTGGGGCGATCTTAAGGGTCGCGAGGCTACAGACGGAGAGGGGGGGCAGGGGTCCACTGAACTTTAAAGTACGCTCTGGAGGTGGCACTGGAAGTCGAGCCCCAGTAATAGGGAAGTGCAGAGATGGGGAAGGATGTAGAGTTTAAAGTTAGTGTACTCTACGCCTTGTACAGTCAGGGTCGCGACACAGTACCCCCGGATTTCTACTGAATGTGATCCGGAAGCCAGGGAGATTTTCTGGGTCGCGGGTAACATTGGGAGGGAGCAGCACCTTACCGTATCTGGGTGTATGAAGCTGTCTGTGCTCCCAAAGTCGGAAAGCCAGGCTGTCTCGTGCCCGTTGATCCAGACAGTCATCGTAGATTTTGTGAGGTGATGAGGCCGGAACTGGTCGAGCGTGATAGAGGCGAGCTTCGGAAGATGATGGGTAGGCCGGTCGGATGTAGTGGCGGCCAGCGTACGACCGGGTGAGCAGGGCTCCCGGGAGGCTGCGGAGTGGTCCCAAGATGGCGGCCCCCATGGGTCACGCGTGGCCCGTGGCATCGGAGATGGCGTCAAAGCTGGCGGCCCCCATGGGTCGCATATGGCGGGTGGAGTGCAAGATGGCGTCAAAGGTGGTGGACCCCATGGGTCGCACGTGGCGGGCGAAATAGAAGATGGCGGCACCCACGGGTCGCACATGGCGGGTGGCGCAGCAGCTGGGGGTGGCCCGATAGGCAGCAGGCTGTGCTGCTGGGCCTACAAGTTTTAGGGAGAGATCGGGCCGAGCAGGCTTTCGTAAAGTGGCCCTTCCTCCCACACCCGTTGCAAGTCGCGTTCCGTGCAGGGCAGCGTTGTCTGGGTTGATTCCCCTGGCCGCAAAAGTAGCACTTCGGGCTTCCGGCGTTGGCGGGCTGCTGCGCAGCACAGGCTTGCGCCACACTCGGGTCGGATGACGGTGGTGCCCACGAGGTCTACGACGGTTCCACGCGGTTGGAGGTGTAGGCATCCATGTTCTGGAAGGCCACCTCCAGCGAGTTTGAGGGCTGCACTGTCTCTGGGAAGCCGAGTTTACCCCATTCTAGCAATCGCTGGCGGATGTGGCTCGATTTCATGCCCATGATATAAGCGTCCCTGATCAACAGCTCCGCGTGTTGGGTAGCCGATACCGCCTGGCAATCACAGTTCCGGCTGAGTACCTGCAACGCACTCAGGAATTCTGCTAGTGATTCCCCAGGGCGTTGTCGTCTCGTGGCAAGAAGTTGCCCAGCATACACCTCGTTTACAGTCTTCACATATTGTCCCTTCAGCAGCATTATCGCCTCCGTATACGATGGGGCATCCGTGACGAGAAGAAAGACTTGCGGGCGCACCTGTGCATTGAGGATCTGCTTATTTTAGAGGTCGGTGAAGTCTTCGGTGAAGGATCCGAGGTAAGCTTCGAAGCAGCTTAGCCACTGCTCGAATGTTGCAGTGGCGTCGGCTGCCTGTGGGTCCAGCTCCAGGCGATCAGGCTTGAGCGATGAATTCATCTTAGTAGTTTAGTTTATTAAATTGATGTGCCATCAATGAACACACGACGAGTGGAGAACGTAACTGAGGCTTGAATAAACTAAATTGAAAGCCTCCTGGCCTCGGATCCTGAACTGAGGCAGCGTCGGAGACCAGCCACCTTTATACCGAGCCCAAGGGGAGGCGGAGCCAGCAGGCAGTGGTTTACCACATTACATATAATACAGGGGCAGTTTACCACAATACACATATTATATACTACAGTGGTTCGGAGCCAGCAGGGACAAGCCCAGGCATGTAACAATACAATAGTACAATACAATACAGTGGTTTACCATGGACAGCCTATATCTTAGTCAAGGGAAAGACAGTCTAACCTGTTAACAAAATGGAATTACGAATGAAAAACTTCACTTGCACATTTAATTCCCATACGAGGTAATAACATTCACAGTGAAACAAACGTATGCTTTTGCACACTGAATAAATGGGCAGAGCATGAGCAACAACGAAGAACTACTATTTGATGTGCATACAGAATGCGAACAGGCCCCTAAAGGTGCCTAAATTGACCCTGAATTGGAATTACAAGGCGATTACCCAATACTAATAAGGAATATGAGCAAATTGAAAGATTTCACCAAAACGCCTTGAGGGACTCATCAACATAACTGCTTAAGAGATAAAGATGGAAGGAAAAGAAAAAAAATAGAGTGGGGATAAAGCAACATTTCTGTTGAAGTTACTGGCAAAGAGTTCAAATTACATTAATGAAATTTACTCCAGAATCCTAAGCACTCAAGCTCCTTGGCTATTTAAGAAGAGTTCAGGGAATGGGTTCTCTGAAAATAAGCTGAGAAATAATTACATACAAGTCATTTTAACATTTTGACAATGCACCCCAAACATTTGTTCTCATTAGAATGCAAATAGATTTATTTATTAATCCCTCTCGGGACTCCTGATTCATTCTGTTTTAAACTGCAATGGTATTCAAAAATAATATTAATAAATGCCATGATTGCGAGAGCTATTTCTTGCACCAACAGCTCAAGGCAAAAAGAAAAATACACTTAAACTCCAAACAATTCCTGCAATAAATTAAATGAATTGAAACTTAACAATGATGTCACCCTGGGATAGACAAAAGCAACCGAGGTGTCAGCAACCCTTTCAGGTCAAATCAAACCAAGCCCAGCAGTGCTGCTTTGCCATGAGAGCCTCTGTGAGGAGAGACATTAATTTCTTCTGAGTACAGTTAAACCTATCTGCACTAAATTGCCATGATTGTAACATACCTGCACCATGCACTGGGCCAGCTTAAAGTCAATATTCATTAATTATCCCACCTTACTGACTGGATCGGTCTCTCATACATTTTCAGCACTTCAGACATTTTAGTTCATTCTTAAGTCCTGTTGTGATCTTGTAATCCTCAGGCTTTAAGCTGTTTTGTAGCAAATGGGAATAAACAGTGTACACTAGGTTAGGCACAATGATTCACTCTCCTTTTATACTATACGAGAACTTGTATATGGCTTAGTGAAACCTTTGTATCACACACCATATAGGACTGTTCTCTCGCATGCCAGCTGAGGTGATTTTGAAACATGGAACTGATCTCTATTTTTCTATTCACCACTGTATATTCAAGTAGGACAGAAGTTGACAATGAGAAACTATGCATGAAGCCAAGGGTAGCAGATGGGAATATGGCATCCCCTGGTTACTTGCTGTTTGCTAAAAGGACAAAGAAATGACTGTTGTACGCCCAAAGGATTATAAACGTGTGGCATAAATGTAAAGCAAAATTAACTCAGCTGAGATAATGGAAATTGATAGGAGGCTGTGTGCTTGACAGTAAGGTTGGACAGATAACGAACATTGGTTTTAAGTGTTTGATTCATAGTCTAAATGCTTCAGTCAAGAATGAACTGGAATATAGGTCCGAACAAAGAAATGGGAAACTACAGAATCAGGGGCGACATTCTCCGACCCCCCGCCGGGTCGGAGAATCGCCGGGGGCTGGCGTGAATCCCGCCCCCGCCGGTTGCCGAAGTCTCTGGCACCGGATATTCGACGGGGGCGGGAATACGCGCCATGACGGTTGGCGGGCCCCCCCGCTCGATTCTCCGGCCCGGATGGGCCGAAGTCCCGCCGATAAATTGCCTGTCCCGACGGCGTAAATTACCTTACCGGCGGGACAAGGCGGCGTGGGCGGGCTCCGGGGCCCTGGGGGGGGGCGCGGGGCGATCTGGCCCCGGGGGGTGCCCCCACGGTGGCCTGGCCCGCGATCGGGGCCCACCGATCCGCGAGCGGGCCTGTGCCATGGGGGCACTCTTTCCCTTCCGCCTCCGCCACGGTCTCCACCATGGCGGAGGTGGAAGAGACTCCCTCCACTGCGCATGCGTGGGAAACTGTCAGCGGCCGCTGACACTCCCGCGCATGCGCCGCCCGGAGATGTCATTTCCGCGCCAGCTGGCGAGGCAACAAAGGCCGTTTCCGCCAGCTGGCGGGGCGGAAATTCCTCCGGCGTCGGCCTAGCCCCTCAATGTTGGGGCTCAGCCCCCAAAGATGCGGAGCATTCCGCACCTTTGGAGGCGGCGCGATGCCCATCTGATTGGCCCCGTTTTGGGCGCCAGTCGGCGGACATCGCACCGTTTCCGGAGAATTTCGCCCCAGATCTGCAAACGTACATGTCAGTTAAATCTCCCAAACAATTCATAGCTTCCTTGCCAACATTTCTCCTCCACCTCAGTTAAACAATCCAAATAAATTCCTCAAGACACAAAGAGAAAATATAGAGAGACATGAGGGAATAAATAATAAATGAACTACAATGGAGTTGCAAAATGGGCAACTGCAGATCGATGCCCCGATACACAACTCGTCCCAATATTCACCCAATGCACGTTCTTTGCCTCTGCCAAGATTGAATTTTATTCCCTTACAAAATCATGCAGAGGGTCCTGCAAAAAACTTGCTTAGTGATGGAGAAATAATCTCGGGTGAACTTTTGGTGCTTTCTGGACATAATGGGTTCGGGCACGGCTTCACATTCTGGTGGTCACCGCAAGGACACTTTTCCGTGGCAGGAGAAGGCACGAAAAGCCAAGCTCACCGGCACTCAGAGGACTGCTGGGGAAGAGGCCCCTGCAAAGTTCGAGCCAGGTGACAAGCATCTGGGACCGGTACTGAATAGGATTCTTGGCATGTAGCAGAGTAGGGGTTGAGGGGGTGGAACACATCAGGCAGCGCGTAGGCAGCAATCAGCAGAGTGGCACATGAGGTGTAGCAGTCTGGCCACTTTCTGTTTTATTCATTCATGGGACGTGGACATCGCAGGCTCTACCAGCATTTATTGCCCATCACTAATTGCCCTTGAGGGGGTGAAGTTAAGAGTTAACCACATTGCGGTGTCTGGAGTCACATATAGACTAGACTAGGTAAGGATGAGCGATTTCCTTCCCTAAAGGGCATTAGTGAACCAGGTGTGTTTTTACGACAATCAACAATGGTTTCATGGTCAACATGGTCACTTGCCCTCTGATGAATTTCTACTGGCGTGTGCATGCATTGAGGTCTCCTTGGGGAGCGTGACAGACACCATAGAGAACCTTGTCCAGGAAAATAACCAGTTTCAGCCAGAGATGCGTGCAGTCCTGTGCTCCATCAGAGTATCCATGGGTGAGGTTTTGCAGTGGCTACACGAGACGGTGACAGGGAACCTTGACCTCCATTCAGGTATCCCTTCTCCTCAAATAGTCAGGTAGGGGCTGACGGGTACTTAGGGGGGTACTATTGGTGGGGGAAAATTGCATTGTGGGGGGGGGAGTTCATTGGCATCCTGCCAATGGGATGCAAAAAGAGTTCCATTACAGCCTATGGTTCAAAATATTCAATATATAGTATTCAATGTTATGAAGAATGTAATTATAATAATACTATTAGGTTTCCATTAGCAAAGGTTATAAAGGGTTTGGGTGGGGCAGCACGGTAGCATTGTGGATAGCACAACTGCTTCACAGCTCCAGGATCCCAGGTTCGATTCCGGCTTGGGTCACTGTCTGTGCGGAGTCTGCACATCCTCCCCATGTGTGCGTGGGTTTCCTCCGGATGCTCTGGTTTCCTCCCACAGTCCAAAGATGTGCAGGTGAGGTGGATTGGCCATGATAAATTGCCCTTAGTGTCCAAAATTGCCGTTAGTGTTGGGTGGGGTTACTGGGTTATGGGGATAGGGTGGAGGTGTTGACCTTTGGTAGGGTGCTCTTTCCAAGAGCTGGTGCAGACTCGATGGGCCAAATTGCCTCCTTCTGCACTGTAAATTCTATGTAAATTCTATGATGGTGCCGAGATCCCAAGTTCGATCCCGGCTCTGGGTCACTGTCTATGTGGGGTTTCCACATTCTCCCCATGTTTGCGTGGGTTTCACCCCCACAAAGATGTCCAGGATTGGCCATGCTAAATTGCCCCTTAATTGGAAAAAATAAATTGGCACTCTAAATTTGAAAAAAAAATGGTTCGGGTGTGTTCACAGACCAATGAAAATATACAGAGAAGCTGTTTTCAACAAATATTTTAATAAATTGACAAGTATGGAGAGGACACAATATGCTGTCAAGGTTGAATAAGGTATATTATGAATGACTACAGGCATCTCACCAACAATGATGCCTCAGAGAGTGAGTCCAGAGAGTGGGACAAAGATATGACAAGGTAAGTGCCTTAAATTATGAAGGGAGACTGACAGAACTCAATTTTCATTACAAGAAATAAGATTGAGAAGGGAAACAAGGCTTGGGTTTTTGAAATAATTTCAGACATGGCACTGTCATCACATAAGTCGGCTACATGAGTAGAAATGAAATTTAAGCATTAACTAACCAAAGGTCCAATTTTGTTTCACACTCCATTGGATTCATGAAACAGATTTTCCGCAAGAAATAGCAATGGTGCTGACTTCCCCTAAAAAGAGATCTTTCATTGACGCGATTATTTTACTTTGGAGTAACTGAGCCACACAGAGTGAGCAGGACCCATGGTCAATCCCCTTTTCCCTTTCTGTGCTGAGTGAGCTGATTTCAATCAGACTGATGATCGAAATGCCACAGCTTTTCTCCAGGGTTCCTGAGATGATCAGACAGGGGGCATAATTCTCCATTTGGGCGACTCTGGGTTCAATTCCCATACTGGCCTCCCTGAACAGGCGCCAGAATGTGGTGACTAGGGGCTTCTCGCAGTAACTTCACTGAAGCCTACTTGTGACAATAAGCGATTTTCTTCTTCTTCTTCTGGGGGCGCGATTCTCATGCCGCGTTGTACTCAAGCGAGAGCACAACGTGGCTGGAGATTATTGGGAGAGGCCTGCAGTGAGCTTTCCAACAGGCTCCGCACCTCGCGAGATTCTCCAAAATCCAAGCGGACCAGGCAGAACTGGTGGCAGACCCCTGGATAGTCAGGGTAAGTGCAGAGCGGCTCTTTGGCCTTTCTCCTGGAATATGGGCACCTTGGCACTGCCACCCTGGCACTGCCAAGGTACCAAGCTAGCAGGAGTACTGCCTGGGTGCCAAGGTGGCAGTACACAGGTGCCCGAGTGCCAAGGTGGCACTGCCAAGGGACAGGGGGTGAGGGGACCATGCCCATGAAATGAGGGTGGGGAAGTGCAGAGCAGTAAGTAGGGAACTCCAGGCACTTGGGTGGATTATGGGTGAGGGTCCTAGAAGGGAGGGGGTTCTGTAAGGGGGTTGGGGGGCCTGAAGAGGGGGGCCCCCAGTGACCCCATTGTGAGGTGTTCTCACTTGGGGTGTGAGGTAGTGTCCATGTGTATGGTGGGTGGCATTGCCCATGGGTGGGGGACCCACAAGCTCACTTAGAAATCAGGGCACCCTTTCAAAATGGCGGCCTGATCTCTGAGTTCAGCTTCCCAGTGCTAAACCGGCGAGAAACTCCCCAATGCCCCAAAAGTGACTAATTGTCATTAAATAGCGATGTGGAACTCGCCAGCAGAGCGGCAGGAAACCTGGAAATCCCGCCACGAAGTAACCTAGAAATGTTTTGGGAGAATCGCACAATAAGTGTTGACACTGGGAGTGAATTGCCTGCAGTTCGCGTTCCTGTTGTGGGCGCTATTCGGGGAGAAATTCAGGACAGCACTCTGCTGCCGCGAATTCTGAGCAATACCCGGCCCGACAGGCGATCCAACTACTGGTGCCACTGTTAGTACCAAAGAGCCTGGAAACTGGAGTTGTTTTTAAATGCTCCACTTCCCGTGCACTCACTGCAGCTAGCAAGACGGCTCAGAGAAGACCAGCGCATACTGTGTACAACCCGCAACTTACATTTAAATGCATGCAAATGCCAGTGTTGTATGCTGCCGCCAGCGCAGCACGCAAACCTTGATATCGCCACCAGTGAGGGACCGGAGCATGGGGTCCGAATCGACACCAGGCACGGACCGCGATTTTGGCTGGACGCGCGAATCTCCAACCGATCGCAGTTCACGATCGTGGCCTCACGAGGTGAAGAATTTTGCCCAGAGTTTCAGTTTATGGCCTCTTTCCAGAAACCACTGGTGGGATTGGATGTAACGAATATCAGTTGAAGAAAAGAATGGACTGAATGTGGTCAAAAATGACACGCATTTTTGAGGCTTAGAGGGGAAGATGGCAAAACTGGGGCAGTGGAACTGCAAACCAGCAAGACTCAATACCATTTTGAGATGAAAGGGGAATGTAGAAGATCAGCATGAAGAAAGAAACAGGGCAATATAATTGCTTAGCCTGCTCAAGAATGGGATGGAACATTTTATAGGAACAGGCAAAGGGGTGGCACAGTGGCACAATGGTTAGCACTGCTGTCTCACAGCACCAGGGACCTTGGTTCAAATCCGGCCTTGGGAACTGTCTGTGTAGAATTTGTACGTTCTGCCTGTGTCGGCATGGGTTTCCTCTGGGTGCGCCAGTTTGCTCGCACAGTCCAAAGGTGTGCAGATTAGGTGGAATTATGGGGATTGAGCAGGGGAGTGGCCCTGAGTAGGGTGCTTGCTCAGAGGGTCGGTGCAAACTCAATGGGCCAAATGGCCTCCTTCTGCACTGTAGGAATTCTATGATTCTACGATCTCCAGATACCCTTCCAAATGGTTCTTGTGTCCTTCAGCCACAGATTCTGCGGAATATAAAGTTACATAGCGGCTTACTGGAGTTTTGATCAATTACACTTGGATATCAGGAGTAGAGTCTTTATATTTGTGTAAGCTTGAATTAAAATTGACCGTCTTCATCAGGAGAATGAGTGAGTAGAACCCAGCAAAGAACGCCGTCTGCCCAAAGAATTTCAACTTGCAATGCTCTTGGTCCAGACTTCCACATGTTCTTATGCTTTTTTCCCCATTAGAAAGTCAATTATCATTGTCCAAAGTTAATTGAGCAAAGATTCCTTAAAGCTGAGGTGGATGAATTATAACCCATCACTCTAAAATTCACATCTTGAAACACAAGAGTGTTCCAACTTACTGGTCCTACATATTTCCTTGAGGAGTCACCCATGAAATATGTGCAAATTGTCAAGGCAAAATCTGTTAAAAATATGCTTCGATCCTTGGTATTTTCTTTGTGGGGTTTTTTTGCGCATCAGTGGTTAAGCAGGCATATGTTCTCTGCTCCTCGGGAGAGTGTGATGGTTGCGTTTGCTCCTGTCCTCATTGGGTGTTTACAAACACTTGCAGCATATCCAGGAATGCTGGCCAAATGTTCCCCATACGCTATGCCTGAGGAAAGCACAACACCTCAACAATCAGGCTAACTGAGTGTAGCCAATTTAGGATAGGCTGGGGACGTGCCTGACATCTTCTTGGCCAATATGGCTCAACCAGCCATAGAAGGCAAATTAAGATGATTTTACATGCCATACGCGGATCGAATTTGTAAGTTTGACAGTTAGTTACTGGTGAAATTACCTCAAAGCAGTGGTGCATGGAATTGAAAATATAGTAAATTTTCATTGCTGAATGTATTGGAATTATATTGGAACAGTTTATGCAACCAAGAGTGGAATAGGCTGCCCCTCCATCACTGACCCCCTCCCAATGACCCCCCCCCCCCCCACCCCCGCACTCCAACTCCCTCTCTCCCACAGCCAGAATGATAAGGCACACGTATACATTAAATCAACTCATCAGTTCCTCTGTTCCATATTCTCATTTAAAAAAAAATTCAGACTCAACCTCAATGGCAGAACTGGCCATTATCTGCACCTTTCGCCATTCTGCTTCCTCAGCACTTCACCAACAGAACAGTTTGCCCCTGGTACAGCAGCCCACGTTATTGCACATGGTAGAACAGGCTTAGATGAGAGCCAAGTGAGTCCAATTCACAGGGTCAAATCAGTCTTGTTTTCTGTGCAACAACTTTCTCTCAAGGCACCATGACATGTTTCTCAACCTGTGATAAATAATTGATGAGGATTATCCTTCACTGCTGCGTATCAGAGATAAAAAAATCTAATTGATTATAAACCCTTTCACACTTCTCCATTATGCATTGCTTGAGGTCACATTTTATATGAACACGTAATGCAACAGCAATTAGTTCTTGTCATTCCAGATTTCCATTTGGGATAAATTAAATGAGGATTTAATGGATGTAAGTATAAAATTAAAAAAAGTACTACAAGCTAGAATGAAGTTAGTGTAGTTTTTAAAAATGTCACAATGAGCATTACTCAAGTGCCGAACAGGAGTGTGAGCTACAGCAAACGGTTGGTAGGAGCAACTCATGTTTCTCCAACTTAAATTTGCAGGGCTTATTGTTAAATGTTGTTGATTCACTGTCCCTTTCTCTCAATTTTATCTGTGCCTCTGGACAGGACACACTGAACTAGCCACTGGACTTCCTTCCATCTCTGTCAGTGCATGGGGATTGAAGTTGAGGATTGGATATTATGAGGTGAATATTCCTGTCACTGAAGTCTATTGAAGATGTTATGTTCTTTCTTATATTTCAACTTGTTACATGTTGCGGGGCAATGCTACTGAGGTTCTGGTTATGTTGGTGTTCTCAGTTAGCCTTGGTTGTTGGAGTGCATTCTTTGAGTGATGGAGTGACCTGCCATTCGCTCAAAATTTCTTCTGCCCTGTCCCTCTTGAAGATGTCAACTCTCTGGCTGCCACCATTTCACATGTGTCAGTCACTCTCAGTAACTTGTGTGCCCTGACAGTGACTGTTGTTATTAAGCTGGGATGTCATTTGGCAGAGGGTCAATGCTGTGAACAGGAGCCATGGCTACAATTTTGAAGGCCCCCTGCTCTCGGAATCAGACTTCACTTTTTATTGAAGGCACAAAACAATATCTTTAAAAATTAGATTTTTAAAAACGTACAGCTGCTGCCACCTTCCCCAACATAATCTGCTGTTACGTTCAGCCATTGTCCCGGCGGTAGGGCGTGTTCGCCCCTCGTTGTGCCACCTTGTCACAGCAGCCATAAAATACTCTCAAACATTTTCACATCTCATGCCCAAAATATTTCAGACGATTTGGTCGTTAACAAACCCGCTCATTCGTAATTTCAAAGTGGTGGTGGTGGTGGGATGGGAGGGGGGGGGGGGGGGGGGGGGGGGTGTATGGGCAAGAGGCAGCCCACCCATTTTGCGGATATATAATCCTGCCCCGTGAGGCATAATAGTTGAGTTTGCTCCTGTCCTTAGTCGACATACACGAACATTCTCAGTGCATCCAAGAATGCTGGCCAGATGGTCTCCTTCCGGCTCCTGAGGAAATCACCACACCTCAACAGGCATGCCAACTGAGGCCAGCTAACTGAGTGTAGGCCAAGGATGTGCCTGGCGCCTTTTTGGTCTGTATGGCTCATCCAGCCACAAAAGGCCAATGAAGAGGTCTCCCTTTCAAAAAGAAGATGTGGGAGATTTGTTTTCTCTCAGAGGGCTGTTAGGCTGTGGAATTCTCTTCCCCAGAATGCACTGGAGGTTGGGTCAATGAATTTATTCAAGGCTGAGTCAGATAGATTTTTGACAGACAAAGGAGTCAACAGATATATGAGGAAGACAGGACTTGAGGCCACAATCAGATCTTATTGAATGATGCAGCAGGCTCAAAGGGTCAAATGGCTTACTCTTGCTCCCACGTCCCATGCTCCTTTGTGCTATGTTCCTCTAATTTTGCTAATATGTGTCACGCAAACAAGCATTTGATTGAGTTGTACTTAGTCTTGAAATTACCTCAAAGTGCGTAGGTGGAATTGAAAATAGATGATCTGAATTGCTGAATGTATTGAAATTATATTGGAACAATTTGTACCATTTATGGACCAAGATAGGCTGCCCTCCACCCGTCACAGCAAGACTGAAAAGGCAAACTAAGGCTCTTAGCCAGGATTTTCATCCATATCCAGTAATCTCTGCTGCAAATGTCAATATTTCGGAGTGAAAGAAAGATCAAGCTAAGTGAGAGTATTACTGGTTGATAACCTCTGCCCTTTCTCACGTAGAAAGAATGGTCAATAGATAAGATAACAAAATGTTGCTGGCGGTTGTGGAAATGTACCCCAGCTGATACCCAAAGGATATGGGTTCATGTCCTCAACTCCAATTACGTTAAACTCAAAAGAAAGATTTATTTCAATGGGGCCTTGCTGGTACACCTCCTCTTGAACACTACCGAGCAGTATTAGGCTACTATTTGCTTTGTTGTGGTGTTTGGGATCTAAATGGGTTCTTCGTGCCTTGCCTATTCTCTCAAGGTAAGCTGCTTAAGACTATAGTTAGTTAAAACAATAACTCTTTATTTACTGCTACGCTATCCGTGTTAATCTCTGCACAATATTGAAACTTCTCCTTCCTTCAGATTTCTGTTACTCCATCCTGTGACATTACATCATCATGTGCTTCTGATGTTAACATCTAACTCTGCCTCTCCCCACAAGACTTGACCCAAATAAAAAACTTAAAACCTATGAATCCTATGTTAAAGAAAGAATGAGTCCTAAAACAGATTTCTTTCAAAGTCTGCAAATTTAAGACACAGAGTGCGGGATTCTCCTTCATGCCCGCCCCGTTTTCCTGCACGGCGCGCCCTTGGCGGCAGCAGGATTCTCCGTCACGATCGCCTGCCAATGGTACTTCCCATTGTCGCCGACCCCACACATGGGAAATGCATGGGCGTCGGTTCGCTGCCGGCAGGGCGGAGAATCCTGCCGACGGAGAATCACGCAGGGAGACTCTTCCACTTTTCCCAACACCCAGTGTGGACACATTTTTATACCCTGGTAATGAAGACCGAATGTTTCCCCAATCAGGGACAGCTGCTGTTGATTATCGACTTAAAGCATGTACTCCATTACAACACATTTCCAACAAATTGGAGACATAGACTATTTTCTAAATGGGGAAATGCTTAGGCAATCAGAAGCACAAAGGGACTTGGGAGTCCTTGTTCAAGATTCTCTTCAGGTTAACGTGCAGGTTCAGTTGGCAGATAGGAACGCAAATGCGATGTTAACATTCATGTCGAGAGGGCTAGAATAAAAGGGCAGTGATGCACTCTTGAGGCTGTATAAGGCTCTAGTCAGACCCCATTTGGAGTAGGTCTTTTAGATCTACAAGATTATGAGGGGCTTGGATAGAGTGGATGGGCATGCACTCTTTCCCAGGGTGGAGGGGTCAGTCACCAGGGGGCATAGATTTAAGATTCATGGGGCAAAGTTTAGAGGAGATGTGCGAGGCAGTTTTTTTACGCAGAAGGTGGTGAGTACCTGGAACGCGTTGCCAGGGGAGGTTGTGGAAGCAGATTAATTAACGATGTTCAAAAGGCATCTTGACAAACACATGGATAAGATGGATAGAGAGGGATACAGCACAAGGAAGTGCTGAGGGTTTTGGCAAAGGTTGGTATCATGACCGGTACAGGCTTGGAGGGCCTAAGAGCCTATTCCTGTGCTATATTGTTCTTTGTTCTTATTCTGAGTAGTTTTGTCCCCATATCTAAGGAAGGATGTGCTGGCCTTGGAAAGGGTCCAGAGGGGTTCACAAGAATGATCCCTGGAATAAAGAGCTTGTCTTTATGAGGAACGGTTGAGGGCTCTGGTTCTGTACTCGTTGGAGTTTAGAAGGATGAGAGGAGATCTCATTGCAACTTACAGGATACTGCGAGGCCTGGATAGAGTGGACGTGGAGAGGATGTTTCCACTTGTAGGAAGAAATAGAATCAGAGGGCACAATCTCAGGCTAAAACAGAGATGAGGATGAATTTCTTCAACCAGAGGGTGGTGAATCTGTGGAACTCTTTGCCACAGAAGGCTTTGGAGGCCAAATCACTGAGTGTCTTTAAGACAGAGATATATACGTTCTTGATTAATAAGGGGATCAGGAGTTATGGGGAGAAGGCAGGAGATTGGGGATGAGAAAAATATCAGGCATGATTGAATGGCAGTGCAGAATCGATGGGCTGACAGGCCTAATTCTGCTCCTATGTCTTATGGTGTTATGGTCTTATTAACAGATTGCTTCTTTTCTTAAAAGGAAAAATAACAAGTGCATTTTGTTTTCATGCACAAATAATAAAACTGAACAGAAAAATTAGTCACACATTTTCAAAACTTGGAGTTTTCCCGAGTCTTCTAACACCACCAATAATTTTTAACTATCAGCGTTCCTTTTAGTGAAATAATCTGATAACTGATGGCTTGCATCAACCCTTTAGAGCTTCAAGATTTTCTTTTTCCCCACCATTTGTTTTGGGCTTGCAATATCAATTCGGAAACATTTTTTTCCCACACTCTTTGTGAGGTGTACGTTATCCCTAAACTCTCAATTATCAATATAATATTCCTATTGGGACATTTTCTTCCCCCATGTAGTATTTACTCTCATGTTTAAGATAAAAAGACTGTCATGTCAATCCCGCCTACTGGTGAGAGAGACTCTGCAGCCAGTATGCTCTTTATTGCTTGCCTTGTTTTCTTGGCTTCCCAAGTCAAGGGGCAATATTTTCCATTTTCACCCACAGGAAATATTGGGAAAGATCACTGAACAAATTCAGTTTTATATTGCATTCATAGAAATCCACTACTTAGGAAAGACCCTTCGGCCAATCACATCTGCGACGGTCAAAGAAAACCACTTAGCTATTCTAATCCCATTTTCAGTGTTTGGCCAATAGCATTGTATGCCTTGGCATAGCAAGTGCACATCTAAATACTTCTTCAATGTTATGAGGGTATCTGCCTCCACCACCCGAACAGACAGTGAGTTCCAGACTCCTATCACCCTCTGGCTGAAAAGGTTTTCCTCACATCCCCTCTAAACCTCCTGCCCCAAACCTTAACTCTATGCCCCCTGGACCTTGATCCCTCCACCAAGGGGGAAAAAATCCTTCCTGTCGATTCCATCTATGTCCTTCATAATTTTATGCGACTCAATCATGTCCCCCCTCAGTCTCCTCTGCTCCAAGGAAAACAACCCCACTCTATCCAATCTCTCTTCATAACCAAAACTCTCCAGCCAATGCAACATCTTGATAAATATCCTCTGCACCATTTGGATTCCAGAACTGCACACAATGCTCCAGCTGTGGCCTAAGTAAAGTTTTATACAGTTACACCATAACCTCCGTGCTCTTGAACTCTATATCTCAGCTAATAAAGGCAAGTACAGTATGTGCCTTCTTAAGCACTTTCTCCACCTGCCCTGCTCCTTTAAGGGACTGGTGTGCACACCAAAGTCCCTCTGATTCTTGGTGCTTCCCAGGGTCCTGTTGTTCATCATGTATTTGTTTGACTTGTTGTCCTGCCCAAGTGCATCACCTCACACGTATCCGGATTGAATTCCATTTTCCACTAATCAGCCCATCTAACCAGCATGTCTATGTCCTCCAAATGCAGATTAATATAAGGCTTTCCTCCTCACTATTTACTACCCCATCAATTTTTGTACCATCTGCAAACTTACTGATCATCCCTCCTGCATTCATGTTTAAATCATATGGATAAACCACAAACATCAAGGGCCCCAACAATAATCCCCGAAGGACATGACTGGACACAGGCTTCAGTCAAAAAACACCCCACAACCCTCTGCTTTCTGCCACTCAGCAAATCCTGGATCCAATTATCCAAATTTCCTTTGATCCCATGGGCTCTTATCGTCACTATCAGCTTCCCATGTGGGAGCTTATCAAAAGCCTTGCTGAAGTCCAAGTAGACTACGTCAAATGCATTGCCCTCATCTACACACCTGGTCACCTCCTTGGAAAATTAAATCAAGTTAGTCAGACATGACCTCCCCTTAACAAAACCATGCTGACTGTTCTTGATGAATTTCTGCCTCTCCAAATGCAGATTGATGCTGTCCCTCAGAATTGCTTCCAATAGCTTGCCCGTCAGTTCATCCTTCTTGTGAAACCTATCCAGAAAATGTAATTGAAGGGTTAGCCCCTCTTTAGAAGTTATCCACATCTAAATCTGAAAATACTTTATTACTGCTTTTTGCTGGTAATGAAAAAGCTAAGGCCACTCCTTTCTTCTTCCAAGGTAACGAGGTAACCCATGTCCACGTTTCAACCTCATTTTTCCACTGCTGATAAGGTTCCATCTCCGAAAAAAACTAGTAGTTCGTCAAAGTCTAAGATTTTGCATTGTCCTTCCACAATTCTGTAACTGAGGTTGTCGGGAGTAGTTTGTTTCTTTTTCTCTCCGATGAAAGAGGCAAAAGAGTTTTATTCAACAATAAATCACCAAAGCTTAAGGTTCATCCTCTGCTCCCAATCATTGTAGCTTAAGGAAATAATGGGCGGGATTTACTGGCCGTTCACGCTGGCAGGAAATTCCAGTCCCATCTGGAGCACGGGTTTCCCGGCGACGAGGGGGACTGTCACCGGAAAATTCTGTTGACAACGGCGGGGTCAGCAGATCCCACTGGCGAGCCTCCTCCACCGCCATGCGGCAAGATGGTAGGTAAATCCCACCCAATGAGACTGAAGCTAACCTGTTTCTTGAGACATATTTATTTCCAATGCGATAGAATAAAGACAGGGGATGGAATTCTCTGGTGGATTCAATGGTGGGTGCATGGGGTATGGTTGGTGCAGGGGGTGTGGGGGGAGGGGGGAGGGGTGGGACGGGTGGAATTCGGCAGGAGTCTAAAAATCAAAATGATGCCAACATGAATTTTCCACGGGATCTTTACATAGATAGAACATACAGTGCAGAAGGAGGCCATTCGACCCATCAAGTCTGCATCGACCCACTTCAGCCCTCACTTCTACCCTATCCTCGTAACCCAATAACCCCTCCTAAACTTTTTTGGACACTGAGGGCAATTTAGCATGTCCAATTCACCTAACCTGCACGTCTTTGGACTGTGGGAGGGAACTCGGAGCACCCGGAGGAAACCCATGCAGATACGGGAGAACGTGCAGACTCCGCACAGACAGTGATCCAGCGGGGAATCGAACCTGGGACCCTGGAGCTGTGAAGCCACAGTGCTAACCACTGTGCTACCGTGCTGTCCATTAATTATGCCCCCTGGATTTTGTGCCATATTTTGTAGCAGGGCAGACATGATGGTGTGTGTCATGCCATCATATCCTGGTGCCATATTGAAAAGGTGCCCTTCTGCTGGTGCTTTCCATGGCGGATTGGGAAACCCCCTGGAGGCTGGCATGAAACTGATCTGCACCTTGCTGATTGGATGCAGATGAAATCCCAATGGGAATCTTGCACGCATTTCACTGCGATGCCAGCAGGGAAACATATTGGTTCAAAACTCGTCTGGAACAACATGCCGCTCAAAAATCGGGACTTACCTGAAACATGCCTGGGGCTGGTTTCAGAGTCCGGGGTGAAGGCCACCAGCAACCCTGAACCATGGAGCACCACAGCAGTGAGCGTGGGAGCATTTACAATCAATTTTCCCAATTTGGCGTCATTGAGGAGGTCCATCTTCCAGCCTCAGAGTGTTTCTGGAGATACATATTATTTTTCAAGACGTCCGTCTTCTTTCTTTATCAGTGGGGAAGGGATATTGGGCACCTTTTCAATGTGGCATGAAAATATGATGGCATGATGCACACCATCATGTCTTCCCTGCTACGAAATATGGCACAAAACCCCGGGAGCATAATTAATGGGATGGGGGGAAAGATATGGCATGGTTTCCCGGCAGCCTCCGCAGTGGGAAACACTCCCCGTTCCTGCCCCCACCACAGGACTTAGCCCCGGATGTGGGAATTCCACGCACAGACTCTTCCAATTCCCCCAAACATCTTGTGTGAACATCATTTTTATATTCTCATAATGAAACCCCAATATTTCCCCAATTGGAACAGCTACTCTTGATTATCAACTTAAACCATGTATTCACATTTCCACCATCAACATTTTCACCTTCCTGCAGTATTCTGCACAAGGACACGGGGAAATTATTAAAATAGAGGAATGGGAGAAAATAAAACGTTCATCAAAAAATACACCTTCCAATATTCGATTCAGGATCCTGGAGCACTCTGACCTCTCAATAACAAGAAGAGAAATTCTGAGGACACTTTGGGGGCGATTCTCCGATATTGAGGCCAGATGTTTGCGCCGTTGTGAACGCCGTCGCATTTCACGACGGCCCAGACACAACCTATTCTGGCCCCCACAGGGCGCCAGCACGGCGCTAGAGCGGTTCACGCCATTCCAGCGTCCTTACGCGGCACCAAATGGGTGCCGTGCCAACCCGCGCATGCGCAGTTCGGGCAGCCCAATCCTGCGCATGCGAGGGGAACATCTTACGCATGCCGGCCCCTCACCAACATGGAGCTGGTGTTCATGGGCACCGCGCAGATGGAGGTAGGCCTGGGGGGGGGGGGGGGGGGAGAGGCCGGCCCGCCGATCGGTGGGCCCCGATCGCGGGCCAGACCCCATCGGAGGCCACCCCGGTGAAGGAGCCCCCCCCCCACAGGCCTACCCCCCAGCGTTCCCGCAGAGTACCCGCCGGCAGCGACCAGGGGTGGACGGCGCCGGCGGGAACCTGTCATGTCGTAGCGGACGCTCGGCCCATATGTGCCGGAGAATCGCCGCTCGCCGGTTCTCCGAGCGGCCCGGTGCGAATCACGCGCCACTGGTTTCCGGGGGGTGGGAGAATCGCGTACGGGGGTCGGGGCGGCGTGGCGCGATTCGCGCGGCGCCCCAGCGATTCTCTCCCCCGGCAGGGGGGGGGGAATAGCGCCCTTTATTTTTCTTTGCAAATTTGAATGCAATCTTTAAAAAAAGTCCAAGAACTTCACTTAGACAGATGGACAAAGAATCAGAATTTGATACTTTCTAATGTTTGAAGGCTCTGCTTCGTATTTCATTGTAACACGCAGAGTACAGTAGTCCATATTGCTAGATCAATGGTCCAGAAGTTTAATAATCTGGAGAAGGTGAGTTCAGATCCTACCTTGCATTGAATTTACAGTCCAGAAGGAGGCCATTCGGCCCATCGAGTCTGCACCGGCCCTTACAAAGAGCACCCTACTGAAGCCCACGTATCTACCCTACCCCCGTAACCCAGTACCCCCACTTAACATTTTTTGGACACTAAGGGCAATTTATCATGGCCAATCCACCTAACCTGCACATCTTTGGACTGTGGGAGGAGACCGGAGCACCCGGAGGAAACCCATGCACACACGGGGAGAACATGCAGACTCCGCACAGACAGTGACCCAAGCAACTCAAGAAGATGGCCCACTTTAGCGGGGTTGGGCAATCATTATGGCCTTCCCAGGAATGGTCATCGCCCGAGAATGCTTTTTGAGCTAAATCATGAGTGTGAGAATTAATCATTTTTGATCCATTTGGTGGCAAATGTACCAAAGGAGAGAAAAATATCCTGAGGACCTGGAGATATTATACGCTTAACAGAGGGACCCGAAAAGTAAAGTGTGTATCCAGCAAATCTCTGCTTCACCGTGAACAGCGCCACAGGAAATTTGCAGATATTTGACTAAATTAGTTTCAGTATTACAACCAACTCCTCACATTGAAAATGGCAGGGCTCCATTTGAGAGGTTGACATTTTATAAACAATAAAGCAAACTTACTACTGTACTTTTAATTAGTTATAATTCCTTTTCTATGCACACATTGCTAATTGGCTAAATTATTGGTGGCTGGATTGCTACCAGACTGTCATCGGTAGCAAATGGAAGAATGTGACTTCATTAACTGTCTGAGCCTTATGAAATGGAATTTTTGATTTCGTGGGCGAGATTTTCCACTCCCGCGCCGGTTGGGAGAATCACCTGGGCTGGCAAAATTTCTCGGGACGCCGGTCCGACGTCCTCCCGCGATTCTCCCAAGCGGAGGGAATGGCCCGTCGAGTTCCGCGGGCCGCAGGCCGGAGAATCGCCGGAGACACCCAAAATGGCGATTCTCCGGCACCCCCGCTATTCTCAGGCCCGGATGGGCCAAGAGGACAGGCCAAAACGGCGGGTTCCCCCCGGCACCGTCCACACCTGGTCGCTGCCATCGGGAACAGCGCGGGAACGCTGGGGGGGCGGCCTGCGGGGGGGGCGAGGGGGGACCCTGCACCGGGGGGGGGTACCTCAAATGTGGGATGGCCCGCGATCGGTGCCCACCGATCGTCGGGCCGTCCCCTCTGAAGGAGGACCTCCTTCCTTCCGCAGCCCCGCAAGGTCCGTCCGCCATCTTCTTGCGGGGCGGACTCGGAGAGGACGGCAACCACGCATGCGCGGGTGACGCCAGTTATGCGGCGCCGGTCGCGTCATCTATGCGCCGCCGCCTTTACGCGGCGACAAGGCCTGGCGCGTGTAGATGACACGGCCCCGATCCTAGCCCATTGTCGGCGCCTGAAACGGTCGGGATCGGGGCCATTTCGCGCAGTCGTGAACCTCGACGGCGTTCACGACGGCGTGGGCACTTCGGCGCGGGAGTGGAGAATCCCACCCCATAATTTAGCTCCCTTTTCTAGTTTTTCTCTTGCAAAAGTGAGCTTTTGCCTAAGACAGCAGATCAAACCTGCTATCCACGATCAGATGAACTAACGTGTTTAGCTGTATTCGACCCTGGAGAAGCATGAGTCAATAACATCTCAAATACAATTAACTTTAATTCTTCCAAAACTAGACACGAGGAACACTGAAAATAAATTAATCACATTCATTTTACAGGCCAGTGAGTTTAAGATCAGTGGTCGGCAAATTATTGGGCAAGATTCTGAGGTGCAGAATTAATCTCCACTTAGAGAGGCAAGGATAGTCAGCATGGGTTTGTCAGGGGGAGAGCATGTCTGATAAATTTGATTGACTTTTTTGAGGAGATGACTAGGTGCGTGTCTGAAGGTGGTGCAGTTGATGTCGTCTACATGGGCCTCAGTAAGGCTTTTGACAAGGTTCTGCATGGTAGACTTTGAATGAATGTAAGAACCCATAGGACCAAGGCCTAGGGCAATTTGGCAAAATTGGATCCAAAATTGATTAAGTGGCAGGAGGCAGAAGGTCATGGTCAAAGTTTGTTCTTATGGCTGGAAGCCTGGGCGAGATTCTCCGAACCCCGCCGGGTGGGTGAATCGCCGGGGGCTGGCGTGAATCCCGCCCCCGCCGGTTGCTGAATTCTCCACCACCGGATATTCGGCAGGGGCAGGAATCGCGCCGCGCCGGTTGGCGGGCCCGCCCCCCGCGATTCTCCGGCCCGGATGGGCCGAAGTCCCGCCGCTAAAATGCCTGTCCTGCCGGCGTAGATTAATCCACCTACCTTACCAGCGGGACAAGGTGGCGCGGGCGGGCTCCGGGGTCCAGGGGGGGGCGCGGGGCGATCTGGCCCCGGGGGGTGCCCCCATGGTGGCCTGGCCCGCGATCAGGGCCCACCGATCCGTAGGCAGGCCTGTGCCGTGGGGGCACACTTTCCCTTCCGTCTTCGCCACGGTCTCCACCATGGCGGAGGCGGAAGAGACTCCTTCCACTGCGCATGCGCGGGAATACCGTCAGCAGCCGCTGACGCTCCCACGAATGCGCCGTCCGGAGATGTCATTTCCGCGCCAGCTGGCGGGGTACCAAAGGCCTTTTCCGCCAGCTGGCGGGGTGGAAATTCGTCCGGCGCGGGCCTAACCCCTTAAGGTTGGGGCTCGGCCCCCAAAGAGGCGGAGCATTCTGCACCTTTGGAGCAGCGCGATGCCCGACTGATTTGCGCCGTTTTGGACGCCAGTCGGCGGACATCGCGCCGTTTCCGGAGAATTTCGCCCCCTGTGTCCAGTGATGTTCCGCAGGGATCGATGCTAAGTCTCTTACTATTTAAAGTATACATTAATGATCTAGACGTGCAAGGAGGGGGTATGATTCTTAAGTTCATAGATTACATGAAAATTGGTGGTGTGGTAAAGAGTGAGGAGGAAAGCCTTAGATTACAGGACGATACAGAGGAGCTGATTAAATACGCAGAACTTTGGCAAATGGAATTTAACCCTGAAAACTGTGAGGTAGTGCATTTTGGGAAGACTACCAAGGCAAGGGAGTACACAATGAATGGTAGTACAGAGGATCAGAGCGCCTTTGGGATGCATGTCCATGGATCCCTGAAGGCAGCAGGGCAGGTAGATAAGGTGGTTATGATGGCATATCGGATATTTCACTTTATTAGCCAAGGCATAGAATATGAGAGCAGGGAGGTTATGGTGGAGTTGTATAAAACGGTTGTTCGGCGATAGCTGGAGTACTGGGTGTAGTTCTGGTGGCCACATTATAGGAAGGATGTGAATGCCCTGATGACTTTGCAGAGCAGTTTCCCCAAGATGTTGCCTATGAAAAGAAGTGGATTTGGCTGGGGTTGTTTGCGTTAGAGAAAAGAAGGCTGAGGGAGGGATCACGGTGCACAGAATTATGACAGACAGAGATAGGGTGAATGGGAAGGAACATTTCCCCTTGACAGAGGGGCCAATACCCAGGGGACATAAATTTAAGATAAGGGGCAGGGGACTTAGATAGGATTTGAGGAAAATCCTTTTCACCGGAGGGTGGTGAGAATTTGAAACTCACTGCCTGAAAGGGTGGAAGAGATGGGAACCCAAACAACGTTTAAGAGGTATGAGCACTTGTAATGCGATAGCATACAAGGCTACAGACCAGTTGCTGGAAAATGGGATTGGAATAGATCGGTGCTTAATGGCTGGCACAGACACGATGGGCTGAAGGGTCTGGTTTGGTGCTGTAAAACTCTATCACTCTATTTTTACACCTTTTAAACTTATTAATAGGGTGTAAATTTGAAACATCAATTTCTTCCATTCATCGTCGTCCCTGAAAACAGTGACAAGTTCTTCTGAAAGGCCTTTTCGCCTGTCTCACTGGAGAATGGGAAGGAGACGACATCTGTTTTATTGGTTAGAAACTCCATAATATTAGTTTTATGTTTCTGATTCCTTACTGATCTGCTATACACATCATGAAAAGTTGGTGGAAGTAGATTCTGCTGTGCCTTGCAAAATGAGATTGGATATATATACTTCAAAGGGAGACATTTGCAGGGCTCTGGGGCGGGGGCAGCAGAGCGGGATTAATTAGCTGTGCTTTCAAAGGGCCAGCACGGAAGTGGCTGAAGTGCTTTATGCATTCTCGAATTCACTTCTTAAGACAGGTTCTGGGTCTAAGCATCTCTCTGGCACCTGAGCCAAGTTCTCAAACTCTTCATGCAATTGCGTTGATAAATCTCAGCAGGCTATTTGAACAGATGTCACTCCGCAGTCTGTGAATGACAAACAATTTCGAGCAATCTTTCTTCTACCGACCCCAATTATAACTGAGGCCTTGATATTGGGGAGCCGACGGGCACGGTCCTGGGAAATCAGCCGGCGGGATCATTATTTGCGGCATGAAGCCTGAGGGGCCTGGTTAAGTGGACCAAATAACGTTTGATACCGGTGATGACCTCTATGGGCTGAGTGTTGGGAAGCTCACAGCAGTTTCTGCTCGCTACCACACTTAGAAACTTTTCCATTGAATCACGCCCTGTATATCCACCACACACTGCTCATTTACACATGAAACTATTAACGCTTATCACATATTCCACAGCTTTCATGTGAAATCATTGTGTTCCAGCCACCAAACCAGAATAACATAAGCAATAGCCTCTTAAAGCATGTAAAGCACGGACACAGTGGTTAGCACTGCTGCCAGGGACCCGGCTTCAATTCCGGCCTTGGGTGACTGTGTGAAGTTTGCACTTTCTCCCTCTGTTTGCGTGTGTTTCCTCCGGGTTTTCCGGTTTCCTCTAACAGTCCAAAGATGTGCAGGTTAGGTGGATTAGCCGTGCTAAATTGCCCCTTCAAGTCCAAAGATGTGCAGGTTAGGCAGGGTTATAGGGTACTGGGATAGGGCGGGGGAGTGGTCATAGGTAGGGTGCTCTTTCAGAGGGTTGACACAGACTCGATGGGCTCCTTACATGATTCACCTGAAAATCCAGAAAGTGGTTCAAAACTTCGCTGCTAACACCAGGCTTTGCTTGTATATCTGTCCCATCCTCACTCCTCAAATTACAATATATAAAAGAGTGTCCTCTGTAAAATTCCTCAATGATTTCCTAGCATCTCACTTCTTCTCCAGCTTTACCACAACTTATTGTCCTTTATTCTTTTAAACCTGCCCTTTCTCGGAGCTTCACTTTAACAGCAAATCTTTCAGCAATTTTGACTCAAACCTTTTGAACTTCCTCCAGCACTTTATCTCCCTCCCCTCTTCAAATACGCATTAATTACCTTTCCTAACCACCCACAAAGGCTGGTGATCTATATTTTGTGAGGCACATGGATAGGTTTTCTACATTTCCGATGCTATCTAAATGCAAGATTTTGTTGGAGGGTGAAGACTTGAGTATTAATTTTGCATTCTTCGCTGCTATTTTAATGAAAGTCTTATTCTAATGGGTTAATGCCTCCACTATAATAGTAAAACAAAGAAAAATGTCATACACGCATGTTGAATGTTCATCCACTAATATAACCAATGCTCATTTTTAGGCTCATTAAAGAAAGGATGGATTAAATTGAAGTCTTCAAATTCATTGCGTTAATTGTAGAGTGACTAATAAAATGCAGGCTCATTTCATGGTCGCTGAGGCTAAAACTATTCTGCACAGCAAAGCGGAAAAACTGCACAGAATGGTTTTATTCTCACCCTGCACTTCAGATCCAGAGTTTCTTAAAATCTACTGACTCTCCATGCTATCCCTCAGACTGCCCATCACCAAACTGAGTGTGCAAAGGCTTTCTGCAACACTGTGCGGGAAAATTGCAGCATTTAGCCATGTTGTCTTACAGATCGGAAGTTCCAAATTTTATTTCTGTTGTCAAAGATCATAAGACCATGCGACATAGGGGCAGAAGTAGGCCATTCGGCCCATCATGACTGATCTGACATAATAATCCCCAACTCCAGAGAAGTTTTATTTTTATGAAAGTACACATTACACTTGACACCCAAATTAAAATCTCAAGCCTGGGTAAGAAGTATAATATCTCTGACTTTTCTTTTTCCCAACTTTCGTTCAGATTGATATCTTCAACTGCACATCAGGAAATCTCTCGATATTCGCTATTATCAAACACCAGGGACAGGATTTTCAGGCTGTTCTGAGGTCTGAACCGAAGGAAAACAGGACCTTTAAATACAGCACTGATTGACATGCTTGTTTCCCGACTTTGGCCATTTTGGCCAAGGTGGGTTCTGACCCCAAGAGGTGGGCAGCCAAGCAGGCTCATTAAGAGTCCACATGTCTTTTCTTGGCATGATGCGATGCTTCAGTGAAGGTTGACACAAGCTGGAGGAGCAGAATCTCATCTTCCAAATAAGCCCTCGGGACACAACCTCGAATTCAACAACTTTCGACTGTGACCTTCCTCCCATATATTTTTTGCCTCAATGCAAATATCCTCCCTTCCACCTCCGCTACCTTCCCCCCCTTCTTCTGGGCTATTGGTCTCTAGTTTCTTAGTTTGCTACATCTTTGATGAAATATCTCCCAGCTCTCACTAATCGCTGTTCCAGATGTTACACCCCTCTTATACAGTATAATATCCAAACATGTCCCTCCCTTATTGTTCTGAAGAAGAGTCCGCAGTATTTTGCTTTTATTATAGGCTCATTCAGAGCTATGTTAAGGAAGGCCAACTGAGATTTTTCAGTTGGCCTCCAACTTTCCAACACAAAGGGAAGAGATTTACTGCTCGGGGGTGGGCACACAGTGGCAAGATGGGAGGAAGGGGGTGGTGGGTACGGATGGCACTCGAGGCAAGTCTAGCCTACATAGGTGTGTTTCCAGCCAAAGGCTGCCCATGGAGGGATTTTTCTCCCCACCCCCAGTCCCAATTAGTCATGGTCTGACTGCTTTCTCTGTTTCTGAATTGACTCTTTTTTTTAAGTCGGGGAGCGGGCACCTCAATGTTCAACTGTCCTCTCAGTCACTTATTCATTGCAGCTTGCTGTTCCCCTCAAACTGGAAAGCTTCTGACTGGTCTCCAGCGTGGGAAGCCCACCCACCATGTTTAATTGGACATGGAATCTGTCTCAATGCCAATTGAAGGGTTGGCCCAGTCAAAATCCCAAAGAGTGACTGTTGCCCCCTGGTGGACGGTTTGGTATGTGGAAATGATTGTGGCCCCTAGATTCCCACCCAATGTGAAAATTCAGCCTCCGGTGTCGCGTATTTAGCCTCGAGAAGCTGGGAGTGACGGGAAGGAGGAACTGGTGAGGTGTGAGTGCATTGCTTGATGATGCTTTAGCATCAAGCACCAGTAATCATATGGTAGAAGGGCCCGAATCCATGCGTCTTCCTTCACCCATCACCCCTAACCCTTATCACTCCAAAGTTCACTGATAATTTATTGTTTTTACCCAAGAAACTTGCCCTCAGTTTGAAATCTTCTGTAACAGATCATGCAAAAAGTGAGTTGCCATAGACAAAATAAGCTTAAATCAGATAACTGACTAAATAGGCAACACCATTCACCATTAATTACAATATGAAAAGGATGGATAAAAATTCTGGATCTGATTCTAACATTATTCCCCAGAAACAAAATCTACAGTCAGATGTACATTCATTTTTTTTTTGTTTGTTTATAAATTTAGAGTACCCAATTCTTTTTTTTTCAATTAAGGGGTAAATTAACGTGGTCAATTAACCTCCCCTGCACATCTTTGGGTTGTGGGGGCGAAACCCACGCAAACACTGGGAGAATGTGCAAATTCCACACAGACAGTGACCCAGAGCCGGGATCGAACCTGGTACCTCGGCACCGTGAGGCAGCAGGGCTAACCCACTGCGCCACTGTGCTGCCCTGTCAGATGTATATTCATACCTGCCAATCTTGGGAATCATGCACAACTGACAAAAGGAATCTACATTGTTTGGAGAATCATGTATGAACAAGAATGAACTAACAAGGCAGATTAAAACATCCTGAAGCAATTATACTTCAGTAAGATTGAAAAGAAATGAAGAAAACACTCAGTCATAAAGAATCAGCAGAGTGCAATGAGGTTCTCCATGCCCTATACATCACAACTTACATAGACATAGAATTTACAGTACAGAAGGAGGCCATTCGGCCCATCGAGTCTGCACCAGCTCTTGGAAAGAACACCCTACCCAAGCCCACACCTCCACACTATCCCCACAACCCAGCAACCCAACCCAACACTAAGGGCAATTTTGGACACTAAGGGCAATTTAGCATGACCAATCCACCTAACCTGCACATCTTTGGAAGAAACCGGAGCACCTGGAGGAAACCCACGCACACACGGGGAGAACGTGCAGACTCCGCACAGACAGTGAACCAAGCCGGGAATCGAACCTGGGACCCTGGAGCTGTGAAGCAATTGTGCTAACCACCATGCTACCGTGCTGCCCATGTTATCAATATCATGCAATATTGGTACAATGAGTGTGGCCAATATTATGGGCGCTATCTAACGGCCACGTTGCACCCAACTCGGGACACAGCACGACTGGTAAATCCTGCAAGAGACCTCTTGGGAGAGTTACCCAGCTCGCCACGCCTCATGAAGTCAGAAATAGGAAAGAAGCAGTCACCTTGTTAGGAGTTTTCTATAGGCCCCCCAATAGTAGCAGAGATGTGGAGGAACAGATTGGGAACAGATTTTGGAAAGGTGCAGAAGTCACAGGGTAGTAGTCATGGGTGACTTCAACTTCCCAAACATTGAGTGGAAACTCTTTAGATCAAATAGTTTGGATGGGGTGGTGTTTGTGCAGTGTGTCCAGGAAGCTTTTCTAACACAGTATGTAGGTTGTCCGACCAGAGGTGAGGCCATATTGGATTTGGTACTTGGTAATGAACCAGGGCAAGTGATAGATTTGTTAGTGGGGGAGCATTTTGGAGATAGTGACCACAATTCTGTGACTTTCAATTAAGTAATGGAGAGGGATAGATGCGTGCAACAGTGCAAGGTTTACAATTGGGGGAAGGGTAAATACGATGTTGTCAGACAAGAATTGAAGTGCATAAGTTGGGAAGATCGGCTGTCAGGGAAGGACACAAGTGAAATGTGGAACTTGTTCAAGGAACAGGTGCTACGTGTCCTTGATATGTATGTCCCTGTCAGGCAGGGAAGAGATGGTCAAGTGAGGGAACCACGGTTGACAAGAGAGGTTGAATGTCTTGTTAAGAGGAAAAAGGAGACTTATGTAATGCTGAGGAAACAAGGTTCAGACAGGGTTCTGGAGGGATACAAGATAGCCAGGAGGGAACTGAAGAAAGGGATTAGGAGAGCTAAAAAGGGCATGAACAATCTTTGGCGGGTAGGATCAAGGAAAACCCCAAGGCCTTTTACACATATGTGAGAAATATGAGAATGACTAGAGCGACGGTAGGTCAGATCAAGGACAGTAGCGGGAGATTGTGTATTGAGTCTGAAGAGATAGGAGAGGTCTTGAACGAGTACTTTTCTTCTGTATTTACAAATGAGAGGGGCCATATTGTTGGAGAGGACAGTGTGAAACAGACTGGTAAGCTCAAGGAAATACTTGTTAGGAAGGAAGATGTGTTGGGAAATTTTGAAAAACTTGAGGATAGACAAGTCCCCCTGGCCTGACGGGATATATCCAAGGATTCTATGGGAAGCAAGAGATGAAATTGCAGAGCAGTTGGCAATGATCTTTTCATCCTCACTGTCAACAGGGTTGGTACCAGGGGATTGGAGAGTGGCGAATGTCGTGCCCCTGTTCAAAAAAGGGACTAGGGATAACGCTGGGAATTACAGGCTAGTTAGTCTTACTTCGGTGGTAGGCAAAGTAATGGAAAGGGTACTGAAGGATAGGATTTCTGAGCATCTGGAAAGACACTGCTTGATTAGGGATAGTCAGCACGGATTTGTGAGGGGTAGGTCTTGCCTTACAAGTCTTATTGAATTTTTTGAGGAGGTGACCAAGCATGTGGATGAAGGTAAAGCAGTAGATGTAGTGTACATGGATTTTAGTAAGGCATTTGATAAGGTTCCCCATGACAGGCTTTGGCAGAAAGTAAGGAGACATGGGATAGTGGGAAGTTTGGCCAGTTGGATAATGAACTGGCTAACCGATAGAAGTCAGAGAGTGGTGGTGGGTGGCAAATATTCAGCCTGGATCCCAGTTGCCAGTGGCGTACCGCAGGGATCAGTTCTGGGTCCTCTGCTGTTTGTGATTTTTATGAATGACTTGGATGAGGGAGTTGGAGGGTGGGTCAGTAAATTTGCAGACGATACGAAGATTGGTGAAGTTGTGGATAGTGAGGAGGGCTGTTGTTGGCTGCAAAGAGACGTAGATAGGATGCAGAGCTGGGCTGAGAAGTGGCAGATGGAGTTTAACCCTGAAAAGTGTGAGGTTGTCCATTTTGGAAGGACAAATATGAATGCGGAATACAGGGTTAACAGTAGAGTTCTTGGCAATGTGGAGGAGCAGAGAGATCTTGGGGTCTATGTTCATACATCTTTGAAAGTTGCCACTCAAGTGGATAGAGCTGTGAAGAAGGCCCATGGTGTGCTAGCGTTCGTTAACAGAGGGATTGAATTTAAGAGCCGTGAGGTGATGATGCAGCTGTACAAAACTTTGGTAAGGCCACATTTGGAGTACTGTGTATAGTTCTGGTCGCCAGGAAGGATGTGGAAGCTTTGGAAAAGGTGCAAAAAGATTTACCAGGATGGTGCCTGGAATTGAGAGTAGGTCTTATGAGGAAAGGTTGAGGGTGCTAGGCCTTTTCTCATTAGAACGGAGAAGGATGAGGGGCGACTTGATCGAGGTTTATAAGATGATCAGGGGAATATATAGATTAGATAGTCAGAGACTTTTCCCCTGGGTGGAACAAACCATTACAAGGGGACATAAATTTAAGGTGAATTTTGGAAGATATAGGGGGGATGTCAGAGATAGGTTCTTTAGCCAGACAGTAGTGGGGGCATGGAATGCACTGCCTGTGGAAGTAGTTGAGTCGGAAACATTAGGGACCTTCAAGCGGCTATTGGATTGTTGCATGGATTACGGTAGAATGATACAGTGTAGATTTATTTGTTCTTAAGGGCAGCACGGTAGCATTGTGGATAGCACAACTGCTTCACAGCTCCAGGGTCCCAGGTTCGATTCCCGGCTTGGGTCACTGTCTGTGCGGAGTCTGCACGTTCTCCCCGTGTGTGCATGGGTTTCCTCCGGGTGCTCTGGTTTCCTCCCACAGTCCAAAGATGTGCAGGTTAGGTGGATTGGCCATGATAAATTGCCCTTAGTGTCCAAAATTGCCCTTAGTGTTGGGTGGAGGTGTTGACCTTGGGTAGGGTGCTTTTTCCAAGAGCCGGTGCAGACCCGATAGGCCGAATGGCCTCCTTCTGCACTGTAAATTCTATGATAATCTATGATTAATCTAGGACAAAGGTTCGGCACAACATCGTGGGCTGAAGTGCCTGTTCTGTGCTGTATTTTTCTATGTTCTAATGGGATCTCGTGAGACCACAATGGTGGGGACTTAAATTTGCATATTCAAGTGTGCAGTTCGGCACATTTGAATATGCACTCGCCAGATCCAACCCGTGCCCGAGATCGAATCCCCTTACTGAGAAGACTGCAGCCAAGCACAATTTAGCATTGGTCTCCGCAAACAGGAACCAAGCGGAATGGCACGGTTGGGTGGGGTCTTCCAGGCGATTGGAGGACCCTGTTGGTCTGCCTCTTGGCAGGGTGACACCCTGGCCCTGCTGATGTCACATGGGCACCTTTGCACTGCCAACCTGGCTCCCTGACAGTGCCACCCGAGCACCCTGGCAGTTACTCTACATTGTGGGGCAAAACTGGCCACATTTTCATGCTGAAATATCACTGACAATGCTGATGTTTCTTCAGCAATCCACCAAGGACTCTCTCAGATGGTAAAAAAACGACTTCAAAAAAACAGCTTTATCTTTAGAATTCAGTCCGTGTTGACCTTGTATTTTCAGAAGACATAACAGATTTTGTGAATGAGAAAATTCCCAGGGACTTGAGTAAAACACTTACAACCTACTTCATTCATTTTACAAACCTGCTGTGGTCCAATCCTTGTAGAGTGAGTCTATATTTGTTCCCAACTTTCAATGCCAATCTTCTGCTTTAAATGCAAGTTTGGCTGTGCGCAATATTCCTTACCGTCTCTTCCCTATTGCATAGAATATGATCAAAATCGCATTGCATTTTCAAAAGTGTTCACCAGTGACTAAAGATTTTGTACAGGTTTCTTTATTAGTCGGGTAAATCAAAATATCCCATACGCAAGAGGAACTCAAGAAGACTATCTTTGGATCTATACATTATTCAAAGGCACTTTCTGAAAAGGAATGCACAGATGGAAAATGGTGAGCTTCAATGCACAGGCTTCGCTGAGGGACCTTGTCCTGTCTGTTGCTTCCATTTGCAGCTCTGTCTCTGTCAAAAGTCATCTCTGTGCTAAAGTCACTGCAGAAAAAAATAGCTGCTACATCGTGCTACATCAAATATAGTAAGCCTAACGCAGTGCTGTGGAGGCTGAATGTCACGGGTGAGACAGAATAACCAAGCGTAGCGAAGAAGGAAAAGCTTTCAGTTGGGAGAAGTGATGTTAAACTTCAGAAAGCCAGAATGGCTTTCCTTTCCTAATTCCTTTCCTAATGCCCCACATGCAATACTTTCCCGATATCACACAGACGAGCAACTAACATCACATGTAGATGGGCAACTTCCCTGAGGTAAAGATTGAGTGGGAAGCAGTGGTGCGGTGTCATTGTTACTGCACTAGTAGTCCAGAGACCCAGGGCAAGTTCTGGGTACCTGGGTTTAAATTCTGCCACACTAGAGATGACATTTCAATTCAATTAAAATCTGGAATTAAAAACACTTAACGATAATGGGTGCTCCGGTTTCCTCCCACAGTCCAAAGATGTGCAGGTTAGGTGGATTGGCCATGATAAATTGCCCTTAGTGACCAAAAAAAAAAGGTTAGGAGGGGCTATTGGGTTACGGGGATAGGGTGGAAGTGAGGGCTTTCGTGGGTCGGTGCAGACTCGATGGACCGAATGGCCGCCTTCTGCACTGTATGTTCTATGTTCTTGTTCTAAACCACTTTTGATTGTTGTAAAAACCCAATTGGTTCCCTAAGGGGCTGGTTTAGCACAGTGGGCTAAACATCTGGCGTGTAATACAAAACAAAGCCAGCAGCGCGGATTCAATTCCCGTACCGACTTCCCCGAAGAGGCGCCGGAATGTGGCGACTAAGGGCTTTTCACAGTAACTTTATTTGAAGCCTACTTGTGACAATAAGCAATGATTATTAATGTTCTTTAGGGAAAGAAATCTGCCGTGCTTACCTGGTCTGGCCTACAGATGACCCCAGATCCGCTAAAAACATGGTTGATTTTCAAATGCCCTCTGAAATGGAGGGCAGTTAGAGAACATGAATCTGCATGGCATCACTTGAATATGGAGATTTTTGTGCGAGTTGAGATTGTTGATTATCAGTTTGTGATACCGATCTGAGTTTGACAAAAACAGCGAGATTAACTTTACTGGTCCTGACTATTTGAACCAATTGAGTGCGATTATATATGTATAGTACCGGCAATAATACTAAAGACCTGTGCTCAAGAGCTGTTCATGTCTCTACCAAGCTATTCAAGTACAGCTACAACATTGGCATCTACCCGCAATGTGGAAAAATGCTCATGTCGCCCCTGTACACAAAAAACAGGACAAATCCAATCTGGTCAGTTACTGCCTGATCCGTCTACTCATGATCATCAGAAAAGTGATGGAAGAGGTCAGCAACAGTGCTGTTAAGAGGAACTTGGTTCATGATAACTAAAGATCATAATCAAAATCCCTCCCAACAGGGTTATTCTCTCTTCCAACCTCTTCCATCAGGCAGGAGATACAAAAGTCTGAGAACACGCACAAACAGATTCAAAAACAGCTTCTTCCCCGCTGTTATCAGACTCCTGAATGACCCTCTTATGTACTGAACTGATCTCTTCACACATCTTCTCTACTGAGTAGTACTGCACCCCATTTGCTTCACCCGATGCCTGTGCCTATGTAATTACATTGTGTATTTATGTTTTTTCATGAATGGAACAATCTGTCTAGACTGTACACAGAACAATATTTTTGACTGTACCTGTGACAATAAATCAAATTCAATTCAATTCAATAACCTGCTCACTGACACTCAGTTTGGGTTCCGCCAGTGTCCCTTAACTCTTGATCTCATGACAACCTTGATTCAAACATGGAAAAAAGAGCTGAACTCCAGAGGTGAGGTGAGAGTGACTGCCCCTGATATCGAGGCAGCACTTGACTAAGAATGGCATCAAGGTGCCCAAGCAAACCTGGAGTCAATGGGAATCAGGGGGAAAACTCTCTACTGATTGGAGTCATACCTGGTACAAAGGAAGATGGTTGTGGTCGTTCCATTTCAGTTCCAGGACATCACTGCAGGAGTTTCTCTGGGTGGTGTGTTAGGTCCAACCATCTTCAGCTGCTTCCTCAATGACCTTCCTTCCATCATAAGTTCAGAAGTGGGGAGGTTCGCTGATGATTCACAATGTTCAGCATCATTCCCCACTCCTCAGATACTGAAGCAGTCCATGTCCAAATGCGGCAAGTCCTGGATAACATCCAGACTTGGGCTGACAAATGGCAAATAATATTCAGGTCACATGAGTGCCAGGCAATGACCATCTCCAACAGAAGAGAATCTAACCAGCACCCCTTATCATTCAATAGCATTACCATCGCTAAATCCACCACTATCAACATACTGGAGGTTACCATTGACCAGAAATTCAACTGGACTAGCCATTTAAACACTGTGGCTACAAGAGCAAATCAGAGATTAAGAATTCTGTGGCAAGTAACTCAACTACTGGCTCTCCAAAACCTGTCCACCATCTACAAGCCACAGGCCTGGAGTGTGATGGAATACTCTCCATTTGCTTGGATTCAGGACAAAAAAACCTGCCCTCCACTATCGACGCACCGTGGCATCAGCGTGTACCATCTACAAGATGTAAGGCTCCTTCGACAGCAAAACCCATGACTGTTGCCAACTGGAATGACATGGGCTGCAGACATATGGGAACACACAAGCCCTTCAAAGCCACTCACCATCCCACTTGGAAATATATCACCATTCCTTCACTGTCACTCGGTCAACATACTGGAACACCCTCCTTAACAACACAATGGCTGTACTTACATCTCATGGACTTCAGTGTTTCAAGAAGGCAGCTCACCACTAATGTCTCAAGGGCAATTAAGGGTAGATAATAAATACTGACCTAAATAGCGAGGCTCACATGAATTAAAATTTAATAACTTCAATAGGGTTGCATTATTGTTGTCAAATTTGATAATAGGCCAGATCTTCCGGGAAATGACAGTCACTGTCGGATTGTCACTCTGATTGGAGATTCCGCGACCTGACAATGCTCTACATTTCTACCAGCATCTTCCAATTCCAGCTGTCCCAACAACATGGAAGCACAGCTTCACTTGGAGAACTCTATCAGATCATCATAGCATTGGTGGAAAGGAAGACACGTCCCCCTTTTACAGGAATAGCAGCCATAAGTTAAGTTTAAATGTCCAGACTGAATATTAATGAATAGGTGAATAAGTGAATGCATAGATGGGTGAGTTAAGGAGGTGCGTAGGAGATTGGTGAGTGAGGTAAATAGGTTGGTAAGTAGATAGCGCGTATGTAGGTGTGGTATGTAGGTGTAGTATGGAAGTGGATAAGGAGTAGGTGAGTGGGAGGTCAAGTTGGGAATGTAGTTGGCTGTTTGGGGGCCACAGTCAGTGGTCAGGAGGGTAATCGAGTGATTGGGGGTAGGTCAGCAGGTTGTCTGGTGTGTTAGTGTAATAGTCGGGTGGTCTGGGAGATATTCCAGGATCCAGAAGGAGAATCTTGTTGTCAGGGGCTGGCAGGGGGTAGTTAGGAGGGTTGGGGGGTTGCGGGCATGGATAGGTGTTAGGATGGGACTGGGGGGCAGGCGTGGACGGTTGTTTGTGGCGCAGTTGATGGGAAGGCCAGTGGCACAATTATCCAGGCATTAGACTAGGGTTTCATCTGCCTAACATTTCTTGGGTAACTGTTCAAGTAAGGTAAGTGCATTGGAGCTGCCACAACTCTCCAACTCTAACTCAGAGGGTCCCGGGCAGTAGAGGAATTTATCATTTGAAGTTGAGACATCCTGGCCAATTCCTCTGAGGTCGTCTTCCACACATCAGGATTTCCACAAGGTCCCGACATGCATCTCAGTCATGTGTCCAATCTTTGAGGTTCTGGAGACCAGAAGATTGGGCGCATCCTAATGGATGGCATATGAGTTCATTAAGACGAGGGATATGCCCCTTGCCAACGCAACAGATAAAGCATTGTCCTACTTTGTCCCTTAACCTGAACAATCAGAAATTTATTCCTCACTTCATCAGTATCAATTTACTACACACCAACTTTATGGTTTCTCTGAGTAAAACGAGCAATTCAAAGCTAATTATTATAATTGAATATTTAACAGTATTGTGATGTTGCATGTCCATGAGGAACTGAGTAGTAACTGTTCCAGACATATTACACCTCATAATATTTATACTTAATTAAAAATAAGGTAATGTTCAATTTACTCAGTTGGAATTTACTAGGAATATAACCGAAGATAAAATATTCCTGAGGAATAAGAAGAAGTTCTGGGCATTAGCAAATAGGCCTTAGGTCCACATAAGACATCTCACAAACCCCACGGCTGAACATTGACCCCATGTTCTTCAAAGCTGTATTTGCTGTCAATGCTGTGCGGGCCCAGTTGTGAGCATGGCCGCTATCCTTATCGGGGGCAAAGTGCAGCAGGGTGCATGCAAAGTCAACACTAACATTGCAAATATTACAGTGCTGGCCGCATCAGGTTAACACTTTTAACAATCACCCAACCCACAGGTCATCCGAAACCTCATAAACAGGGCTGGAAAGAGCAAGTGACAAAAGGAACCCACTCCATTCTGCCCATCCTGACACTCATACCCCAGTTAAAATGACACATTACATTGGTGTCTTTTTTTAGAAATTTATTAAAAGGTGAATTATTGAAATAGATGGTTGGGGAGATGGGGGGGTGGAGAGAGAAAGCAAGTGAGACAGAGACAGGGAAATTGCTGTGCCCCAAGTGCCTGCCATGGGACGCAGTGTGTGTGGAAATACTTCAAATTGCACACCAGCCATTTTATTAGTTCAGAGGGACAATCCAGCTGGTTTTTGTGCGACATAATTCATTTTGGGGTGACATGCGGAATTAAGTAATATTCGTTATTAAAAGTTTAAATGCTGCCGAAAAGAAGCTCTTACCTTTTATGAGGGTGGATTTGAGTCTCCTGCAAATGGCACCATTGGATTCTGCGCATGCACAGACTGTTATCTGTGGCCAGCTTGCATTGGCAGGAGATACAGTGATTCCTCAAACCTGATGAATGCTGACATGTTGCATGTCACCAAATTTTTGGGCGCTTTCTACCGGCCACATAATGCCTGAAAGGCAGTGCGGTGTGGCGCAAAGCAGCCGGTAGATGCCGGGAGATCCCTCTTCTGGGAGCTATCCTGCTCACCACACCTCGCGGGTTCTATCGCGATTCTGTGAGATATCACAATGTGAATCCCACCCATTGTGGATGGATCACTTTTCAGCAAATCAGTTCACCTCACTCAAAAATGCACTCCCAAGATCTAACCAATGTGTTGGGATCTAACCCCTTCATCTTGGAAGTGTCGGGTGAGTGCCGTTCCGCGCTGGTCACCACAAATGGGGATTAGATGGAACAGCACTCATAGGGGTTTCCCAGAGGATTGGAGATCCCCAAGTGCTTATTCTCTGGTCAGGGTGGCACCCTGGCACTGTTGGTGCCACCTGAGCACCATGACACCCTGGCAGTGCCACCTGGGTGTCCAGGTGAAACTGCCAGTTGGCAGGGGCACAGCCGAGGTGCCAAGCTGGCATTTTTCCTACGATTGGGGTCTGGCCCAAAGGTGCCCTATGTTGATGCAGTGGGTTGGGAGGGGGGGCTTCAGGACCCCTTATAGGTGAGTTGGAGTTCTGGTGGAGTTTGGGGGTCAGAGGGCCCCATTTTTAATGGATCGCCATTTTTAAATGGCGTCCCGATCTCCTTCTGCACTGAGGGGTTCCAGCAAGCGGAGCTCCTCAGTGCACAAAACAGGACTAAGTGTGGCCTTGTCGGGGAATTTGCCGCTGAGGCCCTGAATCTTCCCGAATGGGAACAGAGTCCCGTTCGATAGCGTGGGGTTTCTCGGCGCTCCGAGTGCTGTGAAATACCTGGCTAAACACAATAATTATGGGACTCTGTTCACATTCAGGTAGATCGTGCCCTTTAGTTTTGAAAGCCTCAATTTTACTCATGATATTTTAGAAGATATCCAAAATCACTTGACAAAAATCAGGAAATTTGCAATTATTTACTTAGAAGTAGAGTTACATGGTACTTTTCTGCAAAAAACAAACACATTTTACACCAAAACTTGCCCCTGATAAAGAGAACAAATACAATTTCAAACTCTAAAAAAATCTAATCCTTTTGATGACAGTGAGAAGGTGAACAATTGAGCGTACTCCAGCTTATCCCATAATTTATTTCTGTAATCTGAACAATTGTCAACATGCAGTCTGTTTTAACCAACTCCCATGCTCATTTCCTGAGCTTCAGGACCTTCCCAACATGCAATAACATCTCTTCAATTTTTATTTCGGGAGCTGATGCCCATAGGCAGGCCACCACTGTGAAAATTAAATAATGAAGCAATGCGGAGGGGCAACACTAGGTTTAGGCTATATTAAAGAAAGGAAAAAACTGACTTGCATTTGCATAGCACTTTTCAGAATCTCAGGGTGACCCCAAATGACAAAGAATGAAGTGCTTTTGAAGTGGAGTCACTGCTGTAAAGTAAGAAATGTGGCAACCAGTTTGCACACAGTAAGGTGATGTTGGGGTTAGAGGATCAATATTGGCCATGGCATCCCCGGGAGAACTTCCTTTCCTACTTCAAAAATTACACCATGGCATTTTTAACGTATACTTGAGGGAGAAGACCTCATCCAAAGGAAAGCATCCCAATGGAGCAACATTCCCTCAACACTATGCATAAGCATCGTTTTCCTGCTCACAAACCTGGAGTAGGATGTGAACCCACAACCTTCTAGATTAGAGGTGAGAGCTGTTCCAGTGAGCCATGACTTACACTCAGAAAAAAACAAACCTGCAGGTTATAGAGACACACAGCTCTGCTGCTTTGCAATCCTATGGCAGAAAGTGAGAGTGTAAAATGATGCAATGTTTTAATTTAACCATTGTGAAAGTGCAGGGATGATGATTAATATGTGGGATCGTATATTTGGAAATTAGCAGAAACAAAAATGTACGTTTGTTGAGCATATTAGTACAGGATATTGACAAAATGAGCAAGATTATGACAGAGAGAGAGATTGGAAGATAGCTTCAGGAAGAGGATGGTCATCGCAAAATAAGCTTTTCCTTGTATCATGCCCATGATTGAGAGTGCTAAAAGACAATTCACACATCTGGAAGAGATGTAGTTTTCAATTATCGGGCTTCATAATTCTCATTGAGGGGGGAAAATGTTCAGCCTTAAAGGAGGCCTTTCCTGTATTAGAAAATATAATGGACATTCCATTTGAGATCAGGGGAGAGAGCATGCCCAGGATTGCTTGAAATGCTTGCAAATAATCAATAAAGGGAAATTAAGCAATAGATGTGGAATGCACATTCAATCTGCATAATTAGTTACACAGTCAGGGTTACCATTAGGTTAATGAGATCTAACCAATATAAAAATTCACTTTAGGGACTGTTAAGAACACCAGGTTCTGCTGTAACAGTGCATTTTTTAAAGTACAACAGCGTTTCCTCTTAAACCTTAATTCACTTTAATAACACAACTTGTTTCACACATCAGTAGCTGGAGATTCATTATGCAGTCTAACTTTGAAAATGTAATTATGTTTGGCTGTGCTTTAACCGCTACATTGTGATTGTATTTTCATACATGAATTGATAAACAAATGTAATCTATTAATGTGTGAAACACTGAGGAATAATTTGTCTTCATGTTGTGTGCTCAGGATGCAATACAAGTACTTTCGCTCTTTATTACAAATCGGTGTAGTCGGTAAATGCCATATTTGGATAAATAACAAATGCTGGTTATTAACCTCATGTGGGGAGGTTAGTGCAGTTAGTTTTCTGCAGTCGTTCATCGTGAGGCACCCAGGGTTTAACGTGAATTGGAATTGGGGGGAGGGTAAAATTGTTTCTGCCAGTGCATTCTCATTAAGCGACTGATTTGATATGTGCATCATTGAGCAAGATCTGTGTGATCAACCAGAGCTTCATCTCAAAAAGCATTGTTCTTGAAGGACAGGATCAGCAGAAGGTTTCATATGTTCCCATCATATTGTTATGGGCGAGGCGTTTTCAGAACCCCAAAATGTATCATGGAGTTCAACCAACCTCTCCCTTTAATGGATTTGTTGCTTTTCCTGGCACACGGCTTTTCCCCTAGGTGTGGAATTACAATTATGGACACGTGGGTTTTTAAACACAAAACACTGTTTATTCCATGAACTCAACTTAACCCTTTAAAATAAACATTGGATCTCTTAACACCCCTTACTTCTAAGATAACTCAGAAAATATTGCAACAGTAAATAACTCCTTAAAATGTTCCTTCAAACTTCCAAGAGACTTAACACCTTTAAACAAAATCACATCAGGTTAAAGGCTTTACTTTAAATCACCCAAATGATCCAGAGATAATCTTTCATGGCAGATATCTAGTTCACTGCAAAACACAGACACACACCCAGCTCTTTTTCAAAACTGAAACTAAAAACCTACAAAGCTAAACTGCAAAATGGCTGACCTGACCTCAGCCCCACCCCTCTCTGACATCACTGTTTTCTTAAAGGTACATTGCTTAAACATCCATGTCTTAAAAGTACTCTCACATGACAATTTTCTGGGAAATAACTACCCAGTAATCGATGTAGTTGTAAGACTTGTGTCCAGCACATGGCCATCTGCTGTACAATAGACGTCAAAGAGTCACACCTGCAAAATGTACATACCACTTCAGTTAATCAGGCTTTATTCCCTGGCCTGGTGGTAATTGTTGAGTGGGTGATACGCCGTGCCAAGTGGTTCAGTACAATTCTGCTGCTGCAGATGGTCCACGGCACCTCATGGATGCCCAGCTTTAAGTTGCTAAATCTATTCGAAATCCATTTAGCAGGGTGGTAGGGTACCCTCAAAGTGAAGATGGGACTTTGTCTCCACAAGGACTGTGAGGTGGTCAGTCCTACCGGTACTGTTATGTACAGGTGCATTTGTGGCTGGAAGGTTGATGAGGATGAGGTTAAGTGTGTTTTGCTCTCTTGTTGGTTCCTTCACCACCTACTGTAGACCCAGTTCAGCAGCTGTGTCTTTTAGGACTAGGTCAGCTCGGACACATCACCTGAGAGTGGACGGGAATGGCAGTACGTGGTAAGCGGTGTTCACCAGGAGATTTCTTTCCCCATTTTAAAAAATAAGGGGCGTCATTCTCCGACCCCCCGCCGGGTCGGAGAATGGCCGTTGGCCGCCGTGAATCCCGCCCCCGCCCCCGCTGAAGTCTCCGGTACCGGAGATTGGGCAGGGGCGGGAATCGGGCTGCGCCGGTTGGCGGGACCCCCCGCTGGATTCTCCGGCCTGGATGGGCCGAAGTCCCGCCCAGAAATTGCCTGTCCCGCCGGCGTAAATCAAACCTGGTATTTACCGGCGGGACCAGGCGGCATGGGCAGGCTCCGGGGTCCTGGGGGGGGCGCGGAACGATCTGACCCCGGGGGGTGCCCCCACGGTGGCCTGGCCCGCGATCGGGGCCCACCGATCCATGGGCGGGCCTGTGCCGTGGGGGCACTCTTTCCCTTCCGCCTCCACTACGGCCTCCACCATGGCGGAGGCGGAAGAGACTCTCCCCACTGCGCATGCGCGGGAAACTGACAGCGGCCGCTGACACTCCCGCGCATGCGCCGGGAAACTGACAGCGGCCGCTGACGCTCCCGCGCATGCGCCGCATTTCCGCGCCAGCTGGCGGGGCAACAAACGCCATTTCCGCCAGCTGGCGGGGCGGAAATCCCTCCGGCGTCGGCCTAGCTCCTCAATGAGGAGCATTCCGCACCTTTGGGCCGGCGCAATGCCCGTCTGATTGGTGCCGTGTTTGGCGCCAGTCGGCGGACATCGCGCCGTTGGGGGAGAATTTTGCCCAAGTTTAGTGTACCCAATTATTTTTTTTCCCCCAATAACGGGCAATTTAGCGTGGCCAATCCACCAAATCTGCACATCTTTGGGTTGTGGGGGGTGAAACCCACACAGACACGGGGAGAATGTGCAAACTCCACACAGATAGTGACACAGATTCGGGATTGAACCTGGGTCCTCAGCACCGTAGGCAGCACTGCTAACCATTGCGCCACTGTGCCGCCCTTCATTTACCCATTTTTGACCTGACCATGAGACTTCATGTTGTCTGGAGTCAATGTTGTGAATTCCCTCCTGACTGTATACCACTGTGCCCCCATCTCTGTTGGGGCTGACCTGCTGGTGGGCAGGATGTACCCAGGGATGGTGATGGTGGGGACTGGGACATTAAGGGACTTCCATGAGTATGATTATCAGGTTGTTGCTTTCCTAGTCTGAGGGACATCAGGAGACTTAGTGAAGAGCGCAGGAGGGCATGCCAGGAGCAATGCAAGGCATATCTAAAAATGAGGTATCAACCTGGTGAAGGAACAAAACTGGACTACTTGCATGCCAAGCAGCATAAGCAGCAAGTATTAGACAGAGTTAAGCGACCCCACAATCAACGGGTCAAATCTAAGCTCTGCAGTCCTGCCTGTGCAGCCGTGAATGGTGATGGACAATTAAACAACTCACTGGAGGAGGAGGCTTCTCAAATATCCCCATCCTCAATGATGGAGGAGCCCAGCACATTAGTGCGAAAGACAAGGTTGAAGCGTTGGCAACAATCTTCAGCTAGAAGTGCCGAGTGGATGATCCATCTCGGTCTCCTCCAGCAGTACCCAGCATCACAGATGCCAACATTCAGCCAATTTGATTCACTCCACGTGACATCTAGAAATGGCTGAAGGCACTGGATACTGCAAAGGCTATAGGATCTGACAATTTTCAGCAATAGTACTCCAGAATGTGCCATGCCCCGAGCAAAACTGTTCCAGTACAGCTACAACACTGGCATCTACCTGGCAATTTGAGAAGTTGCCCAGTTATGTCCTGTACACAAGAGACAGGACAAATCCAACCCACCCAATTGCTATCCTTATCAGTCTATTCTCAGTCATCAGTAAAATAATGGAAGGGGTCATCAACAGTGTTATCAAGCGGCACTTGCTCAGCAATAATCTGCTCACAGACGCTCAGTTCGTGTTCCTCTAGCGTCACTCAGCTCTTGGCCTCATTACAGTCGTGTTTCAAGCATGGACAAAATAACTGAATGCCAGAGGTGAAGTGACATGTAACTGCCCTTGACATAAAGGCAGCATTTGACTGAGTATGGCATCAAGGAGTCCTAGCAAAACTAGACTCAATGGGGAAACTATGCATTGGTTGGAGTCATACCTGGCACAAAGGTCAGTTTCAGGATATCACTGTAGGAGTTCTTCAAGGTAGTGTCTTAGGCCCATCCTCTTGAGCTGCTTCATCAATGACTTTCCTTCCATCATAAGGTCAGAAGTGGGGATGTCCCTCACGGCGCCGAGGTCCCAGGTTCGATCCCGGCTCTGGGTCACTGTCTGTGTGGCGTTTGCACATCATCCCCGTGTTTGCGTGGGTTTCGCCCTCACAACCCAAAAATGTGCAAGCTAGGTGGATTAGCCATGCTAAATTGCCGCTTAATTGGAAAAAATTAATTGGGTACTCTAAGTTTATTTAAAAAAAGAAGTGGTGATGTTTGTGGATGACTGCACAATGTTCAGCACCATTCACGACTCCACAGATGCTGAAGCAGTCCATGTGCAAATGCAGTAAAATCTGGACAATATCTGGGCTTGGGCTGACAAGTGGCAAGTAACATTCGTGCCACACAAGTGCCAGACAATGACAATCTTCAACAAAAGAGGATCTAAACATTGCCGCTTGATATTCAATGGCATTACCATCACTGAATCTCCAACAAACAACATCCAAGAGTTGCCATTGACCAGAAATTTAACTGGACTATCTATATGTAAATAATGTGGTGACCAGAGCAGGTCAAAAGGTAGGATTCCAGGGCATTGCTCAGGGCATTCCAGTTAGCATTGCTGCCTACGGCGCTGAGGACCTGGGTTCGAATCCCGGCCCTGGGTCACTGTCCGTGTGGAGTTTGCACATTCTCCCCATGTCTGCGTGGGTTTCACCCCCACAACCCAAAGATGTGCAGGATAGGCAGATTGGCCACACTAAAAAAAAAAATGCCCCTTCATTGGAAAATATAATTAGGTACTCTAAATTTATTTTTTTTAAAGGTAGGATTCCTGTGGTGTGCAATTCACTTCCTGACTCCCCAAAGCCTGTCCAAAGGCACAAGTCAGGAGTGTAATGGAATACTCTTCACTTGCCTTGATGAGTGCAGCTCCTATAACATTCAAGAAGCTCAACTATCCAGGACAAAGCAGCCCGCTTGATTGCTACCCCTTCTACAAACATTCAATCCCTCCACCACTGACGAATAGTGGCAGCCATGTGCATCATCCACAAGATGCACTGCAGTAACTCACCAAGGTTCCTTAGGCAGCACCTTCCAAACTCACAACCACTACTATCTATAAAGATAAGTGCAGCAGATACAGGGAACACCATCATCTGGAAGTTCCCCTCCAAGTCACTCACCATCCTGACTTGGAAATATATCACATTTTCTTCATTGTCCTTGGGCGAAATCCTGGAACTCCCTCCCTAACAGCACTGTGAGTGCACCTACACCTCAAGGACTACAGCGGTTCAAGAAGGCAGCCCACAACCACCTTCTGAAGGGCAACTAGGGATGGGCAATAAATGCTGGTCTAGCCAGTGACCCCCACATCCCATAAATTAATTGACAAAAGCTGTCCCAATCTTGGCATAGGCTCCCAGATGCTAATAAGGGGGAATTTGTAGGGTCGGCAGGTCTGAGTTTGCCATTTTCGTTTCTTGGTGGTCTGTCCACTTTCATTCTTTATTAGTTTCTGGCAAATTGATTGCAACTGGATGGCTCACTGGGCCTTTTCAGAGGGCATTTAAGAGTCAGCTACATTACTGTGGTTCTGATGGCCTTTGCAGGCCAGAGCAGGTAAGGACAGCAGTTCGGTAGGTGCATGTAAGTAGCTTATACTGGGGAATATTGCTGAAGTCCCACTGTATGTGGGACTATGCTAATTTGCCTTAAAGTTTTAAACAATGCAATGATGCGGTTACATCATTGCAACACCAATTCCATTATTGTATGTGGCCAGCAGCACATCAGATGACAATAGCTGTCCAGAAGTCAATTGTCACTCTGATCCATTTAATTTGTCAATGCTCTGGACTCAAGGCTCAATTATACTCTGACACTATCTGTGTTGATTGAACAAAATAATCTTTATTAGTGTCACAAGTAGGCTTACATTAACATTGCAATGAAGTTACTGTGAAAACCCCCTCGTCGCCACACTACGGCCCCTGTTCAGGTACACTGAGAGACAATTCAGAATGCTCAATTCACCTAACAGCATGCCTTTCGGGACTTGTGGGGGAAACCGGGGCACTCGGAGGAAACCCACGCAGACACGGGGAGAACGTGCAGACTCAGCAGACAGTGACCTAAGCCGGGAATCGAACCTGGGACCCTGTGCTACCGTGATTCTCATCTAGCTCTATATAACAGCTGATAACCTGGCAGAGTAATAAGTAAGAACAGGCATTTGGCAATAAAAAAAAATCAGACTTTTTGTGTTTCTGAGATAGTTTAAGTAATTAAAGTTGAGAGATGTTGCCATCAATACTTTAGATGAAGGAGAGAAAATGGTGCGTGCACAGTGAGAGAAAGAAGTAATAATAATCATTTTTCAATAATAATATTTATTATTGTCACAAGTAAGCTTACATTAAGAGCTTCAGGGAACTGAGGAACAGTCCTCAATAAATGATTTTACCTCCTGCCTTCTGGATCCCAGACAATGAAAGCTCTCTCAAAGTAACTGGCACAATGCTCTCTGGATTAGTAAAACATAGGCTTCTGCTGAGGATTCCCTGAACAGAGACTTCTCACTCTTGTCCTAGCAGTGAGTAGATGGTGTTCAGTGGCCACTTAATGCTTCACTGCAGGTGAGAAAGTAAATGTCTGGAAAATTCACCTTGGATCACTGAGAAAGCAGTGCCTAACACAGCCTGACAGCACTTTTGCTGCCTAGAAGGCCGTAGAGAGAGAATCTGGAAAAGGGAAAACATTTCTAAAGCATGTGGACAACAAAATGTAAGTGAGCTGTGGAAATGTTTTCTGGTGCAATCCATTTTGAAACTATGGACTTGCAAATAATGATGGACAGGTTTAAGTTTTCGGGTTCATCCAGCCTGTCCTCAATTATGTGTATCCCAATATACACACTCTCCCTGCTGAGGAGTCAGGGGCATTCTGAGAACCACCTTCCAAGTGGTCACCAATTGGTGCTGTACTATAATGTAGATGTATTTTTCTTCAAATAAATTTAGAGTACCCCACTCCCCCCAATTAAGGGACAATTTAGCATGGCCAATTCACCTACCCTGAACATCTTTGGGTTGTGGGGGTGAGACCCAGGCAGACACGGAGAGAATGTGCAAATTCCACACGACAGTGACCTGGGGTCGGGGTCGATTTCGGGTCCTCGGTGCTGTGATGCAGCAGTGATAACCACTGCCCCCCGTGCCGCCCTACTGTACATAGCATAGGATCATCATACATTCTGTCCTTTAAAGGCAAGTTGACCCTTACAGTGAACAACCTTGTGTATTGTTCACATGCATCGCTATGTATTTCCAATGGCAAAATCACCATAATGCAGTGGAAAATGATACAAAATGTCCTGTCAGCAAGTGCTGCCATCTTTTCCTTTGTGATTTAAATAGCTCTGGCTGATAAAGAAAAAAATACTTTTGACAGGCTTGGGTCGCAGTCTGCGTGTGTTTCCTCCGGGTGCTCCAGTTTCCTCCCACAAGTCCCGAAAGATGTGCCTGTTAGGTGAATTGGACATTCTGAATTCTCCCCAAGTGTACCCGAACAGGCGCTGTAGTGTGGCGACTATAGCAGTTGAATAATAATCGATAATCTTTTATTAGTGTCACAAGTAGGCTTGAAGTTACTGGATTTTCACAGTAACTTCAAGCCTACTTGTGACACTAATAAAAGATTATAGATTATTATTCAACAACTATAGGTAAGAACCATTAACTTCTTTAAACCTCCTGAAAGATGTTTAACATTTGTTTCACTCAGAATACGCATTTTGTGTTTCCAATCAGGTCGGAAGCATGGATGGAATCATTAGGGTTTAATTTCCTTTACATATATTTGACCAGTCTTTAAATAACTCCATGATCTCGCCCCTTCCTAATTCTATCAGGTCCTCCAACTCAACAACCCTAACCCCGGCAAGATCTCTATGATCCTCAAATTTGACCAAACTTTTGATCACCTGACTTGAAATGTCTTGATGTGGCTCTACCAGATTTTGCCTTATTATGTTCCTGCCTCAAGTGCCTTAGGACATTTTACTATGTTCAATATGCTATCAAAATGCTGGTTGCTGTTTCTGCAGTTTGCTGAGAAAACAACTATTTCCCGACAATGAGTCACTCACTTGAAACTTTAACATTGCTTCTTTCTCTGCAGACATTGCCTGACATACTGAGCATTCCCTGCATTTTCCGAATTCATTTCAGATTTTTAGCATCCGCCATATTTTGCTTCGTATTTTATTGAGTTTCTTCTCATTTGGTGGCTGCAGCGTGAACAATCAATGGGTGGAATTCTCCCAGCCTGGGACTAAATCCCTTTGGCAGTGCGGGGAGGTGGAGCGTTTTCCACCTTGCAGGTTGGTGGGAAAACACGCTTAATCTTCTGGCCCTGACCTCCTTAATTATGCAATCAGGTGTTTTGTGCTGTATTCCATGGCAAAGCAGACCTGATGTCTGCCATCTTAACCACCATATTCAAAAGGCGCCCAACATCTATTGAAAAAACGTGGACCTCCTGAAAATAAAGATGGATCTCATCCAGGAAGGTCCATCTGCAGATGCTCCCCCCACCTACTGCTGTGGTGTTCTGGGTTCCAGGCTTGCCGACGGCCTCTATTATGAACTCTGGAGGCAGCTCCAGGCATTGCTCAGGTGAGTCCCAACCTCTGCACACCACATTGTTCAAGACATGTTTTGCACCGGCGTGTTTTATCACTAGAGACGCAGAGAATGGGGCATGGGTGGTCGGGCTTTTCTCTGCAGGACGCATAGCAGGATGCAAATTAATTTTACCCCCGCCTCCAGCAGGTTTTCTGATCCACCATGGCGGGCACCAGTGGAAGATCCTGCGGGTAATTCACAATGCCATAAAACAGATCTTTAGGCCGCCCATCAAATTTTTCTCCCCTGTCTGCCACTGAACTCACCAATGGGGACATGGGAGAACTCCACCCAATTGACTCAATTTGATTGTATGAATGACACCGCACTGCCTCCTTTACCTCATTGAGATAAAGAAAGATGGATGAAGAAAACATAATTAAACAAGTACTGAAACAGAAACATAAAGAAGTTCACCTTAGATGGGGGAGCAAAATGGCGGCAATCATTTTGATATTTAGTTCAACTGACTTCAATGGATCTGAATATTGGATAGGATATATAATGGTCCATGTGGCACTGCTCAAGAAGAATTTCAATTCCATGTTATCTCTTACAACAAGCAAGATTTCTGAAGGAAGGACAAAGTACTGAAGCTCCCATGTGACTCCTGCCCTTGCTGACTTCCAAACCTTCTCCTTTGCTTGAAATCTCTTGTCGTCAGAAATAATCAGCACTGATTTAAGGCCCCCCATTATCTGTTCAACTTACTGGAACTGAATTTATTTTTTGAGATTTATTGTCATGAAGTCAACATCTCATCCCGTTTATTAGAAAACTCACCCCAGCAAGAGACAATTCAGAACATTCCACTGTTGGCGCATTTTAAGTGAATTTATATCACAATTTCCTTCATTTTATATGACATCGACGATAATTGCCCGCATGCAAGGCTGTGCTTTTTTGGTCCTCTGAGATCGATTATCCATATTCTCCTTAAGGCAAGTTACAGGGTAGAGAACATGACAGATGTGGATTCAATTCACAAAACACCATGAGAATTAGCAATTACTTTTAAAACGTTAAGCTATGAAGCACGGACGATACAAGGCATTTTAATTTCTCGTTTCTTATTTTGAAAACTACTTTTAAAAGGCTGGAAAAATAAAAAAATAAAATGTTACTTCATGGTTACAAATTTCCATCGTATTAAACACATAATTCTATCACAACTGTTTGTAAAGGTTATTATTGTCTTGTATAAAGTGTAACCTCACCTGGTAGATGATGTCGTGAAACAAACTATTTTCACATAAGAGGGGGAAAAAGCGTCATAACGGTAAGTCATCACCCTGAGCTACTTTTAGCAACCAGTGACAGACTGTTTAGACCAAAGGTTTGCACCCTTTAATGAATTCCTCAGGCCTTGGTTTAACAATGTGATATGGAAAATTAGTACAAAATATCACAGTAAAAGTTTAAAGTTATCAGCTAGATTTCCCCCATCCATTGACAGTAAGTGACTGGAAAACAAACCTTCACTAATAAAATCATCAGTCCCAGTCCATTTTATTTTTCTTATTCCCTTTGGGTTCATTTTGAAACACATTCAAGATTCTGCCTCGGTAGTTGGGTTGACAAGCTATGTCCAAGCTTTCATCAATGTTGCTCTGTCACTGGTTGCTATAAGTAGCTCAGGGTGGAGACTTACCGTTCTGACTTTCTTTTCCCTCCTCCCATGTGTAACCAGTTGGTCTTTCCTTGTTAATCTCTCACTAATGATGTGAACTTAGCTGTGTGAGACTGCAGACATCCTCTTCCTGACACTTCACAGCACAGAGCTCTAGACTGCCAATGGCCTCCGTTTTCCTACCCCACACCATAGATAAAATAATGAACACTACATTGTTACCTATGGCTGTTCTGACTTCAGGTTGAGCTTTACGCCATTTGAAGGGCTTCTCAGTCAGTCTATTTCTGGCTGGTAAAGAAAGAATGTTCAAGTCAGACAGCGGAGGTAATTATTCCTCACAGATCATTATATTTCAAACATTTCATGAACCTTCTTTGTTTGCTGTCTCAGATACTCTACTGGAGCTGTTGCTGATTTCTGAAATATTCTTTTACAGTAATTGGATTGCATCTGTTAAAGGTAGATATTGGAGAGGTTCAGTGTTGCTGAGATGGAAGAAAGAATGACAACAGTGACATTTAGAGATGGAAGGGAAATATAAATGGTAAATAGGAATATGATAGCAGCATGGGGAAATACAGCTACAGAATGGAAAGAGGACAAGATGAGAAGGAACTCATTGGAGTTTAATTCCATCAATTAATCTCGAAGTTCAAATCTCAAAGGCGTAGAATTTACTTACTATGCACTGAAATGTCTCATACCTTTACTCTAAAACTTAATTCTTGAGGTCGTCACTATGGTGATATGCCTAAGCACAGTTTTGTATATCGTTGTCTATCAATGTATATAGTTACCGGTGTGATCTCCAACCACCTGGTGGGGATAGAGACTTACCATGTGACTCGCGATATCTGGCAGTTGGTAGTAAGTCGTACTGGAGGACAGTCACACTGGAAGCAGCTCCAGAATAATTCACTGAATTCATTTATTTTGTCACCATTTGTACCATATTTTGTTAGTTATCTTTCCACATGTTCATCTTGTTCATAAAACTATTGTACTAGTCAAAGAACGTAGAACAGTACAGCACAGAACAGGCCCTTCAGCCCTCGATGTTGTGCCAAGATGTTCTGAACTAGATGTTCTGTGTAGAGCTATACCAAGGCCATCACACAGAACATAACACTCACCCCTGTAAATTCATACAATAAACTCCTTTTCCAGTGCATTAAGCATAACTCAACTCAAAATATGGCTCAGCAGATTTGTAGGTGACACAAGCAATATGGTCAAGTGGGAAGGAACAGGATGCCTCCTAGAACAAGGTCCTCTCAGTCCTTTCAAAAATTCCGCCCCGCATTGCAAACCAACTCCCATCGAGGAACAATACATTTGAATACTAGATGAGGTTTGTTTTATCTTTGAGGTGCCTTTATTTTTCTTCCCACTTTTCTGCAGGGCACCATCATATCAAACATCAATATTTACTGAAAGGTCATAGAGGTTAACTGTTTCTCAGGTCTTCACATGAATTGGTAACTTAAGAGTAGTCAGGAAAAATTGCATGTCTAATTCTATAAGCTCAGGAGGCTCGAGAAGGCAAATTAAACAACATTAAATTCGTAAACATAAAGTAAAGGCCGCTTCGCAGCTTCCAGCTCACAGGTCCCAATCGGGACTACAAGAAGTGCCAGTCCCAGTCCAGGCTGGCTTTTAAATGGCGGATTTACAAGTCCCAGCTGGGCAGGTCTCCGCCCACTAGCGGGGGAGTTCGTATTCTATGGGTTCCATGAGGAGATTGATCATAAGTCCCTGTTGGTCTCCTGAGGATTATTATCCAAATTAATATGACTGACATCACCAGTTCATCAACGTGTGCTTAAAAATGTCTTGTGTCCCATCACAGCTTTTTCAGTGCACATTGATTGCTCCAATCTGTCCCTGAGTACTTGTATTTATATTTGTATCATACATACACGTGTCTCTGCACTTTAGTACAGTTACTATTACACTCTGTATTCTCTTTCTCTCTCTCTCTCTCACACACACAGACGGTATGTCTGTGATGTAACCATTATAATGATGTACACAGAACAAATCGTTGTTTATCTATAAAAATGATTTATTAATAAATACGTGGAAAAGATAACTAAGGAACTACAACACAGTCAATGGCTACTAAATGAATTCAGTGAAGTCTCCTCGAGCTACTCTAAGTGTGACGATCTTCTTGTACGTCTTACTATCAACTTCTGGGTGTGTTGAGACACGTGATAGATCTCTATTGCCACCAGCTGGTTGGAAGCCGCATTGCTAACTATATGTAGAACTGTGCACAGGCATATCGCCACAACACACACACACACCCACGTGCATGTCAAATAAAATCCTTACCGTGGGGCAGCACGGTAGCATTGTGGATAGCACAATTGCTTCACAGCGCCAGGGTCCCAGGTTCGATTCCGGCTTGGGTCACTGTCTGTGTAGAGTCTGCACATTCTCCCCGTGTGTGCGTGAGTTTCCTCCGGGTGCTCCGGTTTCCTCCCACAGTCCAAAGATGTGCAGGTTAGGTGGATTGGCCATGATAAATTGCCCTTAGTGTCCAAAATTGCCCTTAGTGTTGGGTGGGGTTACTGGGTTATGGGGATAGGGTGGAGGTGTTGACCTTGGGTAGGGTGCTCTTTCCAAGAGCCGGTGCAGACTCGATGGGCCGAATGGCCTCCTTCTGCACTGTAAAATCTATGATTCTATGATTCTTAACTTAAGAGACAAACAACAATGTCACAAGTGTGCTTAGATACAGATGTACATTGAGTTAAGCTGTGCTTAGGGTATTGAAAAAATAAGGGCTTGATGTATGAATCATAGAATCACAGAATAATACTGCAGAAGAGGAGATTTGGCCCATCGAGTCTGCATCAATGCATGAATGACAACTGATCTGCCAACCTAATCCCATTTGCCAGCACTTGGCCCATAGCCTTGAATGTCATGATGTGCCAAGTGCTCATCCAGGTATTTTCTAAAGGATGTGATGCAACCTGCCCCTACCACCCTCCCAGGCAGTGCATTCCGGACCGTCACCACTCTCTGGGTAACAAGACTTTTCCTCAAATTCCCCCTGAACCACCTGCCCCTCACCTAGAACTTGTTTCCACTCATAACTAACCATTCGACTAAGGGGAACTGTTAATCCCTACCACCCTGTCCATGACCCTCATAATCTTGTACGCCTCGATCAGGTAACCCCTCAGTCTTCTCTGCTCCAGCGAAAACAACCCAAGCCTATCTAGTGTCCCTTCATAACTTAAATGTTCCACACCAGGCAACATCCTCGTCAGTCGCCTCTGCACCCCCTCCAGTCCAATCGCATCCACCCTATAATGTGCTGACCAGAATTGCACACAGAACTCCAGCTGTGGCCTCACCATACAGCTCCATATATAGCTCCAACATGACCTTCCTGCTTTCGTAATCTATGCCTCAATTGATAAAGGTAGATGTCCCTTATGCCTTTTTCACCACCCTATTAACCTATCCTTCTACCTTCAGAGATCTGTGGACAAACAGGCCAAGGTCCCTTTGTTCTTTGGAACTTCTCAGTGTCAGGCCAATCATGGATTTACTGCAGTGAGGACCTCAAGAATTAGATTTTCAAGTGGCATAAAGTAGATAAGTTTATCAACCTTTCATTTTGCATGTCAGTAGTGCAACTTTGAAAGGATTGTGTAAATCTGCTTGTTGGCTACAGAGCTATCTGTGCGTATGTATCGTTTGGTGGTCAAAAGATTCTCCAGAGTTAGACCAATGTGCAACATTCGCATTTTACCTTCATCTGTTCTGACTTATATCTACTTCTGTCAGCAGCCACTGGCTAGGTAGGACCCACTGCCTTGGTTTTTGACATTGTAAGTAACAGAATTTAGAAACAATGCATATTCCATTTACCCGGTCAGTGAATTCCTGCCAAAAATATCGTGCTTGATTGTGCACCCAAATCAAGAGCAGTGCAATTCTTTTTGCTCTACTCCCCAGTACTTGTACTACTCATCTTTCCTTTTTTGAACAGAAAATATGGCAAACATTTCAACAAAGTAAAATAATTTAAGAGCAACAAATATATATTTTGTAAATACTGGTGCATCTCTATATAAGTATATATTTACACACATACATTTAATCACAAATTTAAAAAATCTCTCATTCTGGTCCAAGCATTTCCTAAAAACTCAATTTGTAACTTTCCTCTTGTATTCTGGTTCAATAAAAGCAGCTGAAACAGACGTATGTCTGTCAAACCCGAATTTGGTCATTTCTGGAAGTGAAAATGAGCCGGGGAATTTTAAGACAACTTTCTTTTGTCTGGACCAGTTTCCATTTTTGGACCAGATGTGCCGGAAAATGCAAAAATACATGTAAAATTAGGAATAATACGTCACTCCATGCCACATAATTTGTAAAGCAGGTCTGAATACTTATTTTTTGATTAAGGAAGTTTAATATTGATAAGTGGGAATAAAATGGAAGCAATTTTAGAATAATGAATAATCAGATCCATCTCCTGTTCAATATGAAGGGTAATCTGGTTGTTCATATAATAAGGATACTTTCAGTAATGATTCTTTAGTAATCAAGATCTGCACAAAGGATGTAGTGTATTTCCAGCACCACTAACCATTGCCAGTATACACCTGATAATGAACATGATTTCTCAATCAATATTTCAAATCAGTCTTACTATTTACTTGGGCTTAATAAATGATAGGCAGCAGTTCTTTTATATCTTTGACAACTACAATATTCGTCCAAGTTTTCTGGTCAGCAGCGAATGAACGGCTTGCAGTTCATTGTGCTCAAAGCTGCCCACAGACTTCTTGGGCGTCATTCTCCGGCCCCCCGCCGATCCGGAGAATGGCCGTTGGCCGCCGTGAAACCCGCCCCCGCCCCCACCGAAGTCTCCGGTACCGGAGATTGGGCGGGGGCGGGAATCGGGCTGCGCCGGTTGGCGGGACCCCCCGCTCAATTCTCCGGCCCGGATGGGCCAAAGTCCCGCCCAGAAACTACCTGTCCCGCCGGCGTAAATCAAAGCTGGTATTTACCGGCGGGACCAGGCAGCATGGGCGGGCTCTGGGGTCCTAGGGGGGGGGGGGGGGGGGGCGCGGGGTGATCTGACCCCGGGGGGTGCCCCCACGGTGGCCTGGCCTGTGATCGGGGCCCACCGATCCACGGGCGGGCCTGTGCCGTGGGGGCACTCTTTCCCTTCCGCCTCCGCCACGGCCTCCACCATGGCGGAGGCGGAAGAGACTCTCCCCACTGTGCATGCGCGGGAAACTGTCGGCGGCCGCTGACGCTCCCGCGCATGCGCCGCATTTCCGCGCCAGCTGGCGGGGCACCAAACGCCATTTCCGCCAGCTGGCGGGGCGGAAATCTCTCCGCCGTCGGCCTAGCCCCTCAGTGTTGGGGCTCGGCCCCCAAAGATGCGGAGCATTCCGCACCTTTGGGCCGGCGCGATGCCCGTCTGATTGGCGCCGTTTTTGGCGCCAGTTGGCGGACATCGCGCCGTTGGGGGAGAATTTTGCCCCTTGTGATTTTGTGTGGCTATTTTATGGTCATCGTATATGTATGTCTGATTGTTACGGACAGAATTGAATGAGAACTGAAAACCTATTCCATCCCTTACTGTCCACAATCAGTGTGCTTTAAAAAAAAAAAATTATTTGATGTGGGTTTGCTGGCTCAGCCAGCATTTATTGCCCATCGCTAATTGCCTTTGAGAAGGTGGTGGTGATTTGTCTTCTTGAACCATTGCATGTGGTTTTCAAAAGGAAGATGTGTTGTTTCCTTGTGTGGACAAGTTGAACAACCAGCAGCAAGCTCATTGTGGGTTTAAACAAAGAGGATTCTTTATTCATGTAATCACCCCAAAATTCTAACACTACATTGTTCACTCAGACACACATACACACATATATGCCCAGAAAATGTAGTTAGAGAAAATTGCACTTTTACAAGTTATAAACAAAATAATAGTTTGTAATTCAGAGGCATAATTCATCGGCCTTGTCACGCCCAACTTTGTGTCAAGACAAGACTGTTAAATCGCGTGAGAAATTCAACAAAATCTCACGAGGCGTTGCGATCTGGATCTCACTCTCGATGGACGGGATGCATTTGGCTCATTTAAATGTGCGCTTGCCAAATTCACCTGGGGCCTGGAACCTTGGATTTGCCCAGCCTCCCCAGCGAGACCTCACAATTTGGAAGTGGCTCACAATGTTGTGAACCATCATGTTGGCACCTTGGGTGCCTGGCTGGGAATTGAAGCCCCTGGGTGGTTGGACACTGGGCAAATTGGCACCCTGGCACTCTCCTGACACCTGTATACCTTCACACTGCCAGCCAGGCATCTTGGCACTGCCAGCCTGGAACCTGGAAAGTGTTATTCTGGCACTGCCAGAGTGCCTGGGTGGCACTTCCAGGATGTCCAGGGCACTGCCAGTGTTCCAGGCTGGCAGTGCCAAGGCACCCAAGTGCCAGGTTCCCCATGGCAGCAGTCTGGCCTGGGAGGTGCTTTTCCCATGAGAGGTGAGTTGAGGGATGGGCCCAATGACCCCAGAAGAGGCAGGTTGGGTGAAGTGGGGAGGTCTGGAGATCGCATTGGTGGGTCAAAAGATTGGGACTGCCTTTAGAAATGGCGCCCAGATCCGCGAGGAGTCTTCCTGCACTCGCAAGTGCATGAAATGACTTAAAGAGTGGCCTCGACGGGATCGCCTCGCAGCACTGCAGGCACCAAGAAACACCCTGCTAAACACGCCATTCAGCAAATTTTAACAAGTCCACTGAATTATTTTTAGCGTGACTTGAATGAAAGACCCCTTCCCTTGTTTTTCCAGTCCAAAAGTATTTATGTTTTAAAAGAAGCTAATTTAACCAGGGTTTCTAAGAGTTAAAGAAAGAGTGAGTTTATTAGTTAATAATACGTGAGAAGAAAGTAATAAAACACAACATACATACACACAGATGAGAAATGGGTCCAAAAGTAAAAGTTAAAAAGTTGTACAAGTCATCTTTGGCTTGTCCATGAGAAGTAGATTGTGAAACATTGTGGCCATTAAGTTGGGTGACTCCGGTAGCACTGACTTCGGCAGTTGAGCACTTAGTTAGGAAGTTGCTGGTTCTGCAGATTAGCTGAAAGGATTGGTCCGGTTTCCTTTCCGACTGTGGCTTTGCTTACTTTCTTCTAGCAATCAGGTAGAGACATTTTACCTGCAAGCAGCAGGGGAGTCTAGTCAATGTTCTTCAACTGGGACATACAGCACACACCAGCACAATCGGGTTAGAATACCAGACTAGCAGTTGGCATTGAACCACCTTTCCTGTGTATTCCTGGAAGGGGAAAAACAAAAACATGGCTGGGAAATAACTCACAGGGGATGATTTTTGCTGAGTTGATAATCAGCCTCCAATACCTCTGCAAGAGATTGCAGTTCTGTTTTTGCAGTGCATGTCTTCCTTTGAAATGTCTCTATCTGAAAAAGAGTGTGACATTCCACTGTCTCTCCCAGAACTGAATATAATCCACACAGGAATTCCAGCAGGTGGTTACTTTACAGTCTCAGCCAATTTTTGCTTGTATGCACTTTTTATAAAAGCATGTCTTATTTACAAGTTCAATATGTACATATGTTATTAAACTCTATGATCTGTTGTCATGGCACAATCTGCAAGGCGGGAGACCAACCCATTCCTGACTGTTCTATACCAGAAAGCTAGGTAGTGAAGGATAGAACTTGAACCATTATTTTATTTTATAAGCTATTATTCACATGGATACGTGAATGCTACATCCCCGATCACTGCACCAAAGTTTCAGTCTGTTTCTATTTAAACCTCTTTTGTCATACTCATTATTAATTTAATGCACTATTTCAAAATGGCACTGCTCCCACACTGGAGCAAAAACCTTTAGGTTATGGTGAACGTATACAAGATACTAATTAGACCTGAGTTGGAGAATTATCGTGTTCTGGGAACCACATTACAGGAAGGATGTGAACGCATTGGAGAGAGTGCAGAAGAGGTTTACAAGGAGGCTCCAGGGATGTAAAACTTCAGTTATGAGAATATGTTGGACAGGTTGGGACTGCTCCTTGAAAAGAACAGCACAGTAGCACAGTGGCTATCATTGTTGCTTCACAGCACCAGGGTCCCAGGTTCGATTCCCGGCTTGGGTCACTATCTGTGCGGAGTCTGCACGTTCTCTCTGTGTCTGCATGGGATTCCTCCGGGTGCTCCAGTTTCCTCCCACAAGTCCTGAAAAACGTGCTATTAGGTGAATTGGACATTCTGAATTCTCCCTCAGTGTGCCCGACCAGGCGCCGCGGAGTGTGGCGACTACGGGATTATCACAGTAACTTCACTGCAGTGTCCATGTAAGCCTACTTGTGACAATAAAGATTATAAAATAAAAAATAAGAAGAAGGCTAAGAAGATATTTGATAGAGATGTTCAAAACCATGAGGGGTTCGGCAGAGTAGATAAGCTCGTAAAAGTATCAAGTGATTTTCAAAAGAAGCAAATGTGATGTGAGAAAAAGGTTTTTCACACAGCGAGCGGTTCGGGTCTGAAATGCACTGCCTGGAAGTGTAGTGGAGGCAGGTTCAATTGAGGCATTGAAAAGGGCATTAGATGTTTATCTGAATAGCAACAATGTGCAAGGGTATTGCGAAAAGGCAGGGGAATAGCAATCAGTCACAATGCTCCTTTGGTGAGCTGGTGCAGACATGATGAGCTGAGTGGCCTCCCTCTGTTCCGTAACAATTCTGTGATAGCGCCCACTGGTCTTGGAAAGTCTCACGTGTACCAGTGGACACCTGGGGCGCAATTCTCCCATCGGGAGACTAAGTCCCGACGCCGGAGTGAAAACCGGAGTGTTTCACTCCAGCATCGGAGGCCGTTCCCAGCCACCTATTCTCCCACCCCCGGGGGGCTAGGAGCGGCGCCGCATCATTTACGCGCGCCGGGCCTTGGCGCCGCGTAAATGATGTGACCGGCGCCGCGTAAATGACGTCACCCGCGCATGCGCGGTTGCCGTCCACCCCGCGGCCACCCCGCAAGAAGATGGCGGATCGATCTTGCGGGGCAGCGGAGGTAAGGATGTCCTCCTTCAGAGAGGCCGGCCCGCCGATCGGTGGCCACCGATCGCGGGCCAGACCCCTTTTGAGCCCCCCCCCCTCTCCCTCCCCGGTGCAGGAACCCCCCTCACCCCCCCCCCCCCAACAGGCCGCCCCCCCCCCCCCCCCAGCGTTCCCACGCTGTTCCCGCCGGCAGCGACCAGGTGTGGATGGCGCCGGTGGGAACCTGTCATGTTGGGCAGGCCGTTTGGCCCATATGGGCCGGAAAATCGCCGCTCGCCCATTAACAACGGCAAGCGGCGATTCTCCTAGCCGCCAGCTGTGATTCGCGCCGCGCCGGTTTGGGGTGGGTGGGAGAATCGCGTGAGGGCGTCGGGACGGCATGGCGGGACTCGCGCGGCGCCCGGGCGATTCTCCCACCCGGCGTGGGGGGAGGGGGGGGGGGAGAATTCCGCCCCATATTCTCACTTTTCTGGAATACCAGAGTGAGAACACAGATGTTGAGTAGGATGCCCAGGCATACAGGGCATCCATGACCTGCCGAGCCCCTCATGCACCTGTGGGCTGTAGCTTGCGACATGCCGGGCAGGTCCCTGTTCGAGCCCTGGAAGGAGCTGGTTACATGTAAGCTGAAGGCTGCGCTGATCTTCATGGCCACCGGGAGCATTTCAATCAAACTTTGAAGCCTGAACATTGTGCCTGAAATCTAGAAACATCAGCACCACAAAGGCAGCTGCCAACAGTCAAATACTGAAGAGCAGGACTTCAGCACTGGGGATCTTTATGTGACCAAAGGGTAAGTGCATGGTTCACTGCTGTGCATGCATATAAATACACAGTTACACAATGTTCCTTTGCGTTGCTTTTGTCCATTTAATTGTGTTCCGCTGGGGAACAAAAACTGCACACCAAGTCCGTAGCTAAGGCTGCCATTGGGAATCAAATTATTTTTCAATGCAAATTTGTTTGAGTGGCTGCTCTCATCCATTCCATTAGAGGCACTTGCATTACGTGATTGACAATGCAAAAGAAAAAAACCTAGAAATAATAGCAAAGCACCCTTTATGCCAGCAATGTGTCATTCACTGTGCTGCCAAGTTGAGACCTAGTTACGATTACACTTAAACCGTATTCCTGGCAATCCTTCACATACCTAACTAATGCACATTGACTAATCCTACCTCCTTACACCTAGTAACATTAAACTGCTGGCCTATTCATTAGACAACTTCATTGGCATCCTTATTGCTGAATTCTTGCAGTTTTACAAAATACTGATGCATACAAAAGCTAAACGATCGATTATGATCAAACTTTACATTTCTTCTTGGTCAGCTCTGACACTGAAGCACTGAGCAATATTGGGCACAATATATGCTTCATATTCACTTAATATGTACATTATGTTTATTTGCTCACGGGATGTGGTGGTCACTGAGGAGGCCAGCATTTATTGCCCATCTCTAATTTCTCTTGAGAAGGTGGCGGTGAGCTGCCTTCTTGAACCACTGCAGTCTATGTGGTGTTGGTACAAGCACAGTGCTGTTAAGCAGGGAAGTTTCAGGATTTTGGTCCAGCAACAGTGAAGGATCAACTAATACCATTCCAAGTCAGGGCGATGTGTGACTTGGAGGAGAATTTTCAGGCGGTTGCGTTTCTATGCGCCTGCTGCCATTGTCCTTCGCGATGGTAGAAGTCATGGCTTTGGGAACTGCTCTCAAAGGATCCTTGCTGAATTGCTGCTGTGCATTTTGTATGAGGATCACACTGATGTTATTGTGTACCTGTGGTGGACGGAGATGCTGGATGCCACATTGGGTTAAATACTGCCTCGATGTGAGAAGCAGTCACTCGCAACTCACCTCTGAGATTCAACCTTTCAGTCCATGCTTGGACAAGGATAGTAATGAGACCTAACAATCGCGTTGTCCTGGTGAAACCGTGAAATTACAGGACTGTCGAAACCCATCTGGTTCATTATTGTTCCTTACGAAAGGGATCTGCGGTCTGGTAATATTTTCAAGTTTGCTGTTAACATGAAACTTGGTGGGAATGTGGGAACATGAGGATGTTAAGAGGCTTCAAGGTGATTTAGACAAGTTGAATAAGTGGGCACATACATGGGCAGATGTAGTACAACATGGATAAGTGTGAAGTTATCCGCTTTGCTGGAAAAAACAGAATGGCACAGTATTATCTGAATGGCGATAGATTGGAAATGCTGATGTATAAAGGGTCCATGGTATCCTCGTACTCCAGTCACTAAAAACAAAATATGCAGGTACAGCAAGCAGTTATGAAGATAAATGATATATTAGTCTTTGTTGCAAAAGGACTTGACTACAGGAGAATGGATGTCTTACTGTAGCTGCACAGGGCATCAGTGAGATCACACCTGGAGTATTATGTGCAGTTTTAGTCTCCTTACCTGAGAAAAGATATGTTTGCCATAGAGGGAGTGCAGTGAAGGTTACCAGACTGATTCCTGGGATGGCAGGATTGTTTTATGAGGGGAGATTGGGTTGCCTGGGCCTGTATTTGCTGGAGTTCCGAAGAATGAGGGAGGATCTCACTGAAATGTATAAAATCCTGACAGGGCTGGATGGACTGGATGCAGAAATATTGTTTCCTCTGGCTGGGGGTCAGAAAAAAGGGTCACAGTCTCAGGATACAGGGTAGGCCATTGAGGACTAAGATGTGGAAAAACGTCTTCAGTCAGAGGGTGGTGAACCTGTGGAATTCTCTCCCACTGAAGGCAGTGAAGCTCAAATCACTGAATATATTTAAGAAGGAAATTGATTTCTAGACTCGAGAGGCACCAAGGGGTCTGGGGAGATTGCAGGAGTATGGCATTGAGATAGAGGATCAACCATGATCATATTGAATGGTGGAGCATGCTCTAAGGGCCAAATGACTTACTCCTGCTCCAATTATCAATGTTTCTAATTTATTCCTTGACCTACCTTCTCCTGATCCTAAAATACTGCAAAACTATATATTATGCCCTACCCTAAAGGTGATTAGCTCGCATTTAGATAGCACTATAAGAAAGATCACTAAAACACAAGAAATAGGAGCAGGACTAGACTCTATGACCCATCTGCCATTCAGTATGATTGAGACTCATTGGAACTTCATCTCCATTTTTCTGCCTGATCCCCATATCCCTTAACTCGCTGAGAGGCCAAAATTCAGTCTATCACTGCCCCAAATATATTCAATGGTTTAACGTCCAAAACCCTCTGGAGCAGAGAATTCTGAAGATTCACAATTGTTTGAGTGAAGTAATTTCTCCTTGCCTCAATTGTAAACGATCTGCCCATTGTGCTGAGACTGTGCCCCATGTTTTAGGCTGCTGACCAGCGGAAACAATCTCTCCGTGGCCACCCTGTCAAGCCCCGACAGAATCTTGTATGTTTCAATGAGATCACCTCTCATCTGTCTAAACTCCTGAGAATATAGGCCCAATTAACTCAGCCTCTCATCGCAGGGGCAAATCCAGCTGTACTACCTTCAATGCAACGACATGCTTTCTTAAATGTGGAGATCAAACCTTCACACAGATTTCAAATGTGGTCTTCCCAAAACCCTTTTAAATTCTAGAAAGACTCCTGTATTCCTATGCTCCAAATCCCTTGCAGTCAACATGCCACTTTCCTTCCTAATTGCTTGCTGCACCTGCATGCTAATTTTCTGCATTACTTCTATGAGCACTCCCAAGTCTCTTTGAACATCAACACCTTTTAAAAAGTATTCTGCTCTTTGATTCACACAATCAAAGTGAATAACTTCACAATGCCCAACATTATGCTCCATCTTCAATCTTGTTGTCCCCTCACAACCTGTTTATACAACTGTAGCCTCTCTCTCTGTGTCTTCCCCACAGTTTACCTTTCAACCTAGCTCGGTAGCATCAGCAAACCTAGATACGCTATTCTGTCTCTTCATCTAATTCATTGATATCGTTTTTGAACAGTTGAAGCCACAGCACTGACCCTTACAGTTCTCCACTAACCACTGCCTGCCAACTAGAAACTGCACCGTTTTGGTCCACTCTCCACTTTCTAGCCATAAATAAATTCTCGAACCGTGCTAAAATATTACTCCCAGGTGCAAGCCCTTATTTTGTCCATTAATGTTTCATGAGGAGCCCTGCCAGATTCCGTTTGGAAATCCACATATACCATATCTACGGGTTCCCTTTATCTAACCTACCAGTTACATCGTCAAAAAACACTCATAAAGTTTCCAAACAGGATTTCCCTTCAGTAAAACCATGTTTACTCGTTCTAATCATACTATGCATTTCTAGATGGATTATTAAGATTTCCTAGGGCAACACGGTGGCGCAGTGGGTTACCACTGCTGCCTCACGGCACTGAGGTCCCAGGTTCGATCCCGGCTCTGGGTCACTGTCCGTGTGGAGTTTGCACATTCTCCCCGTGTTTGCGTGGGTTTTGCCCCCACAACCCAAAGATGTGCAGGGTAGGTGGATTGGCCACGCTAAATTGCCCCTTAATTGGAAAAAATGAATTGGGTACTCTAAATTCATTTTTAAAAAAAAGATTTCCTTGATTAGAGGGTGCTATTTAAAGAAAAAAGATTCCCGTTATGGGCAGGTTTAGTGGGATGTTTCCCAGCACTATGACCCTGGGTGGCACCAGCAGTGCCAGGGTACCACCCAGGGGCATCTGATCACCTGGGAAAATCCCCAAGTGATGATCCACTTGGTCCCCATTTGTGGAGACCAGTGCTAAATGGCGCCTGGCTGGAGTCTCCTCGGCAAGTGGATTTGATTCCGGGTGTTGGTTCAATCTGGCGGAAGCATATTTACTGCACACTTAAATATGCAAATTTTGGTTCATATCTCATCATATCTGTGCAGAAGGAGGCCATTCAGCTCATCAAGTCTGCACTGGCCCTTGGAAAGAGTACCTTACTTAACCCCACACATCCACCCTATCCCCGTAACCCAGGAACCCCACTTAACCTTTTTGGACACTCAGGGAAATCCATCTAACCTGGACATCTTTGGACTATGGGTGGAAACCGGAGCACCCGGAGGAAACCCACGTAAACACGGGGAGAATGTGCAGACTCCGCGCAGATAGTGACCCAAGCCGGGAATCGAACCTGGGTTCCTGGAGCTGTGAAACAACTGTGCTAACCACTGTGCTGTTGTGCCACCCATTGTGGGTGGGATCCAGACTGCAAGATCCTGTTAGATCTTGTGAATCGTGGCGAACCAGGTATATCTCACCAAAGGCCTCTTGTAAGATATTTACCAGCTGCATTGCACCCTGGGTCGGATGTGACACGACCGTTACACCTTGTCCATAGGTTCAAGGACTTTCCCACCAACTAATGTTGGTCTACCTGGCCGATAGTTCAATTTTTAATCTCTCCCTCCTTTCTTGAAAAGTAGTGTAACATTTGCTAACTTCCAATCTAATGGAACGAAACAATGACATTTTGCAAAATCATAGCTAGGGCATCTACCATTGCTGCAGCTATCTCTTTTTTTGGGTATAGGCCATCCTGGGGATTTGTTGACTTTTAGTTCCTTAAGTTTTTTCAATATTTTTTTCTATGCTGGTATTTATTTCCTTAATTTCCTCATTAATTTTAGCCCCGATGTTACCATATATTTCTAGTATGAAATTTGTGTCATCTACTGTGAAGACAGGCACAAAATAGGTATTCAATTTCTTTAATTTCCATGGTTATTTCTCCTGTCTCTTCTTCTAAGGGACCAACATTTACTTTTGCTACTCTCTTCCTTTTCATGTTTATAAAAATTCTTACAATCAGTTTTTATATTGTTGGCCAGTTTACTGTCAGATTCTATTGTTTTCCCTTTTTATTAACTTTTGCTGACCATTTGTTGCTTCCCAAAATATCCCTAATCCTCAGACTTGCCACTGTTTTTGCAATATTATAAGCCTCTTCTTCTAATCTAATAGAATCCTTAACTTCCTGAGTGAGCCAAAGATGGATTTATTTTTGCTGAGCTTTTGCTCTTCAATGGACTTTATCTTTGTTGGACATTTTGAATAGTTTCTTACAGTGTTTTCCACTGTTCATTGAACTGATTGAACTAGGGAATGATTTAGCACAGTGGGCTAAATAGCTGGCTTGCAATGCAGAAAAATGCCAGCAGCGTGGGTTCAGTTCCCATACCAGCCTCCCCAAACATGCACCAGAATGTGGCGACTAGGTGCTTTTCACAGTAACTTCATTGAGGCCTACTTGTGACAATAGGCGATTATTATTATATTATGAACTCCATACCTTTTCAGTATATTCACGCAATTAACCTTATTCTCCCTTCATCCCTCTGTAATTGCCGTTGTTTAAATCTGTGGGGCGGAATTCTCCGCAATTGGCGTGATGTCTGCCAACCAGCGCCAAAAACGACGCGAATCAGTCCGGCATCGCGCCGCCCCAAAGGTGCGGAATCCTCCGCATCTTGAGTGGCCGAGCCCTAACCTTGAGGGGCTAGGCCCGCGCCGGACTGATTTCCGCCGCACCAGCTGGCGCGAAACTGACTTTGCCGGACGACGCATTCGCGGGTGCGTCAGCGGCCGCTCATGGCATCCCCGCGCATGCGCAGTGGAGGGGGTCTCTTCTGCCTCCGCCATGGTGGAGACCGTGACGAAGGCGGAAGGAAAAGAGTGCCCCCACGGCACAGACCCGCCCGCGGATCGGTGGGCCCCGATCACGGGCCAGGCCACCGTGGGGGCACCCACCCAGGGCCAGAACGCCCCGCGCCCCCCCCCAGGACCCCGGAGCCCACCCACGCCGCCTTGTCCCGCCGGTAAGAGAGGTGGTTTAATCCACGCCGGCGGGACAGGCATTCCAGCAGCGGGACTTCGGCCCTTCCGGGGGGGGCCCGCCAACCGGCGTGGCGCGATTCCCGCCCCCGCCGAATATCCGGTGCCGGAGAATTCGGCAACCGGCGGGGGCGGGATTCACGCCAACCCCCGGCGATTCTCCGACCCGGTGGGGGGTCGGAGAATCTCGCCCGTGATTCTTGTATGTGATTGGAGTATGGCATTTTGAAGTTTAATGTGGAATTCAATGGTATTATGATCATTATTTCCAAGTGGAGCGGCAGCACGGTGGTGCAGTGGGTTAGCCCTGTTGCCTCACGGCGCCGAGATCCCAATCTAATATTGTGTAATGAAGCCGAGTTAATTAGGAATGGCATTGTAAAATATCCACTTGGAAATAAAATTTTTTTTTCTAAATTTGGAGTACCCAATTCATTTTTTCCAATTAAGGGGCAATTTAGCGTGGTCAATCCAACGATCCTGCACATCTTTGGGTTGTGGGGGAAAACCCACGCAAACATGGGGAGAATGTGCAAACTCCACACGGACAGTGATCCAGAGCCGGGATCGAACCTGGGACCTCAGCGGCTTCATTACACAATATTAGATCCAAGATAGATTTATCCCTCATCAATTCCACAAACATTTCTCCAAACTGTCACAAAACAATTCTACGAACTTATCTTCTGGAACACTCTTGCCAATTTGATTGCCCTAATCAGCACTGGTTAAAGTCCCCGACATTTATTACATTGCCTTTTGTTAGAAGTTCCAATAATTTTTTTGTTTAATTCCATGCCCAATGGTATAACTATTATTTGGATGCCGATAAACTAATCCCACCAGTGTTTTCTGACTTTCACTATTCCTAATTCCCATCCACACTGATTCTACGTCATTTTGTCCTGAGGCCAGATTCTTTTCCACTAAGTCCTGTCACCTTTTACTATCAGGGCTACCCTTCCTCCTTTGGCATTCTACCTGTCTCTCTGAATAAATAAACAAAGGTGCTTGTATTTGGATAAGATTCATCCCATTATTCAAACATCTCAGAGAACTTTGCAACCAGTGAATTAATTTTGAAATGCATTCAGTGTCCGGCATTTAATGTGGAGGCACTAACCCTTCCCACAGCTGGAAAACCCAGGGTAATCCCGCCTCTGCCAGCCAAGGAAGTGAAGTGAAAAGTGAAAATCGCTTATTGTCACAAGTAGGCTTCAAATGAAGTTACTGTGAAAAGCCCCGAGTCCCCACATTCCGGCGCCTGTTCGAGGAGGCTGGTACGGGAATTGAACCGTGCTGCTGGCCTGCCTTGGTCTGCTTTCAAAGCCAGCGATTTTAGCCCTGTGCTAAACCAGCCCCAGAGACTTCCGGGTGCGGCGATGACCAGCTAAGTCGCACATTTCGGCAGCTCCCGGTGGAACGGACTTTTGGGCTCTTAATAGGAGCCCCAGCGGCAATTTTAACAGCTAAAAACACTGTGCGGTAAACCAGAAGGGAATCCCCCCGGACACGGATGGAAAAAGGAGAGGAAAGCGGCCGGATTGCGGAGGATCCTCTAGAGCAGCGGCAAGGAAGGCAAGCTCAAAGCAAGATGGCGTCGGAAGGTGGCCGTTTGGTATGGGGCCCGGACCAACAAGAGTTCCTGCGGCGCTGTGTGGAAGCACTGAAAAAGGAGATGAAGAAGGAACTGCTGGCCCCGATATTACAGGCGATTGAAGGGCTAAAGGAGGAGCAAAAGACCCAGGAGCAGGAGCTTCGGGTCGTGAAGGCAAAGGCCGCTGAAAATGAAGACGAAATACAGGGCCTGGTGGTGAAGACAGAGATGCACGAGGCACAACACAAAAGGTGTGTGGAAAGGCTGGAGGTGCTGGAGAATAATTCGAGGAGGAAGAATTTAAGGATTCTAGGTCTTCCCGAAGGCGCAGAAGGGGCAGACGTCGGGGCATATGTGAGCACGATGCTTCACTCGCTAATGGGATCGGAGGCCCCGACGGGCCCTTTGGAGGTGGAGGGAGCTTATCGAGTTATGGCGCGAAGACCGAGGGCTGGAGAAATACCTCGAGCCATAGTGGTGAGGTTTCTCCGCTATAATGACAGAGAGATGGTCCTCAGATGGGCGAAGAAAACTCGGAGCTGTAGGTGGGAGAACGTGGTGATCCGCGTATACCAAGATTGGAGTGCGGAGGTGGCGAGAAGGAGGGCATGTTTTAATCGGGCTAAGGCGGTGCTTCACAAAAGGAAGGTCAAATTCGGAATGTTGCAGCCGGCAAGATTGTGGGTCACACACCAAGGGAAGCACCACTACTTTGAGACGGCAGAAGAGGCGTGGACATTTATTGTGGATGAGAAGCTGGAATAGGCGGGCAAGAAAAAGAAAGTTTGGGACAAAGTGGTAAAGTGGTGGGGTGATTATGTGGGGTGAGGGGGGGAAAAAGGGGGAGGGGATGATTTTTCAAGTTGTTAATCTTGCGACCCTGTAATTTTTCTCTCTTCCCCATGTTGTGAGGGAGGGGGGGAGGGAGGATGAGGAACTGTGGGCGCCGGTCATTAGGGGCGGGGCCAAGTGGGAAACGCGGGCTTTGTTCCCGCGCTATGGTAATTCTGGCGGGAACAGGGAAGCAGGAAGGAGGGGGCCTCGCACAGTGGGGGCCGAGGTCACGGGGGGAAGCCAAGGTCAGCCAGAGTTTGCTGACTTCTGGGAGCAACATGGGGGGTGCAACTACACTAGAAAGGGATCTAGCGGAGGGGGGGGGTTAACTGGGTTGCTGCTGCTGGGAGAAGGGGGAGCTGGTACGGGGTGGGGTGGTGGAGGCGGGAGGGCACCGTCGGGGGGATATACGGGTACGTGGGAACCGGGTGAGGAGCTGGATTAAAAAAGGGGGTGGCTAGTCGACAAAGGGGGGGGGGGGTAAAGAGCCCCCCATCCCGGCTGATCACGTGGAACGTGAGAGGGCTGAACAGGTCGATTAAAAGGGCACGGGTACTTGCACACCTAAAGAAATTAAAGGCACATGTGGTTATGTTGCAGGAGACGCATTTGAAACAGACAGACCAGGTCAGACTACGCAAAGGATGGGTGGGGCAGGTGTTTCATTCGGGTTTAAATGCAAAGAACAGGGGGGTGGCTATTTTAGTGGGGAAACGGGTACTGTTTGAGGCAAAGACCATAGTGGCGGATAGTGGGGGTAGATACGTGATGGTGAGTGGCAGATTGCAAGGGGAGGCGGTGGTTCTAGTGAACGTATATGCCCCGAACTGGGATGATGCAAATTTTATGAGGCGTATGCTGGGACGTATCCCGGACCTGGAGGCGGGAAAGTTGGTAATGGGGGGAGACTTTAATACGGTGCTGGACCCAGGGCTGGACAGATCGAGGTCCAGGACCGGGAGGAGGCCGGCTGCAGCTAGGGTGCTCAAGGACTTCATGGAGCAGATGGGAGGAGTAGACCCCTGGAGATTTAGCAGGCCTAGGAGTAAGGAGTTCTCGTTTTTCTCCTATGTCCACAAAGTATACTCACGGATAGACTTTTTTGTTTTGGGAAGGGCACTGATCCCAAAGGTGACAGGAAGGGAATATACGGCCATACCGATCTCGGACCACGCTCCACATTGGGTGGACCTGGAGGTAGGAGAGGAAAAAGAACAGCACCCACTCTGGAGAATGGATATGGGATTATTGGCGGATGAGGGGGTATGTTTAAGGGTGAGGGGGTGTATTGAAAGGTACTTAGAGATTAATGACAATGGGGAGGTTCAGGTGGGAGTGGTCTGGGAGGCGTTGAAGGCAGTGGTTAGAGGGGAACTGATATCCATCAGGGCACATAAAGGAAAGCAGGAGGGTAGGGAAAGGGAGCGGTTGCTGAAAGAACTTTTGAGGGTGGACAGGCAATATGCGGAGGCACCGGAGGAGGGACTGTATAGGGAAAGACAAAGGCTACACGTAGAATTTGACCTGTTGACCATGGGTAATGCGGAGGCACAATGGAGGAGGGCACAGGGTGTACAGTACGAATATGGAGAGAAGGCGAGCCGGTTGCTGGCCCACCAACTGAGGAAGAGGGGAGCAGCGAGGGAGATAGGAGGGGTGAGAGATGAGGAGGGAGAGATGGAGCGGGGAGCGGAGAGAGTGAATGGGGTGTTCAAGGCATTCTATGAAAGGCTATATAAAGCTCAGCCCCCGGAAGGGAAGGAGAGAATGATGTGCTTTCTGGATCAGCTGGAATTCCCTAAGGTGGAGGAGCAGGAGAGGGCGGGACTGGGAGCACAGATTGAGATGGAGGAGGTAGTGAAAGGGATTGGGAGCATGCAGGCGGGGAAGGCCCCGGGACCAGACGGATTCCCGGTGGAATTTTATAGGAAGTATATGGACTTGCTGGCCCCGCTTTTGACGAGAACCTTTAATGAGGCTAGGGAAAGGGGGCAGCTGCCCCCGACTGTGTCAGAGGCAACGATATCGCTCCTTTTAAAGAAGGAAAAAGACCCGCTGCAATGCGGGTCCTACAGGCCCATTTCCCTTTTAAACGTAGATGCTAAGATTCTGGCCAAGGTGATGGCGACGAGGATAGAGGACTGTGTCCCGGGGGTGGTCCAAGAGGACCAAACCGGGTTCGTGAAGGGGAGACAGCTGAACACGAACATACGGAGGTTGCTAGGGGTAATGATGATGCCCCCGCCAGAGGGGGAGGCGGAGATAGTGGTGGCGATGGATGCCGAGAAAGCATTCGACAGAGTGGAGTGGGATTATCTGTGGGAGGTGCTGAGGAGATTTGGCTTTGGAGAAGGGTATATCGGATGGGTACAGCTGCTGTATAGGGCCCCGGTGGCGAGTGTGGTCACGAATAGACAGAGGTCTGATTATTTCCGTCTTCACAGAGGGACGAGGCAGGGGTGTCCCCTGGCTCCGTTACTGTTTGCATTGGCGATTGAGCCCCTGGCCATAGCACTGAGGGGTTCCAGGAAGTGGAGGGGAGTGCTTAGGGGAGGAGAAGAACACCGGGTATCTTTGTATGCAGATGATTTGTTGTTGTATGTTGAGGACCCGGTGGAGGGGATGCCAGAGATAATGCGGATACTTAGGGAGTTTGGGGATTTTTCGGGGTACAAATTGAACATGGGGAAAAGTGAGTTGTTTGTGGTGCATCCGGGGGAGCAGAGCAGGGGAATAGATGATTTACCGCTGAGGAAGGCAATAAGAGATTTCCGGTACTTAGGGATTCAGATAGCCAGGAATTGGGGAACCTTACACCGGCTTAATTTAACACGATTGGTGGAACAGATGGAGGAGGATTTCAAGAGATGGGACATGGTGTCCCTGTCCCTGGCAGGTAGGGTGCAGGCGGTTAAAATGGTGGTCCTCCCGAGATTCCTCTTTGTGTTTCAGTGCCTCCCGGTGATGGTTCCGAAGGCTTTTTTTAAGAGAATTGAGAAAGGTGTTATGAGTTTTGTGTGGGCCGGAAAGACACCGAGAGTGAGGAGGGGGTTCTTGCAGCGTAGTAGGGATAGGGGGGGGGCTGGCACTACCGAGCCTAAGTGATTATTACTGGGCCGTCAATATCTCAATGGTGTGTAAGTGGATGGGAGAAGGGGAGGGAGCGGCGTGGAAGAGATTGGAGATGGCGTCCTGCAAGGGGACCAGCCGACAAGCAATGGTGACGGCACTGTTGCCGTTCTCCCCGAAGAAATACACCACAAGCCCAGTGGTGGTGGCAACACTAAAAATTTGGGGGCAGTGGAGACGGCATAGGGGAAGGACGGGAGCCTCGGTGCGGTCCCCGATAAGAAATAACCATAGGTTTGTTCCTGGGAGAATGGATGGGGGATTTGGAGTACGGCAAAGAGCTGGGGTAGTACAACTGAGAGATCTGTTCCTAGATGGGACGTTTGCGAGTATGGGAGCGCTGACGGAAAAATATGGGTTGCCCCAAGGGAATGCATTTCGGTATATGCAACTGAGGGCTTTTGCGAGGCAACAGGTGAGGGAATTCCCGCAGCTTCCGACGCAGGAGGTGCAGGATAGAGTGATCTCGGAGACATGGGTGGGGGATGGTAGGGTGTCGGATATATACAGGGAAATGAGGGACGAGGGGGAGATCATGATAGATGAGCTGAAAGAGAAATGGGAAGAAGAGCTGGGGGAAGAGATCGAGGAGGGGCTGTGGGCTGATGCCCTACGTAGGGTAAACTCGTCGTCCTCGTGTGCCAGGCAAAGCTTGATACAATTCAAGGTTCTACACAGGGCGCATATGACTGGAGCACGGCTCAGTAAATTTTTCGGGGTAGAGGATAGGTGTGGGAGATGCTCGAGAAGCCCAGCGAATCACACCCACATGTTCTGGTCATGTCCGGCACTACAGGGGTTCTGGGTGGGGGTGGCAAAGGTGCTTTCGAAGGTGGTGGGGGTCCGGGTCGAGCCAAGCTGGGGGTTAGCTATATTCGGGGTTGCAGAAGAGCCGGGAGTACAGGAGGCGAGAGAGGCTGATGTATTGGCCTTTGCGTCCCTAGTAGCCCGGCGCAGGATATTGCTTATGTGGAAGGAAGCCAAACCCCTGGGCGTGGAGACCTGGATAAATGACATGGCAGGGTTTATAAAGCTAGAACGGATTAAGTTTGCATTAAAGGGTTCGGCTCAAGGGTTCATCAGGCGGTGGCAACCGTTCGTTAACTACCTCACAGAACGATAGAGGGAATGGAAAGAAAGAAGGCAACAGCAACAACCCTGGGGGGAGAGGGGGGGGGGGGGGGGGTGGGGCGGGGGGAGGACCCGGGCGGGCTCTCAGGGATGTCACTGTATATGTATAAGTATTTGTATTAGGCAATGTATATTGGACTGTTGGATTATACTTTTGGAGAGTAACTATTTTTGATAAGGCAGTTGCCATTTAGTTTTTTGTTTATATATTATTTATTATTTGTTTAAAACTGGCCACTGTTATTTATATTGCTTTATTGTTGTTAAAAAGAAAAACTTTGTACTGTTATGTTTGGCCAAAAAATTTTGAATAAAATATATTTTTTTTAAAAACAGCCCCAGTCACAGCTGGGTTTTTTTCCAGTCATCAGGCTTCAGCTTTGCCTTTGAGGAAGGATGTCCCACATCCAAGAGGCGTGATTCTCCGACCCCCTGCCGGGTCGGAGAATCGGCGGGAGTCGGCGTGAATCCCGCCGGCTGACGAATTCTCCGGCGCCAGGGTTTTGGCGGGGGCGGGAATCGCGCCGCGACGGTCGGCTGCCGCTGGCAGCAGCCCCCCAGCCGATTCTCCGGCCCACGATGGGGGAGTGGCCGTCCGTTATCGGCGGGTCCCGCTGGCGTAAATCACAACAGGTCCTTACCGACGGGACCTGGCTCCACGGGCGGCCTGCAGAGTCCTCGGGGGGGCGCGGGGGGATCTGGCCCCGGGGGGTGCCCCCACGGTGGCCTTGACTACGATTGGGGCCCACATTCCCGCCGCACCGGCTGCTGTCAACCTCCACCATGGCCGGTGCGGAGAAGAACCCCCCTGCGCATGCGCTGGGATGATGCCAGCACACGCTGGGGCTGCCATGCATGCGCTAACTCGCACCGGCCGGCGGAGGCCATTCGCCGCCGGTTGGCATGGCGCCAAGCCCTTCCGCGCCAGATGGTGCGGCGCCAAACACTCTGGCGCCGGCCTAGCCCCTGAAGGTGCGGAGGACTCCGCACCTTTGGGGCGGCCCAACGCCGGAGTGGTTCACGCCACTCCTCGGCGCCGGAATGGCCCACCCCGCCGGTTCGTGGAGAATCCCGCCCAAGATCTGCCAGTCGTCTGGCAGCTCTCCAGTCCCAACAGCGCCACTGCACACAGTGGCCCCTTTCAGGACAGCACGAGTTGCTGGCCGGAGCTGAAATGGAAACTGGATAAACAACAAAGGCTTGTCAGGGGCTGTCAGGCAGGCTCACGTGAGGATGGGTGGGTTTTTGATCAAGGTGGGGTGACCCTTTCCGATAAGGTTACCCTCTAATGCCCATAAAGACATATACTGGAAATTGCACAGTAGCACAGTGGTTAGCACTGTTTCTTTACAGCGCCGGGGACCCAGTTTCAATTCCCTGCTTGGATCACTGTCTAGACGAAGCCGTCACTTTCTCCCCGTGTTTGTGTGGGTTTCCTCCGGGTGCTCCAGTTTTCTTCCACAAGTCCCGAAAGACATGCTTGTTAGGTGAATTGGGCATTCTGAATACTCCCTCAGTGTACACAAACAGGCGCCGGAATGTGGCAACTAGGGGATTTTCACAGCAACTTCATTGCAGTGTTAATGTAAGCCTACTTGTGAAACCAATAAATGTTATTACTATACTGAACCGATCACTATCTGTGGAGAGGAAAATGCAGTGTAATATTTTAGCTCAAATGTCCTTTCATCAAACGTCTGCTTGCCCTGAAGAGTTTCCTCTTTTTTGTTTCTGGTTCAGCAACATTACCACTATCTCCTAAATTGTTCCAATTTAAGAATGAAAAGGCTTTGGGTTAATGAAATAAAAAAGGCGGTGTTTGGGGATTGGACTTTACCGACAATGGCTGAGATTTTCTTCACAGACTTTTTCTTCCACACGCTGCATGTTGATGCAGCTGCAGTAATGGAGGCTCTTAATGGTTGCTGCTGGCTGAGTGAATCAGCTTCCAGTGAATGGTTGTTTTTAGCTTTCTCGAGCGTTGTAGCTTCCTGTCTGTCAGCACTCACGACCTTCAGAGCAGAGAGAGGGGGGGGGAGAAAGAGAGAGAGAGAGAGATAGAAACACGCACCGATTGTCGTCAGCAGGAGAAGCAAGGACGGATAGGTTGCACTGCTAATTCACATGAGCATCATTGATCATCAGGATAAAAAAGGTGAAGCAATTTACCATTGGAGAACTTCATTAGTGCATGAGATGTCGTCGCATGCCTTCTTGCTCCCTGAGGGTGCGGTAAAAGTGTAACTTATTTCATTAATGGCTTACAACCTTGCCTTGCACTGAAGGACCAGGAGTCAGTGACGAATTGGTCCAAGAGCCTCTTGCAGCTGCTATTCTGCTGGAAGAGGCCCGTGCCTTCCAGAAACCCATGTGGCATGCAGCACATCTCACACAGCCACTCTGAGCAATAAAATCTGTGATACCTGCCTTTGCAATTGGCTTTTGTTGTGCTTAAACCCCCCTGTCTATTTTGCCTGCAGCTGTGTTTTCTCCCCCTCTTTTGACAAATGGCTCTTACATCAACAACTGATTCTTTACACGAATGTATCATAATACCCGAGTTTGATTTGACACTCTCGGACCCTTCATTTCTTATTAAAATGGGACATTTCGGTCACTCCTTTTTGTCCATGGTGCATTAAAATCTCCATGCCTTCAAATAATAAACAATACAACCTATTAAACTAATCTAATTTTTATAATCCATTTGCCATGGTATATCTTGACATCAATCTTGTTTCCCAGTAAAAGCTGTTTCATTTTAATTTGCTCATTGAAAAGTGGAACATTTTTCAGAACAGGAAACTATTCTATAAAAATTAACAGAGGTTCCTGCGTTGGCCACTTTACAAACTCCCCTAATGTGACTTCACCTTAAGTCGGTTATGGTTCAAAATAGACTATTCTCATAAATTGAGTTGTGCTATGTGTATTCCCCTTGGTGGCACAGTTGGCTTGTGTACGCCTTCCTGCTGGACAGCAGCATATAGAACAGATTCAATACCTGACCTGTGCTCACTGAACTGATCTCAACTAGATCTGCAGGATTACATCTCATCTCAGCATCCCAAGATCAGTACTGGAATAAAAAAAGCACTGGCTTACTCTTAGTTTAGTTAGGCAGTCAATTGTACTGTGACCCTCTAAGGTGAAGGAAGTATCAGATTCAATTGCGATGCCTCTATGGTCAAATAGCTTGACGACATTGCTCTCTTGGCTCAGACATGAAGAGGAGCCACTTAGATACCCATAAATACCGGTAAGATTATTTCCCCGTGCACATCAGCATCCTGAAACAGTAAAGACGTAAACTTGGAAGCAATTTCTGTGTCCACACCTTTTGAAGCACAGAATGTTAAAAAGTGTGCATTTTAGTCGCCAGCAGATCCTTCGGGTCCTGGTTTCATAACCATAACATTGTGATTGCTAAATATTATCATGTTTCTGACTGCTGAAATTATGACCTTTTTATAGTTATTTTCAGTGTGTAGCAAGTGTGTGGGGCCTTTTCCTTAAATATACCTAAATGAGATAAAGAGTCACAAACTAGACACAAAAGTAGGTGAGGACAGGTGAGTGTCATAATATCCATGCGTGTATATAATGAAGTGCAGACAGGCAGTGATTGACACACAGGATGACCAGTAAGCACACAGCACAGTGCAGCCAATCACCAGACAGGACACCATCACTATAAAGCCAGAGGGCACTAGGTTTCCCGCCCTCTCGGGGACCAGCCACTGAGACAGTCAGAGTCCACGAGCTAGCACAGTGCAAACACCATGCGGTAGCTAGTAAGTCTGGTCTGGCTAGTACAAGGTCTCCAGTCAGTTCAGTATAGTGTCGACCCAACATTAAATATGTATGTTAGTTCTATTGTTCAATAAAACCGTGTTGGATCTTCTACAGTGTTAGAGGTCTGTTTCTCGCATCGCTGCATCAATTGCAGTCCACACCGAACTGACCTGCCTAACACATCAGTGAGCATGGCAAATTCCCTTTTTAAATATTTCTTTATTCGTTCTGGGCATTGCTGGCTGGACCAGCATTTGTTACCCATCCCTAATTGACCTTGAACTGGGGCCATTTCAGTGGGGGACAGTTAAGAGTCAACCGCATCACTGTGTCACACTTCGGTCAGACTGGGTAAGGACATTAGTGAACCAAATGGGCTTTTACGACAATCAACATTGGTTTCACGGTCATCATTGGACTTTTCATTCCAGATTTTTATTGAATTCAAATTTCACCATCTGCCATGATGGGATTCGAACCCGGGACTCCAGAGCATTACCCTGGGTCTCTGAATTACTCGTCTAGCAACAATACCACTATGCCACCGCCTCTCTGAGGGGCATTACCAAAGAAAGGGAAAGATATGAGAAAATGGCAACTGTCATGGTCCTATTTCCTGTGGACATCTTGCCCTGGTGGGGTTTGAACTTGCGAACTCTGGGTTATTAGTTGGGTACCAGAACAACCAACCCATGGTAGCACAGTGAGTAGCACTGTTACTTCACAGCACAGGGTCCCAGCTTGGGTCACTGTCTGCATGTTCTCTGCTTGTCTGCGTGGGTTTCCTCCGCATGCTCCGGTTTCCTCCCACAAGACCTGAAAGATGTGCTTTTATGTAATTTGGACATTCTGAATTCTCCCTCTGTGTACCTGAACAGGCGCTGGAATGTGGCGACAAGGGGTTATTCACAGTAACTTCATTGCAGTGTTAATGTAAGCCTACTTGTGACAATAATAAAGATTATTTTTATTATTATTACTAACTCTGGGAAGAAGCCTTTCTAATGGGACAATAATCATTTGACCCATTGGCAAGTGGTTCAAAACAAGAGTGGTTATAGCCCTGGGGTTGCGGGAGGTGCTATATGATAAGAGGAAAGAAGCAAAGGGAAATAAAGTAAGACAAAGAAGGCTTTGCCATCTCTCCAAAAGTCAAAGGACCAAATGGGCAATTTAACTGCAACTTAGAGAGTGGGAAAGCCAATGGGACAGGTGGAACACACTACCAATCAGGGCAATGTTAACCTATTTGCCACCGAGTGACGCCCCTCCCCACCCACCCACCTCACCCACCTCCCTGTACAGCCGCCCATCAACCCAATCCCAGATCCTGCCAGTCAGGAAATAAATAGGTCAATAAAAACCAACTAGTGTGGATGCTGAAAATGCTGGAAAAATACTCAGCAGGTCTGGCAGCATCTGTGAAAAGAGAAACAGTTGATGTTTCGAGAGCGTATGACTGTCCTTCAGAGATGAAACAAGCGGGGATTGGGAGCAATGTTGGTTTAACCACCCGCAACCCCAGCCCCACCTTTCCCTTCTTTTGCCCAATTGAAGGTAACAAGTAATATTGGGTGGGTCCCACAAGTTTCCCACCATGCATGTAAGGTTAAATTGCCCCCTAAAGCTCCAAAAATCAAACCAGCAACAGGCATATTGCCAATGAATATTAAACGGATTTAACAGTGGATAAGTTGGGTGAATCGTTTATGTCTTTTGTCAAGAGATTTCAGCAGTATGCTTCGGTATACAATTCCTCTCTGAATGATCTGCTGCTGATTGCTTCTGAGATCAGACACTGACGAGACAAGTGCAGGCAAGCATAACACTGACTGAGCAAATATTAGGTTCCGACTGACTGATCATGAAGGTGAAAATTAACGACTCCCGTCCCCTTGCGTTGGAAGTTGGGCCAATGGTCTCGCCAGAGGTTGGAATTCGGGCAGGGCCCGCATCAATTCCATGGGGGAGGCCCTTGAGGAGCAAGTGCCTTTCAGGGACTGAAGTAGATATTGCCAGGCCTTCCCCACGATTTAGACTCCAGCATGACAAGAGGTTCCCCGCCCCCCAATCAGATGCTGGGAGCTTGTCATTGCTGCCAGACTAAGCGGATGCAGTAACTGCTGGCAGCAATGCACTTATCAGAGGCCCAACATCATTGTGGGACCCGTCTGGGTCACATGGGGTGTTGACTGCCCTGAACAGAGCGTCGGCTATGATCAGGTCCTTGTCCGGGGTGTATAGGAGCTGGAAATTGTACCGCCAGAGTTTAAGCAGAATGCGCTGGAGGCAAGGGGTCATATTATTCAGATCTTTTTGTATAATGTTGACCAACGGGCGATGGTCGGTCTCGACAGTAAATTGGGGGAGGCCGTACACGTAGTCATGAAATTTGTCGACCCCAGTCAACAGGCCCAGGCACTCATTTTCGATCTGCGTGTAGCGCTGTTCCGTGGGGGTCATGACACGTGACGCATATGCAACGGTGGCCCATGATGAGGCCTCATCACGTTGCAGGAGCACCGCCCCAATGCCGGATTGGCTGGCATCCTTTGAAATTTTTGTTTCCTTCGTGAGATCAAAAAATGCCAATACCAGGGCCGTGGTACGCTTTGTCTTTAGCTCCTCCCATTCGCGCTCGTGGGCGGGAAGCCATTGGAAGTCTGTTGTCTTCCTGACCAGGTTCCGGAGAGCTGTGGTATGGGAGGAGAGGTTGGGGATGAATTTCCCCAGGAAGTTGACCATGCCTAAAAATCGGAGGACCGCCTTCTTATCCGCTGGCTTCTGCACGGCCGTGATGGCTGCCACCTTGTCTGCATCCGGCCGCACACCCAACCGGGAGATGTGGTCCCCTCGGAACTTGAGTTCCGTCTGGCCGAAGGAACATTTGGCTCTGTTGAGGCGAAGGCCTTGGTCCCGTATTCGTTTGAAAACGTGTTGGAGGCGACTGATATGCTCCTGCAGGGTGGTGGACCAAATGATGATGTCGTCAACATAGACGCGCACACCCTCAATGCCCTCCATCATTTGCTCCATGATCCGGTGGAATACTTCTAATGCCGATATAATCCCAAACGGCATCCTGTTGTAGCAGTATCTGCCAAACGGGGTATTAAAGGTACACAGCTTTCTGCTGGACCTGTCTAGTTGAATTTGCCAGAATCCTTTCGAGGCGTCAAGTTTGGTGAAGGTGTTGGCCCGAGTCATCTCGCACGTGATCTCCCTGCGCTTGGGGATAGGGAAATGGTCCCTTATTATGTTGCGATTCAGATCCTTTGAGTCAATGCAGATCTGGAGCTCGCTGGAAGGCTTCTTTACGCACACCATGGAACTGACCCAGTCGGTTGGTTCCGTCACTCTGGAGAGCACTCCTTGGTCCTTGAGGTCCTGCAACTGCTGCTTGAGGCGGTCCTTGAGGGGTGCTGGGACTCTGCGAGATGCATGAACCACAGGCGTGGGGTCTTGTTTGAGCAGGATTTTGTAAGTGTATGGAAGCGTGCCCATGCCTTCGAAATCGTCGCAGTGCTGGTCGATGATGGCAATGAGTTGCGCCCTGAAGACCGCATCCTGGAAGGCAGACGTGTCCTCTGAAGAGAGAGAGTGTACTCGTTGAACGAGACGCCTGTGCACCTAGCAGAGTCCATCGAGGAGCTCACGATCTCGAACGGAAGGATGGCTTTTCGCGAGTTGTGCATCACTTCGAGTTGGCATGAACCGGTAGCAGGAATGATGTTGCCATTGTAGTCCACTAGTTGGCAGGGCGAGGGAAGAATGGTTGGTTTAACCCCAAGGGTCTGAAAGGCTGACCACGCTAGGAAATTAGCGGAAGCAGCAGTGTCCAGGCAGAATCGTATCTGGGATCGGTTGACCGTCAGGGTGGCACACCACTCGTCGTCTGGATCAATGCTGTGCACCAACAGCAGCTGGTGGTTTTGATTCGGGGACAGCCTGTTCTTTGTTATAACAGCGATTCGAAAAGGCTCCCTTGGGTCCTCAGTGTCACTGGTCTGCGGGAAGTCGGAATCGGACTCGGTTTGGGCATAAGTAACTGCTTGTTGCAGGGTTCTTCGGAGGTTTATTTCATTTCCTGGTTCAATTTGAGGCATTGTGCTGTCATTCCAGGTGAACGAAGGTTGTTTTACAGCCTTAAAAGATTTTTTCTTTGATTTGGGACGTTTCACCTTTAAATGGACGTGGTCCGGGGCCTCTGACGTCATGACGCGTGACGTAGCACGTAGGAGGCGTTTGCACATGCGCAGATCGCGGTTCCTTTATTGATGGTCGTTTTCGTGATTGCGCATGTGCGGCGTTGCGCAACTGCGCAAGTACAGTCCCTTTAGAAAGATGGCCGCTGACCAAAATCGTTCTCTGCTCCGGGATTTCAGCCTCGAGGTGAGTACTGGCGCTTCTCTTACCTTTCCTTGCTGGTTGGAGTGTGTTTTCCTCACAGTATTTGCCAAATTTGTCCAGGGCTGCCTGGAAGTCGCTCCTGTTTTGCCCCTTGGAGAACTTGAATTTTTTGAAAATTTCTTCTGCTCTGGCACTGGCGATGGTGAGGAGAAGCTCTGTTCTTTTCAGGATCGGCCAGGTCTTCTAGTTCGGCAGCCAGCAGGAAGATTTCAAACTTTTGCCGGAATGCCCGCCAGTATTTCCGGAGATCGCCGTGGCACTGGAGCTGCTGCGGAACCCGGATCTTGAACATCTTGCCTGGGTATCGTTGCTGGTTGTCACTGTACGTTGAGGTATGGCTATCTGGACTGAACCAGTTCACTCCTGGTATCATGATGTGTTGGGTGTTCTGGATCACTAAACAGGTCACCAACACTTGAAGTGGTGCAACTCTATTTTATTATAAGGTTAACTATATTAACATACTTGAACTGTGGGTAAATGCAACACCATCTTTAACTGTTGACCCTTGCCTCGTCCTAACCAGGTGATGCACTCAGCACATGGTGAATGTCTGTGTTGCAGGCTATGAGCTCTGTGTTCCGAGCTGGCTGCTACTAGAATGAGCGGGAACTCTCCTGTCCCCTGTCTTTATAGTGCGTGTGCTCTCACTGGTGATTGGCTGCGGTGTTGTGTATGCTGATTGGTCCCACTGCATGTCCATCAGTGTGTGTGTGTGTCTGCACCATAATAGACTGGTGTATATTATGACAGTGGGATTCGCAAAGAAGGTTTTTGGGGCCATCCCCGACTTGGACACACACAAACTGATAGTGGGGGAGGGACTGGAACTTGGTGCAGGAGCCAAGGCTGGACAGGTCACGGCTGCGCTCGCTGGTCCCATCGGGGGTGGGGGGGAGCAAAAGCATTAGCTGGGCTGATGGTGGAAATGGGAGGGGTGGACCCTTGGAGGTTTCTGCACCAAGGGAGCGGGAGTACTCGTTTTTCTCAGCAGTCCATAAGGTATATTCGCGGATCGACTTTTTCGTGGTGGGGAAGGGTTTGCTGGCTGGGGTTAAGAAGTCGGAATACTCAGCAATTGCAGTGTCAGATCATGCTCCGCATTGGGGGCATATGGTGCTGGAGAATGGGGTAGCACAGAGGCCGGGATGGAAATTAGATGTGGGCCTTTTGGAGACCAAGTATTCTGTGACAAAATTGAAAAGGAAATTAAGGTTTGAACTGTACAGGTGAGGTGTCGAAGGCGGTCATCTGGGAGGCTCTAAAGGCATTGGTGAGGGGGGAGGCGTTTTGTTTCAGGCCACGGTGGACAAAGAGGAGAGGTTGGAGCGCCAGAGGGTAACAGATGAGATGTTGGAGGTAGGTAGCAGTTATGCAGAGGATGGGGACCCAGCAAAGCTGGAAAAGAGGAAGGAACTACAGGCGAGCTTTGACCGACTATCTACCAGGAAGGCGGTGCGCCAACTGAGACAAGCAAGGGGTGCAGTTTACGAACATGGAGTGTGTTAGCAGGTCAGCTCCAGAGGGAAGCAGCGGGAAGGGAAATTGTGCAGTTGAGGGATAGGGCAGAGAATTTGGTGGTGGCTCCGGATCTGATTAACAAGGTTTTTGAGGAATTTTATGGGAGGTTGTACAGATCAGAGACACCTGGGGTAGACCGTGAGATGCAGGAATTTCTAGATGGGTTGGAGTAGCCGAGGTTAGGGGAGGGGGACAGGGCTACATTAGAAGGAGCGATAGTGGAGCAGGAGATAAAGGATACGATTGGGAGGATGCAGTCGGGGAAGGTGTCAGGGCCGGATGGGTTTCCGGTGGAATATTATAAAAAATTCAAGGATAAGCTGGCACTCCTGATGGGGGGGATGTTTGAAGGGGCGATAGGGAAGGGGGTGTTGCCACAAACTTTGGGGCAGGCATTGGTTTCCCTGTTGCTAAAAAAATATAAGAATCCGACAGAGTGTGGGTCGTATCGGCCCATATCACTTCTGAATGTGGACGCAAAAGTATTGGCAAAGGTACTGGTGGGAAGGCTGGAGGAGTGCCTCCCGAAGGCGATAGGTGAAGATCACACGGGGTTCGCAAGAGGGAGGCAGCTCTTTTCAAACATTAGAATGGTATTGAACGTCGTTATGGCACCGGCAAAGGGGAAGGAAACAGAGGTGGTTGTGGCATTGGACGCTGAGAAGGCGTTTGACCGGGTAGAATGGGGGTACCTGATGGCAGTTCTGGAGCGGTTTGGGATTGAACCAAGATTTGTGAACTGGGTAAAGCTACTATATAAGGAGCTGAGGGCGAGTGTCCGCACAAACAACATCAGCTCGAGATACTTTTCTCTCCACCGTGGGACTAGGCTGGGATGTCCTATGTCCCACCTGCTGTTTGCACTCGCAATTGAGCCGTTCGCCATCGCATTAAGAAGTTTGGGGGTATGGAAACGAATAGTGCAGGGGGGAGATAGAGCATAGGGTGTTCTTGTATGCCGATGACTTCCTGTTATACGTGTCGGAACCAAGTGTGTCGATCGGGGAATATTGGAGCTGCTTCGAGTGTTTGCGTCTTTCTCAGGATACAAACTAAGTCTAGAAAAGAATGAATATTTTGTGGTGTCTTGGCCAGGGGTGGGGGCAGGGGAGGGGGGCTGCCATTCCGTAGGGCAGGGACTCACTTTAGGTACCTGGGGGTGCAGGTTGCCCGGGAGTGGGGGGGGGGCGGGGGGGCTCCACAGGTACAACATTTCTGGTTTGGTGGGGAGAGTGAAAGCTGATCTGGCAAGGTGGGATGATCTCCTTCTGTCACTGTTGCCGCGATTTCTGTTTATTTTTCAATGCCTGCCGATTTTCCTGCCAAAGGTTTTTTTCAGAGAGATTGAGGGAAGGATTACTTCGTTCATATGGGGAGGGAAGGTGGCCAGAGTTAGAAAGGTGCTACTACAGAGGGGAAAGCAGGCAGGGGGTTTGGGTCTTCCGAACCTGATTACTATTGGGCTGCGAATGTGGAGAAGTTGCGGAGCTGGGTAAGAGGGGCTGAATCCCAGTGGGTCAGAATGGAAGAGAGTTTGTGCAGGGGGTTGGGATTGAAAGCTAGCAACAGCGCCGCTCCCGATAGCTCTGGGGAAGTACCCAGGGAGTTCGGTAATAATAGCTTCATTGAGAATTTGGAGGCAGTTTCACGGACACTTCGGGTTGGGGCAGAGTCAAGGGAAATGCCGATTCGGGGGAACCACAGATTTGAGCCAGGGAGGTGGGATGGAAATTTTCGGAAATGGGAGGAGAATGGGATTAAGACACTGAAAGATTTGTTTCTTAGGGGTCGGTTTGCAGGATTGAAGGAGCTGGAAGCAAAGTATGGGCTGGAGCAGGGGGAAATGTTTAGATACCTGCAGGTTCGAGATTTTGCCAGAAAAGACATACAGAACTTCCCGGAGGAGCCGGCCTCCACATTGCTGGAGGAGGTGCTGACAACAGGGGGACTGGAGAAGGGGGTAGTGTCAGCGGTTTACGGAGCTATTTTGGAAGAGTAGAAGGCACCACTGGAAGGGATGAGCCGATTCTTTGAAGGAGTAGAAGATGTGTGTCAACGCTGCGGGGGGGGGGAGGGGGGGGGTGCCTAATCACGTTCATATGTTTTGGTCCTGTCCAAAGCTAGAGGATTACTGGAAGGCGATTTTCCTAAATTGGTGCACGTGAAACTGGACCCGAGCCCCCGGGAGGCCACATTCGGGGTGTCAGACCAGCCAGGGTTGGAAATGGGTACGGAGGCAGGTGTTGTAGCCTTCGCCTCGTTGATCGCCCGAAGGCGGATCCTGATGGGTTGGAGGGCAGCCTCTACACCTCTCCACCCTGTGCCCTGGCGTGGTGGGGGGACTTGTTGGAATTTTTGACTCTTAAGAAGGTTAAGTTTGAACTGAGGGGAAGGATGGAGAGGTTGTACAATTCATGGGCATTATTCATCATGGACTTTCAAGAACTGGATAACATCGAACATTAGTTGGGGGGGGGGGGGGAGTGTTGGGGGGAGGGGGCGTTGTGTGTTGATGGTGACTATGGGTGATTCCTGATTCCTTTTTGTTATTTGTTTATGTGAACATGCGGGCTAATGTTTGGGGTTTGGTGGGAGGATGGGATCGTTGTTATTGATGTGGGGATTGACATATTTGTTCCTGATTATTGTTTATTGTTGGTGGGTGTAAAGTTGGGAGAAAATGTGAAAAAGAAGGAGAATGAATAAATATTTTTTTTAAAAGTTCCAACATCACATTATTTGACTCAATGTCAATTTTGATCTGATTATGCTCCTGTTAAACACTTGGGATGTTTTACTATATTGAAGATGCTTTATAGATGCAAGTTGTTACTATTGAAAGAAGTATTAGGCAATTATAGAAAAAGAAGCACAATGTTCCAATAAACCAGTGGACCCATTGACTCAAATTACAATTGTTCACAGTGGATCATGCTATTTCCTGAGGAGTCAAATTAAAGTGGTTTGGCCGTTTGGAAATGTCTAATGTTAAGAAATATAGTTGTACAATAAGAATGTGTCGACTATTGTATCATTAATGATTACCAGTTGAGAGAAGGAATTTCGGTTCTGTCAGTGAAGTCTTTGACTGAACACATTCCAGCTCTTGCACCCAATCTGTAGTTTTCTTTAGTTTTTTCACGGGACATGGACATCACTGGCTAGACCAACATATTAATTACCAAATACTAATTGCCCTTGTGAAGGTGAGCCACCTTCTTGAACCACTGCAGTCCATGTGGCATAGGTAGACCTACAGTGCCAAAAGTAGTCCTCATGAATATCGAATCCCTGTAGTGCAGAAGGAGGCCATTCTGCCCATCATGTCTGTACCCACCCTCCAAAAGAGCATTCCACCTCGGCCCACTCCACCGCTGTATCCCCGTAACCCCGTGCATTGACCGTGACCAATCCACCTAACCTGCACATCTATTTATGTATGTCCTATGTTTTTATGGTATGTCCTATGATTTATGTATGTGCTATGTTTTTTTTCATGTATGGAATGATCTATCTGGACTGTACACAAAACAATACTTTTCACTTTACCTCGGTACACGTGACAATAAAACAAATGAATACGAAGGGCAATTTAGCATGGCCAATCCACCTAACCTGCACTTCTTTGGACTGTGGGAGGAAACCGGAGCAGCCGGAGGAAAACCATGCAGACACAGGGAAAACTCCACAGATCCAGTCACCCAAGGCCAGAATTGAACCCGGATCCCTGGAGCTGTGAGACAGCAGTGCTAACCACTGTGCCACTGTGCCACCTCCTGAATAGATCCTTCTTAAGCAGTGCAATAATGGCAAAGTTCTCAGTTTGAATTTGATATTGGATTCTTTACAATTGAAGATTGACGATGAGGAATACATGAATTAAGATATAAAATCACAATACTACAGCAGCAGTTCAAACTCAGAAAACAAAATTCCATTTTGCAGACATCCACCTGCATGCAAGTCAATCTAGAACACTGTGATTAGCTGCAAAAGAGCAGACACATCATCAGAAAGGTGAACAATTCAACCACAGCCCTGAATGTAGCTTTATGACATAGAAGGTGAAGTGAGGTATGGGCTGGTCATAACCTCAGCTACAGCTATATGCAGCAGTCTATTTGTTATAGAGTGGGAAACACTGGTAAAACAAATGGCTGGAAGTTTCCTGCATTTCTTGTTAAAATAATGTGGACCTTTGGGGATGAGAAAAATATCAGCCATGTTTGAATGGAGGAGCAGACTCGATTGGCCGAGTGGCCTAATTCTGCTCATATATCTTATGGTTATGGTCTTAATGCTGTATGTGGTCAATAAACGTACTATCAAGAAATGAAATTATGGGCTGGATTTTCTGGTTCCCCCAGCTGTGTGTTATTTGGTGGTGCGCCATTCGTTGGTGGCAGGGCTTCTGTACTCCCGCCACTTGTCAATGGGATTTCCCATTGAAGCAGACCCTATGTTGCTGGGAAACCCACAGGCACGGATGCCCTGCTGGCAGGAACAGGGGGCAGTATTCTCCCAACGGGAGTCTAAGTGCCGACTCCAGAGTAAAAACCGGAGTGTTTTACTCCGGCGTCGGCGCCCGTTCCCAGACCCCTATTCTCACCCCTCCGTAGGGCTAGCAGGGGCGTCGCGTGATTTATGGTGTCGGGGCCTCGGCGCGGCGTAAAAGACGCAACGCCTTGGGTCCTGCGCATGCGCAGTTGGGCCAGCCCCAACTAGCGCATGCGAGGTAGCCGTCCTCCCCCAGGCCGCCCCGCACAAACATAGCGGATAGATCCAGGCTCACCGGCAGAAGAAAGGAGGCCCGGCGACAGAGAGGCCGGCCTGCCGATCGGTTGGTCCCGATCGCGTATCAGGCCACTCCGGAGGGCCCACCCCCCTCACCCCCCCCCCCCCACCTCCCGGAACGGAGACCCTTCCCCTGCCCACAGGCCGGCCCCAAGCCTTCGCGACGAGTACCCGCCGGCAGCGACTAGGTGTGGATGGCGCCGTTTACGCAAGGCCACTCGGCCCATACGGGCCGGAGAATTGCCGCTCGCCGTTTGCGGCGATTCTCCGAGCGGCCCGGCGTGATTCGCGCGGCGCTGTTTTTTTGGGGGGTGGGAGAATCGTGTGCGGGGTTCGGGGCGGCCTATGTCTTGTTTTATACTTCGCCATCTGACTTGGGAGTCATTTAAAACACGGAATGGTCTTAAAACACTTTGATCCTGATCTTCCTCCTTGGATAAACCAAGAAAAAAATGCTTGCACTGTTACACCCAAATAGCCTCCCAATTTCCTTTGAATAAGTCTGACCAATTGGGGCCCAGGAAACACCAAGAGCTCACTAGTACATCCTTTCATTGAGACTTAAAAGTTTAGGCTTAACTTATTTAACCATCATTCACATGCTCAAAATTTTTATAAGCCTGCATCTGGGGAAGCTTTGTAATTTACAATGCAACTTCTTTTATTGCCACAAAAATGCATTCAAAGAAATAGAAAGTATATAGCAAGGCCAAAGAGGATAATTTGAATTTTTAAAAAACGATCAAAATTGCAACGGGAATGATCTGGAAATTACTTTATTGCCTGCTGCACCTAAATATCAGGGCTGGAATTCTCCACTTGGGGAAACCTAGTTCGACCGCCGAAGCTGAATCACACCTGATATGCGCTCACACTGGGAGCTCAAATCCGGAAACGGGTCACAATCCTGTGTCATGCAAATTTTTGCATGGCGAGGATTGCGAGGGATTCTTGTACAAATGCCACTATTGGGCAGCAATTTTGAGCAGGGGCCCGGATGCGAGGTCATATCCCTGAACTTTGCAGTATACAGCTGCAAAACTGACCACTATGTTTATAAACATCTAGCTATGATTGACAGCTCCTGGACCACATCAAAAGCAATTAAGTGCTTTCTGTAGACAACAAGAGGATGTGAGAGCACTTAATGCACTTAATTGGTTAGTTTCACAGCTGGGTACTTCACAGCCACTCAAGCGTGAAGTGCAATGAATGAAACAATGTAGACAGCTGTGAGTGTGTGAGAGCTACTAATCACAGCTTAGTGAAAGCAATTTTATGGAGATACAAATTAAACACTTGTACATCAAAGATCTGAGGAGATTTAAACCCAGATGACTGGTATTATCTTTCCAGCAATTGACAGATGCTTCCTTCTCTGCCTAACCTAGCAGATGTATTGCGCAGGTGAGTTTTAAAGATTTTTTGCACTGCCTTTGTTTAGACTGCTCTCTCGCTTCCAGGCAGATGGCTCTGTTATGGTGGGGCTTCCAGGCTTAGAAAATACACAGAAAAATAAAGCGTGAGGATGCCATTCGGCCTCTTGAGCCAGCTCCGCAATTAATTATGATCATGGCTGATCATCAAGCTCAATATTCTGATCCCGTCTTCGCCCCATGTCCCTTGATTTCTTTATCCCAAGAGCTATATCTAATTCCTTCTTGAAATTACACAATTGTGGCTGGAGGGTGGGAGGGAGGGGGGAGGAGGGGGGGGGGGGGACGGCTCCAGGCAAGGTCTCTGTTGTGGAGAAGTTTGGTGGGGGTCTCTGTAATTGGGGGGTCTCTGGTGGGGGAGCTGTTTGTGGGTCTGAAGGAACATAGAACATAGAACAGTACAGCACAGAACAGGCCCTTCGGCCCTCGATGTTGTGCCGAGCATTGTCCGAAACCAAGATCAAGCTATCCCACTCCCTGTCATTCTGCTGTGCTCCACGTGCCTATCCAATAACCGCTTGAAAGTTCCTAAAGTGTCCGACTCCACTATCACAGCAGGCAGTCCATTCCACACCCTAACCACTCTCTGAGTAAAGAACCTACCTCGGACATCCCTCCTATATCTCCCATCCCGAACCTTATAGTTATGCCCCCTTGTAACAGCTACATCCACCCGAGGAAATAGTCTCTGAACGTCCACTCTATCTATCCCCATCATCATCTTATAAACCTCTATTAAGTCACCTCTCATCCTCCTTCGCTCCAATGAGAAAAGCCCTCGCTCCCTCAACCTTTCCTCATAAGACCTACCCTCCAATCCAGGCAGCATCCTGGTAATTCTCCTTTGCACCCTTTCCAATGCTTCCCATAATAAGGTGACCAGAACTGCACACAATACTCCAAATGTGGTCTCACCAGGGTCCTGCACAGTTGCAGCATAATCCCACGGCTCTTAAACTCAAGTCCCCTGTTAATAAACGCTAACACACGATAAGCCTTCTTCACAGCTCTATCCACTTGAGTGGCAACCTTCAGAGATCTGTGGACATGAACCCCAAGATCTCTCTGTTCCTCCACATTCCTCAGAACCCTGCCGTTGACCCTGTAATCCACATTCAAATATGTCCTACCAAAAAGAATCACCTCGCACTTATCAGGGTTAAACTCCATCTGCCATTTTTCAGCCCAGCTCTGCATCCTATCAATGTCTCTTTGCAGCCTACAACAGCCCTCCACCTCATCCACTACTCCACCAATCGGTGTCATCAGCAAATTTACTGACCCACCCTTCACCCCCCTCCTCCAAGTCATTTATAAAAATCACAAATAGCAGAGGACCCAGCACTGATCTCTGTGGTACACCGCTGGTAACTGGTCTCCAGTCTGAAAATTTTCCATCCACCACCACCCTCTGTCTTCTATGTGATAGCCAGTTACTTATCCAATTCCACCAAGGCGGGTGCAATTCCATGGGCATAGCAGAGGTAGGATGGGTAGGATTAGCAATGCCAATGGGGGGGGAGGGTGGCCCTCTGATTGACTTTGGGGGCAACTTCCTTCAAGAGTTATCCCTTGGCCCACCCCGAGGTCCACCGCATCAGGGCCACGTTTGTAAAGACCTGCACCAATTTCACCCCCCCCCCCCCAACGTGTTTCCCGGCCTAGAGGACTAAAGAATCACATGGGCTTGGAGAATATGGTGCCCAGCATGTTAATAAGATATAAATGGAACTTAATGGCCCATTTGCAGCCTCCCGCTGGCGTGGGGTGCGAAGTTCAATCCCACCGACAGCGAGGGCGCAGAGCAGCGTACAGGATCAATTTTTGCCTGATGCTGGATTCTCCTCCCGATTGCGAATCACCCTTCCGGCATCGCAAAATGGAGAATCCAGCCCCTGGTCTAAATTTTGAGGAATTCCCGAATCAATTAAGTTTGAGGAAACCTGAATTTGAGAGTGGTGATACAGGTGCACGAGTGCAAAGGAAACTCCAGGTCTAATAAATTTATGATCACACATTAGAAAGGTGCTCTCAAAAGCTGTAAGAAAAATACCCCACACTGTACTGTTTTACTTCACATCTATTTATTTCCAGGTGGCATCAGGGACCCAGGTTCAATTCCGGCCTTGGGTGACTGTCTGGGCAAAGTCTGCACGTTCTCCCTGTGTCTGCATGGGTTTCCTCCGGGTGCTCCGGTTTCCTCCCACAGTCCAAAGATGTACAGCTTTGGTGGATTGGCCATGCTAAATTGCCCCTTACTGTCAAAAAGGTTAGTTGGGGTGAATGGGTCATGGGGATAGGGTGGAGGTGTGGGCTTAACAAGGTGGTCTTTCCAAGGGCCGGTGCAGACTCGATGGGCCGAATGATCTCCTATGAATGTGATACACCGTGCACACAAATTAAAAGCTGGCATCACTGGAACAGGTGCTGTAATCGAGGCAGCAACAACTCTGTTTGTAACATTCTTGCCCCTGTGTCAGAAGGTTGAGTGCTCAAGTCTCACGCGACATGTCCAAGCAGAAAGCCAGGCTGACTCTCCAATGCAGTACTGAGGGAACACTGCACTGTCAGAGATGCCATGAAATATCAAACCAATCTGTTCTCTCAGATGGGCACAAAAGATTCTGTGGAAATATTTTGAAAAAACGCATAGGAGGTTTCAATGGTGTTTTGACTAATATTTCCCTTTCAATCGACAAGACTAAAAAAAAATATCTGGTCGGGCGGCACTGTGGCCCAGTGGTTAGCACTGCTGCCTCACAGCTCCAGGGGCTCGGGGTCAATTCCAGCCTCGGGGGACTGCCTGTGTGGAGTTTGCAGTTTCTCCCCATGTCTGCGTGGGTTTCCTCCCACAATCCAAAGATGTGCAGTTTAGGCGGATTGGCCATGCTAAATTGCCCCTTCGTGTCAAAAAGGTTAGGTGGGGTGACTGGGTTACGGGGATAGGATGGGGGTGTGGGCTTAAATAGGTTGCTCTTTCCATGAGCTGGTGAAGATTCGATGGGCTGAATGGCCTCCTTCTGCACTGTAGGGATTCTACGATTCTATGATCATTATGGACATTTATGTTTGTGGGGCATTAGAGTATGAACAAATTGGCTGCTGTGTTTCCTACTTTACAACAGTGGCCACTTGTCAAATCACTGGCAGCAAAACACTTTGGGATCCGAGGTCAGGATAGACACTACACATACAAGTTAGATTTCCTATATTATGATCCCAGACCAGACCCCAACAGCGGCTAGGATACTGGATCAAAACCCCAATATTTTAGTTTATTTTAAGACTGTGTGGAAAGAATGATTCACTCCAGGAGTGATTGCATGAAAATATAAGGCTTTAATATTTCTAAAACAAAACTTCATTACGAATAGAATATTAAACTTTTAACTTCACATGCGAAAAGAACAGTTTACAATTACCTCATAACACAACTATTCAATTTGCCGTTAAACAAAAAGAAAATAAACATACAGCTCTTCATCCAGCTTAAAATTAGCAGGGCACAGAGTAATACTTGTGGTACAGAACAGATTCTGGCTCTTGTTAGAACCCTTTCAGATTCTGGCTGAATATCTTCAAATAGCTATTTCAACTTGGTAGTTTCAGCCTCTTCCTTGTCTTCAGGCAAGATCACTCTGCTTTAAAATATTATTCCTCTTTTTTTTTAACTTTCCTACTTGCAAAGAATTGTGCACTCAGAGTCAGGCAGATCAAAACTCAGCTCCTCACTCTCTTTCAAAGGTTCTCCAAACCCACTGCCTCTCTGCCTTTCTGGGCTCCACCAGCAATGACCTCTTCTCCCCCAAGCAAAAAAGACAAATGATCTCTGCAGGCTGCAGTAGCACAGCACCCCAGGGACCTCCCCAGTCAAACCACAGTCTGTTAGCCGAGACTGAAAAACATATTTCTTTGTCAATTTAACTTGCTGACTGCTAAAGGCTCTGCAAATATAATTCCTTTAAAATAAACACATTGTAACCCCAGGCTTTTAACCCTTAATTTACCCAGTCCATTTATAATCCAGTTTTCCTCACGTCTTCCAATCGTCGTACTTTTTTTCTTTTATCCTTCCATTCATTTTCTCAATCTTTCTGTCCCCAGTGTTAGTGTTGAAATTCCATGCCCCTTGACTTCTAAATAATTTTCTTTGATTACCTTGTGACAAGCTCATTGCTCGTTCACTCTGAGGAGGAGGACGAGGCATGTCGCCAGTGCACTCTTCCTTTTATGTGCTGTCCCAAAATTGACTCACGGATACACACAAAAAGTTGCGGAAGAGATGTAGCGACAGAGAATGACAGACGTGGAGGAAGTTACTCTCCATGTACTCCTCACATCCTGGAAAATCATAGTGAGGGGAGCTGGCAGCAGCTGTCTGTACACGTTGTATGGATGGTAAAGTGGTGAGTGCATGAATACAACTTGACAAATCATTCCCACTGTTCAACAACAAGCCCAAATCCTTTTTAAGCATTCTATTTGTGTACAGCTGCATATTTTAATAGCAACTATTTCTTTTATGATAGTCTGCCCTGTGTAGGTGTTTTATTTGGTCTTGGTTGTTGGAATAACACTCTCAGGTATACAATAATTAATTTGTTCAAGTTGTTCGTGAGCATCACTCGCTTGGAAATGTCTTGAAGCTGAAGCTCCGCAGCACTCTGAAAGATCCCTGCATGTTTGCTACTCATTAATTTTTACTGCTGTACATTAATGCTGACTCTGTGGCTTTTCTTTTATTAATGCTTTTCAAAAATAACTGGATTATTTGAACGCTTTTTTTCCCCTCATCCGAATGTTTTGTTTCATAGTCTGCCTAAATCTTGTTCTCCTCCTACGATACCAGCAAGCATATCAAAGGGAAGCTGCATATTACTTGAACAGTATAGATGCAGCGTTGCTACCCAATTATACAGTTGCTATTTCTATATGAAATAATTAAGTAAAAACAAACTGTCACTTCATCACCAACATCTCTTCTACAGGCTTCAAAGCAAGTCCTTCAGCAGACACATAATGCAGCATTGAGTCAACACTGAGAAAAACTCATGCCATACAACGCCAGATGTGATTCATTGTTTCCCCCTTTGCCAGTACATCCTGTATGTGGCCTGATGAGGAACTGGTACAGAGTCACAGACAAGAACTATGGCATCAGGTATAAGTAATGATTACCTTACTTTATTGCATAAGTGGAAGGATAGACTCAGAACTCGATGCTGCCTAACTGCGCCAGGTACCCTGTTCAATTCTGGCCTTGGGTGACTGTGTGGAGTTTGCACGTTCTCGCAGTATCTGCAAGGGTTTCCTCTGGTTTCCTCCCACAGTCCAAAGATGTGCAGGTTGGTTTAATTGGCCATGCTAAAAAATTGCCCCAAAGTGTCCAAAGATGTATGGGTCAGGTGGGGCTACAGGGATAGGGCGGGGGAGTGGTCTGAGATAGAGTGTTCCTTCAGAGGGCCATTGCAAACACGAGGATTGCACTGTAGGGATTCTGTGGTTCTATGGAAGCATATAGTAGTTACAACTTGGAAAGAGGCCTTTTGGTTCATTGTGTCTGTCCCTTGAAAGGAGAAATTCACCTTGTGCCACTCCCTCACCTTTTCCCTTGTAGGATCAGAATTCCCATCCAACTGGACTTTTATTAAGTAGGAAGACTCACAGACATAAATACTGCAAACAAACAGGCAAACCTCAACACATAGAGGCAAGCTGCACTGTAAGGGGTTAATCTTCAAAATATGCCAATACCAAAACCATGTCGACACTCTCTCTGCAAGGACATTGGGACATGATCATCTCAAAGACAAAATAGTTACGATCAGACAATCCAACGAAAGAAACTGGGAGACCATTAGATCTGTTTACCCAAGACAACAGCCATTATACAAACAAACATTAACAACAGCTAAGGAGAAATTTATTTTCTCGCATACATATCAATGTGGGAGTCTGAGACATCACATCTGAAAATGGGGTCCAGGGCAGGGAAGAGAATAAAATGTGCTAAACACTGTCCATCCAAACTGAATGTCTCCAGGAAATATGCTTGATATTCCTGACAAAGCTTTGTAATAAAAATGGCAAGATAGTGGGGTCTTGCACTGCAGTCACCAAGGAGGATCAGGAAGGGTCAACCTCATTCACAGGCCTACAGCTCGCACTGGGATGACCAACCTTGTGGGGAGCTGTCAATATCAGCCAGTTTCGTGTGATATTGGGGCTGAGATTTAAAGATAGTTTGAAACTATCAATTAAATCCTGAGTGTGCTTGAGTTGGGTTATGGGCATAAACATGAGGTTTTGCCTGAGGATTTCTTCAGTGGAAGCTTTGTATTAATAAGTCATGGTTTTGAGTAGAGTATAGCATCATTATACTAGTTTAGAGCTCTTCTATTCGGGCACCCAGAGTGTATTTTTGTTAATGAACATGTCTGTGGTTAAGCCTAAAACTCTGTGTCTGTATAACTTTTTCCTTTATAAAATCCTAAAGTTGAGAACTGACAGTAAGGTTGAACGGGAGCATGCACCTCTTATGCCCTGTAACATTGCAAATGTTTCCCTTCCAGCTAATGATCCAAGCCCCTTTTGAAAGCCGCAATTGACCCTGTCTCTGCCACACTCTCAGGCAGTGCAGTCCAGATCTCAACCACTCGCTGATAAAGGTTTACCTCATATTCCCATTGCTTCTTTTGCCAGTTATTTTAAATCTGTGCCTTCCCATTCTCCCACTCCAACAATCGGAACAGTTTCTCCCTACATGCTCTGTCAAGATGCCTCAAGATTTTGAATACCACTATGAAATCTCTTCTAAATGTTCAGTTCTCTAAGGAGAATAATCCCAACTTCTTCAATCTATAACTAACGTTCGTCATCTTTGGAACCATTCATGTGAAACCTATCTGCAACCTCTCTAATGCCTTCACACCCTTCCTAAAATGTGGAGCTCAGAACTCGATGCAATCCTCAAATTAATGCTGGACCAGAGATAGATGCAGACTTATCATAACTTCCTTGCACGAATGCACCCAGGTCCCTCTGCTCCTGCACCCCTTTTAGAATTGTACCCATTATTTTACACTGTCTCTCTGCATTCATCTGACCAAAATAGATCAATTTTCTCTTCTGTGCATTGAATTGCATCAGCCATTGTCCACCATTCCATCAGTCCATCTACTTCCGTTTATAATTTTAAACTATCCTTCTCATGGTTCGCAACATTTCCAAGTTTCACATTATCATATTTTGAAATTGTGCCCTGCACATCAGAGTCCAGGAAATAATTTTATATCAGGGCGGCACAAAGGCATGGTGGTTAGCACTGTTGGCTCACAGCTCCAACTCACAGGTCCCGGGTTCAATTCTGGCCTTGGGTGGCTGTTTGTGTGGAGTTTGCACTTTCTCCCCGTGTCTGCGTGGGTTTCCTCCGGGTGCTCTCTTTTCCTCCCACAGTCCAAAGAAGTGGATTGGACATGCTAAATTACCCCTTAGTGTCCAAAAGGTTAGGTGGGGTTAATGGGTTACGGGGATAGCGTGGAGGCGTGGGCTTAAGTAGGGTGCTCTTTCCGAGGGCCGATGAAGACTTGATGGGCCAAATGGCCACCTTCTGCATAATAGAGATTCTATGGATCAGGGTGAGTTTCCTTTCACTCAGCCAATATTGTATCCACCCCTCTGCTGTCCCTTTTATTCCATGTGTTCTAACTATGCTCACAAGCCTGTTTTGCATCACTTTGTCAGGTACCTTTTGGAAGTCCATGTGAACCACACCAATAGCATTACTCTCATCAACCCTCTCTGTTACCTCTTCAAAAAAACTCAAACAAGTTAATGAAACATGATTTTCCCTTAATTAACCCATATTTGCCTGAGTGACTATTAATTTTGTACCATGTTATCCTTTCAAAAAGCTTCCACAATGAGGTTAAATTGTACACCCTTTTTTTTGAACAAGGGTGTTACATTTGGAATTCTCCAGTCTTCTGGTATCACCCCTGAGTCTAAGGAAGATTTGAAAATTATGGCCAGTGCCTCTGCAATTTCCACTCTTATTTTCTCCAGTCACATTGGATGCATGTTGATCGATCCTGCTGTCTTATCAACTTTAAGTACAGATATCTTTAAGTACAGCCAACTGTTCCAGTACAGGTGCAACGCTGGCTTCTACACCCAGCAATGTGGAAAATTGCTCAGGTCTGTCCTGAAACAGGTCACAGGACAATTCCAACCCAGCTGATGACTGCCCGCTCAGCCTACTCTCCATCATCAATAAAGTGATGGAAGGAGTCATCAACAGTGCTCTCCAGTGGCACTTACTCAGCAATAACCTGCTCACGGACACTCAGTTTCAGTTCCGCCAGGGTCACTGAGATCCTGACCTCATTACAGCCTTGGTTCAAATATAGACAAAAGAGCTGAATGCCAGAGATGAGGTGAGAATCACTGCCCTTGACATCAAGGCAGCATTTGACCGACTATGAAATCAAGGAGACCTAGCTAAACTAGAGTCAATGGGAATCAGGGGGAAAACTGTCAGCTGTTTGGAGTCATACCTGGCACAAGGAAAATGGTTGTGGTGGTTGGAGGTAAATCATTTCAACTCCAGGACACCACTGCAAGAGTTCCTCAGGGTAGAGTCCTCAGCCCAACCATCTTCAGCTGCTTCATCAATTGCCTAATTTTCATCATAAGGGCAGAAATGGAAATGTTTGCAGATGACTGCACAATGTTCAGCACCATTCGCAACTCCTCAGATAATGAAGCAATCCATGTCCAAATGCAGCAAGACCTGGACAATATCCAGGCTCGGGCTAACAAGTGGCAAGTTGCATTTGTGCCACACAAGTGCAAGGCGATGACCATCTCGTACAAGAGAGGATCTAACCATTGCCCCTTGACATTCAATGGCATTACCACTGCTAAAACCACCACAATCAACATCCTGGGGGTTACCATTGATCAGAAACTGAACTGGACTAGCCATATTAGTAGTGTGGCTACCAGAGCAGGTCAAAGGCTAGGAATCCTACGGCGAGTAACTCACCTCGTGACCCCCCCCCCCCCCCCCCCCCCCAGCCCCCCTAAAGCCTTTCCACTATCTACAAGGCACAAGTCAGGAGTGTAATGAAATACTCTCCACTTGCCTGGATGAATACAGCTCCAACAACACTCAAGAAGCTAGACACCATCTAGGACAAAATAGCCCGCTTGATTACAACTCCTTTCACAAACATTAAATCTCTCCAACACCGATGAACAGTGGCAGCTGTGTGTACCATCTACAAGATGCAATGCAGGAACACGCCAAGGTTCCTTAGCAGCACCTTCCAAACCCACAACCGTTACTACCTAAAAAAGAGCAGCAGATACCTGGGAATCCCACCACCTGGAGATTCCCCTCCATGTCACTCACCATGTGGACTTGGAAATATATCGCCGTTCCTTCCCTGTCACTAACTCAAAACCCTGGAACTCCCTTCCTAACAATACTATGGATGTACCTCATGGACTGCAGTGGTTCATGAAGGCAGCTCACCACCACCTTCTGAAGAGCAAGTAGGGATGGGCAATAAATGCTGGCCGAGCCAATAACACCCACATCCCGTAAATGGATAAAAACAAAAAATCCGATCCCACACCTCCTCCAGGAACAGCAGGGGTGGAAAATTGAGCAGGAGATCCAAATGGCTTTTATGCTGGCAGGATTTCCCCTGCTCGATTGTCCCCACCAATGATGTAATCGGGATCCTGACCTTAAAAAGTCGGGATCCTCATTTACATCTAATTGGCTATGCAGATCAGGCGTTGACTGTCCTGTACATCCAACACGACGTCAATCACTACAGCTCCCTCACGATGTGCGCCTGGTGATTGAAACCTGTTGGAAGCACACAGGTGTGTGGAGCCAGCAGAGGGAGAGGGTCATGACCAGACAGTACCATGTCTCTGCTCCCAGGCACTGCCCCACAGGACTGCCGAGGAGTTGTGCCAGGGTGATTCAGTGAGGAAGGTGCTGGGGGGTTCCATGTCCATGGTGGAGGGGAGGAATCCTATGGTGGGGTGGGGGTGGCTTCCATCTCTGGGGAGGGGGATGTTCACTTCTGTTTGGTCCATGCTTTTTCTATTTTTTTTACATCGGAGTGCCTTTAAAAATGACATTCCAATCTTCTGAGAGCCTTAGTTGCTGGCAGGGCAGGCTCTGACTTATGTCGTGGGACCTGCCTCCTGATTTTCGTTTGACTAAGTGTCAAAAAATATGCAGGGAAAAGACGGCAGTGCAGCCGACGTGCCACACCAAGCCTTTCATGCCCAAGTTGACACTTAGTCAAGACGTTCAAAAATTCTGCCCTTTCTTTCGCCATGACCGTGACAACATATTCTTCCTTGATAAAGACAGATGCAAAGTGCTCATTTAATACCTGAGTTATGCCCCTAGCCTCCATGCGTAAATCACCTTTTTGGTCCCTAATCAGCCTACCCCTCCTTCCGTCTGCTCATCTTTCATTCCAATTTCCTTGGATCTGAGCCATTCTCACCCCATGGCTTTCCCTCATTTCTTTGCAGGCTTGCTCCTAGTCCTTTTCCACAACCAACATAAACTTTATGATTCAATGATCATTATCCCCTAAATATTCCCCGACTGACACTTGGTCCATTCAGCCCATCTCATTCCAAAGAACCAAATCCAGCAATGTCTCCTTTCTCGATAGCCTGGAAATACACAGTTGGAGAAAATTCTCCTCAACACACTCTTGGAAATCTCCCCTCTGCTCTGCTCCCCTCTGAGGAGCATGCCCCTCTGCTCTTTACAGTACGAATCTTCCAGTCTGTATTTGGAAAATTGAAGTCCACCATTATAACTACTCTTTAATCCTTCTGGACAATCATTGTTCTGGACAATTGCCAGGTAAACCTGTGCATGGAACCTCCAAGACCGATCCCCCAGCATATCTTTGGAGTACCCCACAAATCCTCATTGTCCTGGATCTAAGAAGGAGGAAAGAAGTAGACCAGTGTTCCTATGCTTGAATGCAAAATGGTGGCTTCACTTAGAATATGCATCTGTGAAAGTTGGATAAGAATAGTGTTTATTTTTATGTTACAGAATAGCTCATTATCTACAGTCACAGATTATAAATGGTTACTTAAGTGATGTTATGGAAGACTGCATGTGCTCATGACAAAGGAGGTGAAAATATCGCCATTCTTTTCTGAAATATTGGAAGATATTTTCTGAAATAAAGGACAATGAGACTTGGCTGAATTAATGAGTTCTACTTCAGCTACCATTTGTAATCTTGATCATTGCAAGTGTGTCTGATCCAGTGAAAACTAAATAAAGGTTTTTGATGTCTGCTTTAGTTTGAACTGTAGGTGAGGATCTCAAAACCAGAACACAACTCCTGAGCTCATGAAAACATGCCCACTATCATCCTGCTTACATTGTTGATTTTCATTGAACTCCATGGCCTTGAATTAACATCTTATTTGAAGACTCCAACACATGCAGGGAGAATATTTCTACCTTACTCCAACCGTGAAAAGAATAAGGTGAACTGGTCATTTATTTCACTCGCTATTTGTTGCTTCGCTGTGCATCAATTGATGGCTGTTTTTGCGACACAATGACAAGTGTCTTCATTCCAGAAATAACTCTTGCTGCATTATGTTCAAAGATGTCCTTTGGATGTGAAAGGATTTCCTCTTGGTCCTTCACAGTCATTTTTACGTGAGAAATCTTGAATGATCAAACAATTGGAATGAAGAAATATGAATAACATGGTTGTGAATAATCTGGTGCCCAAAAAATGAATTATCAGATAAGTTGACCCACTTTGAAATCAGAATAAACTATACATAAATGCAAATTGGCCGGAATTCTCTGCCCATTCGCTGGTGGTGGAATTCTTTGGTTTCCCTGCGGTATGGGGTGGCTTATCTAGGAATTCCAATTGACAGCAGCGGGAGCAGAGAATCCCGCCAAGAAACACGGTACAGGGAGGCTGGAGAATCCTGCCCATTATTTCTTTCTGATCTGGAGAGCCCTCAGAAATTTAACTAAGTAAATCAATTACTGACATCTCTTTGATCACAATAAGAAGCTTTGTGTAGTTCCACAAACATTTATTTCCTTCCAAGCTGTCAGTTGTAATTACAGTTACACCATAAGCCAAGACAAAACAGAATGTTTGAATGGAACTGTCATATTTGTTTTATTGTAAGAGTTCATGGAATAACATTGTAGTTTGTTTTTCCTGCAGATTTTCTGAGTTCTATGTTCCGATATATATATGTTATATATACATGTATATATATATAAAAATGTGTAGAATCTAGAATCTCTGATCTCAATCTTCTTCGTAACCATTTTATTTTATTATCTTCTTGTTCTCGTAAAGAAATGTCAAACTGCTTAACACGCCTGGAAATAACATGTCAAGTTTACTGAAAATCCCATTTATCATCAAGACGCTTTGAGAAACTTTTGTGAAGGCCACGAAGAATCCAGCACGAGAGTCAAACTGAAAGTAACTTTATTTACAACAATATGTACACAGTACCAGCAGTTCATATACTGGTTCCCTCTCTAGCCGGTACCACACTGGCCAGCTCCATTTATACAACTGCACTGCTAATGATTGCCCCCCCCCCCCCCCCCCCCTCATTGGGGGAGCTCATGTCCCCCTAGGATCATGGGGAACAGATTGTCCCCAGCCAATAGGATCCAGGCAGGTTATAACAGAAACACATTTTGGATTTGACAAGATCTGAAACTTACAGACAATATGAATGACGTAATCACATCATCACTGGGTACATATCGGTGCCTCTATTGGGGACTTGATTCATGGGCAACCATGTCTACCTGTTTGACTGGCTAATGAAACTAAAGACTTGTATTTGATAGCACCATTCATAACTTCAGGACCTCTCAAAACACCTCACTTTAGAAATGCAAGGTGGGATTCTCCAGTTGCGTCCGTGGCGGAAATCGTTGTGGCGTGACAGGAAAATTTGGTGCTCTTACCAAAACTCCATTCACTTTCAGTGGCGCTGAAAAATCCCAGCTGTGAATGAGGATGGAAAATTTCAGCCGCAGTCAAATTGTAATGCAAATGGTGTACTATAATACCAGAGTTGGAAATGCTTCCTGGTTAAGAACATTGTGATGAAGTTGTCCATTGTTCTGTGGGCATGAAGGTGGTGGACGTGGACAGCAGTGAGTGCTGTGCTGGAGTAACACAGAGGAATACTTATCATGATGGATGTTATGCTTGCCAGCTCACATATAGGATTAGAACAGTCATTAAAACACACCCAATTAACCAAGAGATATAGAATTTTACAGCTAACACCCGTGTTATAAATGTCTCCAATAGCTCTGCTTCAGTCTCTATCTTAATTCCCTTCTTGGTTTACATCTCACACATCCCCTTTTGCTTTGGTGTCTTCCTCCTTCCGCCTGAGGACAATATATTTTGCAAGCATCTTTCTGAAGTATTCAGGTTCATTTTCAATATGCTGGTTTGTTGTGTGTGGTTGTTATTCTTTTATCCAGTGGCTTCACTCCAATTCTCTTTCCTCTTGGAATGAAAAGGCATTTTGGAGACAATTTCAATGAAGTTAACTGTCCCAAAGTGATGCACTGAAGTGGGTGGCATTGCAATGAGAAAGTTGACAAAAAACCCTCCAGTGAAGGGGTTAAGACTGCTTCCTTTGTTTGGCCCATGTTAGATTTTTACCCAGTTCAGTCATTCTTCTCAGCTAAACATTTTATGATTCATTTTGCAACAATACTCCTCATAATTGCACCCGGGGTAACCCTAATAGACAGTTTTATAATGAACAGAAGCTAATAATCCTGAACCTTTGCAAATTGTTGTGTGTCTAACCACAAACTTAAAAGGATCATAAATGATTTACAAATTCTCCTAAATGAAGCCCAAATACAATTTAGCTCATGTGCCATGAGTATTATTAGTGTGAGCTCAATTTCAGAGGCTCCGCATTATTAACATTGAATTTTCAAATATAAATGGTCTCAGCAGATAAAACAGAAAGTACAATAACAGGAGCATGGAATTATGTAAAATGTAGATGAAACTGCCTTGTTAATTTGTGACTTATATGTGAGAGAAAAATTAAACATGCAGCACATCTCAGCAGCAGGCGAGCATACTGCTGTGAAAACACTCCTACAAGGACCTCCGTTCTTGCCTTCTCTGTGTGGCACCATCTTCGCAACCTCCTTAAGAACCAATCCACATGATCTAACTTAATTACTTCCCAATAAAAAACTTTATTGTACATTAAAATCCAGATTAATTACATGTTGAAGCAAACAAGCGCATAGCAGATGCCTATTTAATATGTTAATTAGGCATGCCTATGCATAAGCAGTACATTTGCAACAAACACGTTTTCTTAATTAAGCACCCACAGTATCTCAAATAGTGAGTTTTGTACAAAACCAATCTGTAAAATGTCCTTTTCTTAAAATATATACATTATAAATTTGGATCAGTGCTCATCTCGAATCACACAAGTTCCACTTGACACAAAGCATTTGGACAACATTTAAATGGGGTGCCTCTGGGTACCACTCTATTGCACCGAAGTGTAGGTAAGGGGCAACACTATAATAACTGTACACCACAGGTAGTGGGAGCAGTAACCTCACCTTGGATGCACACAAGGGAAGAATTATATGGGCTCCTTGAACAGAAAGGATGCAGGAGAGTGATAAAGGATCTTAGTGAGTTGCTCAAAGTCCCCATTACAAATGGGAAACATGGAAACATAGAAATTGGGGCATGAGTCGACCATTCAGACCTTTGAGCCTGCTAGGCCATTCAGTATGATCATGGTTAATCCTCTATCTCAATAAGGCACTCCCACATTCTCCCCAGACCCCTTGACACTTTTCGAGACTAGAAATCTACCTATTTCCTTCTTAAATATATTCATGACTTGACTTCAACAGATTTCTGTGGTAGAGAATTCCATAGGTTCACCACCCTCTGGGTGAAGAGGCTTCTCTTCATCTCAGCCTTAAATGGCTTACCATGTATCCTGCGACTGTGACCCCTTGTTTGGGGGACACCCCCCACCTCCCCAGCCGGAAGAAACAATATTCCTTCATCCAGTCTGCCCAGCCAAATCCGAATTCTATAGTTTCCATTAGATCCCTTCTCATTCTTTTAAATTTCAGTGAATACCGGCCCAGTCAACACAATCTCTCCTCAGATGACAATCCAGCCATCCCAGGATCTGTTTGGTGAACCTCCACTCCCTCCTTTCTTAGATAAGGAGACCAAAACTACACACAATGCTCCAGATGTTGTCTCACCAAGGCCCTGCAAAACTACAGAAATACAGCCTTGTTTCTGTCCTCCAGTCCTCTTGCAATGAAGGCCAACATACCATTTGCCTTCGTAACTGTACCTGTATGTTGGTTATCAGTGACTAGTGTACAAGGACACCAAGGTCCCTTCATACATCAACATTTACAATCTATCACCATTGAAATCATACACTGACATTCTGTTTCTCCATCTGAAGTGCTAACTTTACATTTATCCATGTTTTACTGTATCTGTCATGTATTTGCCCACTTACTGAACTTGTCAAAATCACCATGAAGCCTCTTAACGTCCACACCACTCACATTCCCGCCAAGTTTTGGGTTGCCAATAAACTTGGAAATATTATATTTGGTTCCCTCATCCACATTATTGATGTATATTGTGAATACTGGGGTGAATACTAACTCACTGAGACCAGTGGGACCCAACTAGTCACCATCTGCTGCTTCAAAAAAGACCCATTTCTTCTTACTCTTCTTTTCCTGTCTGCTAACCAGTTCTCAATCCATGCCAATAAATTAACCCCAATCCCATGTGCTTTAATTCTGCACACAAATCCCTGACGTGGGACTTCATCAAAGGTTTTTTGAAAATCCAAATGCACCACCTCCAATGGTTCACCCTTATCTATTCTACTAGTTACGTCCTCAAAAAACTCCAATATGTTTATCAAACAAGGGGGGGAAAGGTGACATAGTGGTTAGCACTGTTGCCTCACAGCTCCCGTTCCCAGGTTTCAAGTTCCAGCCTCGGTTGACTGTCTGTGTGAAGTTTGTACTTTCTCCCCTTGTCTGCGTGGGTTTCCTTCGGGTGCTCTGGTTTCCTCCCACAAATCAAAGATGTGCAAGGTCGGTGTATTGGCCATGCTAAATTGCCCCTTTGTGTCCAAAAGGTTAGGTCAGGGTTACTGGGTTACGGGGATAGGGTTGAAACCTAGGGTGCTCTTTCCAAGGACTGATGCATACTCACTGGGCCGAATGACCTCCTTCTGCACTATAAATTCTGTGATTCTATGATTCCCCTTTCACAAATCCATGTTGACTTTGTTTAATCCTGTTGATATTTTGTAAGTGCCCTATTATCACATGGACAAAGAATAATAATGGGTTGGTACAAGGCACAATTCAGAAGATGTAAAGTGAATGACAAGATCATATGCAACCATTATACGATTAGGATTTGATTTAATCTCATATGATACAAATTTTTGGTTTTGCTTTATGTAGTGGAATGATTAACAGTTGCTCATTCTAAGATTGTTGGGGTGTTTAATGTAGCAGGGTACAATTTAGATGAGGCTTTATCTTAAACTGCAAGATGTATTTAGACTTTCAGAAAGCTTTCGACAAGGTCTCACTTAGCAGATTACTATGCAAAGTTAAAGCGCATGGGATTGCGGGCAGTATCTTGAGATGGATAGAAAGCTGGTTAGTAGACAGGAAGCAAAATGTTGGAATAAATGTGTCTGTTTTTGATTGGCAGCAGTGACTTGTGGGCTACCGCAGGAATCTGTGCCAGGACCCAAACCATTCACATTATATATTCATGACTTGGACGAGGGATCTCAATGTATTGTCTCCAAATTTGCAGATGAGACAAAGTTAGGTGGAAGTGTGAACTTTGGGGAGGATGCAGAGATGCTTCAGCTCCCACAAAAGTCCCGAAAGATCTGCTTGTTAGGTGGACATTCTGAGTTCTCCGTCAGTGTACCCGAACAGGTCCCACAGTGTGCCGACTAGGGGGTTTTCACAGTAACTTTATTGCAGTGTTAATGTAAGCCCACTTGTGACACTGATAAAGATTATATTATTATTATAACATTCTAATAGGATTAGACAGAGTGGACATGGAGGGGATGTTTCCATTAGTAGGAAAAACCAGAACCAGAGGGCACAATCGCAGACTAAAGGGACGATCCTTTAAAACAGAGATGAGGAAGAATTTTTTCAGCCAGAGGGTGGTGAATTTGTGGAACTCTTTGCCGCAGAAGGCTGTGGAGGCCAAATCACTGAGTGTCTTTAAGACAGAGATTCATAGGTTCTTGATTAATAAGGGGATCAGGAGTTATGGGGAGAAGGCAGGAGATTGGGGATGAGAAAAATATCAGTCACGATTGAGTGGCGGAGCAAACTCAATGGGCCGAGTGGCCTAATCCTGCTCCTATGTCTTCTGGTCTAAGGGTAGATTCAGAAAGAATGTTCACGATGGAGGGGTGTCCAGAACCTGGGGTCATAGTTTGAGGATAAGGGGCAAAACTTTCAGGACTGAGGTGAGGAGAAATGTCTTCACCCAGAGAGTGGTGAATCTGTGGAATTCATTATCACAGAAAGTTGTTGAGGCCAAAACATTGTGTAATTTCAAGAAGGAATTAGATATAGTTCTTGGGGCTAAAGGGATCAAGGGATATGGGGGGAAGGCAGGATCAGCATTGAACTTGATGATGAGCCATAATCAAAATGAATGGCGGAACAGGCTCGAAAGGCCAAACAGCCTCCTTCTGCTTCTATTTTCTAAGTACTTTTCTTTGTGTGTACGATTTCTTCCTTTTCCTGGCCACAAATAAGTGAAACATCAGAAATGGATCCATGGAATAGAGTTAGCACTTGTTGTTTTGAAAGAATTACATCTTTTCTGGTGTCACATACACAATAACACTCCTAATGTTAGAATTGCTTATCACTGACAGCATTCATGAGACACAGACGGTAAAGATCTTCTGCTTTTCTGAACAAGTTCGGTGGGAAAGTTAGTTTGGATAGGAACAGCGAAGATGATGGGCAGGATTCTCCGTCCCGCTGCACCTGTTTTCTCATACGACACGCACCCCCCCCCCCCTCGCAGCGGGATCCTCCATCCCGGCAGCTGGCCAATGAGGTTTCCCATTTTGGGCACCCCTCGCCGTCGGGAAATCAGCAGCCGTGAAAGTGCTGCCAGCGAAATGAAGGATCCTGCCTATGGAGAATCCAGCCCTACATGTCTACGTGGGGAAGCCGAATGGGCAACATAATTGATTTATTTGCATGTTTACTGCCTTAAGGTATTGTGTGTATTTCGACTTGCTCAAAAGGCAACTGAAGAAAACCTGCAAAGCTGCAAACTGTTACAGTACTTCATGGTCATTGGAGTTGGAGATTATTCGGAATTGACTGGCAAAAGAGACAACCAAGGCAATACCAGCAACCTAAAGAAGAAGTCGTCCAGAAGTTTGATAGAATCAGTTGATGGCTTTATGTAGTTAACTATTGAATGTTACTTGGACTTAAATGGTAATTTTTCATGTTCCAAGGGAATATTCCCTTTTATGAGATTCCTTGTGCCTTTCCAAATCTGAGTTCCATAGAATTGAACCCTTACAGTGCAGAAGGAGGCATATGGCCCATCAAGTCTGCACCGACCATCTGAAGCTCCATAACCCCATCTAACCTGCACATCTTTGGGCACTGATGTGTTTGGTCCCTTGTACTTTAAGATGTACTCACCAAACTCTTCGATCTGTCCAAACCAGGATCCTTTTATTGTGTCTCGTGCAGTAGGATAACAATCTGATACAGAGCACGTTATCATGGAGTCTTGCTACTCCTCTGGAACTGCCACCTTCTGCTGACCTGTTACATGCATGTCTTATTACCCTCTACCTTGTGTACCTCTGGAGATGGCTGGATGAGCTTCTCTTTATGTACAGGTCCCAGGTCACACGACCTTGTTCTTGAGGCCGACCCCATGGTGTGTCTGTACCGACACCTGCTGGTTGGAGGTCTCACACCATCCAACTATGATATGGCCCATAAGCATATCACCACAGACACTAAGGGGCAATTTAGCATGGCCAATATACCTAAGCTGCATATATTTGGACTGTGGGTTGAAACTGGAGCACCCGAGGAAACCCACCCAGACACAGGGAGAATGTGCAAACTCCACATAGTCACACAAGATCAGAATCGAACCCGGGTCCCTGGCGCTGTGAGGCAGCAGTGCTAACCACTGTACCACCGCATTGCATTTTTCTTTTTGTTTTGAGTCACGTTATGATCTCGATATTGAAGGAAATTCATAATTTCTTTTCTTTTTTTGTCCTTTCGTGCTTCCCTATCTCTGAGCATCACCAACTCCTGGACTGAAACAACATAGTAAGCTTTGTGGAAGTCGTTGACTGTCACATGGGTTTCACTGTATGAACAGCAGAAAAGGAACAGCAGAAGGGACCATTTGTAACTAAGGCTGTGGTCATGATTATGAGTAGGGCCTCCTTTCATTGAGTGGCAATCTGTGATGATCCTGTTGGTCCAAAGTCTTACAGCAACAATTGATAAGTAATTCATAAGACGTGACCTCTAACTCAAGCGTTATTTTACATGACAAATGAAGAGGAGGAAAATGTCCACTTGTCCAATCACCTGTTCGTTTGTTCATGGCGCAAAGAACAATTATGATCAATGCTGATCTGATTAATTATGGCTTTAAATACTTCTTTTGTGCATCTTCATATACGGTCACTCACAACCACCAGGAATGGTTACAAGGCTGCAAAAATCCTTGAAGTTTCACCATATTTCTTAATCTTTGCATATAACCTTGTACTTTAAACATGATATCATACAAATCATTAAGGCGCCACAGACCTGGTATCATGGCATCATAATGTTGACCATTTACATTGCTGAATTACTTGGACACACTGGTGTTGGGGGGGGGGGGGGGATATATTCGCAACTTTGCTAGGATCTGGATACCTTTACAGCAGATTTTCCATTCCTTTTATAAATCAAGCTCAATATCTTCTGGTAAGATCAACTTATTTTTTCTTTTCTTAATGTCGATGCCTGTTCATAAAGAATCCAATTCTGTGTCTTCTTTCCCCTGGCACAGTTGCTGGGTATTGCCCGCACAGGTCTGACCTAAATGTTAGTAAAACAATGTGATTGGGGATGTGTTAGCTATTATTTCTGGAAAGATTTCAGGGAATGTTATTATTGAAGCTCAAAGACTGTCAAAATCCCATTTACCAAGTGACATCTTCACTGGGACCGTCGTGACTGATGGAAATTGAATGAGAGAATCTTACTGCCCGATAACAATGCAATATTGTTCCTTTTTACTGTCTCTAGAGGTCTCTGGCGGATGTTATAAAGCCCATTTGTCGATTGCTTACAAAGTACTCTAGTCACATCTGGTGGGTAAAACCTGGTACTACAAAAAGCTTCCAGTTATACAATATATGAAGTCTTTGGAGATCAATAAAATTGAAATGGTTGCCAAACATGTCCCCAGTAATAGACATGTTACATTTGAAAAGGTTATCACTTTGAGTGGTGCAAAGGAACAGACAAAACAATAAACAAGCATAAACCAGAATTTCTAATATTTAAGAGATTTGACATGGAAACTCGTTGCCTATCAGTGTTAAAAAGATGGCAATGAACTGTGAGCCCATTCCTGCATCAGATGCCTTTAATAAACCCACTCAGAGCAGCACGTTTATATTTTCAATTAGCTTATTATTAGTTTCATTGAACACAAACCTCCCATTCAGCATAAACAGTCAATATCATCTTGTACCAGAAGTGTATATGCAACAATAGTAACTTGTCTGAAGAAACAACCTTCCTCATCACTCAATTAGCCAGTAAATGGTCCAGTGCATTACATATCGGGTACTGGATCATCTCTGATGGTAGATAAAATAACTAACCATATTGCACAATTTATCCATTGACAGTAAAGCTTCAAGAAAGGAGAAAAACATTTAAATCCTTTCCAAGTTATCAACCAATAGGCATTATAGTTTCTCAGTTCCCTTACTTTATTACTGACCATTCTGCAGATAATGAAACGTGCACAGTCAAAAAATTCCATTCCATTCATTTATAATCTGCATGTCCAGTTCATCCCATCAACTATCTCATTTCATTCCTGCCAAGCAAATCCTCCAGTCATTCCAAACAATGTCTTACTTCATTCAACTCCAAAAGGTGTTCCATTCCACCCATGGTCTTTGTACCTGGCTATGGGCTGGATTTTACGAGGGCATGCTTCTCGTGCCCACAATCCACCCACCCCATTGCCCTGATAAAAACATCTTGTGAGCTAACTGACTGCCCAATGGAAATAATACGCTGGGGGAATTCTTAGCATGGTATTTCTGGAACTTTTGCCTCTTAGGGGTAGAAAGGTCTGTCCTCAAGAGCTGCTAGTCAATCAGGTTGGCCGGGAGCTGAACCGACCCAGCTGGCCAGAACTCATTGGTGACCGCTGCTAGGATTACAACTAGTTTGGAGGAGAAGGTCCATGGTGATCCGACTGACAGGTAAGTCCAGGGTTCTTGGTCGTAAATAGAAGGTACCTAAGGAGGTTGGGGATGGGTGTGTGTGTGTGTGTATGTGGGGGGGGGGGAGCTCAGTTTTCATTTGTAACGGGGGGGTCCCAAAATGGGCCAACTCCTTGCAGGTTCTTTGCCCTGCTAAACATAGGACAGCCCCAAAAGGAAGCGTACCCTTCTTTCCCACATTTTGGCCCAGGTTGTGAAAGAGTGGATTGGCCTCTTTTGTTCTGCTTTCCCCAGCCACATGTTGTCCAGGTTTTGTCCTAAATAAGCCCAAAGAACAAAGAAAAGCACAGCCCAGGAACAGGCCCTTCGGCCATCCAAACCTGCGCCGACCATGCTGCCCGTCTAAACTAAAAACTTCTTCATTTCCAGGATCCGTGTCCCTCTATTCCCATCCTATTCATGTATTTGTCAAGATGCCCCTTAAACATCACTATCATCCCTTCTTCCACCATCTCCTCTGGCAGCGAGTTCCAGGCACCCACTACCCTCTGTGTAAAAAACTTGCCTCGTCCATCTCCTCTGAACCTTGCCCCTCACACCTTAAACCTATGGCCCCCAGTAATTGACCCCGCTACCCTGGGAAAAAGCCTCTGACTATCCAACCTGTGTATACCCCTCATAATTTTGTCGACCTCTATCAGGTTGCCCCTCAACCTCCGTTGTTCCAGTGAGAACAAACCAAGTTTATTCAACCTCTCCTCATAGCTAATGCCCTCCATACCAGGCAACATCCTGGTAAATCTCTTCTGCACCCTCTCTAAAGACTCCACATCCTTCTGGTTGTGTGGCGGCCAGAATTGAACACTATATTCCAAGTGTGACCTAACTAAGGTTCAAGACAGCAGCAACATGACTTGCCAATTTTTATACTCAATGCTCTGGCCAATGAAGGCTCGCATGCCCTGTGCCTTCTTGACTACCTTCTCCAACTGTGTTGCCCCTTTCAGGAACCTGTGGACCTGTACACCTCGATCTCTCTGACTGTCTGAACTCTTGAGGGTTCTACCATTCACTGTATATTCCCTACCTGTATTAGACCTTCCAAAATGCATTACCTCACATTTGTCCGGATTAAACTCCATCTGCCATCTCTCCGCCCAAGTCTCCAAACGATGTAAATCCTGCTGTATCCTCTGACAGTCCTCATCGCTATCCGCAATTCCACCAACCTTTGTGTCGTCCGCAAACTTAGTAATCAGAGCAGTTCCATTTTCCTCCAAATCATTTATATATACTATGAACAGCAAAGGTCCCAGCACTGAACCCTGCGGAACACCACTAGTCACAGCCCTCCAATCAGAAAAGCACCCTTCCATTGCTACTCTGTGCCTTCTATGACCTAGCCAGTTCTGTATCCAACTTGCCAGCTCACCTCTGATCCCATGTGACTTCACCTTTTGTACCAGTCTGCCATGAGGGACCTTGTCAAAGGCCTTACTGAAGTCCATATAGACAACATACACTGCCCTACCTGCATCAATCATCTTTGTGACCTCCTCAAAAAACTCTATCAAGTTAGTGAGCCACGACCTCCCCTTCACAAAACCGTGCTGCCAAGGGTGGACAGTGTGGCTGAACCTTTCCCCGTCCATCCTAACATGGGGGACAGTTCGGGGATGGGCTGGAAGGCGATCGGTTAGCCACATTTCCTACTTTACGCTCTCACCCCCATCTGCAACTATGCCAGCTGGGGAGCAAAACATTTCCCCCTGTGCATATCTACAAACAAATGTGAATTATGTATTTTGTGAAACAAAACATAACTATAATTTGCCAGTACCTTGTCCTAACCCATCTCAAGGGGTGACTGCGGCCAATTATCCATCAATTATTTTAAGAGGAGTACACAATAATAAAGCAACAAGCAGATATTAGACATACATATTTGTTCCTACCGTTCTGAATCCTTGAGCAAATCACAACGAAAATCATTGGAATATGTGGCTCAGTTTGTCCAAAAATTGTCCTTCAATCATCAAACTGTTGAAATAAAAATAATGAGAAATAGGTTGTCTCAAATAGTGGCAACTGGTAGCTACAGTGTGAAATCTAGTTATTTACATTAATATTTGCATGATTTCAATGAAAATACCTATTGCTTTAACATAACAACACAAATAAAGAATTGGAGGTCGAATTATCGAATTGTTTATCCCACACCATGATTATTCTTTACATTTTAAAATTTTACATTTTCAATTTCTGATTAAAGTGCCTTCGTTAAAAAATCTCCTATCTTCACCTTTATGCTCATTGCGGAATTTCTTTTTACAATAAACTCTTTTTTGTGAATTATTTATGCCAATGTAGAGTGTTGTTGCCGCGAAATGAGGTATTTCCTATCTTGTTGCTCACTGTCGGCATCAAGGGTTTCCAAGTTAGTTTAAACACAGCTGGATTCAGAGTAAAGCCCCTGATGCTCGACCTCAAAACCAAGGAATAACTCCATCCTCAGAAGATGACCCTTTTTGCTGTGTAATAAGTTCCCATTCTGTACCCCCTCTTGAACATGCCACTTTACTGTGAAATTCTGACATGTCGGCCCATGTTTATGAGGAATTGGTTGGGGGTTGGCGTGGAAACCCTTATGCCAGACGGCAAGTTCTTTTTTTATCTTTTTATCTTTTTTTTATTTTTAAAGTACCCAATTCATTTTTTACAATTAAGGGACAATTTAATGTGACCCATCCAGCTACCCTGCACATCTTTGGGTTATGGGGGTGAAACCCATGCAAACATGGGGAGAATGTGCAAACTCCACATTGACAGTGACCCAGAGCTGGGATCGAAGCTGGGACCTCAGCGCCACGAGGCAGCAGTGCTAACCACTGTGCAACAGTACTGCCCAGGCAGCAAGTTCTTTTGTTAATTTCTGGTAGAATTGAACCCAAGTTGAGGGGCAGCACGGTGGCGCAGTGGTTAGCACTGCTGCCTCATGGCGCCAAGGTCCGAAGTTCGATCCCGGCTCTGGGTCACTGTCCGTGTGGAGTTTGCACATTCTCCCTGTGTTTGCGTGGGTTTCGCCCCCACAACCCAAAGATGTGCAGGCTAGGTGGATTGACCACGCTGAATTGCCCCTTAATTGGAAAAATTAATTGGGTTCTCTAAAATTAAAAAAAAAGATTTGAACCCAAGTCCTTTAAGAGTGGACCAGTGTTTAAGTTCTAAACCACCATAGCACAAAAGCTTCCTTTTTTTGATGTGGACTGCTGCACAGGATATTGCTGATTCAAACAGGGGCTGATATTCAACCTGACACAGTGAAGCAGCTCACTGACAATATTAAGGACAAACACAAATGCAACAATGAAGCATTTAAAAAAACATTTGACAAGCGATCATTTTAATTGTCAGAATAACAACAGTTACTCGTCAAGAGGATCTAGTTTTCTTTTCAACAACAGACTCTCCTGAATCATAATCACAAGTTAATATTTTAAAGAATTAATTTCCCCTCCTTTGATTATTCTTCTGCACCAAAGTGCACCTCAGCAAGCAAATTATTTGCCCCAGGCCAATTATCCCACTCCAGTTTGCTCCTTTACCGGAGGCAAGTGCTTGGATTTTTCAGTTGGTCATCACATGACACAGCATTGTGCAGAATTATGGGTAGGAAATACGTTCATGAAATGTGGTAAATGGGGAAAAGATTGCACTGTGGTGAACGTATTGTACTGACCATTCACCATGTATTACACTGTATCACGCTGTTGCCCATGTGGGCTCCACCTATGGACCATTGTACGATATTACACAGAATGTATTATGTTGGTGCCTTTGTGGACTCCGCCCTTGGCTCCGCCCCTTGAGGGGAGGTATAAGAGCAGCTGCCCTGTAGGCGGCTCTCACAAGCAGAGCAGTCGTAGGCAGGCACTGTTCTAGTCGATTAAAGCCACTGTTCACGTCAACTCTCTGTCTCACGTGAATTGATGGTCGCATCATGCATTTACAACCTACGCCTGATTCCCAGAGAAGGTGGTGGGCCTCGAACTTTAAAATGCTGTACAGTCCTGTGGGTGCTTTTGTTTTGGAGTTCTTCTGTCCCAATTGTTTTAGGGGACATCAAGGTCAACATGTCAAATCAGACAGAGTAGAAATGGCAGTTTTTCTTCCCTGAAGGATACTGATGACCAGTGTTTGATTTTATGGCACTTTGCAGCTTTCGTTCTCATTTTGCCAGGCTGACTGAATTCAAATTCAGAATTTGCCATGATAAATTTGATCCCATTAACTTTGAGGTACACAATTAAGGCTCACTGGACTAACACTACCAAGCGGTCTGCATTTGCCTACTGTTTGCCTTTATGGATCTTGACAGAAGGAATAAAAAACACAGACTTCAAATCCAAAATGACTCAGGAGTGCAGTGCGGAAATGAGATCTCTCTTTACCTTTGCTCGATGATGAAAGTTCCATTTTCCCCCCATTTTAACACGAGCAAGTGGAGAGATAGAGGAACCGGGATTGTTCTCTTAGAACAGAAAAACAGTTCGGGGAGATTTAAAGAAAGCGTTCGACATTATAAACGGCTTTTATGGCGTAAATAAGGAGAAACTGTTTACATTGGCTGGAGGGCCAGCAACAAAAACATAAATTTTAAGGTAATTGGAAAAAGAATGAGTTTTTTTTTCATGCAGCTTGTTGTTATGAGTTGGAATGTGTCATATGAAAGGTTGGTGGAAATAAATTCAATTATTAGATTTCAAAAGGAAATTGAATGTGTACTTGAAAAGAAAAGACTTGCAAGGCTGTGGGGAAAGTGTAGGGGAGTGGGACTAATTGGATAGCTATTTCAAAGAGGCATGCTGAACTGAATGGCCTCCTTCTACGCCGTATGATTCAACATTCATCCTTATTTAAGTGTTCCCTGTAGTGTAATAATGAATGTTATAACCATCAGTCCTTCAGATAATCCTTCTTCACGAACAACGTCGCCTTTTTGTAAATTATTAAAGTTGTAAGATTTGACCCTACCACTGATGCTTCATTAAAATTCTGTTTGGATACAGTGGTTCCCTCAGAAAGTTAGTAAAAAGAAACTACAAATTAAAGGCCAGCAATAATAAAAGTTTGAAAGCAAGGAAAAGTCAACTACGATCTTACATTAAGTTAATTTAAGGAAGAAGCAAAAAATTCATATGAATATATCAATTAACACTCCCTTTCGCTTCTGAACCATGAACCCCCTCCCTTTGCCAATTCATCTCTCTTGCCTTTCGCCCTCTCACAAAGCTTCCCTTTTCCTCTTCCATCGCCCCCTCCCCCTCGTATTCAAAACCAATTACAATTCTACCTTTCCTCAATTTTGATGAAGGTTCATCAACCTAAAATGCCAGTCGGAATTCAATGGTTGCGGAGCAGGTCAATGACAACAGCCTCATGCCGACCTGATTTAACACCAATCAGGCACTTACCTGATTAGTGACGGAGTCCCCAACATTGCCAAGGAAATTAGCTGCCTCGGAGAGTTGCCAGGTAATCATAAGGCCTGCACCTCTTCAGTCCCAGCAGTACCACAGGGAGCGGTGACCACTGCTGGAGTAGGGCTGAGGAGCAGGGTCATTGATGCAGCGATGGGGGAAAGGTAGGTGAGACGGGATCTCTGAGGCTAGTTGGTAAGATCCCGGTGAGTGGGGGAAGGGGTTCAATTTAAAGGGCAAGCAGGAATGCTCCTGCCTGGGATGCCCCTGCTGCCGGTGGCTCTCTGGGATGTGCATGAGTTGCCGAAGTCAAAGGGAGCCCACCCCTCAACTGGGCCACAGGCATACACACTAGGTTTGGTGTGATTCCTACCCACTGCTGTGCAGGCTGAGGACTTAAGCGACCAACATAAAAATTAGGAGCAGGAGTAGGCAATTCAGCCCCTTGAGCCTCTCCTCCGCTGTTCATTATAATGATGGCTGATCTCCTTTTGGCCTCAGCTCCACTTTCCCGTCCGTTCACAATAACCCTTCAACCCATTACTAATTAAAAAGCTATTTATCTCCTCCTTAAATTTACTCAATCCACCACACTCTGGGATAGTGAATTCCACAGATTCACGATCCCTTGATAGAAGTAAGTACTCTTCATCTCTGTTACAAATCTGCTAATCTTTATCCTAAAACTATGACCTCTATTCTAGATTGACCCACAAGAGGAAACACCCACTTTACGTCAAACTCTTTTATGATCTCATATACTTCAATTAGAACTCCTCTCATTCTTCTAAACTCAAGAGAGTATAGTCCTAAACTGCTCAATCTCTCTTCATAAGACAAGCCCCATATCTCTGGAATCAGTCCAGTGAACATCCTCTGAGCTACCTCTAATAAAGGTCACTCTTGACTCCTCCTGCCCCAGACTTAATTGGGGTGGGGAGGCGGAGGGGGAGTCAGTCGCTGAAAGTGGCTTTATTATTTCCTCTCCCCCAACCTCCCAGCCCACCAGAGGAGTATTAAAGTCTACCCACAGATGCTGCCTGACCTGCTGTGTATTTCCAGCGTTTTCTGTTTTTCTTTCAGATTTCCAACATCTGCAGGATTTTACTTTTAGGAGGCAACAAAAGGACAGAGGCTATGGGCAAGATTTACCCACCAACCCGCCGTGTGCTTTTCGGTGGTGCAAGGTGGCTCGCCAGTGAAATTTTCTGGCTCCGCCATTGTCAAAGGGAATTCCCGTTGACTGCACGCCTCGTTGCTGCCGGGAACCCAGTGTGCCGTCGGTGAAACTGGAATATCCCGCCAGCGTGAACAGCCAGTAAATTCCATCCTATGTGTGTGCAAATCACTGAGTGTGGCAGTGTAGGCTCTGAGGCATGGCGAATTCTGGGATTTATAAATAGCGCCATTCCCAGGTGGAAAGAAAACAGTAAAAACGGGGAAATAGAAATCTTGATCCAAACTGGGTTTTTTCCTTCCGGGAGAATACAAAAGCAAAGCAAAGAAAGTTCCGCAGAACCTTAGTAAAACATGAGAGCAATCTCGATTGAAGTATTGTGTCCAATTCTGGGCATCAGACTTTCGGAAGGATGCAAAGACATTAGAGAGAGTGCAGAGATGATTTAGGAGAATTGGCATAGGGATGAGGGGCACAGATATATGGATAGATTGGAGAAGCCGTGGCTGTTTTCGTTTGAGATGAGAAGGTTGTGAGGAGATTTGATAGAATTGTTGAAAATTACAATGGGACTGGGCAGAGGAGATCGGGCAAAATTACTTCCATTAGGAGAAGTGTCGAGAACAAGAGGACACCGATTTAAGGCAAATAACAAAAGAAGCAAAGATGACTTTTATGCAGCAGGTGATCAGGGTCTGGAATACGCTGCCTGAAAGGATATTGCAGACAGTGATTGTCAAAAGAGTATTGGCTAATTATCGAAATAATTATTTGCAGGGTTAAGGAGAAAAGGCTGAAGCATAAAGGGATTCGCTGAACTGCTCTTGCAGAGAGCCAACACAGACACAACAGGCCGGATGGTTCCTTTTGTGCTAGACCCATTCGATGAGAAGGAACTTGCATCTATATGGCACAGCATCAGGATGTCTCAAAGGGCTTCACACGATGAAGTACTCCTGAAGTATAGTAACAGTTATAATGTCGGAAAATTCAAGCTGTGCACAGCTTGTTCCACAACAGCAGTGGGGTAAATGATGTGCTGGTTTTTATTTTTGCTATGCTTGTTGAGAGATAAGTGTTGGCACCATGAAGTCTTTTAGCCTGAAAGAGAAAGCACCTTGACCGAGTGTCTCATCCAAGTGGCACCTTCTGACAGCTAGCGCTCCCTTAGTAGTGCACAGACATAAGTTCAAATCTCTGGACTGATGCTTGAGTTCATGTAACTCAGAAGCAAGAGTGTGCCATCATCGAGCCAGTGCTGAAGTTTTTTTAATATATAAATAATTTTCCGATTGTGGAGCATTAGGTTAAACCTCTTAAAGTTCAGGCCCAGAAGCAATCACATTAGCCTGAAATCCCAATTCGAGAGATCTTCCAAATTGTAGCCAATGCAATTTCCAGATGTAGCCAATGCAATTGCAGAGATAAATGTGTGTGTGTGGGGGGGGGGGCAGGAACAGACCCTGTCATGTCCAGCCTTTTGCTGAGATGGTGCACAGCATAGTTCATGCATTTGAGGTACTAGAAGTGAGATTAAATGGGAAATGATTTATTCCAGTGTATTTCAGCAAAATTTTAAGAGCTGCATGCTCAGTGCATTGCAATATTATGCAATGAGGGAGAAGGCAGGTTTAGTCTGTTGGCATCCTCTGCTTAAATTAGATCTGTGAAATATCTGCTTAAGTTTATCAACGTACCGACATAATCAGATAAATTTCAGTAATCTGTCCTTGATAATGCAATTTGTGTCTATCGATAGACAGAGTTGCCAGTATCTCTCTCATGGGATACTTATAACGGACTTGAAAAAAATCTAAATCTTGAAACACCTTAACCCTGCTATTGAAAGCCTACACAATTTTTGAGTAATTTGGATTTATAAACCTAATTAAATAGTCAGCTCCAGACAAGCAGTTCCTAATTGATTTTTCTTTTAATCTGGAAGCGAAAGCTTCCTTTTTTTGGCTCTGCTTCAAGTTTCAATCAGGTAGAAATTCAGTCTGGATCTTTAAACCTTCAACAAGGTGATGTTGTGTCTTCTGGTTCTGGTGAACTGGTTCTCATCTATCAGAAATAATCATACTTTAAAAACTCAAAATGCTGGTGCTTCATTGAGTGCATTTTTTGCTGTTCATCATGCAGCTGGTAGATTGATAGGCCGACACATTGTTACTTGACACATGACTTGCAGGGCGTTAGTGAATGTGGCACTTCAGGATATACACTCACTTAACTATTGGCTCCCAGTCTTTAGGAATACAACAGGAGATGTAACATTAATTGTATCCACACATAGGATTTCAAACTGCATTCCGTGAGCAAAGCAAGAATTGAAAGAAACACTGTTCCGCAATAATAAATCAGGGCTTGAACCTCCTTGGCCAAAACTGCCGGGTGCTTGCTTTCCTGCATAACTAATGACTCACTAACAAAACCATTCGAAGCCACCACTTTGAAAGTCCGTTTTTTTCCGTTAGCAGGTAATTGTGGAGAAAAACTAGGAAATTTCACTCCCCCCACTCCCTGCAAAAGTTTTGAATTCTCTTGTTCCTGGTTAGTTTCCACTGTCATGAACTTGATCGTAAATCAAACCAAAGCTCTACAATCAGGCATCTGTGGCAAATGGATAGAATTCGACAGGACAGAACAGCAGCACAGGCGATGAAATAAACTCGGGATGAAGCTGAGGACAAGAAACAAACACCTAACATTTTCACACATATGCATAATGGAACGCAATCATTCCCAATTCTTTACCTGATGAAATAACAAAAAGTTTCAAGGTCAATATCTGCCACTGTCTACTCAGAGCCATATAGGAAATCATTCACACGTCTTAGATGGTGAAAAACATTCATCACGCAGTGAAGGGCTACATTCACTTTGTAACAAGGTTGCATTACTCCAGAGACCTCTGTACTGCATTGCATTCCCCTGACAAAGAGGTTTTGGCAGCCCATCACTTCTGAAATTTTGGATCATGCTGTTGGAACTAGCAACAGGGGTAGGCTATTTAGCCACTCGAGTTGAGTCCAATATTCAATTAGATCAAAAGATGATTCAACCAGCTCTGTTGCTTGGCTGTCCCTGCTCCCAATATCTTATCCCCCACCACTGTCGCTTCCCATCCCCCGAATTATTTACAGAGGATTTCACCACCTTCCTCGATATCCTGACTGAAATTAACAACCCTGGCTGTGTGCCATCATAAGAAATCACAGTGCCTCATACTTTATTCACTTTTTAATATCCTGGGCGCGATCTAATGGCCACACTGCGGCTGAAAATCAACTCGCCGTGGTGCAATGTGCCCGATAAAAGCCGCGTGACCCCACTCCAGGGATCTACCCCGCTCCCAATGCCTTGCGAGATCCAACACAATCTCAACAGACGATGCCTATTGTAGGCGGGATCACATTTTGGCAAATCTGCATTTAGTCTCACTCTAATGTGCAGATTCCCGAGGCACCTGTGTCTCTGGGATTCATCCCCTTCACCTCAGGGACCTTAGGTGAGTGCTGTTCAGCACCAGTCATCACAAACGGGGACCAGATGGAATGGCATTCGTGAGGGTCTCCCAGAGGATTGGAGGCCCCCAGCTTTGGTGGTGCTCTGGTGGTGCCCCCTGGACACCCTGGCAATGAGTTTGTTGCGCACACTGAAATTGGTGAGTACAATGTTGTGGGCATCACAGAGATGTGGCTGCAAGGGGATCAGGTCTGGGATCTAAATATCCAAGGACATGTGTCATATCGAAAGGACAGACAGATAGGAAGAGGTGGCGGAGTTGCATTATTAGTAAGGAATTAAATTAAATCGATAGCAAGGAGCGATATAGGATCAGAAGGCATAGAATCTCTGTGGGTAGAGTTGAGGAATCGCAAAGGAAAAAGGAGCCTGATGGGAGTTACGTACAGGCCCTCTAGTGGTAGTCAAGATGTGAGGCAGAAAATAAACCAGGAGATAGAAAAGCATATAAGGCAATATTACAATAATCATGGGGGACTTCAATATGCAGGTGGACTGGGAAAATCAGGTTGGTAGCAGATCCCATGGAAAGGAATTTGGGGAATGTCCATGAGTTGGTTTTTTGGAGAAGCTTGTGGTACAGCCCACTAGGGAACAAGCAATTCTGGATTTGGTGATGTGTAATGAGGCAGACATGATTAGGGAACTTAAGGTGAAGGAACCCTTTGGGAGCAGTGGCCACAATGTAATAGAATTTACCCTGCAGTTTGAGAGGGAGAAGCTGCAATCAGATGTAACAGTGTGCACTGAGAGCGCCGGAAAATACACGGCTAAACGCGCTCGCTTTTTTCCCAACTAGTTGAATTGAAACCCCTAAGATACTAGGCAGGATTCTCCAATTGGGAGATGATGTTCTCTGGCCGGAGCTGAATTGCACCTAATTTGCACTCCCAATCCTTAGCCATGCAAATTCACGCATGGCAGGGATTGCAAGGGATCCCTTGGAGTCCCGCCATCGGGCCGCCATTTTGAGCGAGCAGCACAATATAGAGGTCCAGTGGCTGGGACCCCTTCCCCCCTGCAACGCAATTCAGCCCCATCCCCGCAAATCAATTCGGCCCGCCAACTAACAGCACTTATCTCTGTTTGAAGTATTCCAGGAGCTGTCAATCGAAGCTTGGTGTTTATAAACATTGTGATTAGTTCCACAGCTGACTACTTCAAAATTACTCAACCATGAAGGAAGATGAATGGAATAATGCTGACAGCTGGCGGTGTGTGGGAGCTATCAAATACAGTCCAGTAAAATTAATATCAAAGAGAAATTAAGGAATGGCTAGCAGAACAAAGATCTGAGGGGGTTTAGCCTCAGCTGATTGGTTTCTCATTCCAGGAATTGACAGGTGCTGCCTTCTCTGCCTGAACCAGCCGGTGTATTGCCCAGGTGAGTGTTAAAGAACTGATTTTTTTCACTGCCTCTGTAGGGGTTGTGTGAGGGGGTCTCTTTATTTAGGGGGTCTCTGTGATGGGTTTCTTTATTTAGGGGGTCTCTGTGGGGAGGTCTCTTTCATTAGGGGTCTCTGGTGGAGGGGGTCTGGTGGGGGTGTAGGGGCAGGTCTTGCCTTGTGGGGGGAGTGTGGCCCTCCGATGGACTTTGGGGGCAACTCCCTTCAAAAGATGCACCATTGGCACACCACAAGGTCCACAGCACCAAATACATGCTTGTCAAGACCAGCACTAATTCTCGCCCACGTGATCCTCAGCCCAGCGGACCGAAGAATCACGAGGGCCCGTAGAATAGATGCTCGGCCCAGTAATTGGGTCATTAAGACACATTTGTATCCTCCCACTGGAGCGTGCAAGAACCTAGTCCTGACGCCAGTGGGGGCTGGAGCATCGGAAAAGGGTCGGCGCCTGGCACCCATCCCGTTTTTTTCCCCAACGCTGGATTCTCCACCTCATCGAGAACTCCGCTACCGGTGGCGCCAGACAGAGAATCCAGCCCACTGTCTTTAGAGATGAAAATGAGCAAACAGCACGTTGTTGCCAATTTGGATGGAAACATTTAGCCATGGGGGTAATTCAATGCTCCCCTCAAAGGTGAGCTGGGAGGTGGGTGGTGATGGGCGGGGTGGGGATGGGGGGGGGGGGGTGGAGAAGAGGGGAATAGGATACCGCAGGGCTAACACCCTGCTGCTGTCCCCTCTACCTCCATTTAAGCCCAAGACAGAAAGGGTCCAGGCCGACCTTCCTGCCCGGATGCCAATTGAGGCCCTTATTGAGCCGCTGAAGCACCTTATTAGCAACTGCCATCAAATAGTGCAGTTTCCAGTCATCATCATCCTCCCTTGCCTTCAATTTAACTGGTGAATTTGTCATTACTTCCAGTTACAGAAAACTGTTGGAGCAGGACTCTCTTTTGAATGATGATTTTTATTCAGGTTTGGTGGGCTCAAATTAAAATGAGTGCTCTCCCCAGCGCACCATTATCAACATCAATGTATAGACACTTGTCTTTTAATTGGCCTTCAGGTTAATTTTTATCTTCTGATTTAGAACCTTACAGTACCTGACAGGAAAGAGATTGTTCACTTTCAATCAATGTGTGGCGCTCATTTAAGTACAGAGTGATCCCAAGAAATGCATGAGTCAGACGGGACTGCAAAACACAGACGTAGCCAATTTAGTCTGGTGCATATTACATGTGTCGAAGACTTTGGAATAGAGATAAGTTCTACAGTAACCAAATGAAATGTTATTGTTCACTTTTCCTCAGTGTGTGCAATTGGCAAATTTTATGATTCAGTGCTTCTGGTGCACAGTTTTGCACAGTCAGATTTTAAGACAGATTAATATGAACCATCTCATCATAGACTGGAGGAAAATATTGCCCAGTACACCGAATTGCACTCTGTGGCCATATCATAGGGTTAGAATCAATTACATCCCAGGTAAAAGATTAGAGATTAACATTATAACAATACCATAACCTCTATTACCTTTAACAACAATTATGTTTAAAATTAGTCAGTAAGTGCAGCAATGATTGCTCCAAGCCTCCTGGTTTATTAATGGCGTTAGCAATTTCAAGGTGCTCTGCTCTAGAAGCATTGCTTGCTGGTTGCCAAATAATAGCTGCTCAAACTGATGCTTATGGCCAGTACATAACAGACAACAACATTATTAAACGATGATAACATTAACAAAATCTGCAACGGCCTGTGTTCGTCCACCTACAAGCAAAGTCTCGATGAATTATTTTTTTCATCAGATCAACTTAGTGTACAGGGATTGATATTCAATTGGACAGATGATGCAAATGGTTTAAGGTTTGTTACATTGGAGTAATGTGTAATGAGTAAAACCCCTTTGTCTCATGTACATATCTGCGATGCGCAAAGCCCGCTATGCCGAGAAAATCCAATGCGAGGCCAAAAATGGGATTTGCGCCAGGTGCAAAATGGTTTGCGATCTTCCTGGGTCCTCCCGTTGGTTCAAACCGGATCCTGCCCAGAAAGGGCAAGAAGCTGATTAGCATGCACTTCGATGAATTTTCATGTGACTAGTGAGTTTAAGGTTAGATTTTCCAGCTTCCCGGAATGTTCCAGCCCCGCTGCCCCAGCGGGAAGTCACCCGGCCACAAATCACGATTGGTCCATAAAAGTGGAGACAAGGCACCGTGGATTCGGGGAAGGGGGGAGGGGTGGCAAGGAGGTCAGTATCACTCACCGTTTACCTGCAGGTTGCACAAGGACAAATCAGCTGTTGCCAAGGTGTAGGGGGCAGGGGGACGGGAGTTGGCGGACATCCTGCAACTGACCTGGGGCTTTGGGGGGGCTCGGGCTGGGTTGGAGGGCTTCAGGTAGGTGGTCTTCCACAGGATGGGGCTAGTCTGCTCTCTGCTGAAGAAACTTTGAAGTATTTAATTGGACGTCAGTTTCAAAGCCCAGTCAGGTTTCAATGTCTACTCTGTTCTCTGCTTGCTTCAAAGGCTTGGTGTGTTATGGCTGGCAGCTATTTGCAGTTCTAGGGGCTGGTTTAGCACACTGGGCTAAATCGCTGGCTTTTAAAGCAAACCAAGGCAGGCCAGCAGCATTGTTCAATTCCCGTACCAGCCTCCCCGAACAGGTGCCAGAATGTGGTGGCTAGGGGCTTTTCACAGTAACTTCATTTGAAGCCTACTTGTGACAATAAGCAATATTCATTTCATTTTTCATTTCATACATGCCACTAGAGACAGTGTTGGGTTGTCAGCCTCCAGGATCCTGAGGACAAGGGGTTTTGGGAGGGGTTGAGGCTCCCAGGATGGATAACCTGACTGACTCTTTCTCATAAAAGCAAATTACTGCGGATGCTGGAATCTGAAACCAAAGAGAAAATGCTGGAAAATCTCAGCAGGCCGAGCAGCATCTGTAGGGATAGGAAAGAGCTAACGTTTGGAGTCCAGATGACCCTTTGTCAGCTTTGACTCCAGATGGCCTGGCCTTATCAGGTGTTCATCGAGAAGACAAGAGGCTCAGTGAAAGGGAGGAAAAAAGATCTGGACAGATCTTGAAACATATCATATGAATGAAAGTTCAGTGGATCCTCACTTGTGTGGCACAAGCCAACCTCACTGTCACTCACAGCTCTCTCATGTGCTCCCCTGCAATTGCTCTTTTTTCATGGGAGGTTAGAAGACAGAAATTGGGCATTCCGCTGCCCGTCTTCTCCCTCTCCCTATTATCTTCTCCTGCGGGAACACAAAGAGGAGATTGGAAGCCAGACCTGGGTGGGTGGGGGCACTGCAGGTGGCATATGTGTGAACCATGCCTGAACTGGAAGGGATAGTGATGAGGAGTGGCAGGGGGTGTTGAGGAGGATGCTTGGGGGGGGGGGGGGGGGTCAGGTTCTGGGAAGCCGCGAGGTGTCAGGAAGTGGATTAATGTTGACATTACAGGTGTTATAGATGGGACTGATGCCAGGAGGAGACAGGTGTACATTAATGATCTGGAAGAAGGAACTGAAGGCACTGTTGCTAAGTTTGCAGATGATACAAAAGATCTGTAGGGGGACAGGTAGTAGCTGGCGGGCTACAGAAGGACTTGGACAGGCTAGGAGAGTGGGTAAAGAAGTGACAGATGGAATGCAATGTGAGGTTATGCACTTTGGAGGGAGAAATGGAGGCACAGACTATTTTCTAAATGGGGAGATGCTGAGGAAATCAGAAGCACAAAATGACTTGGGAATCCTTGTTCACGATTCTCTTAGAGTTAACGTGCAGGTTCAGTCGACAGTTAGGTAGGCTAATGCAATGTTAGCATTCATGTCGAGAGGGCTAAAATACTAGACCAGGGATGTACTTTTGAGGCTGTATAAGGCTCTGGTCAGACCCCATATGGAGTATTGTGAGCAGTTTTGGGCCCCGTATCTAAGGAAGGGTATGCTGGCCTTGGAAAGGGTCCAGAGGAGGTTCACAAGAATGATCCCTGGAATGAAGAGGAACAGTCTGTACTCGTTTGAGTTTAGAAAGATGAGGGGGGATCTTATTGAAACTTACAGGATTCTGCGAGGCCTGGATAGAGTGGACGTGGAGAGGATGTTTCCACTTGTAGGAAAAACTGGAACCAGAAGACACCATCTCAGACTAAAGGGACGATCCTTTAAAACAGAGATGTGGAGGGATTTCTTCAGTCAGAGGGTGGTGAATCTGTGGAACTCTTTGCTGCAGAAGGCTGAGGAGGCCAAATCACTGAGTGTCTTTAAGACAGAGACAGATAAGTTCTTGATCAATAAGGGGATCAGGGGTTATGGGGAGAAGGCAGGAGAATGGGGATGAGAAAAATATCTGCCGTGATTGAATAGCGGAGCAGACTCGATGGGCCGAGTGACCTCATTCTGCTCCTATGTCTTCTGGTCTTCTGGTCTTAGGTGGTCCTCACTGTTGCAGATTTAATGAGGTCATTCATTTTCTTGTGGCATTGGATGTTGGAACATTATGGTGAAAATTGCACCCAGAGTTATAAAAAATTAGATAGAAGCGATGGTAAATTTGGTGCATTGTCCAAGCATTTGGTGCAGTGTTCAGTACCCCCACGGACTGAAAGATATATTATCATTGTTACGATTAATATGCATGTGCACAGTTTTCCCTACATTCTCAGTTACTTAGCTCCTCGTTATCAGATTATGAACATAGGGGCAGAAGTAGGTCATTTGACCCATCGAGCCTGATCCACCATTCAATTAAGCCAGGGCTCATCATCTCTCTTCATGCTACTTTCCTGCACCATCACCATATCCCTTGATGTCAATAGTATCCAGAAGTCTATTGACTTCTGTCTTAAACATGCTCAGTGATTGAGCTTCCACAACCCTCTGGAGGAGGATTCTAAAATCAACCTCTGAGTGAATAAATTCCTCCTCATCTCAGTCTTAAACGGCCTATCCCTTATTCTGTGACTGTGTCGCCTGGTTCCAGGCTCACCAGTCATGGGAAACATCCTATCCAGGTCTACCCTGTCAAGCCCTGTAAGCATTTTATAAGTTGTTTCAGCAAAAGGTTCATGATATTAAAATAGAAAAGATTTTCCATACAATATCTGCTCCAGACAGGAAAAATAAACCGTTTGTGTATGTGTGTGTATGTGAGGGAAAGAGAGACAGAGAGAGCAAATTTACATGAAAGCAGAATAAACAAAGGGTGAAGGAAATAAAACAAAGAGAACAGTAAGGGGAATGAATTGCCATAGCTCAATGCACTTTATTGCATTTGTGTTAAGTACCAGTATGTGTGCTGACACTGATAGACTTCAGTCGTAGCCATCAGCTGCACTGAATGGTGTCCGCTGGTATCAAGTGGAACTCTGCAGCACTCTTGTCATGCACATTCAGAGAGTTCAGCTGTATCTGGAGACAAGCGCATCTGCCCATTTAATGGTCGGTGATCACCAGTGAACAGCATAATTAGAGAGGAAGGAGAGACCTGTTGTTTTGTTAATATGACACAGAGGTTACAGCACAGAAGCAGATCGTTCAGCCTATTATGTCTGTGCCAGTCCTATGCGCTTCAATTGGAGCTTTTTGCCGAGACTTTCTACTGCTATGTTCTGGGGTGGGTGGGGGTATACAAATGCTCGGGGACATTTGCCACCCCATTCCCATTGCCCAGTGCTGCAAAATAGGTCGGAGAATGTGGACTGAAATGACTTTTTTTTTTTAACACACACGTCAAGCAGTTAGCCCCATTACAATCTGGACACCAGAGGTACCAGAGTGTTCTGGTGATGCGATGGAGGTCAGAGAAACAGGGAAAATTGAAATCACTTCCCATCTCACCCTCCAAAAATAGTCGCAATCAATTCAAGTCAGTCCAATATTAAATGCCCAACACCATCTGGCCCACACTGCTGCCACAAGTGGTCATGGCCGGAATGAGTGATTTTCCTGTGTGCCCTCCACCTTACACCCCTTTTCCACATGTGGGTGTTTGATGTCTGTGGGAATCTTGCTGAAAACTCACTCAGAATCTTGAAGCCTAGAATTAGGTCATTTAGCCCAGCTCTTTGAAAGAGTTTTTCCAATTCATTCCACTATTCCCTGTTCTTTACCCATCATTACCATCATACGTTATCTCGAGCAGAAGGCAGGTCCTCGGCGATTTTTCACCAAACCGTAGCTCAACACCATGCATTTTACTATGGACAGCATGAGGAGGCAGATCCTGAGTCTACCTCAGCTGGCACAAGGAACAAACGCTATGCTGTTGGAGTTACTCTGATACACATGCTCGCTGCTCAGCCAACAGAGCTAACCGCCGCCCCCTCCATCCCTTACCCGCTGCCCTGCAATTGTGCTGAGTAAATCAAATGCTTGTTCCCCCCACACACACACCCCACCACACACACCCCACCACACACACCCAACCACCCCACACACCCCACACTTGTTCATCTGTTAATACTAACTTAAATCTGTCCTCTGACTACTCACAGTATCGTTACGGTGAGAAGGAGGCCACTGAAACATTGGGCGTCATTCTGCGACCCCCCGCCGGGTCGGAGAATGGCCGTTGGCCGCTGTGAATCCCGCCCCCGCCCCCACCGAAGTCTCCGAAGGGAGAAAAGTCGGCGGGGCGTTAATGGCGCCGCTGCCGCGGAGAATGTCACGGGTCTGTGCAAGGCAGCCGATTTTCGGCCTGCCGATATTCTCCCTCCCGGATGAGCCGAAGTCCCGTCGACGTGATGACCGTTCACGTCGACGTGAATCAAACCTCCTTTTCATTGGCGTGACCCGGTGCTCCAGGCTCACGCCGATCAGCGAGGAGGTGAGTGACGGCCTGGGGGGTTGGCTCTGGGCAGGAAATGGCGTGGCCGCAGACTGATTGCGTGAGGAGAGGTGTGTCTCGGCTTGTGTGTGTGTGTGTGCGGCGGGGGGGGGGTGGTTAGAGTAGGCTGGGCTCCGGGGGAGTGCCGGGAGGGGGTCCGTGCTGGGGTGGAGGTTGGGGGGGGGTCCGTGCCGGGGTGGAGGTTGGGGGGGAAATCCGTGCCGGGGTGGAGGTTGTGGGGGGGGGGGGGGGGTCCGTGCCGGTGTGGAGGTTCGGGGGGGGGGGGTCCGTGCCGGGGTGGAGGTTGGGGGGGGGGGTCCATGCCAGGGTGGAGGTTGGGGGGGGGTCCGTGCTGGGGTGGAGGTTGGGGGTTGGGGGGGGTCCGTGCTGGGGTGGAGGTTGGGGAGGGGGTCCGTGCCGGTGTGGAGGTTCGGGGGGGGGGTCCGTGCCAGGGTGGAGGTTGGGGGGGGGGGTCCATGCCGGGGTGGAGGTTGGGGGGGGGTCCGTGCTGGGGTGGAGGTTGGGGGTTGGGGGGGGTCCGTGCTGGGGTGGAGGTTGGGGAGGGGGTCCGTGCCGGGTGGAGGTTGGGGGGGGGGTCCGTGCCGGGGTGGAGGTTGGGGGTTGGGGGGGGGTCCGTGCTGGGGTGGAGGTTGGGGAGGGGGTCCGTGCTGGGGTGGAGGTTGGGGGGGGGTCCGTGCCGGGGTGGAGTTGGGGGGGGGGGTCCGTGCCGGGGTGGAGGTTGGGGGGGGGGTCCGTGCTGGGGTGGAGGTTGGGGGTTGTGGGGGGTCCGTGCTGGGGTGGAGGTTGGGGAGGGGGTCCGTGCCGGGGTGGAGGTTGGGGGGGGGTCCGTGCCGGGGTGGAGGTTGGGGGGGGGGTCCGTGCCGGGGTGGAGGTTGGGGGGGGGGGTCCGTGCCGGGGTGGAGGTTGGGGGGGGGGGTCCGTGCCGGGGTGGAGGTTGGAGGGGGGGTCCGTGCCGGGGTGGAGGTTGGGGGGGGGGTCCGTGCTGGGGTGGAGGTTGGGGCGTGGGATCCGTGCTGGGGTGGAGGTTGGGGGTTGGGGGGGTCCGTGCCGGGGTGGAGGTTGGGGGGGGGGTCCGTGCTGGGGTGGAGGTTGGGGGTTGGGGGGGTCCGTGCTGGGGTGGAGGTTGGGGGTTGGGGGGGGGTCCGTGCCGGGGTGGGTGATGGGAGGGCAAATGAGTTGGTCCACCTGGCCAGGTGCCAGCCGCCAACAGTTGGACCCATGCGGTCCATGCCACCTGGCTGGGGGGAGGAGGGGATATGGGCAATGATGACATGTCGTCGTTCCCCTCCCCCCCCACCAGGCCGTCATGTTTTCAGACCATCCAGCAATGTTGGCCGCCGTGGTGGCAGCCGCTCATGTCTATGTTGCCCTGGTTGAGGAGGAGGAGGAGGAGGAGGAGCGTGCCAGAGAGGCGGCGCAGGCTGCCGCAGAGGGGCAGGCGGCAGCCGCCCAGGCTGGAGGGACACCTGACCGACAGGACGAGGAGGGGGAGGAGGACGTCGCGGCCCCACGGCAACGGAGGCACCCTAGGGCGCCACGTGTGTACCGGCCCCGGCAGTCATACCAGGACCTCACGGACCGGGAATGCAGGAGGAGACTCCGGATGAGCCGGGAAACCGTGGCACACATCTGCCACCTGCTGGCACACCTGTCACCGCGTGGCACTGGCGGGGGACACCCTCTCCCCGTGTCCGTCAAGGTTACGGTGGCCCTGAACATTTATGCAATGGGGTCATTCCAGGCACCGAGTGGGGACCTGTCCGGCATATCGCAGACATCGGTGCATCGGTGCATCTGGGCAGTGACAGATGCCCTTTATGCCATGGCGCACCGCTACATCCGCTTCCCCCTGGACCGGGCCAGCCAAGATGCCCGGGCCGTGGGCTTCTCTGCCGTTGCCGGGTTCCCCATGGTCCAGGGCGCCATCGATGGGATGCACGTCGCGGTGCGGCAACCTGCAGAGAACAGGGCCGTGTTCACTAATAGGAAGGGGACCTATTCGATGAACGTACAGGTGGTCTGCGACCACCGCATGATGATCCTGCACGTCTGCGCCCGTCACCCAGGCAGTGTACACGACTCATTCATGTTGTCGTGGTCATCCATCCCCGGCATGTACGAGGGACGCCATCCCCGGCTGAGGGGCTGGTTGCTGGGCGACAGGGGCTACCCATTGCGATCGTGGCTGATGACGCCTATACGGAGGCCACGCAATGAGGCGGAGAACCGCTACAATGATGCCCATGTAGCGACAAGGGAAGTGATCGAGAGGTGCTTTGGCGTGCTGAAGATGCGTTTCAGGTGCCTGGACCTCTCTGGGGGCGCCCTCCAGTATCGGTCAGATAGGGTCGGCCGCATCATTGTGGTGTGCTGCATCCTGCACAACATAGCCCAGCAGAGGGGCGATGTGCCGCAGGCAGAGGAGGGCGGAGTGGAGGAGCAGCAGGAAGAGGCGCAGTCCTCCCCAGATGAGGGGGATGGGGGCAATGGTCAGGGCAGACGGGGTAGACACAGGCGGGTGGCTGTCCACAGTTACCGGCTGGCCCAGCGGGCACGGGACAGACTGATAGATGCCCGCTTCACTGACTAGATGGGCGTGGGAATCGGGTAGTATGGCCACAGACCGCACACCATGGCAACAGCCGACCACCCACACCCCCCACCCATCCACCCACCCAGCACCCTCACCCCCCTCCCCAACCCCACACACCCCACCCGCATGCACACCACCCCCCCCCCCCAATTGCCGATCCACCGGCGGCACAACGGGCCGGGCTCACCCAGTTGCGGGTGGACGCGTGTCTATCGCAGGCCATGGAGGATGATGACAACCCGCCTCCGATGAGCTCCTGGCTCTACATCGTTGGACTAAGTCTGACCCATGGCCAAAGTACGACCATCCACCCGGACCATCCCTGCATGCGGCTGTGACACTGCAGCGCACGGTCCCGTCCTCTGCCCGGGGGATGTTGATGGCGGCCCAGGGGGAAGGGGGTAGACTCACCTGGGGCTGAGGTAAGACCACCCGTCACACACACACTTGCGCTCAACGTACATGACACGCCCGCACACTTTGGACAGAGCACAAAGGCAGCTTCGGTAGGTGTAACATTGACTTTAATAACCAAAAGAGTTCATGCACGTGCCCTAGCCCCTAAAACTCATCTGTGCCCTGTACCCGTGCCAACTTACTCAGTGTCTAATTGTTTGGCCTTACGGGCCCTTTGACTACGTCTACGTGGTTCCCCAGACAGTACAGCAGAACTGGAGGTGGACTCCTGTGATTCCTGCCCTCTGACACTGGATCCCTTTGGCGGCCGTTTCCTGGGGCGTCCTGGCCTAGATGGGCCAGGCTGCGGCCCGGGCGACTGGGATGGCGAGCTGCCAGCCTGTCCTGCCCGTTGCCCACCCGATGCACCTGGGACGGAAGGGGGGGAGTCCGAGGTGTCGCGGTGTACCGGGACCTCCCCTACAGAGGGAGCCGGGACGGACCACACCACCTCCTCCTCCCTCGGGGTGCCCGATGGCCCCCAGGCCTCTACATGGGTGGGGGATGCGAACGGACTGGCCATCCGACGCGCCCCCGACATCTGCCGCTGCCAGTCCTGGAGGCCCGTGCTGGTATCGACAGGGGTCTGCAGGTTTGCAGCCATGGAGCCCAGGGGGTTGTCAAACCCTGTCTGTGACAGTGCGACACCGGCTCGCACATGGCCACTGGTGCCGATGCCCTCAGCGATGGCCTGCTGAGACTGGGCCATGGCCTGCAGAGACTGGGCCATGGCCTGCAGAGACTGGGCCATGGCCTGCTGAGACTGGGCTATGGCGTTGAGCGCCTCTGCCATCTGGCGCTGGCACTGGCTCATGGCCTCCTGTGAGAGGGCAGCCATTTCCTGGGCCACAGACGCCGCTTCACGGAAGGCCCCAGGCCTCGCAAACCGTTCCCCATGTCTGACACCGTCGCACCCATTGCCTCCACCGCGGACGCCACCCGTGCGGTGTCAGCCTGGGTGGCACGCATGACCGGGACCACTCCCAGCTCCTGGAAGCGGGGGGACTCCTCCACCTGCGACCGCAGCCGCCGCAAGCCACCCGTCACCCTATTCGCTCGTCTCCGTGTCGGTGGTTGCATCGGATATATGTGTGGGTGTGGTAACTGCAGGAACCCGGGATCCATCTGGGTGGCAGATGTTCGCTTGGCCTGGGCTGCCCTCCGACCGCCCGGTCCCTCTGCTGCTCCTACCTCCACCTGCTGTACCGGGACGGCTGTGTTGTGCGCACCAGTGAGTGTACCAGACGCCTAATCACTAAAGTGCCCAACCGTGGTGAGTGTTTCTGCGATGGTGGAGGGTGTTGGTGACAGCAGTGGCGTTGTGTCGTGCTCTTCGTCGCACTCTGACTCCATGGCACTTTGGGGTGGGGGTTCGTCTCCACCCATCCACTCTGAGTCACTGTCCGGTATTTCGTCTTCCCAGGTAGGGGTGTCCTGGGTAGTGCTGTCCCAGGTAGTGCTGTCCCGGGTAGTGCTGTCCCGGGTAGGGGTGTCCTGGGTAGTGGTGTCCTGGCTCGGATGTGACGGGGGCCTGTGGCTGCCCCCCTCATCGCTGGGTGGTCGCTCCAGCACGTGACGGGGGTGTCGTCTCCCTGTTGCTCCAGGTCTCTCCGTCTCCCGTGGTGTGCGAGGGGCATCCTGCGGGCATCGCATGCTGGAGGCTCCGGGTCTCTCCGTCTCCCGTGGTGTGCGAGGGGCATCCTGCGGGCGTCGCATGCTGGAGGGTCCGGGTCTCTCCGTCTCCCGTGGTGTGCGAGGGGCATCCTGCGGGCGTCGCATGCTGGAGGCTGCGGGTCTCTCCGTCTCCTGTGGTCTCCGAGGGGCATCCTGCGGGCGGTGTGCATCTGCGGGGATGGGTGCCTGGACGTTTGGTCCTGCGATACACAATGAAGCATGCATGGTTAGACATCAGGCAGTGATCAGGTGATACGGGGGAGGGGGATATAGGGGAGGGGGGATATGGGGGAGGGGGGGATATGGGGGAGGGGGGATATGGGGAGGGGGGGATATGGGGGAGGGGGGATATGGGGGATATGGGGGAAGGGGGATATGGGGGAGGCGGGATATGGGGGAGGGGGGATATGGGGGAGGCTCACCCTGCCTGCTCTGACGAGGTCGTTCACCTTCTTGTGGCACTGGGTGCCTGTCCGTGGTGTCAGGGCCACAGCGGTGACGGCCTCTGCCGCTTCCCTCCACAGACGCCGGCTGTGGCGTGGGGCAACTCTGCGGCCGTGCCCGGGATACAGGGCGTCCCTCCTCTGCTCCACCGCGTCCAGGAGCGCCTCCACATCGCGTGACTCGAACCTCGGGGCTGAGCGACGGCCAGCCATCAAGTCGGGTGTTGCGGTCGGCTGTTGCGGTCGTCTGTTCCGGTCGGGTGGGGGGGGAGCTGCGCGGCCTTATGAGCCGTCACGCCGTGCAGCGCGTATAACACTGCACGGCGTGAACCACTGCGCAAGCGCGGATCCCTTTACGTCGCTGCTAGCCCATTTCGGGCCGGAGACTATCGGCCCATTTTTATGACGTGACGCAAGTGGGATTTGCGCCGTTTTTTGCGCCGATCGGCGGACTTTCCGCCGATAATGGAGAATTTCGCCCATTGTGTCTGCACCAGTTCACCCAAAGAACATTACGACTTAGTCCCATTCTCCTGCCTTTTCCCCAAGCCACTGCATATTGTTTCTGCTCAAGTAATCATCTAATGCCCTCTTCAATGCCTCGATTGAACCTGCCTCCACCACACTTCCAGGCAGTGCATTGCAGACTCGAACCACTCACTGTGCGAAAATGTTTTTTTCTCACAACTCATTTACTTCTTTTGAAATTCACTTTAAATCTGTGCCCTCTCATTATTGATCCTTTTAAGGGCAGAAACTGTTTCTCCCTATTTACTCTGTCCAGCCCCCTCATGATTTTGAACACCTTTATCAGATCTCCAATCAGCCTTCTTTTCTCCGAGGGGAACAGTGCCAATCTCTCCTCATAACTGAAGTTTCTCATCCCTGGAAACATTCTTGTAAACCTCTTCTGCACTCTCTCCAGTGTGTTCACAACTTTCCTACGGTGGCAATATCAGAGTCACCCTTGTTTGCACTATTTAGGTGTAGATTTGAGATATGTGAAGAAACTAGAGATGCTGGAATTGTTCTGTTAAACAGAGGGGATTAGGGAATGGTTTCATGGAGGTGGAAACAACTGTGAAGAATTTTAAGAGTGAAAAGTAAGTCAAAACTATTTCCACTGTATAGAAGAAGTTAAGGATTTGTTGAAGACAGAACCGCACACTCAAACATTGGTGCGATTCTGCCCAAGTATGAAATCCTATTTTTTCCCCCAAGTTCGACCAACAGCATGAAAATAGGTGAACTGGACTGATTGGCTGCAAAACTTTCCTGCATAACAACCGCGTTGTACACAGCAAGTACATTGCTGTGGCAATGATGGTGAAACTGTTGCCGTTTGCTATGATTACTCTGTTGAAACTAACAGCACCTTTGGGAGTTTGGACATGCACAGAATAATGCAGAAATTCAGCAGTTGCTTTCAGTGATGCTATGCTTTCCCCATAGGTTAGACTGCAGAGGTCTCCACACAGCACAATCTCCCTTGCAGTCTAGATTTGGTGAGAACTTCTACTTTACCTGTTAGTCTTACTGTAAAACCCTTGAAAACTTACACCTGTTGAATGAGCAGTTGTATTTTATCAATGGAATATTCACTTCATAATGCCAGCTCAACACTATTATCGGTTCCTGAGAAACTATTTGAAGGAAGTCAAATTTCTCTGCAATGATAAAAAATGTCCCCGTTTTTAAAAACATTTTGTATTTAAAAGAAATGTATGCTTATTATTACTTAAACTTTTTTAGTCGTAACATTTGTTGGTGGTCAGTTATCTCAGATGACTAGATTGTGGGGCAGATGATGTCAATGGCATGGTTTCAATCCCCTTATCATCATGATAATCCCCTAATTATCTAAAGTGTTTTCAACTTCCAGAATCTGTGGAATGTTTCACTACAGAGAGCTGTATAAGCTGGGTTGTTAAGTAGGTTCAAGGCTGAGATAGATAGATTTTTAATCGGTGAGGGAATCAAGGAATATGGGGATAAGGCGGGAGAGTGGAGTTGAGGATTATATCCGATCATCGACAATCTCATTGAATGGTGGAGCAGACTCGATGGGTCGAGCGACCTCCTTCTACTCCGACGCAAAATTTGATTTGATTGATTTGATTTGATTTATTGTCACATGTACCGAAGTACAATGAAAAGTATTTTTCTGCGACCGAGGAATGTACACAGTACGTACATAGTGGACACAAGAATAATCAACAGGGAACATTGACGAATGGTATATCGACAAAACAATGATTGGTTACAGTGCAGAACAAGGGGCCAAACAAAGCAAACAAAGCATGTACATGAGCAAAAGCAGCATAGGGCGTCATGAATAGTGTTCTTACAGGGAACAGATCAGTCCGAGGGGGAGTCGTTGAGGAGTCTTGTAGCTGTGGGGAAGAAGCTGTTCCTATGTCTGGGTGTTCGAGTCTTCAGACTTCTGTACCTTCTGCCTGATGGAAGGGCCTGGAAGAAGGCAATGCCTCAGTGGGAGGGGTCTCTGATAATGCCTTATGGTCGCTCTGCACAAAAATTGCAATTTGGTTGCTGAACTGTTTGCTTATATCCCTGCAGCTGCATTCCAAGATATTCCCTTCACTTGGCGCCAAATTTAAATTGCTGTCAAGATTGGTTACAGTGTGGTCCCTTTGTTCAAAAAGGGGAGCAGAGACAACCCCGGCAACTATAGACCGGTGAGCCTCACGTCTGTAGTGGGTAAAGTCTTGGAGGGGATTATAAGAGACAAGATTTATAATCATCTGGATAGGAATAATATGATCAGGGATGCGTTTGATAAGGTTCCCCACGGTAGGCTATTGCAGAAAATACGTAGGCTGGGGATTGAGGGTGATTTAGAGATGTGGATCAGAAATTGGCTAGCTGAAAGAAGACAGAGGGTGGTGGTTGATGGGAAATGTTCAGAATGGAGTTCAGTTACAAGTGGAGTACCACAAGGATCTGTTCTGGGGCCGTTGCTGTTTGTCATTTTTATCAATGACCTAGAGGAAGGCGCAGAAGGGTGGGTGAGTAAATTTGCAGACGATACTAAAGTCGGTGGTGTTGTCGATAGTGTGGAAGGATGTAGCAGGTTACAGAGGGTTATAGATAAGCTGCAGAGCTGGGCTGAGAGGTGGCAAATGGAGTTTAATGTAGAGAAGTGTGAGGTGATTCACTTTGGAAGGAATAACAGGAATGCAGAATATTTGGCTAATGGTAAAGTTCTTGGAAGTGTGGATGAGCAGAGGGATTCAGGTGTCCATGTACATAGATCCCTGAAAGTTGCCACCCAGGTTGATAGGGTTGTGAAGAAGGCCTATGGAGTGTTGGCCTTTATTGGTAGAGGGATTGAGTTCCGGAGTCAGGAGGTCATGTTGCAGCTGTACAAAACTCTGGTACGGCCGCATTTGGAGTATTGCGTACAGTTCTGGTCACCGCATTATAGGAAGGACGTGGAAGCTTTGGCGCGGGTGCAGAGGAGATTTACCGGGATGTTGCCTGGTATGGAGGGAAAATCTTATGAGGAAAGGCTGATGGACTTGAGGTTGTTTTCGTTGGAGAGAAGAAGGTTAAGAGGAGACTTAATAGAGGCATACAAAATGATCAGGGGGTTGGATAGGGTGGACAGTGAGAGCCTTCTCCCGTGGATGGAAATGGCTGGCACGAGGGGACATAGCTTTAAACTGAGGGGTAATAGATATAGGACAGAGGTCAGAGGTAGGTTCTTTACGCAAAGAGTAGTGAGGCCGTGGAATGCCCTACCTGCTACAGTAGTGAACTCGCCAACATTGAGGGCATTTAAAAGTTTATTGGATAAACATATGGATGATAATGGCATAGTGTAGGTTAGATGGCTTTTGTTTCGGTGCAACATCGTGGGCCGAAGGGCCTGTACTGCGCTGTATCGTTCTATGTTCTATGTTCTATTGGAGAAATCCCTGCCAGAGAGACCACTGGATTTTTATGGGCTGCTATCTTTGAGGTCACTGACTGGAAAATCAGAGCCAACAAGTTACTGCATTCCAAATGGTTAATGAGAATAACCACAACTGTTATTTCTACTGTACCTTTAACATAATAAAACATCTCAAGGTGGTTCACAGGAACATTATAAAACAAAATATGATACTGGGCCATTAAGGAGGTAATAGGTCAGATGATCAAAAGTTTAGGCAATGAGGCAGATTTTAAGGATTGTCATTAAGGAGAAAAGTAAGGTAGAGAGCTGGAGAGGTGGAGGCTATTCCAAACCTTGGGGCAGAGCCAACTGAAGGTACCAATGTTGGAGCTGAAGAGACCAGAATTAAAGCAGCATACACATGTTGGAAGTTTCTGGGGTTGGGGGAAATTACAGAGATAGAGAGGGATGAGGCCAGGGAGGGACTTGAAAACAATGATGAAAATTTTAAAAATCAAAGTGTAAGTTGACCTGAAGCCAATAAAGCCAATGAGCACAGAGGTGATAGGTGAAGGGTTTTGGTGTGAGTTAAGTTGTGGACAGCAGTTGTGGATGACCTCAAGAGAAACTAGCATGTGGGGGACCAACCAACAGTGTGTCACAGTAGTGAAGTCTGACTCGAAGTAGCAAAGGTATCAATGAGAATTTGAACATCAGATGAGCTGATGAGAGAAGATGTGGCACAGCAGCACAGTGGTTAGCACTGTTGCTTCACAGCTCCAGGGTCCCAGTTTCGATTCCTGGCTTGGGTCACTGACTGTGCGGAGTCTGCATGTTTTCCCCATATCTGTGTGGGTTTCTTCCGGGCTCTCCGGTTTCCTCCCACAGTCCAAAGATATGCAGGTTAGCGGGATTGGCCGTGCTAAATAGCCCCTAGTGTCCAACAAAGGTTAGGTGGGATTACTGGGTTACAGGGATAGGGTGATAGGGTGGAAGTGTGGGCTTACGTAGGGTGCTCTAAGGGCAGCACGGTGGCGCAGTGGGTTAGCACTGCGGCCTCATGCCGCTGAGGTCCCAGGTTCGATCCTGGCTCTGGGTCACTGTCCGTGTGGAGTTTGCACATTCTCCCCGTGTTTGCGTGGGGTTTTCCCCCACAACCCAAAAGATGTGCAGGCTAGTTGGATTGGCCACGTTAAATTGCCCCTTAATTGGAAAAAAATGAATTGGGTATTCTAAATTTATTTTTAAAAATAAAAAAATAAAGTAGGGTGCTGTTTCAAAGGACCAGTGCAAACTCGATGGGCCGAATGGCCTCCTTCTGCACTGTAAATTCTATGATTCCATGATTCTATGTGGAATTCGACAATGGAAATGGCGCCAATAGAATGTCAAAAGTCATTTGGGGGCCATAAGTGACACTAAGGTTGTAAACGGAGTGGTTTGATCTCAGACGGTTGTTGGGAGAGGGATGGAGTTGATATGGCTGGGGAATGGAGCCTGGAGCGTGGGCCAAAATAATGACCTCAGTCTTCCCAATATTTAGTTGGAGGAAATTTCTGCCGATCTAGTACCCGTCATTGCATAAGCAGTCTAAAACATTAGCTGCAGTCGTGGAATTAAAAGAGGCAGCAATGAGGTAGAACTATCCGAGAGTCTAAGAGAGGTGAAAAAGGGTTACATAAATGAGAAATGTTTCTTTCATTCAAAAGCTCTCTGTTGAAAAAAATGGGAGGGATTTTTTGAATGCAGTTATTTGGTAAATCATTGAAAAATATTGATATCACAGAAGCTCCAGGGAAAAATTGTAGCTACCCTTAATATTAAAATAGCACGCTACATCATGTTTATTTTCAGCTCATCCCCTAACACAACCACAGTACTAAATGTGAATGACCGTGACAGAAATTAGATCACTATAGCAGAAACATGGGTCCCAAAATGTGATAGTTGACACCCAAAAGGGGTATAAAGGTGATGAAGTCAGGTACAGATTTGGGGGAGATGGCAATTGAGAGAAGCTCAATGCTGCCTTGCACTCTGACTTTCTACAAGGAATAAGATTGATCCAGTGAAAGCGCAGAGTGAATAAATCAGACATCGCACTCTCCCTTGGAGATAATTAAGAAGAGAACTTACTGTAAACAAATAAATTCAATTCTTTGAGTAATTAAATCATTAATTATATGACATATTAATTACCCACCCTAATTTAACTCTCAGTGCTTCACAGAGCAGTTTCCACTGATGAACTCTGCATGACCATTTTGACTGGACCTGCCAAGTCTATTAGGGTATGTGGGGCCCGTTTTGGTGTAAGCTGGTGTAAGTTTTTTAATATTATCTGAAGGATCAGAGTTCACCTGTACAGGCTCTTGATTTTCACACCTCCACAAAGCATTTATCCTGCTCTGTGTGTAGTGGTGTAATTGGGATACTTTTCTGCAACACAAGCTTGTGAACAGGTACCGATGCTTAACAACAACAACTGATATGTATATGGCACCTTTAATGTAATAAAATAGTTCTCCAAGGAACTGGCTCGATGAATAGCCTGATTCTGTGTTGACTGTGTGATCAGAGGACAAAACCTTCCTCTTGCCATTCCTACCAGAGATTTGCTGTCTTTGCAGAAGAAGCAATAGTTCTAAATTTGCAGACTTCAGCACCCTCCGGCTACAGGGCTGCTTCTTCAGGAACTTGCACCTGGAAAGTTGGTGGGAGCGTTTTCCTGGACGATAAGTCCAAGCAGTCACAGCTGCACCCCAAGATGCGAGCAGTATCTGTGGAGGATCCTGGCACAAGCCCTTTTGCTGGATTTTTGGGATGTCCTTCCATTTATGTGCCCGTGGGCACACTAAGAATCAAATTGATCACTAGTGATGGGAACATGTCTCCCTGCCTCATTTGTTTCTCAACCAGGAGCATGCTCCTCCAGTAGATTGGCTCCTCTAGTGGTAGCACTGGTCATATTCCCGTGTGGAATGGAAGAGCGAGGGGGGTGTAATGTTATGGGCCGATTGTCCTATTTCTCCAGGTGAGGTGATAAGAGCAATCTGTCCGAAAATGTTTTAGCTTTTCTGTCATCATTTTGGACACCGTCAAAGGAACTGAGGCAAATATTATTGAGCATGTACTATAGGTTGAAGAATAGATACTGTTAGAGACATAACTTATCTGCAAAAGAGGAGAATATAAAATTAACTTGAAACTGGATATTATAGTGATTGCAGCTGAGGTATGGAGGTAATCTTGTGCATAAGACTATTATGTTCACCTCAATGTCTTCAGATTAAGCTAACATGACAGTCATATCAATCACAGCCGCTATTACTGCAATGTGGTTCAGCAACCTGTGCTATTACACATAATTAAGGTCATTGGTTTACAATTTTGACATCCTCATATACCTTTATTGTATTGCCTCTTGTCTATCTGTGTAACATCCTTCAGCCTTCTACGCCCCACCCCCATTAAACTCCTTGTTGCTGTGTCTCTGGCCTCTTGTACATCTGCCCGTGTCTCTGTTACACTATTGGCAGTAGTCCTTAAGTTCCGGATAGCCTCCCATAAACACCTCCATCTTTCCTCTCATTAAAAAACACCTATTTGACTCAGCTTTCTGTCACGTCTCATAATATTTTGTTTAGCCCACATCCATTATTTTGGTCATAACTTAAAGATACTGACATGAGAATGTCGCTTTAAGAAATGTTTGGCTGCTCATGTTACTGCAGTGATGTCAGAGTGTGGGTGGAGCTGAGCTCTGGCTCTGCTTTTTAGTTTCACTTTGAGAAAAGCTTGGGTGTGTCTGTGTTTTTTTGGTTCGTTTTCAGTGTATTGGAGCTGAAGCCAGAGAAAGCAGGTGTACTGCTGTTCTCTCTGCCATGAAAAGTCTACCTCTTGATCATTTGGTGAATTCAGAATTATAAATGTTTTCAGGAGTGAATGTAAACCTGATGTGCTTCTCTTAAAAGGTGTTTCTTTTGTCTTCTGGATGTTGTTTGGGAAGTTATTAAATATTACTTAGTGTTGTATTCTTTGGGAGTTGTATTTGAATTGATTGTTGCTAAGATGTTCACTGTATGTTTTAAAAAGGTTAACTTGAGTTCATAGAATAAAGACTGTTTTGCTTTAAAAAATACTTTTCCATTTCTGCTGTACCACACCTGTAGAGGGGGCCGTGTGCTCCCCCTACCACAATCTATTAAAAGTTGTGGGTCAGGTGAACTCCATGATACACTTTGGGGTTCTCTAAACCCTGGCCCATAACAATACTCAAACCCGAAAACTCTACCACTAAGGAGGACAAGGAAAGTCGATTCATGGGAACACCACAACTTGCATATTCCTGTCTAAGTCAAGCAGTATTCTGTTTTGGGACTATATCGCTGTTACTTCACTGTCATGGGATCAAAGTCCTGGAACACCCAACAGTTCCTAACAGAACTATGGGTGTTCCGACAAACCCTGGACTGCAGAGGTTCAAGAAGGCAGTTAGTTCACCACCTTCTTCTTAATTATGAGCAATACATGCTAATCTAGCCAACGATACCCACATCCCATGAACAATTTTTAAAAAATACATTTTTCAATGTTAAATACAATATAAATGCAAATTGTTGGGTTAATCCCAAAAGTCTCTAGTTAAATAGTGTTACAGCGCATTTGTCATGAGCCTTGTAGTATCTATTATTTGAAAAATACAGTGGCCAGAGTACAGCCAATTGGTGTGGGAGGGAATCTGGCAAAAGTTGAAATGTAGGATGGAATCTTCCGGTTCTCTCTGCGGCGGGCGTCATGGCGAGCAGGAGCAGAAGATATCACAAGAGCGTGAAACTTGGGAATGTCTTTAGCATAATGTTATGCATTCTCCTTAAAAGTAGTGCCCATCAGCAGGTGTTGGGCTTTTGGCAGTCAGGCAAAGATGGCTTCAACTCAGCTGACGGGTTAGGCCTTGATTCAGGGATGGGGCATTCAGGCAGCGACAACACAAGGGGTTGAAGGCTGAGGCCCAGACTAGGCGGGGAGGTTGGTGGGGGGGGGGGGGGGAGGGGGGGGGAGAATGGCTCACATCTGGTTGGGGTGCTGCAGGAAGGGGAGTGTTGGATTGCATTGCACCAGGTGCTTCGAGAAGGGAAGTGGCAAGGTCCACCTGGGTCATAGGCACATTTGTAATCCCAATGCGCCCAGGGTTTCAATATAAGGATTGAGAGGCCATGGAGGGAGGGAAACTTTCCTGCTCCACCAGACCTTTAGGAGGAGTTTTCAACCTCGCAGAGGGAGGTGCCTAGCAGGTGAGACCTCAGCACCGCCATCTCACAACATGAAGCGATTGGGCAGCAAAGAATGTGAGTGAGGACACACTCTGAGCGCTGCTTGGATCATTGGTGCATTCACTGAGGCTGAGTAAAGGGCCAGGTAACACAAAGCTGTATTCTCAGATGAGCAGAGAAGCACAGTGGAGACAGGTTATGAGTCCTTTGTTCACAATTCAGTATATCAGGATAGATACCAATGAAGGGACGCATGTGAGATTAATGCCAATAATCTGTTGTTCTGCATGAACTTATCCTGCAGAAGGAGAGATGGAGAGAGTGTGTGCAGGACACATGCCAAGGCAGATTATCAGCACACATGGCATGCATGTGTGATGAATGGAGCAGAATGAGGTCATGAGCTTGAGAGGATATGAGCCTGATAGAGATGCGAAGGTGAATGTGAGAATGAGCGCTGATGTCCCTTCAGGTCGCAGTGCGTGAGATCAATGTGAAAGTGTGATGGGCTAGTGAGTCCATGAGTAATTAAATGATGGATTTACCCTGGCGGAAAGGATCAGATCTTCTTTCTGCACTAAGCGGTGGAACTCTTTGTGGGGTGAGATGACACTCATCACTGTCGTCATACCCTCCCAAGCAGCAGTGGTGAGGTTGGCATACCTGCGGCCGGATCGGCGTAGAGGACATCATGGCAGTTGAGGGAGCTGCCACTGAACTTGGGGGGTGGGGGGGGAGGCAGCAGTCTTCTTTGGTTCGGCGGGCATCTCTTTGCTGGGCACCAGTCCTGGTGGGGGCCGATTGCACTTTAAATATGGGCCTGGATTCTCCAAGCACACGCCGGGTCGGAGAATCGGGGGTTGGCGCGGTAATCCCGTCACGTCGCTCCGACGACGGGCTGCCGATTCTAGGGCGCCCGCGCGGTCGCCGCGGTGCCAGTCAGGAGCCATTGAAAGCGGCCCCCACGGCGATTCTCCGCGCTCGATGGGCTGAGTGCCCGCCGAGTTCCGTCGAGTCGCGCCGGCGTGGTTCACATGTGGTCCCACCTGGTGGGACCTCGGCGTTCTGACTGCGGGAGCC